>NW_024609868.1:107825093-108425093 GCF_016920785.2 Ixodes scapularis
CAGACGCCGGTCATGTCGTCCGCTGGGAGAGGCGGACCGACGTCGTCTCTGCTGCCCCACGCCCTCGTTCAGGCTAGTGAAGCAGCGGTCGTTGTCGCCCAGTTATTATGACAGGAAAGGCTCTCTTACTGCGTCGCGTCTCCATGAACACAAAAGCAGCTATTAGACATCTATAAGACATATGCGGAGCGTAAGTTCGTCTGCTTCTTTTGAAGGGGTTGTGGAGACGTGAAAACGCCGAGCTCTGATGGAAGGATAGTGGGTAGACCTCGAGGCAGCTTGCTTTGAAGTCTACCCCCTATCCTTCCATCAAAGCCAATCAGAGCTCTGCGTCTTTCTGACGTCACCACAACCCCTGCAAAAGAAGCAGACGAACCTATGCTCCGCATTGGCAATATGTACAGGAAATCTTGGTAAGACGTCATTAAGCCCAGTACATCTGAGCCGCCTCAACGCTCCCTATTTTTTGGACTATAACGTCTTTGAAGACGTCTTTAGACATCTAAAATGTATGAATGTCTACCATCCGTCTTGTGAAATATCTGTAAGATGTGTATCTGAAATACAGGAATAAGACGTTTTGTGGGGGACGCTTCCCGCGCCTTTGTGCGCTTGCGTGTGCGTTGTCAAGTGGCGAGGAGGATAGCCGGAGGAGAGGTAGGGCAAGCTTAGAGCTTAGAGTCGCTTGCAAATCATCGACGTCTTCGCCTTCTTCTCACACCTTGTATTGAAAACCACGTGAATCCTATCAAGCAGTTGAAAGCACCCGTAGATGTAGGCACACTGGTGATGGTAGCGCCACCTGTAACAAAACACATATCATTGTCATGGTTTTTAAAACCATGACAATGGAAACACGATGAAATTCTTTCCTCGCGGCATTCTTGCGTTAGCATTCGTCGTCAAAACAGGGTTTCGAAAAGCGTTTTGAAAACAGCAGCTGCCGCAGAATTGACCAGCTGCCAAGTTAAGATTTCGCCTCGCGGTCCACACGCGTCCTTACGCCTTGACTTAACCTCTTTTGGAAAAACAAAATGGGGGCGGGGAGAGAAGGAATGGGGAAGGATGGAAAAGCCACGCTTTCACGTCGCTCGCGTGTCAACGCGCCTCTCGCTCCAGCTGCGTCGCACGCAGTGTCGAGATTAGTGCGTCTTGTGGCTCGTGCTTTCAGCTAACTTGGAGAAAAAGCTGCGACTTACATTTTTGTTTTTAATCGAGGAAATACGTTATGCTTAGGGTTTCTGTTAGGGAACGCCCGGCGTCTGCGAGAGAGGCGTCCGACGACTCCTCGTGGTGCGCAGGCGTCGACCAAGCCCGAGCGGTGCTTCTCGTGCGCCCAGTGCGGCAAGCGGTTCAAGCGCTCCTCGACGCTCTCCACGCACCTGCTCATCCACTCGGACACCCGGCCCTACCCGTGCGAGTTCTGCGGGAAGCGCTTCCACCAGAAGTCCGACATGAAGAAGCACACCTACATACACACCGGTGAGTCAATTATGCACCTTCGACGGCTCCGCAGTCCTGCCGCCGCATTTTGTCGTATTGTAGCACTCCCGTGCAAGCAAAAGTAATCGTATTGTGCGCATGTTTAGACCGCGGGAACTTGGTCAGCCTCAATGGGTGCCTGGTGTTTCCGCTGTAGACTAGACATTTAGCCCATGCAGTGCCACTGCTGACCTCGGGTCTTTGACGTGCATCGTGGGACCCAGAATCCTTGGGTTTTGTAGAACGAGCTTTTGCTCCACGTGCTCCGAGCTGTGACTCGTTAATACACTTGGCCTCCAATCTCCTTTTCACGCCAGGAAGACAGATGATGTTATTCGAAGAAATAGGTACCGAAGCCGCAAACGCTAACAACATGATTTGGTCTTATAGAGGTACCATGTGGAGCACAAAATTCTGGAAATAAAAACGTCAACGTGTACGCTAAATGGAAACTGCGGTATGTTGGAGAAGCGATTATCTATTTCTGACATCACGACGTCATTACGCTTTTATACGGGCTCATCTGATTCTTTAAATATACGGGCCTATTTTTTTTTCTTCTTGGCTAAATGAGAATCGCGGCATATTATGGAAGCACATATCCATCCCTGAAATCATTCCATCACAATCCGGTCGCACATGTACATTCCGAAATGAAAACGTGTTTCTTAAAAGGGAATCGCTGTTCAATAGACGAGAACTCCTGTCACATTTCTACACGGCCTGCCTTCCTCTGTGTTTGCACGTGTGCATCAGCAACCGAGATAGATTAGACAGATTAGACAGATTGGATAGATATATAGATAGATAGACGGACGGACGGACGGACGGACGGAGAGACGGACGGACGGAGAGACGGACGGACGGAGAGACGGAGAGACGGAGAGACGGACGGACGGAGAGACGGACGGACGGAGAGACGGAGAGACGGACGGACGGAGAGACGGACGGACGGAGAGACGGACGGACGGAGAGACGGACGGACGGAGAGACGGACGGACGGACGGACGGACGGACGGAGAGACGGACGGACGGACGGACGGACGGACGGAGAGACGGACGGACGGAGAGACGGACGGACGGAGAGACGGACGGACGGAGAGACGGACGGACGGAGAGACGGAGAGACGGGCGGACGGAGAGACGGACGGACGGAGAGACGGACGGACGGAGAGACGGAGAGACGGAGAGACGGACGGACGGAGAGACGGACGGACGGAGAGACGGACGGACGGAGAGACGGACGGACGGAGAGACGGACGGACGGAGAGACGGACGGACGGAGAGACGGACGGACGGAGAGACGGACGGACGGAGAGACGGAGAGACGGAGAGACGGAGAGACGGACGGACGGAGAGACGGACGGACGGAGAGACGGACGGACGGAGACACGGACGGACGGAGAGACGGACGGACGGAGAGACGAACGGACGGAGAGACGGAGAGACGGAGAGACGGACGGACGGAGAGACGGAGAGACGGAGAGACGGACGGACGGAGAGACGGACGGACGGAGAGACGGAGAGACGGACGGACGGAGAGACGGACGGACGGAGAGACGGAGAGACGGAGAGACGGACGGACGGAGAGACGGACGGACGGAGAGACGGAGAGACAGAGAGACGGACGGACGGAGAGACGGACGGACGGAGAGACGGACGGACGGAGAGACGGACGGACGGAGAGACGGAGAGACGGACGGACGGAGAGACGGACGGACGGAGAGACGGACGGACGGAGAGACGGACGGACGGAGAGACGGAGAGACGGAGAGACGGACGGACGGAGAGACGGACGGACGGAGAGACGGACGGACGGAGAGACGGACGGACGGAGAGACGGAGAGACGGACGGACGGAGAGACGGACGGACGGAGAGACGGAGAGACGGAGAGACGGACGGACGGAGAGACGGACGGACGGAGAGACGGACGGACGGAGAGACGGAGAGACAGAGAGACGGACGGACGGAGAGACGGACGGACGGAGAGACGGAGAGACGGACGGACGGAGAGACGGACGGACGGAGAGACGGAGAGACGGGCGGACGGAGAGACGGACGGACGGAGAGACGGACGGACGGAGAGACGGAGAGACGGAGAGACGGACGGACGGAGAGACGGACGGACGGAGAGACGGACGGACGGAGAGACGGACGGACGGAGAGACGGACGGACGGAGAGACGGACGGACGGAGAGACGGACGGACGGAGAGACGGAGAGACGGAGAGACGGACGGACGGAGAGACGGACGGACGGAGAGACGGACGGACGGAGACACGGACGGACGGAGAGACGGACGGACGGAGAGACGAACGGACGGAGAGACGGAGAGACGGACGGACGGAGAGACGGAGAGACGGAGAGACGGACGGACGGAGAGACGGACGGACGGAGAGACGGAGAGACGGACGGACGGAGAGACGGACGGACGGAGAGACGGACGGACGGAGAGACGGACGGACGGAGAGACGGACGGACGGACGGACGGACGGACGGAGAGACGGACGGACGGACGGACGGACGGACGGAGAGACGGACGGACGGAGAGACGGACGGACGGAGAGACGGACGGACGGAGAGACGGACGGACGGAGAGACGGAGAGACGGGCGGACGGAGAGACGGACGGACGGAGAGACGGACGGACGGAGAGACGGAGAGACGGACGGACGGAGAGACGGACGGACGGAGAGACGGACGGACGGAGAGACGGACGGACGGAGAGACGGACGGACGGAGAGACGGACGGACGGAGAGACGGACGGACGGAGAGACGGAGAGACGGACGGACGGAGAGACGGACGGACGGAGAGACGGACGGACGGAGACACGGACGGACGGAGAGACGGACGGACGGAGAGACGAACGGACGGAGAGACGGAGAGACGGACGGACGGAGAGACGGAGAGACGGAGAGACGGACGGACGGAGAGACGGACGGACGGAGAGACGGAGAGACGGACGGACGGAGAGACGGACGGACGGAGAGACAGAGAGACGGAGAGACGGACGGACGGAGAGACGGACGGACGGAGAGACGGACGGACGGAGAGACGGAGAGACAGAGAGACGGACGGACGGAGAGACGGACGGACGGAGAGACGGACGGACGGAGAGACGGACGGACGGAGAGACGGAGAGACGGACGGACGGAGAGACGGACGGACGGAGAGACGGACGGACGGAGAGACGGACGGACGGAGAGACGGAGAGACGGAGAGACGGACGGACGGAGAGACGGACGGACGGAGAGACGGACGGACGGAGAGACGGACGGACGGAGAGACGGAGAGACGGACGGACGGAGAGACGGACGGACGGAGAGACGGACGGACGGAGAGACGGACGGACGGAGAGACGGAGAGACGGAGAGACGGACGGACGGAGAGACGGACGGACGGAGAGACGGACGGACGGAGAGACGGACGGACGGAGAGACGGAGAGACGGACGGACGGAGAGACGGAGAGACGGAGAGACGGACGGACGGAGAGACGGACGGACGGAGAGACGGAGAGACGGAGAGACGGACGGACGGAGAGACGGACGGACGGAGAGACGGACGGACGGAGAGACGGACGGACGGAGAGACGGAGAGACGGAGAGACGGACGGACGGAGAGACGGACGGACGGAGAGACGGACGGACGGAGAGACGGACGGACGGAGAGACGGACGGACGGAGAGACGGAGAGACGGACGGACGGAGAGACGGACGGACGGAGAGACGGACGGACGGAGAGACGGACGGACGGAGAGACGGAGAGACGGACGGACGGAGAGACGGACGGACGGAGAGACGGACGGACGGAGAGACGGACGGACGGAGAGACGGACGGACGGAGAGACGGACGGACGGAGAGACGGACGGACGGAGAGACGGACGGACGGAGAGACGGACGGACGGAGAGACGGACGGACGGAGAGACGGACGGACGGAGAGACGGACGGACGGAGAGACGGACGGACGGACGGACGGAGAGACGGACGGACGGAGAGACGGAGAGACGGACGGACGGAGAGACGGACGGACGGAGAGACGGACGGACGGAGAGACGGAGAGACGGACGGACGGAGAGACGGACGGACGGAGAGACGGACGGACGGAGAGACGGACGGACGGAGAGACGGAGAGACGGAGAGACGGACGGACGGAGAGACGGACGGACGGAGAGACGGACGGACGGAGAGACGGACGGACGGAGAGACGGACGGACGGAGAGACGGAGAGACGGAGAGACGGACGGACGGAGAGACGGACGGACGGAGAGACGGACGGACGGAGAGACGGACGGACGGAGAGACGGAGAGACGGAGAGACGGACGGACGGAGAGACGGACGGACGGAGAGACGGACGGACGGAGAGACGGACGGACGGAGAGACGGAGAGACGGACGGACGGAGAGACGGAGAGACGGAGAGACGGACGGACGGAGAGACGGACGGACGGAGAGACGGAGAGACGGAGAGACGGACGGACGGAGAGACGGACGGACGGAGAGACGGACGGACGGAGAGACGGACGGACGGAGAGACGGAGAGACGGACGGACGGAGAGACGGACGGACGGAGAGACGGACGGACGGAGAGACGGACGGACGGAGAGACGGACGGACGGAGAGACGGAGAGACGGAGAGACGGACGGACGGAGAGACGGACGGACGGAGAGACGGACGGACGGAGAGACGGACGGACGGAGAGACGGAGAGACGGACGGACGGAGAGACGGACGGACGGAGAGACGGACGGACGGAGAGACGGACGGACGGAGAGACGGACGGACGGAGAGACGGACGGACGGAGAGACGGACGGACGGAGAGACGGACGGACGGAGAGACGGACGGACGGAGAGACGGACGGACGGAGAGACGGACGGACGGAGAGACGGACGGACGGAGAGACGGACGGACGGAGAGACGGAGAGACGGACGGACGGAGAGACGGACGGACGGAGAGACGGACGGACGGAGAGACGGACGGACGGAGAGACGGACGGACGGAGAGACGGACGGACGGAGAGACGGAGAGACGGACGGACGGAGAGACGGACGGACGGAGAGACGGACGGACGGAGAGACGGACGGACGGAGAGACGGACGGACGGAGAGACGGACGGACGGAGAGACGGACGGACGGAGAGACGGAGAGACGGACGGACGGAGAGACGGACGGACGGAGAGACGGACGGACGGACGGAGAGACGGACGGACGGAGAGACGGACGGACGGAGAGACGGACGGACGGAGAGACGGACGGACGGAGAGACGGACGGACGGAGAGACGGACGGACGGAGAGACGGACGGACGGAGAGACGGACGGACGGAGAGACGGAGAAACGGAGATACGGACGGACGGACGGACGGAGAGACGGACGGACGGAGAGACGGAGAGACGGACGGACGGAGAGACGGACGGACGGAGAGACGGACGGACGGAGAGACGGACGGACGGAGAGACGGAGAGACGGAGAGACGGACGGACGGAGAGACGGACGGACGGAGAGACGGACGGACGGAGAGACGGACGGACGGAGAGACGGAGAGACGGACGGACGGAGAGACGGACGGACGGAGAGACGGACGGACGGAGAGACGGACGGACGGAGAGACGGAGAGACGGAGAGACGGACGGACGGAGAGACGGACGGACGGAGAGACGGACGGACGGAGAGACGGACGGACGGAGAGACGGAGAGACGGACGGACGGAGAGACGGAGAGACGGAGAGACGGACGGACGGAGAGACGGACGGACGGAGAGACGGAGAGACGGAGAGACGGACGGACGGAGAGACGGACGGACGGAGAGACGGACGGACGGAGAGACGGACGGACGGAGAGACGGAGAGACGGAGAGACGGACGGACGGAGAGACGGACGGACGGAGAGACGGACGGACGGAGAGACGGACGGACGGAGAGACGGACGGACGGAGAGACGGAGAGACGGAGAGACGGACGGACGGAGAGACGGACGGACGGAGAGACGGACGGACGGAGAGACGGACGGACGGAGAGACGGAGAGACGGACGGACGGAGAGACGGACGGACGGAGAGACGGACGGACGGAGAGACGGACGGACGGAGAGACGGACGGACGGAGAGACGGACGGACGGAGAGACGGACGGACGGAGAGACGGACGGACGGAGAGACGGACGGACGGAGAGACGGACGGACGGAGAGACGGACGGACGGAGAGACGGACGGACGGAGAGACGGACGGACGGACGGACGGAGAGACGGACGGACGGAGAGACGGAGAGACGGACGGACGGAGAGACGGACGGACGGAGAGACGGACGGACGGAGAGACGGAGAGACGGACGGACGGAGAGACGGACGGACGGAGAGACGGACGGACGGAGAGACGGACGGACGGAGAGACGGACGGACGGAGAGACGGAGAGACGGAGAGACGGACGGACGGAGAGACGGACGGACGGAGAGACGGACGGACGGAGAGACGGACGGACGGAGAGACGGACGGACGGAGAGACGGAGAGACGGAGAGACGGACGGACGGAGAGACGGACGGACGGAGAGACGGACGGACGGAGAGACGGACGGACGGAGAGACGGAGAGACGGAGAGACGGACGGACGGAGAGACGGACGGACGGAGAGACGGACGGACGGAGAGACGGACGGACGGAGAGACGGAGAGACGGACGGACGGAGAGACGGAGAGACGGAGAGACGGACGGACGGAGAGACGGACGGACGGAGAGACGGAGAGACGGAGAGACGGACGGACGGAGAGACGGACGGACGGAGAGACGGACGGACGGAGAGACGGACGGACGGAGAGACGGAGAGACGGACGGACGGAGAGACGGACGGACGGAGAGACGGACGGACGGAGAGACGGACGGACGGAGAGACGGACGGACGGAGAGACGGAGAGACGGAGAGACGGACGGACGGAGAGACGGACGGACGGAGAGACGGACGGACGGAGAGACGGACGGACGGAGAGACGGAGAGACGGACGGACGGAGAGACGGACGGACGGAGAGACGGACGGACGGAGAGACGGACGGACGGAGAGACGGACGGACGGAGAGACGGACGGACGGAGAGACGGACGGACGGAGAGACGGACGGACGGAGAGACGGACGGACGGAGAGACGGACGGACGGAGAGACGGACGGACGGAGAGACGGACGGACGGAGAGACGGACGGACGGAGAGACGGAGAGACGGACGGACGGAGAGACGGACGGACGGAGAGACGGACGGACGGAGAGACGGACGGACGGAGAGACGGACGGACGGAGAGACGGACGGACGGAGAGACGGAGAGACGGACGGACGGAGAGACGGACGGACGGAGAGACGGACGGACGGAGAGACGGACGGACGGAGAGACGGACGGACGGAGAGACGGACGGACGGAGAGACGGACGGACGGAGAGACGGAGAGACGGACGGACGGAGAGACGGACGGACGGAGAGACGGACGGACGGACGGAGAGACGGACGGACGGAGAGACGGACGGACGGAGAGACGGACGGACGGAGAGACGGACGGACGGAGAGACGGACGGACGGAGAGACGGACGGACGGAGAGACGGACGGACGGAGAGACGGACGGACGGAGAGACGGAGAAACGGAGATACGGACGGACGGACGGACGGAGAGACGGACGGACGGAGAGACGGAGAGACGGACGGACGGAGAGACGGACGGACGGAGAGACGGACGGACGGAGAGACGGAGAGACGGAGAGACGGACGGACGGAGAGACGGACGGACGGAGAGACGGACGGACGGAGAGACGGACGGACGGAGAGACGGACGGACGGAGAGACGGAGAAACGGAGATACGGACGGACGGACGGACGGAGAGACGGACGGACGGAGAGACGGAGAGACGGACGGACGGAGAGACGGACGGACGGAGAGACGGACGGACGGAGAGACGGAGAGACGGAGAGACGGACGGACGGAGAGACGGACGGACGGAGAGACGGAGAGACGGACGGACGGAGAGACGGACGGACGGAGAGACGGACGGACGGAGAGACGGACGGACGGAGAGACGGAGAGACGGAGAGACGGACGGACGGAGAGACGGACGGACGGAGAGACGGACGGACGGAGAGACGGACGGACGGAGAGACGGACGGACGGAGAGACGGAGAGACGGACGGACGGAGAGACGGACGGACGGAGAGACGGACGGACGGAGAGACGGACGGACGGAGAGACGGACGGACGGAGAGACGGACGGACGGAGAGACGGACGGACGGAGAGACGGACGGACGGAGAGACGGACGGACGGAGAGACGGACGGACGGAGAGACGGAGAGACGGACGGACGGAGAGACGGACGGACGGAGAGAGGGACGGACGGAGAGACGGAGAGACGGAGAGACGGAGAGACGGACGGACGGAGAGACGGACGGACGGAGAGACGGACGGACGGAGAGACGGACGGACGGAGAGACGGAGAGACGGACGGACGGAGAGACGGACGGACGGAGAGACGGACGGACGGAGAGACGGACGGACGGAGAGACGGACGGACGGAGAGACGGACGGACGGAGAGACGGAGAAACGGAGATACGGACGGACGGACGGACGGAGAGACGGACGGACGGAGAGACGGACGGACGGAGAGACGGAGAGACGGACGGACGGAGAGACGGACGGACGGAGAGACGGACGGACGGAGAGACGGAGAGACGGAGAGACGGAGAGACGGACGGACGGAGAGACGGACGGACGGAGAGACGGACGGACGGAGAGACGGACGGACGGAGAGACGGAGAGACGGACGGACGGAGAGACGGACGGACGGAGAGACGGACGGACGGAGAGACGGACGGACGGAGAGACGGAGAGACGGAGAGACGGACGGACGGATAGACGGACGGACGGAGAGACGGACGGACGGAGAGACGGACGGACGGAGAGACGGAGAGACGGAGAGACGGACGGACGGAGAGACGGACGGACGGAGAGACGGACGGACGGAGAGACGGACGGACGGAGAGACGGACGGACGGAGAGACGGACGGACGGAGAGACGAACGGACGGAGAGACGGACGGACGGAGAGACGGACGGACAGAGAGACGGAGAGACGGACGGACGGAGAGACGGACGGACGGAGAGACGGACGGACGGATAGACGGAGAGACGGATAGACGGACGGACGGATAGACGGAGAGACTTAAGGCTAGCCCACATGGCGCGTTTTTCAGTGCGTCTAGACGCGCGTCTCGGCTTGGCGCGCGCGCTAAGCAGGACGCGTGCGCCAAGTCAAACCACACGCAGCGCTACCGTGCAGCGCTTCGCGTCTGCGTTTCCGAAGCGTCTGCCCAACGTAGCCAGACGCGCTAAAGAAACAAAAGCAAACATTAAATAGAAATCGCGCGGTAAATGATGGCTACATGCCGTAATATTTAATTTTAGTAATAGTAAGCACTCATTTTTATTACAGCAATCGCAATAAAGCTCAATTTCACTAATTTTCATCCTTTTTAGTGCGTACGCCTCATCCACGTTTCGCTACGCCATTGGCATCACCATCGCCCGCGCCAAAACTGCCAAAACATTTACAGGTGGCCGCTGGCCGCTACAGTGGTTACGTTGTTGCGGTTGTTGCCGGTAGTATTAATTTTGTACCTTTGTCTCTCGGTGTCCTTGTATTCTTTACATTTGGTCTGCCAGAGTGCAGGACGCTCTTGTACTTCGCTAGGTCCTCTCTGTTCCGCTGAAGCAGCGTCAGCCTCTCCCGCGGAGCAGAGAGGATTCCCTGGACTTGTGTAAAAGGTATGATTAACTAATATCCGCGGGGGGAAGGACGTAACTACCCATGTTCGCCCTGCTGCTAGCGTTGGCGGGGCCTAAAAGCCGTTTTTATTTAAGGCCGCGAGCGTGCAAATTTTGTAAACTCCGCGCGCGCGGGTGTGTGCGTGTGCGTGCGCGCGTGCGCTTTGCCTTGGAATGGCACAGAGCTGCTACCCGGTTTTGTGTGTATCTTTCTGTTTTGAGTGTTTTTATTTATTTTCCTTTCCCGTATCCCTTTCCCTACTTGGCGGCGGGCTAGCAGGCCCACTTGCGTAAGGTCTCGACCTTTTTGCCTAGCCTCGCACGCTGCCGAGTGGGTATCGCAATATGTGCAAATAAAAAGCATTATTATTATTATTATTATCGCCTATCTCGCGAGGTCTGTGGCGAAAACTACAGTCCTACAGTGGAGAAAATTCAAACGCTCCTTGCAACTAGTGAACACGGCGGTTCATTGGTTGTTGCCTTCTGGACGCAGCGCGAGACGCGACGCGTGGACGCAAAATATCTGGCTCCTCCAGATACGCCGGGATGCGCCAAAAAACGCTGCGTTTCGTCCCGGCGCCGGAAGTGACGTCAAAGCGCAGGCGCAGACGCGACGCAGACGCGGAGAAAAGCGCACCATGTGGGCTAGCCTTTAGAGACGGAGAGACGGATAGACGGAGAGACGGAGAGACGGAGAGACGGAGAGACGGAGAGACGGAGAGACGGATAGACGGAGAGACGGAGAGACGGAGAGACGGAGAGACGGATAGACGGATAGATAGATAGAGGGATAGATAGATAGACGGAGAGACGGAGAGACGGATAGACGGAGAGACGGAAGAGACGGAGAGACGGAAGAGACGGAGAGACGGATAGACGGATAGACGGAGAGACGGAGAGACGGATAGACGGATAGATAGATAGACGGATAGATAGATAGACGGAGAGACGGAGAGACGGAGAGACGGATAGACGGAGAGACGGAGAGACGGAAGAGACGGAGAGACGGAGAGACGGATAGACGGAGAGAGGGATAGACGGAGAGACGGAGAGACGGATAGACGGAGAGACGGATAGACGGAGAGACGGAGAGACGGATAGACGGATAGACGGAGAGACGGATAGACGGAGAGAGGGATAGACGGAGAGACGGAGAGACGGAGAGACGGATAGACGGAGAGACGGATAGACGGAGAGACGGAGAGACGGATAGACGGAGAGACGGATAGACGGATAGACGGAGAGACGGATAGACGGAGAGAGGGATAGACGGAGAGACGGAGAGACGGAGAGACGGATAGACGGAGAGACGGATAGACGGAGAGACGGATAGACGGATAGACGGAGAGACGGAGAGACGGATAGACGGAGAGAGGGATAGACGGAGAGACGGAGAGACGGAGAGACGGATAGACGGAGAGACGGAGAGACGGATAGACGGAGAGACGGATAGACGGATAGACGGATAGACGGATAGATAGATAGACGGATAGATAGATAGACGGATAGATAGATAGACGGAGAGACGGAGAGACGGATAGACGGATAGACGGAGAGACGGAGAGACGGATAGACGGAGAGACGGAGAGACGGAGAGACGGAGAGACGGATTGACGGATAGATAGATAGACGGATAGATAGATAGACGGAGAGACGGAGAGACGGAGAGACGGATAGACGGATAGACGGAGAGACGGAGAGACGGAGAGACGGATAGACGGATAGACGGAGAGACGGAGAGACGGATAGACGGAGAGACGGAGAGACGGAGAGACAGAGAGACGGATAGACGGAGAGACGGATAGATAGATAGATAGACGGATAGATAGATAGACGGAGAGACGGAGAGACGGAGAGACGGAGAGACGGAGACGGAGAGACGAAGAGACGGAGAGACGGGTAGACGGAGAGACGGATAGACGGATAGACGGAGAGACGGATAGACGGATAGACGGAGAGACGGAGAGACGGATAGACGGAGAGACGGACAGACGGAGAGACGGATAGACGGATAGACGGATAGACGGAGAAACGGATAGACGGAGAGACGGAGAGACGGATAGACGGAGAGACGGAGAGACGGATAGACGGATAGACGGACAGACGGAGAGACGGATAGACGGAGAGACGGAGAGACGGATAGACGGATAGACGGAGAGACGGAGAGACGGAGAGACGGTTAGACGGAGAGACGGAGAGACGGAGAGACGGATACACGGAGAGACGGAGAGACGGAGAGACGGAGAGACGGAGAGACGGATAGACGGAGAGACGGAGAGACGGAGAGACGGATAGACGGAGAGACGGATAGACGGAGAGACGGAGAGACGGAGAGACGGAGAGACGGAGAGACGGAGAGACGGAGAGACGGAGAGACGGAGAGACGGATAGACGGAGAGACGGAGAGACGGAGAGACGGAGAGACGGATAGACGGAGAGACGGAGAGACGGAGAGACGGATAGACGGATAGACGGAGAGACGGAGAGACGGAGACACGGAGAGACGGATAGACGGATAGACGGAGAGACGGAGAGACGGATAGACGGAGAGACGGAGAGACGGATAGACGGAGAGACGGAGAGACGGATAGACGGATAGACGGAGAGACGGAGAGACGGATAGACGGATAGACGGAGAGACGGAGAGACGGATAGACGGAGAGACGGATAGACGGAGAGACGGAGAGACGGATAGACGGATAGACGGAGAGACGAAGAGACGGAGAGACGGAGAGACGGATAGACGGATAGACGGAGAGACGGAGAGACGGAGAGACGGAGAGACGGAGACACGGAGAGACGGATAGACGGATAGACGGAGAGACGGAGAGACGGATAGACGGAGAGACGGAGAGACGGAGAGACGGATAGACGGAGAGACGGATAGACGGAGAGACGGAGAGACGGATAGACGGAGAGACGGATAGACGGAGAGACGGAGAGACGGATAGACGGAGAGACGGAGAGACGGATAGACGGAGAGACGGATAGACGGATAGACGGATAGACGGATAGACGGAGAGTCGGATAGACGGAGAGACGGAGAGACGGAGAGACGGAGAGACGGATAGACGGAGAGACGGAGAGACGGATAGACGGAGAGACGGATAGACGGAGAGACGGAGAGACGGAGAGACGGAGAGACGGATAGACGGAGAGACGGATAGACGGAGAGACGGAGAGACGGATAGACGGATAGACGGAGATACGGAGAGACGGAGAGACGGAGAGACGGAGAGACGGAGAGACGGAGACACGGAGAGACGGATAGACGGAGAGACGGAGAGACGGATAGACGGAGAGACGGAGAGACGGAGAGACGGAGAGACGGATAGACGGAGAGACGGAGAGACGGATAGACGGATAGACGGATAGACGGAGAGACGGAGAGACGGATAGACGGATAGACGGAGAGACGGAGAGACGGAGAGACGGATAGACGGAGAGACGGATAGACGGATAGACGGAGAGACGGAGAGACGGATAGACGGATAGACGGAGAGACGGAGAGACGGATAGACGGAGAGACGGAGAGACGGAGAGACGGACGGACGGATAGACGGAGAGACGGAGAGACGGAGAGACGGATAGACGGAGAGACGGAGAGACGGAGAGACGGATAGACGGAGAGACGGAGAGACGGAGAGACGGATAGACGGATAGACGGAGAGACGAAGAGACGGAGAGACGGATAGACGGATAGACGGAGAGACGGAGAGACGGAGAGACGGATAGACGGATATACGGAGAGACGGAGAGACGGACGGACAGATAGACGGAGAGACGGATAGACGGACGGACGGAGAGACGGAGAGACGGAGAGACGGAGAGACGGAGAGACGGATAGACGGATAGACGGAGAGACGAAGAGACGGAGAGACGGAGAGACGGATAGACGGATAGACGGATAGACGGAGAGACGGAGAGACGGAGAGACGGATAGACGGATAGACGGAGAGACGGAGAGACGGATAGACGGAGAGACGGAGAGACGGACGGACGGAGAGACGCAGAGACGGACGGACGGAGAGACGGACGGACGGAGAGGCGGACGGACGGAGAGACGGAGAGACGGAGAGACGGAGAGACGGACGGACGGAGAGACGGACGGACGGAGAGACAGACGGACGGAGAGACGGACGGACGGAGAGACGGACGGACGGAGAGACGGACGGACGGAGAGACGGACGGACGGAGAGGCGGACGGACGGAGAGGCGGACGGACGGAGAGACGGACGGACGGAGAGACGGACGGACGGAGAGACGGACGGACGGAGAGACGGACGGACGGAGAGACGCAGGGACGGAGAGACGGACGGACGGAGAGACGGACGGACGGAGAGACGGAGGGACGGAGAGACGGAGGGACGGAGAGACGGAGGGACGGAGAAACGGACGGACGGAGAGACGGAGAGACGGAGAGACGGACGGACGGAGAGACGGACGGACGGAGAGACGGACGGACGGAGAGACGGAGAGACGGACGGACGGAGAGACGGACGGACGGAGAGACGGACGGACGGAGAGACGGAGGGACGGAGAAACGGACGGACGGAGAGACGGAGAGACGGAGAGACGGACGGACGGAGAGACGGACGGACGGAGAGACAACGGACGGAGAGACGGACGGACGGAGAGACGGAGAGACGGACGGACGGAGAGACGGAGGGACGGAGAGACGGAGGGACGGAGAGACGGAGGGACGGACGGACGGAGAGACGGACGGACGGAGAGACGGAGAAACGGACGGACGGAGAGACGGAGAGACGGAGAGACGGACGGACGGAGAGACGGACGGACGGAGAGACGGAGAGACGGACGGACGGAGAGACGGACGGACGGAGAGACGGACGGACGGAGAGACGGACGGACGGAGAGACGGAGGGACGGAAAGACGGACGGACGGAGAGACGGACGGACGGAGAGACGGACGGACGGAGAGGCGGACGGACGGAGACGAACGGACGGAGAGATGGACGGACGGAGAGACGGAGAGACGGAGAGACGGAGAGACGGACGGACGGAGAGACGGAGGGACGGAGAGACGGACGGACGGAGAGACGGACGGACGGAGAGACGGACGGACGGAGAGACGGAGAGACGGACGGACGGAGAGACGGACGGACGGAGAGACGGACGGACGGAGAGACGGACGGACGGAGAGACGGACGGACGGAGAGACGGACGGACGGAGAGACGCAGGGACGGAGAGACGGACGGACGGAGAGACGGACGGACGGAGAGACGGACGGACGGAGAGACAACGGACGGAGAGACGGACGGACGGAGAGACGGACGGACGGAGAGACGGACGGACGGAGAGACGGAGAGACGGAGAGACGGAGAGACGGACGGACGGAGAGACGGACGGACGGAGAGACGGACGGACGGAGCGACGGACGGACGGAGAGACGGACGGACGGAGAGACGGAGGGACGGAGAGACGGACGGACGGAGAGACGGACGGACGGAGAGACGGACGGACGGAGAGACGGACGGACGGAGAGACGGAGGGACGGAGAGACGGACGGACGGAGAGACGGACGGACGGAGAGACGGAGGGACGGAGAGACGGACGGACGGAGAGACGGAGGGACGGAGAGACGGACGGACGGAGAGACGGACGGACGGAGAGACGGAGAGACGGACGGACGGAGAGACGGACGGACGGAGAGACGGACGGACGGAGAGACGGAGGGACGGAGAGACGGACGGACGGAGCGACGGACGGACGGAGAGACGGACGGACGGAGAGACGGACGGACGGAGAGACGGACGGACGGAGAGACGGAGGGACGTAGAGACGGAGAGACGGACGGACGGAGAGACGGACGGACGGAGAGACGGACGGACGGAGAGACGGACGGACGGAGAGACGGACGGACGGAGAGACGGACGGACGGAGAGACGGAGAGACGGACGGACGGAGAGACGGACGGACGGAGAGACGGAGGGACGGAGAGACGGACGGACGGAGAGACGGACGGACGGAGAGACGGAGGGACGGAGAGACGGAGGGACGGAGAGACGGAGGGACGGAGAGACGGAGAGACGGACGGACGGAGAGACGGAGGGACGGAGCGACGGACGGACGGAGAGACGGACGGACGGAGAGACGGACGGACGGAGAGACGGACGGACGGAGAGACGGACGGACGGAGCGACGGACGGACGGAGAGACGGACGGACGGAGAGACGGACGGACGGAGAGACGGACGGACGGAGAGACGGACGGACGGAGAGACGGACGGACGGAGAGACGGACGGACGGAGAGACGGACGGACGGAGAGACGGACGGACGGAGAGACGGACGGACGGAGAGACGGACGGACGGAGAGACGGACGGACGGAGAGACGGACGGACGGAGAGACGGACGGACGGACGGACGGAGAGACGGAGGGACGGAGAGACGGAGGGACGGAGAGACGGACGGACGGAGAGACGGAGGGACGGAGAGACGGACGGACGGAGAGACGGAGGGACGGAGAGACGGACGGACGGAGCGACGGACGGACGGAGAGACGGACGGACGGAGAGACGGACGGACGGAGAGACGGACGGACGGAGAGACGGAGGGACGGAGAGACGGACGGACGGAGAGACGGACGGACGGAGAGACGGACGGACGGAGAGACGGACGGACGGAGAGACGGACGGACGGAGAGACGGACGGACGGAGAGACGGAGAGACGGACGGACGGAGAGACGGACGGACGGAGAGACGGACGGACGGAGAGACGGAGGGACGGAGAGACGGACGGACGGAGAGACAGACGGACGGAGAGACGGACGGACGGAGAGACGGACGGACGGAGAGACGGACGGACGGAGAGACGGACGGACGGAGAGACGGAGAGACGGACGGACGGAGAGACGGACGGACGGAGAGACGGAGAGACGGACGGACGGAGAGACGGAGAGACGGACGGACGGAGAGACGGACGGACGGAGAGACGGACGGACGGAGAGACGGACGGACGGAGAGACGGAGGGACGGAGAGACGGAGGGACGGAAAGACGGACGGATGGAGAGACGGAGGGACGGAGGGACGGAGAGACGGAGAGACGGACGGACGGAGAGACGGAGAGACGGAGAGACGGACGGACGGAGAGACGGACGGACGGAGAGACGGAGAGACGGACGGACGGAGAGACGGAGAGACGGACGGACGGAGAGACGGACGGACGGAGAGACGGACGGACGGAGAGACGGACGGACGGAGAGACGGACGGACGGAGAGACGGACGGACGGAGAGACGGACGGACGGAGAGACGGAGGGACGGAGAGACGGAGGGACGGAAAGACGGACGGATGGAGAGACGGAGGGACGGAGGGACGGAGAGACGGAGAGACGGACGGACGGAGAGACGGAGAGACGGAGAGACGGACGGACGGAGAGACGGAGGGACGGAGAGACGGACGGACGGAGAGACGGAGGGACGGAGGGACGGAGAGACGGAGAGACGGAGGGACGGAGAGACGGACGGACGGAGAGACGGAGAGACGGAGAGACGGACGGACGGAGAGACGGACGGACGGAGAGACGAAGAGACGGAGAGACGGACGGACTGAGAGACGGACGGACGGAGAGACGGACGGACGGAGAGACGGACGGACGGAGAGACGGAGGGACGGAGAGACGGACGGACGGAGAGACGGACGGACGGAGAGACGGAGGGACGGAGAGACGGACGGACGGAGAGACGGACGGACGGAGAGACGGACGGACGGAGAGACGGACGGACGGAGAGACAGAGAGACAGATAGACAGACGGGCGTGCGGACTGACGGACAGATAGATAGATAGATAGATAGAGAAAGAGAGGGAGAGAAAGAGAGATAGAAAGATAGAGAAAGAGAGACAGAGAAAGAGAGATAGAAAGATAGAAAAAGAGTAACTTAGGGGTCGGTAAGAATAAGATATTCAGGACTAAGGTGATTTGTGCGGAGCACTATTATCTCACGAGTTGACTAATCCAGCCCCCCCCCCCCCCTTCCCCGCTCCTTTATTTTAATGACGAAACACCATGTGGCTCTCGCCGCCTCAGTTGTAGACGCGTGGACATGCTTACAAAGTATCGACTGAAAAAAAAAAAGAAAGACTTACAATTTTTTGTCATGCCGAATTACAGCGCCGCTCTGGGGGAAAAGGAGGGGAGGCTACGTAGGGGGAAGGAATTCTTCTCCTCCCCTCCCCTTTATAGAAAAATTCTCGCTTATTTTTCGGCTACATTTAGCAAACATTTCCCCACTAAATTTGGCGGGGAAATTTTTACGCTTAATTTCGCGTGGAGGAGAGGAAGAGGGAGGAGGGGCATACAGGCCCTTCCTCCTCCTCAAGAGCTACGCTAATTCGGCATCACAGAGAATTGTAAACGTCTTTCATTTTTTAACTCAGTGATGCGACGAATTCGGATGAGCGTAGTATTTCCCTATGGTTGGTCGCAATAATTATTCGGTCGCGATGTATAATATTTTTTTAAATAAAAATAAAAAAAAAACATAAGAGCGTGTGTTAATACAAACTTTCACATCTTTCAAGGGTGTACAAGGGAAGTTCCAGAGACTTACACGATTGACTACACCCTTTCAGCACCCTTGTTTCGAGTAATACAAACACCTTAATCGCAAATTAGGGTGTTATTGCATGATGCTTGTGGAAAGGGTGCGAAAAAAGGTACTGCTGCGTGCGCAGTGTGGCGAAGGGACTTTACGCTTGCCTCAAGCAGGTTTAGCGACTGTACATCGAATAATTATTGCCTATATTTTGCTCTAGATATGATTAGAAGTCATCTTAGTTTTCGATACCAGTCTGTTGAAATAAATAGAAAAAAACAATCGGATCTTAGGAAACAGACTGCCGGCGTACCGCAAGGGAGCATTCTGGTACCACTTCTTTTTAATCTATGCATCAATGACATCGTGAATATTGAGAAAAATGTAAGTTTCATTATTTACGCTGATGATACCAGTACATTCTTTTCAGGTGATGATACTGATCAGATTATAAGTGCTGCAAATAATTTTTTGGGGAAAAGTTAAATGCCTGGACAAATTCAAATTTATTAAAAATAAATGGCAGTAAGACAAAAGCCGTATTATTTAGATCACGAAATACAAACTGTTTTTACACGTCCATTATTTCTCTTGGAACACACTGTATAGATATAGTTGAAAGCGTAAAAGTTCTCGGAATTATATTTAATCAATACACGTCATGGGACGAGACTGTGCAACAGACATGTCAAAAATTATCAAGAGTTGTAGGTATTATGTACAGTTATCGCCACATCATCCCGATTTCGGTTATGCTTCTTATATATAATTCCCTCTTATACTCAAAATAGAATTATTGCTTCTTGGTATGGGGGAATACGACCGCTACCAACATAAAGCTGATACAAACTCTACAAAAAAAAGAAAGCTGTTCGTATTATATGTCATACTGAGTATAATATCCATACTAGTTCATTATTTATTAAATTGAATATTGTACAGATTCTTAATCAGTATTATTATAAACTTTTTCTTGCATTGAAAAGATCTTCTTGCCAAAAAGAAAATATATTCATGTCTATTTCCAACCTTAGAATGAGAGAGCTTGCCTATGAAACTAGGTCTGTAGACGCATGGTTAGTGCCACACTCCCGAACGAACTACGGAAATCAGACGTTGAAATATATAGTACCTCGTTTTTTTTTAAAAATCGCCTGAGTGAGTTGAATTTAGAAGTTTTGAATGAAACATTAAAAAAATTACATTCCATGTTTGTGAGAGAGTGCCCCTGGAATTTGTAAACCCCGCTAAATCTATTACTTTCCCCCCTTTCCCCCCTCTAATGTTGTTTATTTTTTGCTATAAATGTGATGGTGAAAAAGAAACATAATCTGCGTGTGCATGCTGTCCTCTTTCGATGCTGTGGGGAGGCAGAGGCTCGTCAAGCAACAACTGAGCTGCTTTTTTCTCTGACTCCCCTCTCCAAACGGAGAGAAATAAAGAGTTTGAGTTTGAGTACATAAGGCGGTGAAGCAGTTATTCAAGGTCGTGATTCTAATTTGCACGCGTGCTTTGTTGCGTCTGTACATCCGGTGCCTGTGACTAATGTATGTGGCAGGGATGGGCAGTACTTCAAATACAAGTACTTGAAATACGTATTTCAGATACTTTGTGTATTTTGCATTTGTATTTAATTACAAATTGGGTAATGTATTTGACGTGTGTATTTAAATACTAAAACGTGGGTATTTCAAATACAATTGTAATTAAATAAATTTTGTGGGCGAAAATACATTCCTCAAATTTATTGTCACTGTCCAGAACAGGAAGAAAACTACGTTCTTCACCGAATGCAGTGTCTCTAAATCAAGCGCAAGCGTTTAGTGACTTTGTGATTACGCTGGTAGTCCAGGGCAAGAATAGTGACGAAATCGACGTTCACAGGCAGACTGGCTAAATAAGTGCCTGTGACAACTTGTGATGCTTCCCAGCCTGATTTCCATCCATATTTTTGCCTGAAACATTCTAAACGTGCGGGTTGTCCAGATTTTCGTAACTGGTGCGAGTTGCAACAATAAAAAATTCTCTAGCTAGTGCTGCGCGTCTTGGTCGTCTCGGTTCTTTGTTGGTCTATACCAAAATGTAATCGCCAAAAAAAAGCTGCTTGAAGCTCTGTACTTTTTTCCCCTATTACGTCCAAGCTGATTACATTTTTTTTTTGTGATTATATTTCTATTACGTTACTAGAGCCTGGCACACTAACTCCCGAGTGTGTGATGCAAAATAGAAATGAGATACTCAGAAACCCGTTGCAGGTGCCCTGAAGTTGCTGACGCGAATTTTGAGAAATGTATTAGGAAAAGTATTTGGAGGAGACCAAATACATTTGGTTGTATTTGTATCTTGTACTTAAATGCTTTTTTGGAAATGTAATTAGATTTGTAATCCCATACATTTTTCACGAAGTATTTTGTATTTGTATTTCGATACATATTTGCATGTATTTTGCCCATCCCTGGTATGTGGTAAGTGTAGATTGTATACAGGGATGGGAAAAGTACATGCAAATATGTATTGAAATTCAAATACAAAATACTTTGTCAAAATTATTTAATTACAAATCTAATTAGATTTCCAGAAAAGAATTTAAGTACAAGATACAAATACAACCAAATGTATTTGGTCTCCTCCAAATACTTTTCCTAATACATTTCTCAAAATTTGCAACAGCGACTTCAGGGCACCTGCAACGGGTTTCTGGGTATCTCATCTTAATTTTGCATCGCACACTCGGGAGTTAGTGTGCGAGGGTCTAGTAACGTAATAGAAATATAATTACAAAAAATGTAATCAGCTTGGACGTAATAGGTGAAAAAAGTACAGAGCTTCAAGCAGCTTTTTTTGTCGATTACATTTTGGTATAGACCAACAAAGAACCTAGACGACCAAGGCGCGCAGCACTAGCTAGAGAATTTTTTATTGTTGCAACTCGCACCAGTTACGAAAATCTGGGCGACCCGCGCATTTAGAATGCTCCAGGAAAAAATATGGATGGAAATCAGGCTGGAAAGCAGCACAAAATTTCACAGGCACTTATTTAGTCAGTTTGCCTGTGAACGTCGATTTCGTCACTATTCTTGCCCTGGACTAGCACCGTAATCACAAAGCCGCTAAACGCTTGTGCTTGATTGAGAAAGACTGCATTCGGTGCAGAACGTATTTTTCTTCCTGCTCTGGACAGTGACAATAAATTTGAAGGATGTATTTTCGCCCACAAAATTGTATTTAATTAAAATTGTATTTGAAATACCCTCGTTTTAGTGTTTAAATACACACGTCAAATACATTACCCAATTTGTAATTAAATACAAATGCAAAATACACAAATTACTTAAAATGCGTATTTCAAATACTTGTATTTGAAATACTGCTTATCCCTGATTGTATACTTGTTGCCCGTAAAACATATCTCTTGATGCTGAAATGTTGCTAAGATTACAAGTACTCTGTAATTTATGATGTTGCCCCCCAAAATTAGGGTTGAAATAGGGTGTCAGTTCCGGGGCGAGCAGGTTATAGCCTCAAGGATGTAAATATTTTTTTATTGCGTTAGTTTAATAATATTGATGTGAGTTTTCGAACGCAGTCCTCATCTTTTGTTTCACATCAAATTGCTGGAAAGCGAAGCCTCGTCCCTAGCTGGGCTTTTAGACGGCAGCGATCGCTTCTCCGCGTGCCCTGCAGCGAAGCAAACTGCTCGAATAGCGCAATGGACATTACGTCTCGGAGGGGCTTATCCAAGAGTGTCAATCCGGGGAGGGGTAACGCATTTCTGGGGGGGGGGGGGGGGGGGGGGGGGGGGGGGGCTCCGGGGACGTGCCATAGGTTACGAGCCACCGGAGTCAAATACATAGCTCTGGGCGTGTCACGTGACCCGTACATCGCAAGGTGAAACCAAGTGGACGCTTTTCCAGCACTTATCATCATGGCGAAAAAATGCTACGTCACTGGGCTGTGGACGCAACGTCTGATATACTTCAGAAAGCTACTGCGCATGCTCACACCAGCGGCCGGTAAAATAAATAAATATGGCAGTTCGTGGAAACGGTCTGCGGAGAGTGTGCCACTGACGTTTCCCCTTTCGCGCGCGCAGGCGAGAAGCCCCACAAGTGCGTGGTGTGCGGCAAGGCGTTCAGCCAGTCCTCGAACCTCATCACGCACACGCGCAAGCACAGCGGCTTCAAGCCGTTCGCCTGCTACCTGTGCGGCCGCTCCTTCCAGCGGAAGGTGGACCTGCGCCGCCACGCGGACTCCCAGCACTGCCTGCTGGCCGGGGCCACCGACGAGGCCAACAGGGCCGCGGGGGTCGCAGCCGCTCGAGGCCGAACCGCTCACGCCGCCGCTGGTCTCGACGGCGCCGCTCTTCGGACTCGCCCAGCTGTCCCGCTGAGGGTGCGGCTGCTGGCTTGGTCCGGAGGCCACAACTCCAAACATACGGGACATTACAAGGGAAACTAGGATCGTTTCACCTTCAGTCCGAGCGCAGCGGATGCTAGGAACCATCCCAGCCAATCCAGCGTGGAGAGAGTGTCATGTGACCTTGAGGTCCCTGTGTCCCTCTGCCCAACCGGCAGGTCACGCGATTTTCTCCCGGCGCTGGATCGGCTGGGATAGCTTATGGAGTCCACTGCGCTCGGACTGAAGGTGGAACGGAGTATAGTGTACTGGTTTAGAGCTACAAGCTAGCGCAAATATGAAAAAAAAAAAAAAAAAAGACACTGCGACTTTTGTCGACTTTTGTGTTTGTTCTGTTTACGTGACGTGGACTTCTCCTTAGCAACACAGTAAACAGTATTTTGTTTGTTGCAGAGAAGTGTTTATTTTTTTTCCCCCACTGAAATAAAATGTTTGACACGTTATAGACCCTTCGACGTCGTCTCAGAAAGTTTCTATTTCTTGTCTTATCTTTTCATGCAAATAACGTCGTGCTGTCAAACTTTCGCATTTTATCATCGCCGATGGCTCATAGTGGCACTTAGTTTCAGTTTCGTGGGTGCGTAGTTTATTTATGCGGGCCGAAAAACAAACAATCATAACTTATGTAGCCCGAATGGCCGCATGATGCTTCGAAACTAAATGTGTCTGTGAGAGATTGATTATAAAAGTCATTAATATTGAGACACCATTTATTGCAGCGAAGTGGGCTAGTTGGTTCATAGTTTAAGACAAATATATAAAAGCGCCTTAAACAACAAGGACCGAGGCGAATTAAGACAACAAATAAATGCTGCGCCTTACGTTTTCTTACACCGTCTTGGTCCTTTTTGTTTTCGGCGCTTTTGTACTTTTGACTCCATTTATGAATATGGTGTAGTAGAGATGCTGAACAATCTACACTTCATTTACCGACTTTTTAAAAATTTGTTTAGTTTGCATTCGAAAATGCGACTTCCTCAGCGTCGGGTACGGTGTCCTGAGGCCCAAGCAATGCTCATACTGTTTCGTTCTGTCGTGGACTAATCTAAGATGCCTAAAGGAGGGAAAATCATTTCCTGTGATTTCAGTTAAGGCTCCAGATAACTGGCAACGATGATTTTAATTACGATGATGGTTGAAGTGTTATTTCTCAGAAGCGCGGCTTTATTTCAGTGGCTTTATGGCGTCGCATGATCAGCAGATCGGCCCACATAGAGAATCCCGGTCGCTAAAGCCCCGTGTCATCTGACTCCAAGGTCCAACGCTCAATGTGCCCGTTTTATAATGCATACAAATCTGCCCGCCCGCACTCTCCCCGTTCCAAACCCCTGCCGCACTTTGAGCCTACAGTAGACGGATGAAATGAGGGGGACAATAAGGTTGCCTGAACTAAGAACAAGTTTCGCAATGATCTTACAACCGGCCAACTGCAGAAGTCTAGGACAGGGCTGATGGTATTTAAAGCTTGTTCACCAGCAGAGAGACACAGAAGGGCAAACACGCGATCCATCTGACAGGTGTAATTATTTCTCCCAATGCCTAGGTTTTGTAAATAAACGGGTCTAGTGGAAGGCTGATAACCACTTTTGATTATTGGCAATGACCCTGCATGTTTAGCGCGAAAAAACAAAACAAGTCGGAACTTTTAAAACAACCCCCCCCCCCCCCCAAAAAAAAAAAAAAAGGCGGGGTTTTTGTCGCGGGGTACTTCGGTGTACTCCCGGATCCATTGGTGGAAATATTATGATGGTAACAACAATAGACAGTTTTAGTGGACCGTACGCTATAGCTTTGCGTACGCAAGGAAATTGCGGGTCGTTAGTGCGCATGCTTAGAACGCAATAGAGTGTTTTAGTAGATCGTTCAGCCACTCCCGCTGTGCTATCCGCTAGCCGCTACGACCTCCACTATATGTAGCGTAGCGGAACTACCATTTTAAGTTTTAGTAGAACGTTCGCAACCCGCTACGGATTACAACGTTACGAGAGCTAACGCAACGCCACTAGCGGCTCTTTCGGACACTAGGGCTCGCGTAAAACAGATTTGTAAAGCAATCCTTCGCAATTGTTTTTATTAACGTCGTTATCTTAATAAAATATTGTTTTCTTTATTGAATAACGTGCTAATCGTTGCTTCTTTTGTAAGTAGGTGACTATTATGTTTAACTGTCGGCCAAGCTGTCCAAGCCAATCCGATATGAGTCAAGTGCCAAAGCCACCGAGAAAAATCTTCAAAAATAAAGGACAACCACTGTAGCTCATCTGTTGCGTCGTTGTTCACCGAAAATGAAGCGCCACAGAAATCCCTCATATCCGCCTGCTCGCTCCGCTTCCTTAGTCGGTTTTGTCTTCACGACAAAGCGGCCGAGCAGGGGGCTGCACCTTTCGCTCACAGCACCAAAAACTGCGAAGCTTTTTCTTTTTTGTTTTTGTTTTTTTTGTTCTCCTTTCCGTGGCCGCGTTTAGTATATCCGCCATGAATCGCTACCTGTTGCAGTCGTGGAACGGCTTTGTCGCGGGTACTTCTCGCAGCAGCAAGGTATAATCCACCCCTTAGAACCACGATCGCGAAACGCACAGACCGAGTAGACGCGGCGTGGCGGCCATCTTGAACAGCGTCCCTCGCTGGGTCTCCCTCATCTCGCCAAGACTCGTTCTCGCGAGAGCTACGCTAGCACGCCGCGCTACGCCCCTCGCTATTTTCGCCCGCTAGCGCGCCTCCGCTAGCCTCCGCAGCTCCGCAATGTTTCCGCTAGCAGCGCGCATGCGCAGTAGCGTCGTCACTCTAGCGTATAGCGTAGCGGGAGAGCCAAAACGATCTACTAAAACTCTCTAAAAGGGATAGCGTATTGCGTACGCACGCAACGCTGGGGATTTTGCGTTGCTGGCTAGCGGGCCTTGCGGGTCGCTCTCGAGAGATCTCGGACCCAACGAGAGTTCCAGTTTTAAGATGGCGGTTGCCTCGACTGGCGCATCAAGGGCGACGTGGTGTTTTCGAAGTTCTGTGTTACGTATACTCTCCAGACTGAAGATACCTGCCGTCTCTCAGAAATGCATGCAGTGTGATCTCTTCTTCAGTTGCTGAAATACCAGGACAGTCCCTCACACAGCACCTTCTAGGCACTGAAGTTGATCACGTCAATTCACTGACTCCTTTTCTTTTACCTTTACAGCAACATTAAGCGATGAAAAGCAAATAAAAGAAACCTTGTCTGCTTGAACCGCTCGTGGAGGTGCGGAGAATAACAAAATATTTAAAAAAATATTACACGCGCTCGCGGTAAGCACGGGGAGGGATACAACACACGTGACTTCCGGCGATGCCTCCCTTCTGACCGCCCCGACACCTTGCGGTACAGTTACGCCACAGTGCACTGACGGGAACTTCGAATTGGGCCTCGTATTTCTATTTTTTTATAAAAAAAAACTACGCACCTCTATAGTGAAACTTTTTTTTTTTTTTTTGTAATGCCCTGACATGGCATTTCAATGCCTAGCATGAAAAAAAAATTTTTTTTTTTGGCGTGTCAGAGGTTTTTTAATATTTCATTTCCGTCCCCGAAGAAATAGTACTTATTTCAGACCCCTCCTTTTTCCGCCAGACCTTACACCTCTGCTAACCCTGTCCTACCAGATTGTCACTATATGGACTTTTTATTACTTTTTTTGTGTTTCAAATTATTGTACTACGTTCGCTCACATCCCCTTCATGTAATACCTCATCGGGCCCTGAAGGACAAATAAATGAAATAAATGATATGAGAACAGACGTATAGCTAACACCGAAACTCAAGTAGACAAAAAAGAAAAAAAAAATTTCATAAAGTCTCTTTTTTGCAGTACCTATTTGGATCCAAAATGGCGTCTTTCAATGTTTGCATCTTAGTGTAAAATAGGGCATATTATTAAGTAGTAGCATAGCCTCCTCTATACTGACAAAGCCTGGCAGATCGCCACGAGACGCGGCCGCGGAAAGTGAAAAGGTAGAGCGGCACACAACGGATGGAGAGGAGAGGCTAGAGTGCCTTCATACACACGCGCTTTTGCTTGAGTGGTGACATCTCAGCCATTTTTCCGCTCAATCGTTTTTTTTATGCATTTTGAAGTGCGCGCAATCCGGTGTCACTCAGCTCGAGCGCGTAGCTTTGGCTTATGCATAGACGCCATCTTACCGCCCAAGTCACGCACCGAGTGCGCGAGAGCGTCACGCGCTGGCACATTCCGGACAACAATGGTTGTCTTCACCCTGAGACAGACAGACATCTAGGCACCCTAGGAGAGGCATGTAACGGGCGCCCCGCTGCGGCGAGACACCGAAACACAGTGTATTTTTTTTACTCCTATTGACGAGGGTAAATGGAACGCCGCCCCTTCCCCGTTGCGTCTGTTTCGTTTGCACTCAATATTATGCGGCAAACTGCAGTGGCTGATTGATTCCAGATATTGATACACGGGAACAGCGTCGAAAGGTCATGTCCCCTGCTTGGAGTTTTCCGCGGTCCATGCGCCATAGGGCACACGACTGTATACTTTGATGACAAACGGGAGCAATTCGCGCTTGCACTGCTGAAGACAAAATATCGACGACGAGGCTGAGCACGCTGACGACCTGGGAGGGCGAATGGGGCCGCGAGGGCACAGCTACAAGCAACAGAGCCCTCACAAGGCCTGGTTCCTCCGCTCAGTCCTCGGAAGGTGCCTGAAGAGACTGCCGACTTTGACCTTTCCGAGGTCAAATGCGAAGAACGAGCAGCACGCAAGGCGCGCCTCACTACTCTCCTGCCGCCCAACCCTCACCGCATTCCGAGCATCTTTCCGCGATGGCAGCGGGTGGCGCTCAACCGACTCCAAACGAAGACGGTGCTGACGCCAGACTGGCTGGCAAGAATTCACCATCCGACGGATCCAGACGACGTCGGCCCCGATCTGAACTGCGAACACTGCGGCGTTCCTGCCACTTGCTCCCATCTCCTGTGGGACTGCGCAGAATCCGCGCCGGAGCGCGAGGCCGCAATCCGCAACCTCCCCTACCATATACGACCTTGCTCCTACACAGAATGGACCAAACCAACAACCGCCATTCGGAATGAACAAAAACTCATCTACACATCTCTCATCAACTTCCTCCGATCCTCCGGGATCGGTAGGTTCAGCTAATCATCATCATTTTCACTTCCGTTCACCCTTTCCCCCCCGCCTAATCTGAGGCCTTCAGGCCAGAAGGCGGCATCACCCAATAAACGTTTTTACTACTACTACTACTGGGTTCGAGCCCCACCCCTGCCCGTTTCGAACTGAATGAGCATCGTACCGGCGTGCGGTCGTGTATCACTGCTGCGTGGTGCACGTTAAAGACCCCAGGCTAGCGGTTGTACCGCACTGGCTAAATTTCTCGTCTACAGCTGGGAGACTCGTCGCCCCTGTGAGGCAGACCAAGTTCTAGGCTGTATAAACACACACACAACCCAATTCTATCGCCGTAGCCTCGACATCAGCAGTCAGTCGCATCGGTTTCTCCCGAGAGAGCAAGTGTGTTTCGGGTCTACGCCGCCCAAAAGCTGTGCGCTCACCACCAGATTTCCCGAGAAATGCTCTGTGCTACCAGATCCTGGCGCTCTAAATGTGCGACCGGGAACTCTATGGCTCCGTCGTCGAACTGCCAGGCTTTGTGAGTATAGAGGAGGCTGTGGTATTAGGCGCCCACCTAAGTTTGTGTGGTACGCTACCATTTCTTCACAATGTGTCCTTTAACGACAGGAGTTTTATGCAAATTAAAAAAAAAAAAAATAGAGAAGAGTATTAGCAAAAATAAAATTTATCTTTTTACAAAAAATATATTTTTCTTGAAGTTCAGAGGCTTCCATATCCAAATTAATTGTTTAGTACATATCCCAGACATAAAAAAATTGTCGCGCCTCCTTTGGCATTGAATGACCCAGCTGTAGGTGAGAAATCTAGCCAGCGCAGTAGAACCGCTAGTAGTCATACACGACCGCATGCCGGCACGATGCTCATACGGATCGGAGCGGGACAGGGAGTGGGGTGGGGAGCGAAAGCTCGCTACAGCGCGAGCTTTCGCTACACGTGCTCAGAGCTAAGGTGCGCTAACTTAAAGCCCCTTGATAAAAGCGTTTTTTACAAGTACCGCCAACCATTGTTGTGGAAGCGCGCGAGACACGTGCCATGAGCGGGTGCTCCGCCGCCATTCGCTTCCAAGGCCAGCTGATTTCAGTGCTGCGCCGCCATTTGCTTCCAAGGGCCGCTCGAGACATGGGCCTCGTGCACTCGCGCATTTGACGCTACTTGCAAGCCAAGCGCAAACACATTAAGGGGCTTTACGCTAACCCATTTGGCCACCAATCCACCTCTGCACTATCAGCCTGCATTAATTTGAATCAAAATAGAAATAGGAGGAAAATAGTGAGAACCTGAAGCAAGGCAACAGAAATGCTTCCAGGCAAACAAGCACACTTGTAGTAAGCAATCCAATCTGCTGATGACAAACTAGATACAACAGGAACATTTTGATCGAAGCCTATTACAAAGGTGCTGATTGCAATAAAAAAAAAATGAAATACAGGTTGACTTGGAGTACCACTGTTTCGTTGTATTTCCTCTTAGGCCGATACCAATCTACATAGCATGTTGGGTTCATCATAGGGAAAGTTAGTTCCAACTAGAGGATGAGCACAGAGAAGTAAGTGCAAGGTGGGTATACCTAAATGTAAGTAACATTAACGCATTTTACCAGTCCTTTGTACCGAAAGCATGTCTGGAATGAAACCACCATCTGCCATCCATAGCCACCATCGCGAAAAATCGTGTGTTCACAAATGCTGTCAAGGGGACACTGGAACCCCCTATAAAATATTATTTTTTACCAGGCGACTTATTGTGGTGTCAGAAGACTCCGCAATCAATATTTTGCTACAGTGTCAAGTAGATTTTTAATAAAGTAAAAGAACGCAACTGCTCGAAACCGAAGCTGGACTCGGAAGGAAGAAAAAATAGAGAAAGCTATTAAAAATCACATGCCTGTGCAACATCTTTTTTTTTTTTTTTTCGTCGTTAACGTATTTACAGTTTTTGCAAACCATAAAAAGGGGTACTATATTTTATTTTTTTAGCATTGAGTGTAAGCCTTCGACGGCGCATGACTTTGATTATCTTTGGTGGTTGTGTACAGACCATAAAAAAACGGCACGTGACGACAGAGAAGAGAGTGAGCGCGATTCAAACCGGCCACTTCTCGATCGGAGGTTTTCGGGCGGAAAGAAAACGAATTTCGAGCCGCAAATTGTGCTCTGGGTAGTTTGGCTGTCATATGTCATGTACAAAGAAACAACCTTGGCGAGCATAAATACCCTGTCAGTGTCACTTTAAAACACATTAGTGTTTTCAGATAGCCATGCACAAAATGTATTACTCCTGTGGGGGGCCGCAAGGTCCTACCACGTTATTTAAAGTGAGGACATTGAACGAGACATCCGAACGACGTGTCTGTTTGTGATGGCGGATTCAGAATATTCTCTTGCACGAGCTCTCCGAGGCGCGTGCGCGTGCTGCGCCTCGAGCCATCTCTTTTCTTTTCATGAGAAGAATGGATCGGTGGGTGCGTTGCACCCTACACTCCCTTTTGTTTTCTTGTTTTCTTTTGTTATGCTCTATAATGCTAAGGGCCTTGAGGGTATTTAAACATATTAATATAAATCTCTAACACTTTTAGAGCACCAGAAAGGCTGCACTCAGAACCTGTAACACCAGCGCAATAAATAATCCAGGGACGGGATATGAGAATAATTGTGTGTACGTTTAGACAGCGGGAAGTTGGTCAGCCCCAATGGACGTCTGCTGTCTCCGCTGTGGATGAGAAATTTAGCTAGCGCAGTACTACTGCGAGCCTGGAGTCTTTAACATGCACCACGCAGTAGTGATACACGACTGCACGCCGGTACGATGCTCGCCCTGATCGAAACGGGCAGGGGTGAATGCCTGGGTTCTGCAGTGCGAGCTTTCGGTCCACGTGCTTCGAGCTGCGACGTCCCACGGGGAGCGACACCAAAATGAAAACACCAACCAACTTTATTCATGTTGGAAAAGCTGCCTCTTTCGTTTAGACGAAATTCCTAGCTGCATGCACCCACTGCCCCCACAGAAGGTCCTTCTTTCTCAAGTTTGGGTAGCGCCCCGACTAGATCGCGGAGGGGGTTCGGGGCATCGGGAGTCCGGCCCTCGGGCACGAAGCCCACTCGGAAGTCCTCCCAGGCCGCCTGCGGCTCGGAGGATTCCAGAAGCAGGGAGGAGGCCTCACCGAGGACCTCCGTGTCCACTGGCTGGACGTCGACCAGGGGATCGTCTCTCCAGGAACGGACCACGGTGCTCTCAGTGTCCGTCAGCAGGAACAGGACCTGCAAGACATGATTGCCCAAGAGTGAGCCTTGCGTTGGTAAGAGCTACAAGTCCCGTGGTCGAAGACTCGCAGAGCAGGCAACGCTGCAACGAATCATCGAGCACCCTGCCATGGCACAATAAAAAAAAAAGGAAGTCGGTTGGGTACGAGACGCCAAAGCTCGGCGTTCCTCTTCTTTCTACTACCGGTACAATTTGTTTGTTCGTTCGAATCGTCGCACACTTTGCCATTTGTTTATTTGCTTGTTCAGCTCGGCACAGGTTGAGAAGAAAATAAATAATAAAAATGTGAACAAGAATAATAAAAACATAGTTGCAGGAGAAACCGAAACCAATAAAGAATAACCTCCGTAAAAATATGGGTAATTGCAATGTGTATGTAATTGCTGCGAGAAAGTCTAAGAGGGAAACCAGAAGAGTAAGGCCACACCCTTCCAGGGAATTTGTCAATTCTGGCTTGGGGAAGGGCGGGGGTAATAAATGTAGGAAGAGCAAGCAAGAGGATAGCTAAAGATGCAAAGTGAAAGATATATATAGTCCCTGCACTGGCAGGGTAATCCCATCTAGCTGGTTTACTGCTTAGTAGTAGTAGTATTAACATATTTACTGATCATTGCTAATCGTCTCCTGATCCTTATGGGTGGTAGGAGTGGCCTGGGAGAAATGCTGTTGTTACCTAGAGGGTAGCTTACACAGCTCCCTAGAAATCACTTATCACTCCCAATAACCTTTCACACTGCTGCTCTGTCGTATTTCATAAAGACGAAAGGAAAAAAAAATATGGGGATAAAATCTTTTTCTGCTCATTAAATTTTCAAGCCATACACAGAACGAAAGGAGAATCAGATACCTTCGAGATTGAAATGCACTGCATCTATAGTGTACATTTTTTAGTGCTAGCACTAGTTCTAACCAAGGCCCCTTGTAAAATGATGAATATTAGACTAAATTAAAACCCTTAATCCACTTTGTAATGCTCGAGTAAGTGCAATTCACAAGGTCGCACAACTAAATTTGCTTGTGGCATTAGTATTATCTAAGTGGTTACTGACGAAGCCGTTGGCTAAGCAGAGAAGCACAATGCTTCACTGTCTGTTTTGTTTGGATCCATACAAGTGTTTTCTCGGTTGCACTGTCATTGTCAGTTCATACCTGCCCTAACTACAAAGCCTGGCGCAGCTTTCCCAAACATACGACTGACAACCGCATTTTCTGACACGACTCAAAGCCTGTCATTAAAACGTACAGTGTGGAAGACTAAGCTCGTGTGTGACACCAACTTGTTTGACGCTGAACTCTGTAAGTAAACTGTGACTAAGCACTTGCGTCACATTCGGCCTCGCATGCTGCGCAGTGTACATCGACAATAGGAAACAAGGATGATAAGCTCGTGAACGATCATCGTCTTCGTTTAATTTAAAGAAAGTATCACCATGCTCTCTCGCAATTTGGTAATTCTCTCGTTAAATTATCATGTGCACACATCTATATGATTCCCCACTGGTGGTAATACCGTGCGAGAAATTTTAGACCACCTTTTGAAACAGCGAAAATTCCATTTTGGAGCAGCAAAAACACTTGGAGCACAAGCATACCCCTAGTTTTTATTCCTTCCTCTGTGAACACTATGCTAAGATTCATCTGTTAGCCTGTCAAACTAAGGTACAGCGCTCCTTTGCCTTTCCACTTCTTAGCATCCATTGCACAGCACAATTAAATTTCAAAGGCAATTTAATTCCGCACAACAATAACATCTTACCTATGGAGATTTATATTTATGAAAAATTAACAGGTGGCAAGTAAATATTATTTAAAAAATCCATCTAAACTCAATAATGCTATTTTCTATCCTTCGTTTCACTGTAAAAGTTAATTATAATTTAAACTTCATTGACTGCGTCCACTGCACGAACATTTGGGAGCCTAACTTACGGTGTTAATAGTACAGTTGCTAAATTACCCAAGCATCAAGGAGAACGCTCGGGATGCAGGTCTACATGCTGAACGCATGTAGACCTGCATCTTGCCTGCGCCCGTCCCCCGACAACCCCCGAGGCGACTGGTTTGCCGTCCTTCTTCCCCTTTTCCCCATTTTTGTCCGTGCCTCGTCAGTTGGCCTCCTCCGCTCCCTTGTCGTCACACTCCACAGCGAGCGTCTGGATTTGCGCGCATCCGCACAGGCATTTCCCCCTCCTCCTCCTTCTCCTCCTCCTTTCTTTCCCTTCCTTTCACTCCCCTCCCTCCCTCCCCCACTTACCGCAGACAACGTCACAATACCACGAAAGCTCTGGGTACCGAGTCATGTTCAATACGAAGACCAGATGCAATCACACGTTATACTAAGCGATTACCAAAAGCTACGAAAATTCACGCAAGCTTACCGTAACAATCCGGAACTCTAGCTAAGCCTGAACTATTAGTTTATGCTTAATTGATAAAGTGAAATGCTTTTTTTTGCCGCAAATTTCTTATATCTTGGTGAAATAGAGCAAAATGTAGCAGGGTAAATATATTGGCGCAGTATAACGCAAATGGCGCAGTGTGGCGCAATCGCATCACACCTCTATCCTGAAGTTAAAGCAATCCCTTCTTAATACAAAAAAAAAAAAAGTGAAATATTGGATAACGAACTTGTCACTGTCTTTGAGCTAGGGAAGATAGTAAGAACAGAGACCCAAGTTCAGGGCTTTGAGTAAACAAGAGCAGCGTTTCACCAGATGGGAAACACTAGCGCCTTGAAGCAATACCAATTGCCAAACATTACAGAATCTTTGACAGAAATATTCGCAGCACCCTTTTATCCCAAATAATCGTAGGTTGAAACTTAGAGAAACCCAAGCCGTCAAGAGTGCCAAGTACAACTTGCAAATAGCTGACCTTAGTTACTCTGGTGAACCGGACATGGTGAGGTCCGGACGCAAGGTTCGTCGCTCGGAACATTTCCAGTCCTGTTTCCATGAGCCAGAGAAGCAACGATGTCTCCTCCTGTAAGAAGAGAACAACAATTTATGGCTAACTGCTAGGCAATTGAGTTGCATACCCGAAACGTTTTAGCATACCGAACGTTTAGCGATACTCTGAGTGTCCAGACGCCTACGCTCACAGCGCTCTTCATCAGATAATGCGTACCATGTGTACAATTGATGCTTGTTCCTAGCACGAAGCGATACTACCGCTAATCGGGCTGATAAATCTGGCGATCTTCCAGAGCCTTCCACACTCGGGAGCTCGTCTCCCTCAGTGCGCACAGGTAGCCGAGCTTTACCTTGCCTACCTCGCTCCTCCTCGCCTACCCCTCTAGTCAAACGAACCCCCCCCCCCTCGTTAACCAATCAGCGTCGAGCGCCTCACTCCTCCTTTTCCACCTTTCAACCAATCAATGTCAAACCTCGCGGCCACGCTTTTATCTGGGCTTCACAAAATGCTGAACACCTAGCCAAAGAACGTTTCAAGTTAACATCAGCGTCTTGGAGACAACATCTAGGCTAGTAGCGCGTTCCATCATCATCACAATAACTTCACATGCTTTGGGGCTCTCAAACAATGCCCACATATTAAGGCGCACTTATAATAGCTCTAGGGTTGAGAAAAGAAAGGGCCAGCTCACAACTCAGCTATAATACATGCAGGACAATCCATACCTCATTCAAACTGGTTTATGCAGTTTTTGTCCAAGCTATCGGCGAACACAGAACTGTGGCATCAGTGCCGCTTTGTTTCCTTGTTTGAATGTGATGAGCGAATCGTAAGCAGTCGACCCTCAACATATTACTATCCATTATCATGTCATTCGCTTGTTTATTGTGCAGAGATGGAGTTAAACTTGCAAAGAAGCTATCTAATTTGAAAAAAAAAGAAAAGAAAAACATTGCTTATGCACTTCAAGGTCTATTCCATTATATATACCTGTTTAGTACATTCCTACCTTTGTTATAAACAACCACTGCCTGTGAATGTGTACGTGACGAGTGCACACTAGAATTTTGAAAACATACATACAGCATGTATAATTAAGCTTCCGTAGAGAAAAAAAAAAACAATGACTTCCCGGAAAAATAAAAACTACAAGATTGTGATGTGTAAATACACACAACCTTAAGTTTTATATGGTATTCAGATTCCTATTCTGCTTAGGGGTATAAGAAAGATACCCCCTAACACGAGGCATGGGGGGGAGGGGGGGCACATAATAGTGCCACTTTTCTGACCCAAGTTGCTTTATCAATCAAATTTGTGGGTTTCACGTGCCAAACCAACGAAGGGCATCTGACAAACCCCAGCGGAAAGCTGAGGCCTCATTTCGACCCCACTGGGTTCTTTTGATGTGCAATCGAAATCTTGGTTACAAACTTTCCGACCTGCAGTCGACCGGCTGTATTACTACGAACAAGGAGTTCCCCCCTCGACTGCCTGAACATTACACAATGTTAAAACTATCGTACTTCGAGCTCCACGAGAGGAAGCTGCCTAAGCCCAAGGACATACACAAGTTTATGTTGTCAGGAAAAACGGTTATTACGTGTTGTAGAGTAGCTCAGGCAATAAAGAAAAAAAAAAAAAGTAGAGTATCTGAGTGGAAAAGTGTCCGCTTCACACGCAGCAGACCCAGGTTCGATCCCGAATGTGGGCATACAATTTTGTTTTTGTCCAACATTTTGCGATATTTAGACATTTCTTTTTTTACAATTATCACTGAACACAAAAAATGTTGTGGACGAAACGTCGTTATACTAAATGGTATGGGATTTCCTTTTTGACACCTGCGAACTCAATGTAGTCACTTTCCACAAAATGCAAGGGGCATATAAATCGGGTATACGCCCGCTTTCCGAGGTGCCCGTAACTGTTCTGCCGGAATTGCAGCCAGCCATTGGTCCCGACTCCGTCGATCTTTCGGGAACTTGTACAGACTCTGCCGCACGATGCCATTTTTGGATGCAGAACCTGTGAGGCAGCTCCCCGCGCAACATCTTGGGGGCATTCTTTTCGGAGCCAATCACGGGCATTCATCTTGAAGTGCAGAACAGCGAGCGGAACAAACATAACTGCAAAGCAATCGCACGGCAAACAGTTCCAGCGTCATCTGTTGCGCCCGGCAAAAAAAGAAAAAAAAAAAAAAAAAAAGAAAGCGCGGTCGGGTGTAGCTACGCGACTTTCGGTACTCTCTCCTTTATATTTCTCCGACCTCCGTGCGCAGGTTTCGATTTTGGTTTCGAGCAGTTGCTTTTCTTAGCTTTATTAAAAATATACGTGACTCTGTAGCAAAATATTAATTGGTAGGTAGTCTTCTGGACACCATTAAATCGCCTAGCAAAAAAAGAAAAAGAAGATATATATTTTTTTAAGGGGTGTCCATTTCATTTCACACTTTCCGATCTTGTCCTGGATCAAAGCATATGCTGCTATTTTTTTTCCTGGAAGTCTTCCTCTATTTCCACTGCCGAAGCACCCCCCCCCCCCCCTTTTTTTTGCTCGTCTAATCTCCCTGGATGCATCTTGTTTATAATTTATGGATGTTTTGGCTTCCTTATCCCACCAGCTTTTAAGCCTGTGTTTGCATTTGTTATTAAATCTGACTTTGTTTCGTTCCAACTCCCTTTTGAATACTTCTACCAATTCATTGTACGACGTCTCTTTCTCTGCTTGTGTGGTTACTATGTCCTCGATTCGTTTTTATATTTCCTTCAGCTGTGTGTCACTAAAACCTACCTTGATTTTTTTTTTTTTTTTTTGTGCTTCCGGTTCCTTGCTGTGTCCTACCAAAATTAACCTTAATTCGTTTATGGTCACTCCAAGCTTTTCATTCCTTCTTCGTCTATTTCCATGCAACGTAATCTGTTGTACAATTTTGTGGGACGTTATACAGTAGTCTACTGTCAATTGACCGTTGTTCCTCTCCCATGTTACTTTTCCCTCACATTTGATTTGTGCATCTACCAGCACCGGATCTAAGGCCTCGCATAACACCTGTAACATTCTTCCCGTCGCGTCTGTGAAACCACCCGAATCCCTCCAAGTGAGCATTCATATCTCCTATGATTAGTATTTGTGGTATTTTCCAATGGTCCCAGATTGACGGTTTAGCTCACACGAGCAAACTTAGAAGCTCGTTCTCGTTAGCGCGTGCATTCTTTGCCGGGGCCATCCTCCTCGAATGGGTCGGCGGGATCCACGCGTCCGGCTTCCCGTCGCCCGTCCCGTTTTCTGATTCGTCCCGACAGACCCAGTACGTCATCATGACGTTCGCGCTAGCTGTGCTGTCATTGGCTGGACGCATCCGACAATCCGTCCGCCGTGCCTGGCGCGTTGGACGCACGTCGGATCGCCGATCCGACGCCTGACGCGACCAAATTTTTCGGATCAGGCAGTCGTATTGCCGGATCGGACGTCGGATCGGACGGATTTTTCGCGCATGTGTCTCGCGCTTGACCGAGAGACCAGACCAGATTTTGTTGTGTTCGTCCGTTTTTTTATCGTTCCCCATCTCAGGGTTTACAAGATGTCGATTAATTACCAGCTCGCCTGCACCCTCTCACTGCTTACGGTTTTTAAGCCTTTTGCGAATTCTTAGGACCGGATGCGCTACAGCGGAATGGTCATAAGAGATTGCAAAAGGCTTAAAAACCGGTGTGGTCTCTCTCGGTCTTACTCGGTCGCAAGAGTGTGAACGGGCCTTAAAGGGGCCCTGCAAGCACGTTTTCACTAATTTTTAATTTGTACCAAACCTGAGCGCACTGAACGTAGTTACTTAGTGTAACTTTTATTTTCTTGAAATTCGCTTTATTTTAAAAGTTATAGGCAAAACAAAATTACAAAAACAAGCAAAAAATAACCTCCCTCATGACGTCCTTGGTTGCTTGAGCGGCCGTGAACTAGAGGAGCTCATCGCGAGCGCTCACGGCTACCGCACTCCGTGTCGACGGCGCGAGAGGGCGCCACTAAAGCATGTTCTGGACAGGCTGTATGCAGCGGGCAGCCAGAGCGGCTCTCATTGCATTTGCTGCGTGATTAAACACGAATTCGGCATGACACTTCATTGGCCGCAAACGACAGCAAACATGGGGTAAAGATCAGTTCAGAGTGGGAGCCACTTCGCGCTGCCATACCGCGAAACGGCCAAACCGCAAGACAAGAATCTCGCCGACGGCCTTCGGAAGGCTCGGAGCCGGTCGGATCCTTTTGCCCATACGACCGCAGCGCTGCCGCGTACATCCGGGATTTTTCCGTGTCGGCGCCTGATCCCACTACTTCTTTCTAGTATGCGCCGCCTTTTCCACCGCTTGGTGGCGGGTATAGGAACCGTGCGCATCTAATTCAAGCCCCGACCAGGGCGCCCCTAGCGGCAAACGGGTCCATCGCATCGGGGAGCTTCTGCCAGTCGCTGCGTTGGTTGTGCGTTGTAGTGGGTTAGCCGGTTAGCGTTGTAATTTCTGAGATGGCTATTCCGCACCAAGAAAGCCGCAACAATTGCTGCGTGGTCGGCTGCAACAGTACGTCGAAGATCGCACACGGCAGGAAGTACCACATCGTCCCTTCGAAGCCGTACGGCCGTACGAGGCGGAGTACTGCGCGACCTGCAGGTGCGACTTGTGCGTCCATACAGGTTAGTGGCGTTTCTTACCTTTCTGTTCGCGCTTTGTTTAAGCTGCTGACGAATAATACAATAACTTTTTTCTATTCTAGCGACGATGGAACCGCATCGACACCGACGGCAAACTCTAAAGTATGCGGCAAATACTTCACCGGAATCGAGAAGCGGAGTGCGGTCGCCCACCTAAGCCTACACTTGGATGTTTCCATCAGCCTACAGGAAGATAGTAGTGGGAATCGCGGAACGGCGCGAAAAAAATCACCCAGTTATTGTCAAGCTGATTCAGAAATAAACGTACATAATTACCACGGTCCACTCAACGCCAACTACATTTTTTTGCGGGCACGCTTAATTTTGTTAGCGGAGTACGGCGCTCCGTGACATCCACTTGTCTGTCGAAACGGACCTCTTCACGTCGTACACGCGGCCAGATTCACGAAGGAGTTTTCCCTTCTTCATACTGGTACCACGGAAGAAGCTTTCTAAATGCGTAACCGCCTTAAACCCCGTCGTAATCACCCCGGGAACACTGTCCACTGTGCTGCTCATCGCTATTGCTTCCCCCCGATGATTCTGCACCGGCTACCGAAGAAGTTTTCCGGTTTCGTAATCGCCCTCTGTCCTCTGTGGTGTTCGTTGCTATTACTTCCCGATGATTCTGCGCCGACGGCACCGGCTACCGAAGGAACTTTCCGACTTCGTAACTGCCTTAAATTCCTTCGTAATCACGACGGGGACACTGTCTGACGTGCTGTTCGTCGCCATTGCCCCCCGATGCTCCTGCGGCGGCTACCGCTAGGTCGCGGCGAACAATAGGCGACCGCCGCGACACGGCCGGCATGCTCGCTTCCTTCTTGTTTCCGTACTTTATAAACTGCATTTGTTTCTTTTCTGTTCTAAATAGTGAACAAAAACTACTTTTATAAGTAATTGAAACGGTTCGCGCCACTTATATATTGTATTTCGACTAAAAAGAAGCTTTTAGCGGCTCTGACCAGTAGTAAGCCAAGGACCAAAGACGTCATATTTTGCGCGCTTTCGGTACCGCGGGTCGCCCTCGTCGGTGGAGGAGGTTTCCGCGTCGTCCGCTTAAAATATGACGCACTGATAGTTAGTTACTCTCTCCGTGCCCGCTGCCTTCCCCGAACCCCCAGAGACGTGGAAACCGCAAAAAAGGTAGACGCTTAAATATGATTGCAGGGCCCCTTTAAGAAGGAAGTGTAAATAGCGAGTTTGAAAAATTGCAACCAGCTGTTGTATTTAGCAAGGGGGGGGGGGGGGGGGGGGGGGGGGGGGGGGGGGGCATTTTGCCAACAGCTAACAGAATGGCCGGAAAAAAAAAAATGGCGGCAGTTTCGGACGGCGCGTGTATCGTTAAAAAGCGTTACCCCCCCCCCCCCCCCCCCCACCCCAATCACTAAAGAAGTTAATAACTTAATTTTTTGTTCTATATTAATTGAAATAACTAGAGTAACTGTTTAGGCTCTGAGCATAAAAATAACCAATCAGTGCTGCCCAACGTTCGTTGGTGCTGCCCTTAATTCATCCCTTAGCCATTGGGCGCGTTAAGTTAATTCGCTCGAGCGCGCTCCAGCGGTCAGAGTGCACTCGAGCTAAACTAAACGACATCGTCTCACTTCCGGTGCACGGTGACGGAGCGCGCTCCGCGAGCTCCGTCGTCGGAGATGGTGCGCGAGAGCTCGGACAGGTTGGTTTCCGGTGTAATGACGACGTTTCCGCTCTCGCGGCCAGTCTCGCGGTTACTCGAGGTGGTTTTCACGCGGTGGTCTCGCTCGAGACGGAAGAAACATCAAAACCCCAAGCGTTTTGGGCTCCGGGCCGGGCCGCCGGGACACTCTGGACCAGAGGCGTAGGGTGTGCGCAATCCTTGGCGAGCGAGTTCGCTTCCGAACGCTCCGAGGATGCCACCGCGCTCGCCTCGCCGAACCTCGCCGACCGCGACCGCACCAACTGAACCCCGCGGCCCAAAGGTTCCGGCCTAGCCAGGAACGGCACCGAGGTAGGCTCGGTCGTGGGCAGGAGCTGCTCGTTCTGCGCTGCCATGCAGTGCTCGGAGCTCTCGGCGTCGTTCGTGCTTGCGCCGAAGCCTTTAGGGACTCCCTCGGACGCGGAAGCCGCGCCTGCTTGGATGCGTGGATACTTCGACGGCGATCGCTTGGCAGCTCGTGCAATCGTTCCGTCATCGTGGAAAATAAAAAAAAAAAAAAGCATGGTGCTGGTGTAGAAAGGTATGCATACATCCTTCAAATGCTTGTCGAAGTTCTTCATGTACCTTACCGCAATTTCACGATCAGGCGAGCCAATGAATTCGGCCATTCAGCCGTCGTTCTTTAAGGCTTTTGGGAATTCAGGGGGCGTTCGGCGTACCTTTAATCGCCGCACCAACAGCGTGCAGCACAAATACAAGCTCTTGCTGTTGCCGCCGTCTCCGCGCACTTATTTCATCGAACTCGTCGTCGAAGAAACACTTTTTCGACGTTTCGATATACTGCAGTTTCGACAATACGGGAGCCATGTTTACGCGCGCCAGAAAGCCGGAACCGGAAACGTTAAAAAAATAGGCGTCAGATGGCGCCTCGGTACTAAAGTGCGCCGTTAAGCTACGCTCCGAACCCGCGCGCTCGAGCGCAGATGTCCGGAGTCTGGAGCTCACTAACTTAACGCGCCCATTATATCTAATCCGAAGCCAACTGGCCAGTCTATCGCGCATGCGCATAGCAGTCGAACCTGAGTCAAACTTTTCCCAAGACGTTCGAAAAGGTCGCACTCGAACCTCTACCGGTTCGCGACCCAAAAGTACGAGGGTTCGTCGAACCCCGAAAGTTCGACCTAAAAATGCGGTTCGACGAAACTTCGCGACACCCCTAGCAGGGTTGCCACTGGTGGCCACTTTTCGCCAAATTGGCTACTTTTGAGGGCGCTTGGCTACCAAAAATTACGCTTGGCGATCTGGCGAATTTTCGGCTACTTTTGGCGGCTCGTTGCGGCTCTCAGCACTATCGCACAGACACGTTTCCAGGCCAAAGCAAGCTCGTCCTGCAAATTTTAAACGCTGGAAACGGGCAGGCTGACGGAAGTAATAAAGAAACATGGAGCATTTACCTGTATTCTGCACAAGCTGACCTTGGGGAAGCATTTTCAGAATTGTTGCTACTAGCGGACTGCCTGCCCAAGAGTAACTTCGCATTCGGAAACGATGCTTTGGTTTTAAATAAAATGGCTAGTCCCTCCTCCTCCTCCTCCTCCTCCTCCTCCTCCTCCTCCCCTCCCCTCCCCTCCCCTCCCCTCCCCCCCCCCCCCCCCCCCCCAAACTGCAAACGCGCATCTGCACTCTGCAGGCTTCAAGCAATCAGTCCGGAGGTTGAAATGGGGCCCAATGCTTGCTGGGAAATTTTCAGTTTGCCTTCTCACCTTTTCAGCACCTTTAGGAATGAGCTGGAAGCGGTGATCCGACTGTGGTCTGCTTTTGCCACGAACGAGACGAGTCCTGTGTTAAGCTTTTGGTACCAAGCAGTGGTTTCCAGGGATGCTGCCGCTATATGCCCTTTCCCAGGAGTAACCGCAGGCGCCGTAAAGATTCTGACGCTTCCAGTCTCAAATGCCGAAGCAGAAAGAGTATTCTCCCACGTAGCGCCGACTAAAACAGAACTTCGCAATGAGATGAAGCTTTAACTTCTGGAGTCCATCCTAAGAATTAAGTGTGGCCACCGACTGCAGCAGAAAACATCATCTACATACATGATCCCAGATAAAATGCTCCAGAAAATGACTGCAAATCATTCTGGGGCCAGCAGCATCTACTAGCACTTTGCTGCAGTGTTTGATATGAGTTTGAAGTGCTTCACCCTCACGCTTACGGCACGTGTGTGTAGTAAACTCAAGATTCCTAGTTATTAACCTTTAATATAGTGTTCGCTACTTCTTTTTTTTAATACAGTTTTATTGTACATATTTGGTGTGGTGACTTTTTTGGCGAAATCTCGAATAGAATGGCTACTTTTGGCTACTTTCTGCACGTGATTTGGCTACTTTGACTCCAAACCCAGTGGCAACCCCGAGTCCCTGACCCCTAGTGGTGATTGAGGGGGGTACAGGTACTGCTCGTGCATGCAGCGTCTATGAGCAGTTCCGTTACTTAGCTAATATCATACCTCGGCAAACCTCACTCATGAGGGCCCTCACTCACCCTCACGCACCCTCATCTTCACAGGTGAGGTGAGGGTGAGTGAGTTTTTGAACCAGGAAAATTCATGAGTGTGAGGGTGAGTGAGGGCCGTGAGGGCCGTGAGGGCGGTGAGGGCTGTGAGGGCGGGGAGGGCCGTGAGGGCGGTGAGGGCGGCGAGGGCGGTGAGGGCCGTGAGGGCGGTGAGGGCCATGAGGGCCCTGAGGGCGGTGAGGGCGGTAAGGGGTATGAGGGCCATGAGTGCGTGAGGGGCGTGAGGGCGGTGAGTGGCGTGAGGGCCATGAGTGCGTGAGTGGTGTGAGGGCAGTGAGTGCGTGAAAGGTGTGAGGGCCATGAGTGCGTGAGGGCAGTGAGTGGCATGAGAGGCGTGAGGGCCGTGAGGGCGGTGAGTGCATGAGGTGGTGTGAGGGCCGTGAGGGCGGTGAGTGCGTGAGGCCCCCTTCAGATCGAGCATCTTTCTCAGCAATTTTGGTGTTAATGGCGGGTTGTTCTCTAGCTTTCCCTAGATCGACACGAATGGCTGAGATCGAGTCCGGCTCGAAATAAGCAAGCAACTCGGAGCAATTCGAATACGTTTGAAGCGGTTGCATCTAATCAGGGACGCAAAATTTTCACGTGATACCTCGTGCCGGTGATGATGACACCGAAAGACTTGGTTCTCGTTTGAAATCAATCGTTTTTTGGAAATAAACTGTTTCAGGAAGGTGCATTAGTATTCTTAACGAGATTTAAATGCATAAAAATATGTTTATAACGCGTAATTGTGTCTAAATAGTGCAAGAAAAATAAAATTTTATGATGACGATGGCAAATTGCAGCAATTGGTTGTTGCGTGTGATCGCGGGCAGCGCGTGTTGCTGGTGTTGCGACGTAAAGTTTCTGGGCGAAATTGCCCCATTAGAAGCTGGCCTGAGTGGCGTGAGGGCCATGAGTGCGTGAGGGCAATGAGTGGCGTGAGGGCGGTGAGTAGCGTGAGGGCGGTGAGTGGCGCGAGGGCCGTGAGGGCGGTGAGGGCGGTGAGGGCGGTGAGGGCGGTGAGGGCCGTGAGGGTGGTGAGGGCCGTGAGGGCGGTGATTGGCGTGAGGACTATGAGTGTGTGAGGGCCGCGAGGGCCGTGAGGACGATGAGGGCTATGAGTGCGTGAGGGCGGTGAGGGCGGTGAGTGGCGTGAGGGCAGTGAGTGGCGTGAGGGCCACGAGTGAGTGAGGGGCGTGAGCGGTGAGGGGCGGTGAGGGGCGTGAGGGCCGTGAGGGGCATGAGGGCCGCGAGGGCGGTGAGTGCCTGAGGGCCGTGAGGTTCAGTGAGGGTGAGTGAAGTGCTGAAGGTGAGTGTGACTGTGAGGGTGAGTGAGGGGCTGAAGGTGAGTGTAGCTGTGAGGGTGAGGGTGAGTGAGGGGCTTAGGTGAGTGTGGCTGTGAGGGTGAGGGTGAGTGAGGGGCTCAGGTGAGTGTGGCTGTGAGGGTGAGGGAGGGCGACCTAAAATGCCGACCTCTGAATATAATAACATTGCCCATTGCACCCCCGGAAGGGAGTCGCATACCATTTAGATCAGCAACGTCTTGTCCAAATCATTTGTCCTTTTTCAGTGATAATTGTAAAAAAGAAACCGACTCTGGATCGAACCTGGGTCTGCTGCATGTGAAACAGACAACTTTCCACAGAGCAACACTACAGCTTTAGATAGTATTTGTTTTATACGAGACCCAATAGGAAACAGCTGCCGGCATCTTTTTTTTTCCCCACATGATCCTGCTGGCCTGCCGGCGAAATATCCACACCCATTCAACAAAGCCCGACCGTTCCTTCATAAGCGATCTTTTCCGCCGAGAAACTCATCCTCGTTAGTATAGTGGTCAGTATCCCCGCCTGTCACGCGGGAGACCGGGGTTCGATTCCCCGACGGGGAGATTTTTTTTTAAAATTTTGTTTTATGTATTTAGTAAATAAAAAAATGTAAATTTCGTTGATGTTTTCGATTTATTATTTTTTTGTCGTCGTCGTTTTTTATGGTGTTATCTTATAATGCTCGAGTACGTTCTGCCAGTGTAGTGTCGTCCGATAATACTCGAGTTCCTTCTGCCAGTGCAGCACCTAAGAACGACATGCCAAGGGACTACCTCCCTTGGCTTGTTCCTTTGTTCTTCGTACGTTCCCTTTGGTTCATTGGATGCCAAAGCTCACCGTCTCGAGGAGTATCCTGCAGGACATACTCAGCGCCATCTGCTCCTTCATCAATCCACGCATCAACGAAGCCGCATCCGTTCTCAGCACGAGTTTGGGTTCGTCTTCTTTCCACGAGACAATGTCCACCCGCATCTGCAGAACAGCCACGACACCTTCCTCTTCGCGCTTCGCCACCACACTGTCACACTTGCCGCAACGAATCCAGTCGCCTGCGTCTCCCCCGTCCACGACACCGCCGACCAACGATCCGTGAAGATGCAGGTACGACACCGACGTGAACATTTCGTCTGGCTTGGGCGCCAACTTCGTCGGCAACTCTTTCTCGGACTCGTGCTTGTGGCAAAACCACTCGGCTGCCATCTCTTTCCAGTCGGCGGAAGGAAGCGGTAATACCCTCCGAAACACGGTATCCTTAGGGACCAACTCGTTCTTGCACTTTCTGCACAGGATAGCGTAAGGACAGCCCGCTACGGGCTTCGCAATGTCAGTCGTCCTAACTGGCCCATCAGACGATTCAAGCGGTTCGAGAGAACAACTTCCAGCTTCGTCTTCTTTCACGTGGATGCTGAAAGTCACTTCGCGATACTCGCTTGTTCCTTGCACCGGATTGTCGCTACGAGGGATCCGTGTGTTTTTCAGCGGTGAGCGAGTGTCCGGCTTGAACTTGAGGTGAGTGGGCAGTATCAGTTCGGTGCTCTCTTGAACTTCGCGGTTCGGCTTCTCGAGTGTTGCGGTCAGGGACGAAGCGGTGCATTCTACTTGCAGGCGGGGGGCCTCTTCATCCTTGTTGACTCGCACCGTCAGTTTGATTTTGCAAACTTTGAGCAGCGGTCTCACTTCAAGCGCGATGTTCATCTCGAGGATAGCAGGGGAACGGCCGTTAAATGTGAAAACTCTAAAAGAACAACTTATCACAACACTGACAACACCACGAGCCGCTGCTAGAGCAGCGACATCTGCAGTGAGATGGTAAAACTTTATCAAGGTGGTCGCCGTAGTTGAACTTAATGCCGAGGGAGGACGCCAACACTCTGGGTGTCGCATACGTCGCATACGAGGTTCGCATGGTTCGCATCAGTTCGCGCGCTTTTGCTACACGAAGCAAAAGCGCGCCTGTGTATCGTGTGTATGAAGGCATTGATGAAGGCACTCCAGGGCAGGGTGTAAGATAGACAGGTGGGGAAACGGCCCATAGAACCCTACCGCAGCGCCGTGACCGGATTGTGTACTCGTCTGCTTGCGGGTGCCACCTTTTTGCGACAGATGGCGCTGCGGCGAGAAGAAAAAAAATCAGAATCGGATTTGCATGGAACTTTATGGGAAAGTGCGGAAAATAGACCGAGAACACGACTTTCCTTCATTGAAAATCCACGAGAAATTATCTCCGTCAGTTTAGCCGGTCGCCACCGGTCGCCCACCCGGGCCACCCGGAGTGAGAGTTCGCGGTGCTCCACATAGATGGCGCCACAAAAAAAGAGAACACCGAGGGGGACACAATCCGGTCGCTCATTTGGCTCTCGTTTCCCCACCTGTCTATCTTACACCCTGCTCCAGGGTCGCATGTGTTGCATGGTGGGTGGCATGCAAGGATGTTAGAAGTAGGGGTGTCGCGAACCGGTCGTGGTTCGAGTTCGACCAGGTTCGACTTTTTCGACCTTTTAGTGGAAAGTTCGACGAACCTTGTATTGAGGTTCGACTCGTGTGCGCATGCGCGACAGGCTGGCCAGTTGGCTTCGGATTGGATGGTAATGGCTAACAGATGATTTAAGTGCAGCGCTGATTGGCTATTTCAGTCAATACAGTACTAAAAATTAAGTTATTAACTTCTTCAGTGATCAGAATTAGTTTCTTTTAATTGCAGCTGTTCACAAAATAAAATAACCCCATGCATAAAAAAAAAATTCTCCAAACCGTGACATGCTTGTATTAAGGTCTGGCCACACTGTCCATAAAGTCGAACCGGTCGAATCTGGTGAAAAGTTCGAAGGTTCGTCGAACCGGTTCGACTCAGTCGAACCCCGGAAGTTCGACCAAAAAATCTGGTTCGACAAAAGTTCGCGACACCCCTAGTTAGAAGTACTAGGAGGGGGCACGTTGCAATATTGGTGAAGCCTAGTCATAAAAAGTTTAAACGATGTTGTGGCCAATGTGACCGTGGATCTCTCTGGCAATTGGTGCGCGTGACATGTCACGTGTGAGATGGATGGTTGATTGTAGAAGGACTCCTTGCAGGTTTGCGCGGTAGTTTTTATCAGATCGAAGTCTAGACCGTGGTGTATTCTATGAAAAAACTGTGAGTGCGCAGGCGAGCTGGTGGAATGTAGAAAACCCGAGACTGTGGTAAAAGTAAGGAAACAGAGTCGAAGTATAAAGACAGGGGAAAAGAACGTCTCAAAGTTTTACCAAGAGATGTTCTTTTCCCCTGTCTTTATTCTTCGACTCCGTTTCCTTACTTTTACCACAGTCTCGGGTTTTCTACATTATGGTGTATTCTAGCACCCCATAGCTCATGGAGAATAGAAGGGTGGGAGAGGACATGATGTCAGCCGCGTAGTCTCCACAAGCCATACTCCCTTGACGCCTCACCTCTTTCTCATTTTCCTCCTTACTCTCCCCACTTATTACGCCAACGTGACCACATCACGTGACCGTAGCTAGCCTTCGTCTAGCTATGGTGTACTAGAATACACCACAATCTAGCCTTCTATCTGATAAAACCTACCGGACGGAGTGCGCGCAAGCCTGCAAGGAATCCTCTTACAATCAACCGTCCATCTCGCACGTGACATGTCACGCGCACCAATCACCAGAGAGATCTGTGGTCACGCTGGGCACAAAATCGTTTAAACTTTTTATGACTAGGCTTCACCAATATTGCAACGTAACCTCCTTGCCATAGCTAGACGAAGGCTAGCTACGGTCACGTGATGTGGTCACGTTGGCCTGGTAAGCGAGGGGAGTGAGGAGGAAAATGAGAAAGAGTCGAGGGAGCGTGGCTTGTGGATTGGTCATGCCCTCTCCTATTATTATTATGATTATTATTATTATTATTATTATTATTATTAAAAACAAAGGTGTCCCACGACAACGTGACAACGTAGAAACGGCTCTAGCTTTCACAGCCGCACTCACGGTGTACAACGATATCCAGAAATTCTGTGACAAATGAAACATGCGACAGGGGGGCTGTTTTCCTTGGTCGCATGTTGCACAGGTCGCGTGTAAAGCCCCTCTGTCGCATGTTTCACTTGTCACAGAATCTCTGGATATCGTTGTATACCGTGAGTGCGGCTGTGAAAGCTAGAGCCGTTTCTACGTTGTCGTGGGACACCTTGGTTTTAAATAATAATAATAATAGTAACAATAATAATAATAATCATCTTTATTCACTCAGGAGCGCCGCGGCACCGCAGAAAGGCCCGTACCATGGAGGCCCGCGGCGCCGCATCTAGTGATAGTTATTAAAGCGTTCTTTCAGACGCCCCGAAGCTAAAATTACCTAAAAGTCGCAAATGTGTGGTTATAGTGACACAGTGGCACGGAAACACATGCGAGCTGGGGATTTCCCACGTTACTAAAAGCTCGCTCGCCAGCTTGCCTGTCTTTTTGTTTTGTACGCGTTGTAGGGATATAATAGTTAAAATTGTATGCCTAAGAAGAAACATTAGCAAGTCTTCCGAGAAAACTGCGGTCATGCCATATAAAATCTAATTCTAAAAAGCAGGAAAAAAAAAAAAAAAAAATATCGCCCAACGTGGGGCTCGAACCCACGACCCTGAGATTAAGAGTCTCATGCTCTACCGACTGAGCTAGCCGGGCTTGAATTTGTAGTGACATTTTGTCACTTATATTTCTAATCACTTTGTTTTGTTTTTCTCAGTTGGCTGTCGGCCTAAAGCTAGCCAAGTCAACACGAAGCGAAGCGGGGAGGCGTGAAGTCGGCGAAGCTAGAACTTTCTGCGTATGGAACGACCACAAGTTACGGTGCTTTCAGAGTGCCTCTCTCCCAAAGTGTTTCTGGGCTCGATTCCCGACAGACTGGAGGAGATGGTCTTCGACGAAAACGAGGTAGTCACGTACAAGTGGGTGTCCCGTCGCTGGAGCCTTCACGCGAACACCGCCAAGGTACTGCTCAGAGACTTCTACCTTCAACAGAAGGCGCTGGGACGTCCGCTGTTTTGCTGGTACGCTATCACGTGCAAACAGGCCGTCAGACTGGTGCCCGAAACCAAGCTGGAGGAATGGACTAACGACGCCACGGGCGCCCACATTTACGCGGTGCTCCGTAGTCACGTTGAGGACTCCAGTGTCGTTTACATGGGAGACATGCCCAGCGCTCGCAAGAGCGGCAGCGATGCAAGGTTTTCGGCCATCCGCGGTCCCACTGGCTCGTGAGGAAGCTGCGACTGCCCCGAGCTTGTGGTGAGTGTGCAAAGTTATGTGGGAAGTTCTGGGGCGGACCTCTGGCAGCGGCGTAGCCAGGGCGGCCAGGGTAAAGGTTTATGGGGCTTTCCCTCCCCCCCGTCCCTGCATTTTGACGCCGCCTCCCCCCGTCCGCACCCCATGTCATGAACCTTGATGAACATCTCGACCACCTCAGCCTCAATCCCTACCCCTCGAAAAAAATTCTTGGCTTTTACGGCTACGCCACCGATTTGTACCACAGCCGATACAGCTGCACTCATGCACCCCTTTCCAGACTGCTGGCAGAATGCACACTTCGTTGCAGTTCGCACGCATATGCAATGTGATGAACGTGTCAGTTTTCTTTTCTTTACTATCCCATCGTCTTGAAAGCAGGCGAAGGAAGCTGTTTGAAGGACAAGATAAATTTCCCAAAATGTAATGACCCACCCATTTTGTTTTCTATTAAAAAAAAATAATGAAATTATTAGAGCTTGGTATTTCAGAGCTCTTCGTAAACAAACGCAACTGTTTTTTTATGCATTTATATTTGATCTTAAACCTACTGAGGCATATTCCAGATTACAGAAGTTTGCAAAAAGACATGCTATAGCGCGAGCTCAAAAGCTGACCGAGGAAATGAACTAAGCAAAGCAGACAGGCATCATCCAATAAAGATGCAATCAAGAGTTACTGCCCTTAGGTCTTCTTGATATCTCGGGGGTTTCATTATTTCTAGCTACAAGTGTCCAGTGGAAGATTTAATGACGAGTTGGAGGAACCAAGATTACAACTAATGAATTAGTGAAATCATGTCATGCATGTTTAGCCTAGCAGTTATTTGTAAGCAATATTTACCATTTGTTTATCACTATAAATTAACTGCACCGCAGAAGCAGGGAAGTATATATGCGACCAGGGGCGGACGCAGGTATTTCCAGAGGAGGAGGTGGGGAGGGATAAGCGTATCATGTTTGAGACCCCTCCCGTTTTCCCGTCCTGAACTTTTACACATGCAGAATTCAAGAGGGGAATCAGAACATCCGGACTCCTTTTTCCAGTCCGCCACTGTATGCAACTCAAAGCAGCATCTTCCAAAAGGTGAAAGCAATTTGCTGAAAAAAGTTTTAGCGAGGTTTGTGTCTTCCTTTGGCAGAGGACCGTGACCTTATCTTGAACAATGTGGAGCGCAAGTTCGTCTGCAAGGGTTGGACTGACATCAGAATGCCGAGCTCCGATTGGCTCCGATAAAGGGATAGTGGGTAGACCCATCGAGGGACTTCAGGTACACCTCGATCCAGCTGCCTCGAGTTCTACCCACTATCCTTCCAATCGAAGTTCGGCGTTCCAACGTCATCGCAACCCCTGCTCAAGAAGCAGACGAACTAGAGCTCCGCATACTGTATCTCACCTTTTAGTGGAGTTTCGCCAGCAGGGTAAACATTCCTCGTGCGCAACTAGTGCAATGACTGGCCCAGATGTCGAATAGCAACATCTTTTTTTATTCAATTGTGCTCTCTTCATACACACTTCACCCCGCATCCAGTCCGAAAAAGCTTGCCCAGCCTCACAGTGCACCGTCTATACAGCAACTTGACCCCCACTGGTTGTGAAAGACAAGCACAAAGCACTTGCAGGCTCGACGACTGTTTGCAGACGCCGCAATTATGACTCGCCGAACCTAACGGTAAACCGGTCGCAGAAATTGGAATACTCCTAAAGTGTGTACATCTGCCTTCTCTCGCAGAAATATACAGAACAAGGAGAAAGCCCCACCTAGGAAGAAAAAGGGAGCCCTACACCCTAAACATGCTTCACCTTGACACCTCTATTTGAGCTTGCAACTCTAGAGCAAAATGAAAGACGCAGTCCTAAATCGCTTTTCCTGTGCAAGATGTCCTCAGTCCACCTTAATCCAGTGCTGCAATCTTTGATGAAAAAAAACAACAAAAAAACAAAGCCATAACGACACAGCTCACCTGAATTGCCAGGATAATTTCGTTTTTTTTTTCATTCTGCACCCTATTCTTTTTGACGCCACTAAAACAGTCGTCACAATACCAAAAATAAAATTTGTTTCTCTATAAACCTTCGCGGAGAAGTTTACGTAAACGCAATCAACATGCTATAAAAGGGAAAAAAAAAGGAACAAAAAATTGCACACATAGACAAAAATTACGAAACTTCATGCAACTTCATATAACAGAAGTTTTCGAGGGAGTAAAAAAATAAAAGAAAGAACTATCGAGTGGTTGAAAATGAAGGCGAAAGGCTACGCTGGATAGGCTTTTCTCCGTCCCAGGCCTCCGACATGGTGGCCTGTGCCGCTGTCCGACGACCGAGAGGCAAACTCAGCCGGGTCGAACATCATCGGGGTCGATACGGGCTGCTTCGCTGATCCCTGGAAGTCGCAAAAACAAAAGAATTCCAAAATGAGATTTCTGCAGTTCACAACACACTCTCAAACCAATGAAGGCCGTGCAAGACATCCCAGAGGAGGACTGACGATTAGCTTGGACCACCAAGGACCTTTACCGTGCTCTCAAAATAGGTGCCCATGATGCCGTAGACGTTCGTTAATTATTTTGCATCTCTCGAGATTTCTGGAATTGTTTTGCGTATACAAGCACTGCAACATTTGCAGTGCTTGGATGTCTACCTTTGTTAAAAACCCTAGAGTATAGGTTACTGATCTAGGTGAAGTCTCCGAGCTATCTGCCAGCATATCAAGAATTGCGAAGGAAACTGAAAGAGAAAACCACCCCTAGCCAGTGCCGAATCGTAAATGGCTCTCGGACGATAGATTTACCTTGCTACCTACATCTCCGTTATTACCTCCTGTGGAATTTTAGTAGAAGTAAGAGCTACTACCAAAATCACAGATATTCCTTGTTTGAGCTTACGACACACTGCGGCAGACCCTACGAGCCATCCCCGCCCATCCAGTGCTGTGAACGTATCGCGTGACAATGCGCACCCCGCACATTGCCGAGCCGCACCCGAAGGTCAAGCGACGCTTGCACGGCATTGGATTGGCTCCGACGGTGCGTAGAACCTGCTGCGGTCCGTTGTAGGGTGGAACTTGTCCAAAGGCTGGTGGGACAAATTTACAAAAGCCAAAACTGGGTGAAAATCAAGTTGGTTTAGTTGGTTCCTCTTACCTACGGGTTCTTGCGAAAATCATTCTTACGGGGTTTGAGTATATGCAACGGGTCTTTTCCAGGGTTGCCTAGCGATAGCAGACGTGGCTGTTTGCCATTTTCGGTGGCGCTTGTGTATTGGTATTGGCACACTTAGCATAACAACGAGGTACCGATGGTAGCCCAGCAATTCAACTGCAACGCGCCTTATTCGTGTTTCGCTTTTGGCTGCAACAAACGCTACAGGCATAATTGCCGGTTAGGAGTCATGCTACAGAGTATGTTTATCGGTTGATTTTCGAGTCCTGTAACGTTTGGCCGTAACGAAAAACTGACATCGAAAAGCGTTGCACTCATGGGGAATCTTATAAAAATACTTCAGTCCCCGGCAGGACTCGAACTCGGCACCTTGAGATTGCCAGCCAAGCGCTTGGCCGACCAAGCTATCCGGGGCCAATAGTCGGATCAAGTGCGGCGCGCGAGAGAGCGGTTGCGCGTTTCGCGGCCTATTCTGTCGTGCTGCACCATCTCACGGCGCGTGTCAGAAATGGGAGCTAACCTTCGGTAGGTGGTGCGATTCCGACGCCCTTTTCTTCCCTGCAAGGCCTATTGCACATTCTGTGCTTACCAGTCTTCGTCGGCACGATTAGGCTTGCGTAATTTTCGGAAGGCCATCGAAAACAGTTTTTGGTCAGCCGAGAGATGGCGCGGAACAAGCGCAGAAAAGGCCTATTGATTCATTGTTGCAACGTCGCCACACGGCGTGGAGTACTGCCGGATGAGGAGGTCAAGGAGACATGAGAGGGAGAAAGGAAGGACACTCACGTAGGGTGCGTTGCTCTCGGGAGGGGGGGCCGGGGGCCCCAGGCTATTGTCCGACAAGCTGGGCGCTGCCGGCGAAACGAAATCAAAGCCCTGCGAAGTGGTGCCGTCTCCGTCGGCTGCAGACAGGGAGGAGTGGGATTCAGACACTGTGCACGAGGTTCGTATAACTCCGCTTCACATGGAGTGCGAGCGTGACGGAAGCCAAAAAAGCAAGCTCCGGGCTTTCGGTGTCTCAGCCGAGCGGCGGGCCCATGAGGCGCGAGCGTCGATGGGAGTAACGTGCTCGTGCTCGTAGCTTCGGCTCTGCTCGCACATAAAGTGAAACTGACTACTTGCACTAAGCAAACTAAGTCAAAAGAATCTGTAGAACCTCGGCCAGGCTGCATCAATTTGTTCCTCGAGGTACAAATCCGCAAACGAAAAACCAAAAGTTTGGTTTAGTTTGTGCACAAACTATACGTCTACTCGACTTCATTTTGGGCTTTCCGAGTCGCCCTTCCGATGTAGAGGTGTGGCCCAGTTTGACGGCGAGTTGTTAAAGGAAATGAAATATGGCACCTCAAATAATATGTACTAGGTGCAAAATGCCCCGACACATACTTTCATTATTCAATATATTTTGTCAGGAACCTCTACTACGCTAAAATTTTATTTAGCGAACGTGTATGAAAGAAAAAGGTAAAAAAAAAGGGGCAAAGTGACAGAGAAAAAGAGCACAAACAAAAAATAACGTAAACTAGACAGCTGTTGACAGCTTTTGAGTTCAGAGTAATACCGTTCGGGAGGAGCATGGCTTGTCTGCTTTTCCCAGTTCCCGCACTAGACCGTTTTGGACGAACCAGGCTCGCTCGTGGCTTAGCTTGAAGCTCTCCCAACAAATGGCAATGTTGAATTTTTTACAACTTTGCTCCCATTTTGAAGGCAACAAATGTAATTTTGGAGACAACAATTAAGCAGTTTAGGGTCAGAAACTCCCCAAAACTAAAAACGGTTAATTCACACTTTAGCACGTAAAACTTTTGTACGAGTACGTTACGCCACTTCATGCTGCAATGCTCACAGGGTGGTTGAGGTATGAAGAACTGCGGGGGAGGGCCCTGGCCCACCGCCGATTCAGGCAACGCAGGGGCCACGGGAGCCGGGAACGTCGCCTCCTTGGTCGTCTTCGCTCCTCCCCCAGGGTTCAGGATGTCCACATAATTGTTCCTGAAAACTGCAGTCCACCAAATGAGGGCTATGAGCGAGCCACCGCTGTGCTACAAACATGCCATCTTGCTCCGTACAAACTCAACAGGACGGAAGAGATAACTTTGCTTGGAAACAACAAAACACGGGGAGAACTGCAAAGGGAGAAACCTCTTGTCCCCTATGTTTTATTCTTTCTAACGAAATTCATTGGACTTACGGCTCGCTTTATTCAGCAGACTGAAAATACAAAGAACAAACATTCTGCAGTGCAGAGTGATTTGAGGTTAAAACGCCACTTTGCCTAGGCTTCTTAAATAAGTATGGGCGATGCGAGATGCGGATGGTTCAAATATGTATAAACAGTCCTCCCTGAAATCCACTACTATAATAAAAAAAATTTTGATGAGTTGGTTTGTGAGTGAATAAAGATTAAAACACCACCAAAAATAACAGCAAAAATTTAAACAAGTGGATGAAACAGCACCTGTTCTGTCCACTTCAACTTTGTCGCCGTCATTTTAGGCACTGGTTTAGTTTTCATTCATCAAAGTCTACTAGCATTTGGATGGAGATGAGAACAAATACAGTAGAAGACATTCAGCTGCCCTACCCCCATAAAATCCAACCTTAAAAGCACCAATAGTATCCTCGGTTATATAGCTGGAGTGGCAAGGCACACATATTTGACATTAAACATTTGGTCTCCTTGAAAAAAGTAAGACGTAAGTATTTTCAGAAATCTTGAGAAGATTATAGAAGACCATTTTACAAAACCTTGCAAACCACTGAGACAGCAAACAGGCCAGAGGTTGGCAATGGTGCCACGTCCGCACGAAAAGTATCGGCGAAATCAATCTATCACCACGGACAACCACAGAAACCTTGCCAAGACTCCCAAACAGTTTTGCTGGCTATTACACAAAGACAACCAAGCGATGCAACACAAAACCCATGACCAATGCCACGAGCGCGTCTAAACGGCACAGAGCCAAGTGGAGAAACTCACCGCGCTGCTTGTTCATCTGGAACCGGTTCTGGCCAGGCTTGCCGACCATCGGGGCTGCTTTCCCTGTTCACCCGGAGAGAACGTCTTTCAACTTCAAGCAACGAGAAACAGCAACAATCGCGTGCCTCACAAAAAAAGAACACGGAAAAGAATCGCCGGATTTAGACATTTTATCAAATGCAATGAGGTGGTATCGCAGGGTGCGAGAACACTTTAATTAATTCCTTCCATTTATTAATACTGCGAGCCCATGAGGGCTATTACAGGAGTGGAAATCACAGCATTAAAACCAAAACACACACTTTAACAGAAATGATACACAAACTGAACCAGTCACCCAATAAGAAAAGCCAGCATCTTGCCATGAATAATCAAAGCATGGACCAAAAAGAATACCAAAGAAGAAAAAAAAAAAATTAAGGCATATTTATTTTCATGGACACAAAAAGAAAATGTCACAGCCAAATCGCGATATGTGGTGGGCATCTCAAACAATACTTTCCAATGCATTTGGAAAATTCACTTGGAGATGTTCATGACACAGCTTTATTGGGTAAAGCTTTCCACTCTTTGACTGCTCTGGGCAGGAAATTGAATTCAAAACAGTCATTAGGGGGGATGGCACTTACCCCCCAAGGCATCGTCGGACGGTGGCGCCATCATCTTGTTCTCCGCTTCGCCCGGACCAGCGTTTTTGTCCACCCAGCACTTCTTCTGGTCGTCCCACACAATCTGGAGAAAGCGAAACAGAAACAGGGACATGTTGCTTCACCGACGCTGGTTTGTGCTGCAAAGTGTTAATCAATGCCACCAAAAAGGGGCACCCAATAGTGTTCTCTACACTTCTACTATCTCAAGTTGTGTGCAATAGGAAGATGACTGTATAACCTCAGAAAATAGTTAACACTGCAGGAGCTTTTGAGAAAACAGTGCACTTTAAAAAGATGCGTGCTTGCACCCGTGGCCCTCCTGACACTGCGTGCAACTTGAGAGATGAACTGAAATGTTATAGTTTTCGTAGATCGGTCGGATAGCGATGCGATGCATGCGCAAAGGCAGTGGCGGAGTATATAGCATGTCGTTGTCAGAGTCATCAGAACGGAGTACCGAAACTCTTCCTTTATTTATGGTCATTTTATCACTAAATTGCTTTAATGAATCCTGTGCAAACCATTTCCTTGTTTTGCTTTCATCCTTATTATCTTTTTGATTATAACTACCATAACTTTTTCCTCCTCTCCCTTGTGATTGCATATAAATGTAAGCTATGAGCGTAACACTTGTCCAATCTTCTTCGTGTTCTTGTCTGTCCGTCGAGCTATCCTATTGTTTAATGTTCTTGACAATCAACAAGTAACTTGGGTATTCTTGGTTTTATTAGGATGCGGTATCCCAGCTAAAAATTCCCATTAGATCCAATTGGAATTCTAACCGGTTTTCATTGGAACCAATCGGTTTTAGCAGGTTCCAATTAAAAGCACACTGGCCAATGGGTCTCACCAAGTCAAATAGTCTTTCCAGTTGGAACCTGAATGGGTTCCAAATGGTTCTTGTTGGTTCCCATTGGCGCTCATTGTCGGTGACCAATTGGTTGTCCGAAAACCTAACTGGCACCAATGGGAAATTCTAGATGAAGTCTAATGGAAATTTTCAACTGGGATAGTATGCTAGAAGCCTGAGGTCGGCTGCATGCAAGCTGCACTAGGTTGACAAACTCTCATGCATTCCAAGCCACACAAACTAGAAGTCCTAACCGTACAGCTTAAACTTAATTCTTCCTGGATAAGTACAAGTGATTCGCACCTGACTTTAAAATCGTACGTGATTACCCAGTCCTAATGTTTAGCGATTTATTTACTACACCTTTCCCCACATCTCCCTCATCAAATATTTTCCCTGTATGGCCCTAAAAAGGAGGGTCACTGCTCCATAAGAACGTTCAACTGTACCACAGCTGCAAAAAAAACCACAAAAAAACAACAGGACTTCGACACATTGTCTTAGAAGCACAAGGCCTAGCTGCTTTAGACTGATTTCTGTACTACACTACTAAGCTCAAGTTAAATCCTGTTTCCCACCTCTTTCAAGACTGGCTTGCAGCCCTTTAGGTACGTAGGACTCGTGCTCGCCACAACTTTAAAGCACTCTATTGATATGCCAAAGTGAACATCGTGGCGAGAAGTTTTTTTCCCACTGATTGTATCGACCTGCTTTAACTTCCAAAAAATTATTGCCGATGATCGCATGTGGACCTCGTATTCACTAAACCGCAACAATAAACCTTTCTAGAGTTGTGGGAAAACATGTCCCACATACCTTCGAAGGGCTCAGGGAGCAGGCTTTCCTACCACCAAACCACTTTTCTAGACCCAAACACCAAAGTAACAAAAGAAAAAGAAAGAAAAAAAAAAAAGGAAGAAAAAGCCAGCCACCAGTGTGGACAGTGCATGCATGCCCCGAGGAGAAACGAGCCACGTACATCTGGGTCCTTATCATCTGGGAGAATCATCTGATTCGACGCTTTGGGAAGCAGCTTCCCAAAGATTCCCCCTAGCCAGCTTTTCCCAGCCACCTGTGGCAAAATGGCAAATGTGCACGGACACAGGTTTACACAGAGAAACCAAAGGAGTCCCCCTGGCCAAGCCTTGTTTCATTCTGGTAGGTCTTCACTCAAACACACAGCAGTCAATGCCCCTACAATGCAAGCATGCTCCAAAATCATTTTTGTCAAGCAACATAGCACTCTGTTTCATAGTTAGTGTACAATGCTGTTAAAGCCGCTGGCAGGAGTGATATAGGCTTCATGTAGGGCCTTGCTCCCCTGCAAATCAGGCGCTTGGACAGCGTTGTACACCAAGTACGAAGCAGAGTATACATTTTTGAGCAAAATGACCAAAGTAAATGTCCACACTAATCAATTGCCCCATTTATATATCAAGGGCCAGTTATGTGTCTCTATGAGATGTATTGACTTAAACAGCGCAAATAAGGTAAGCAAGGATTTGTTCCTTACCTTATTTGCACTGTTTAAGTCAATACGACTAACCAACTCGCCCAGCAACTCATTTTGGTCTATGAGACGTCGCTTCGATCACAAGCTGTAATTTGCGAATGACATGAAGTGATTACTCTTGTGGCAATAAGTTTATAAAGCAGCAAGGAAAGATTCGTGGCTGCGATGGTTTAAAATGCATTAGCTATAGACCAGTGTCCGAAATCTTAGCACCCAGTGATGAAAATGAAAAATAATCTCGAACGCAGGCTCTTGTAAAGAGAGGGGCTGCGCATAAAAAAAGATTTTTGTTTTTTACAGCACTCTTGACATCGGTGTTGATCTTGGACCTTCGTGAATATGCATTTCTGACGTTCTTGCACTACGATATGTCAAACATTTCTAAAACGAACATGTCTTGTAAAGAGCACAGCTCCCCTACTGTGCCATGGCGTCAGCATAAACAAACACGGCGGCGCCCACCAAACGGGAGACACTGGTCTATAGAGTTAATACTGTTCAGTAATAACAATAAAGAGAAGCCCACAAGTTCTAGATGGTAGTAGCACAATAGAAACTGCCACATGCCCGAAACACTGAACCAGAAATGGCACGGAGGGCAGCATAGAGGCATCTGAGGGTGTACATTTTAAACCACAAGCAGCCACAGTTGAACACTTTTATACAGATGACATAGTAGTAAAATAAGCTGGTGAGAAACCCAGCGCCTTCCTGGGTTTCTGACTAGTTTTGCTCTTTTCACCCCTGGTACATAAGGGAAGTCTAAACTGTTTGTCATCTAATAAAGCCTCTTTTGCTGCTTGATCCATATTTTCAAACATGTCTATGAGGACGCCGTTTTTTCCCATTCAACTTGACTGATACAAAATGCACTTACCTACTCGTAAGCCATTTTATGATGACATACTCTTTCATTAAACATTAGTCTAGTCTCCAAAAAGGACTTCACTTCCCATGCCTCAAACTCTACTTTTGATCCAAAATGGCTTTTCAGAAACAAAAGCCGAATTACACACTATCAAAAACGTAAACAAAACAAGCTAAGCAATCTTATGCGAGGCACAAAAATGAATGAAGACAAAAAGGTAGACAAAACTAGCTTGAAAATGAAAGATGAAGAGTCGCTTCAACTCTTCATCATAGAGAAAGCCGGGTAAACTGAGCTTCAGTTTTGGTTAAACACGAAACATGCCCAACTCTTTTACTCTTGCCTCCCTTAGTTTTCATTATCCTAATATTTTGAAGACGATGGCACTCTGTTGCGGTACAGACTCGCACAATACGAACGACCCATTCGCCCATGCAGGCGACGCGGCGGCGTTAAGCGCACTTTGGCCAGAGGAACCTTCATTTTAGAGAGTCAACAGATTGAAGTTTAACTTATCTCCTTATCGCAATCCATGTGGGCCTGGCTAGAGCAAATCCAACACAGCCACTTGAAACTGCCTCGCCTAACGGGTCTCTCATACTGTTGTAGACTGTCCACCGTAAAGTGAAACAAGGTAGAGCGACACATTCGGACAGCATCAGCTCTTTGCAACACATCCCGGTTTGTTCACGTGTGGGGAAAAGGCCTGTTTGCTCTTCCCACGAACGTACGGGCAAACATGCATCGGGCCTTTCACCAGATCTCAATCAAAGGTAAGCTACCCCACAATGCTCGAGACATTTCGAGGTCATCCATAAGAGAGAGGCGGCCCTTTTCCCAAAAACGCTCTATGCACGTGATTCTGCCGGCGACGCCCGCCGCCTTGAGGCTTTCGCATGGCGGCGACGACCTACCGGGGGCTTAGGCTTGTTGCCAGCGCTCCGTGTTCTCTCGGAGTCTGAGCCCGAGGTCTCGGTCTGGAGGGAGCCCCTGGGCCCCGAGGGCACCCTGGGACGTCCCATGAACCCACTGCTGTCGACACTGTCGCGCCGGGAATCCCGGGGGTCGGCGGCACTGCTGATGCTGCTGAGCCGTTCTCGCGATGTCCGCCGTGCCTGCTGCTGGGCCTCCTGAACACGGGCGGGGACAGGAACCAAGGGATGACATTAGGAACAGTACATTACAGGGCTTTCTGTTATCAGCGTTTTTACGGCAAAAAGTCTGACTAGTAGTGTGTGGCAAATATTATTTAAAAGAACTGGTAAAAAGCTAATACAGAAATTTTTATTATTTGATGTTCAAAATTAGTTAGTAGTACTGTAATGAACTTTATTTTTTGTGAACTCAATATTTTGCAAACATGACCCAAGCTAACGGTTTGGAATATCTTTGGTGTACCAGATTTTATGAGACAAAAGATACAGAAGCGCACAAGCTCCTGTGTGGAATGGCAGGCTTTTAGACAACCGCCTATCGCCCTCTCAAAGGATAAAAAGTGAATTAGAGTCTACATTGCTTTTATTCTAAGTTGCATTGCTGTGATCAAGTTCACTTCTCGAGGAAGCAAAGAATGGTCTGCGGTGATACCCTCATGGGCTTTTGTAGCCGAGCAGCACCCCATTTTCCGATGTTGGGAGAGTGAGGCAAGTGAGGAAGCTCCATCTCAGTGAGAAGGGCCCACGACTGCCTGATCCGCACGACTTGAAAATCATGGGTGAGTGGCGTCCTTCAGGACTTAGTTTGGATAAACCTACAGCCAGTGATTGTTTCTAGAGTAGCACTGAAACTCCCATGCTTTCACTTCCAAACAGTGCTGCAGCACTGCAATCAACCATCTCAGTACTGCATCAACATGGCTGACATGAGTCAATCAGATAACTCAATTAGCTTGATTCTTCCAAGCAAGCGGATACCATGGATTGTGGTACTCCTGGAATATTCTTTGGTCTACCTCCGCAGGAACCATCAGTAAAAATGAAAAATAAAGTTGTATGAGCAGGTGTATGTTCCTCCTTTCAGGATGTCTAGGTTAGGATGTTATCGATTGGATTTAAACACCATTGCATGCGATCCCATGACTGCATATTATATTCTTAACACACATTCCTAGGTAAACTTACAGGAAACAGCTATGGGACAGATGACCTTACAGAATATTTAAACTTTAAGAAATGTTAAAATCATAATTTACTAGCTTCGCTTATTCTTATGGTACGAGTTGCATCTTTAGAAATATTGATTCTGAATTCGAGAAGTGGGAACAAAATGCGACGGAGGTTGTCCACTCTTCCCAACTGTCAAGAGTCACCGTCACTCATGCGTTTCGGTTTAACAGATTTTTGCTCTTTTTGTTGTGCTAGTCAGTTCTTTTCTTTTCTGGTGCAAAATAAACGTGTCCTGGCCAGAACTGAAGCTTTCTGTAACAAAAACACTGTTTCGATTTTAACGCATTTACTACCCAGAATGTCATTCCCTTTACATCAGGAAACAAAGTTTTAAAGAGGCCTTAGTTTCGAAAAACCAACAGTTTTCTAAAGAAAGAAAAAAAAAGGCCAATAGGCTGTTTGGGATTTGCGGTCAAATTTTAGTCGCAATGATTACTACTTACAATAGCTTTGTTTTCCGGTCCTCTATGACAACGCTGGCTCTCCATACTATACCCTGTGGGAGGTTAGAGGTAGGACATGCTCCTCTCCTCCCCCTTTAGAAGAGCTAAAGCTGGAAAGAAGGAGTCTCTCGCTTGCCTCCTCTCCAGCGTTTGCTCGCTAAAGTAGAGGGCTTTGCGTAAGAAGCACGTCCTGCTTTTCCTAACCTGCCAAAGGGTACAGGGTCCACTCGGAACAATGAGAGGCACTTGTGAAAGCATGTCATATAGGGTAACGCATCAAAATATCTCCCCCGCCATTCATTGACCAAGGCAATTAGGCGACGCCACAGGGCGGAGGACTGCGAACCATCGAGGAAGATTTCCCCGAGTTGGTTTTCATCGGATTACCATAATATCAGGACTGTTCCTCGCCCAGTGTATAGACCATTCCACTAAAACGGGCGGAAAGGGAGGTGCCCTATCTCCTCTCACCCTGGTGCGTCATCTGCTCCAAAGACTGGGCGGTACCAAACGTTTGGTTGACGTGCGAAGACGGTTGAAAATCGCGTCATTTCGGCAATACTAGGGCCAAATGCGTGAATTTAGAAGTGCAGGTTAATGTAAGTTATGAAGAAAAAAAAAATTGGGGTTTTACGTTGCAAAGCAACAACAACTATGAGCGACACCCCAAGTACTTCTTGAGGATGGGACCGCCAAGGGATTGAACCCTCAACTTTGCGCTCCGGAGTCCGAAACAGACCCTCAGTGCCACGGAGGCGGACTAGCCGGCAAAGAGACTAACCAGGCACAATCCTGCTGTGACCTGCTGCATTGCAACTGGGCTGTCGCCTCCGGCCAAAAGTTAATGCAGTTGCAGCAGCGTTTTGCAAGATATTGTTCCTAATGATTTAGGCCTTCCTTTAGCAATTGTGTTGGAAGTCTAGGATAAAACAAGAAAAAAGGAAAGAAAAGTGTGTTCAAGTACAAAACAACAACAGTGCAATTTTTTTTTTTTTTTAACAAACAACAAGTTTGCACATACTTCATTGCCTGTTAGCCTTGGATATGAGTACCTTATAGGGCTTCCATTATTGCAGATGTCTGTAGTGGTCTTTGTTACCAAAATAACTTTTTGTGATGTTTACACGTAGGTGCTACTTGGAAAGTGACTAATGAGTGCGCAATTGACTTAAATGCACCGTTGAAAACCAAGCAATGCAGGTAGGCCGACAGCGGGGTTGTGCAAGGTTATTTATTGTAATTTATAAAAAATAAAAGTAAAGCAGCTAAGATTGACGTCACGGTGCTTCATTGGCTAACGAAATTCCATTATACATATGGCTAGGAACGTGTAAGGAAAACCACTCAGGGGTTTAACAAAAACATTCCTTGGAGAAGGGGAACAACGGACAAACTCAAATCTCCAAAAAGAGATAGAGTTTGGAGATTTGTATGTCTTTTGTCCCCCTTGTTCCCCTTCTCCAGAGATTATTTTCGTCATTCTTGTCCAGCTCGCTAGCACCTTTGCATTAAATTGCATTATCATCTGGGTTTTAATGTTTCTGACTCGGGAGTAATAAAAATCTTATGTTTGCATAGTGTTTCAGAAAAACAAAGAAAGCTTTTTCAAACTCCGATTTATACAATTAGGATTCTATTTTCTGCCGATGCAATAGACACAATGGTTGAGGGTAGTACTACCGGCAAATGCCATTGTAATCGGAGTAACCGAAAAAAGGTACATTAGCCGATTGCTTATTGAAATAAGACATCACAGCACAATAGACAGCTCCTTGAGTAGCCATAAATGTTCTATTGTGATAAGACCATGTTTCTGTTCTCTCTGTACTTTTATATTCTTGGTGACTGGTCGGTGCAGACAAAACAAAATCGTAAATTTTCATGAGGCAGCACAAAGCGTGTGCTAGATGTGCGGTTCAGCCCATGGGTACTGCCCAAACATGGAGCTTGACTGCAATCAAGATCGGGCACGTGCCCTCTCCTCCTTTTACCCCGCCAAATTCGTTGAAATGCTCGGATGCAACAAAAATGGTGCCCCTCTGAAAGCATTTAGTGAAATGGTCTACAACCTGCAAAAGCAAATCGTGGCTGAAAAAAAAAAAAATTTCCTTTAGGTAATGTAAAAAGACATTGCACACAACACGCCTTGACAAATGCCTGCTTTATTAGTCGTGGTACATCACGTCTTGTCAGACTGAACAATCTAGAAAGACCAAGTCCTTATCAGTGCCTGTAGATTGTTCGCACGGCGGAAAATTAAACATGTCCACGGACTACAGTCTGGGAAATACGGAAAGCCCAAACCTTCAGAATGCACCTTTGATGTCCCCTGGAAAGATGATATTATGGCTTTAACGTAGACAGCAATTTTGGCTAGAATGTCTGAGGGCACACAACAGCCATCCTGAATTTGGCACAACTTCTGGATTCTCGTTTTGAGTCATTTTAACTTGAATACATCCTACTTACAAACCTGTTGCTTGGTTGCTATTAGAAAAAAAGTCTCTACACCTTAAAAAAAAAAAAAAAAAAGAAAAAAAAGAAAAAAAAAAGGTTTAAATGTCATAGTTTTTATCAAACAAAATAAATAAAAATTTACGAAGTGAAACTCGCTTGTATGTTTTGACCTTTACTAATTCTGTTACTTCAAACATTTTCTTGCCCTGTAAATACTTGATGCAACTGCAGACAGCTTTAAAAACCCAATTTGTTTTTTCATATATTTTGAATTTCGTAATTTAAAAATATAAAAATGTTTCTGCACATACTGTTTAAAATTTAAATAAAATTTCACAAAAAAAACGTCCTCATATGCAAACTAAAATACAGTTTCCGAGTCTGCTTAAAGTTTTTTTTCACATCCGTCAACCAGTAACACTGGTGCAATTGTACTACAGAAACTGTTTGTACAAGTAGGTAGTACAAATGCACCAGTGTACATTTGCAGCAGAACACATAGATAGTAGTAGTAAAAGCAATTTTTTTGTGAAACAAATGCCTTCCAATTAAACTAAATCCCACACAAAACAAGCAGAAACCCAGAGGTTCAGGAAACAACGAGCAACCCATCAACATCAATATAGTACTTTTATTTGCTGATGTCGGCAATAAGGGGTCTAATGACAAGAAAAAGCCGGAGTCTCAGCTGAAAATTTGTGGCAGTACTCTGGCCCACACCTGACAAAATCGTCATACATAAAATATGTTTTTGGGATGGTTCATCTTGGTGCAATCCTTTCGTATGTACCGTGACTCGTACCACACCCCTGTCGAGAATGCCACAGTTGTAACTATTGTGACATGATTGATCACTTATGCCAGCCAATGGGCGTCGTGATCACTTATGCCAGCCAATGGGAGGGAGGCATCACCTGCGAGGCATATACCTGCTGTGGTGGTGACACTACTGCAATGGCCACCCAAGTTCGGGATGTACCAAGTGAATGGAATCGCTGCAAATTTGGTGGACGCAGTCAGGTAACCTCTGTGGCCACATCGCATGGTGACGTGACGTTGGTGACGTCACTTCCATATTTTTTTTTGTCAGTCTTTTCCTAAATAGCTTCCCCTAAATGTATTCTATGTCAAAAGCTTTCAGTACTTTAAAGAAAAAAAGTGCAAGGTGATGCAGTCTACCTAGCAATAGCCACAACACACTCTCAAAACTATTACTCAACATTAATAAACCTTTGACTAGCTCTACAATAAAACTGAAGCAAACATGAAGCAAGAACAAAGAATGACAGGCAACGACGTTCTGGGTCTCCCAGAAGCAGCGGGAGCCAAAGCAACCTGAATATAAAACAGTTTGACGCCGATAGCACCATAACAAGCGTCGAAGGCATCCAGGTCAGACAGATGTTTGTAATGCACAGACGAGTTGTGCCAGCAAAAAGGCTGTGCGAGCAGAAGAGCACCAAATACGAAGGCAATAAATAGTGCAAACATGGGCCGATTTTCTCTCTAGGTTGTCTGCGAACAGAGCATACCACGAGCGCACTACTTAGCCTATTCGTCTGGAGCACACCACACTTATGCAGTGCAGTAAACTCTTTCAACTTTAGTACACAGAAGGCTGGTGGGTAGGGAAGGAAGCTCCCCTCTCCCCTCTATCCTTGCCTGTACCACGAACCGCACCGCAGCGGTGCGACGTGGGCCCGGACAAATTGGGCATTAGAGCATTTCAGTGTAAAGGCTCAGCTAAAATTGTTCCATTAGTGGGCAACGTTTTGGCTAAAACTCTGGCTGTAGCTACTTTTCTGCTAGATGTGGCACATTGTTGCCTGGGGCTCCCAACTAACTTTTTATAATTGTATTTAACTCAAAATCGAAACACAGGTGTACTATTTTCTCTGGAGAAGTGCACAACATTGGCTTTCATACTCGATAAAATGCACTTTTGCACTGAAAGAGAGAAACAAGCAGTGGTGTTGACAAAGGGCATCACAATTCTCTTAAACAGCAAGGATGCTCAATAGCCTTGACCGACACTATTATGCGTGAAGCGGACCAAGAGTTGCAGCATACCCAAAACCCACTATAGGCCACAGCATCAAAGTTTTGTGGCTCTAGCAGTGTTAAAACAGTTTGTTGTTATCTGGGCATGCCAGCATTAACACACAATTCTAAGCACAGGCTCAAATACAAGAGTATACTAGAATAATATTTGAAGACTTCATGTAGGAAACAGTGTAAGTACGCTTATTCCTAACACCTCATGTCGAATGGGTTGTGCACTAAGAAATATTGGACACGGAAATAAAGGAAAGAAGTTAGTCGTGGTTTCAATTTCAAACCAAACAGTAGGTATGCAAACTAGCATGTGCAGAGTCACTCTTGCACATTGGACTAAGAAATGCTTCGTTACAATGCAGCATGGTACCGTGTAAATGCACAATATGGGGCAGATCCTATTGTTTGCTTGGTTTTTGTCTGTGTGTCCAAACACTTACAAAGTATTTTGGTGAGAAGCATGTCGGGACTTATTCACTGGCAAAATGGGAAAGAGTGCAAGAGAGCTATTGAAATTAAGGCAGGCTCATTTGTTGCGCCTAGGTTAGCACCTAGATTAGAAATGCCACGCTGTGGGACATGTCTCATACGGCAATATATTCAGGGCATTGAGCAGCATAGCGCGCGCTTATATGCAGATAAAAATGCGACGCGTGGAAAAGCCCAGACTGATTCCAACTACGACCGCATCCTCCAAGCTGCGGTACCAGTGCTGCAACACAGGGCCGTGAAGCCGTCCACTTTGACGGGATCCTGGATTCCGAGAAATTTAGAAACTGATAAATACAATCGACACAGTTCTAGTTGCGTCAGAATCATCGGTGCCCTTCCAAAACTCGCAAACTCGAGGGACCAGAGAGACAACCGCAGATAGTTCCCAAGGAAACGAGTTTGAAGCGAAAATGCAGAGGTTTCACCAAATGCTGCTGCCTTCGACTGCATTTGGGCCACACGTTTGCTTGCCTGAAGCTCGCGAGACATCGAGGCGTTATCAAAGGTAGGAAGCTCGTGCCCAAGGTGGGAAAATAACTGCCGCTGTCGTCCCGCCGGGGACTGCAATGAGCAACGATGCGACGCAAATGCGCGTGCCTCGGCAAACTCCTCTTTTTAACACTCGTGAACCTTCGTGTCGTTGCCGAACAGCCGCAGCCACGCCGGGCCTTTCCGCCTCCGAGTCCCGGCGGCATCCTTGGGTGCCGGCGCCTCCCCCCCGCCCGCAGAGGCGGGCCTGGCGACACTTGCGACGTACCCCCTCCCTTCCGGATCCTCCGACTCGCTGGCCGATGCCCCCACTGTGGCCCGGCGCTCCAACGCGCGGCCCGCCGTCGCCCTCCGAGCGTGTCCCTCGCACAGGTTGGGCATTGCGCAGCAGAACGCGTCCACGGGAAACGTGGCGACGCTGAGGCTCTCGACTGCCGCTCTGCCGACGGCCGACCTCGGCGCCGTCGCCACGGGCTCGTCAATCGGAAAGGTGCCCCCGAACACGAGTGGTGGCTTCTTCACCCGCTTCCTCTTCCACGCGTCGCTCCGCCGGGCCCCTTCCTGGCGCCGCGACGGCGACTTCTCAGGCTCCTCGATGCTCACGGACTTGGGCACCCTCCTCTCTTCCTCCACATCCCCTTCCCCTTCCGTTGCGTCTTCACCGTCATGCCGGCGCGGACCGGCGGAGCCGAGCCGGAAGACCCGTCCGAGGGCCCGCTTGCAGAAGCGGCCGCCCCGCCTCCGCTCGGGCGAGCCTTCCTCCGTACTGCTCTCCGTGCCGAACGAGGCGGCGGGCTCGCGCTTGGAGCAGTGCACTTTGCGCCGCCTCAGGATGCCCTTCGACGGCCTCGGCGGGGTGGCGCCGCTGCTGGTAGTGGCCACACCGCTCGCCGCCTTCTCGGGGGAGGAGCCCTCCGTCGAGCCGCCCGAGAAGGAGAGCCTGCCCAGGCGTCGGAGGCGCGTCGCGAAGCTCTTGCGCCGCGGGGAGGCGGAGGGCGAGGCAACCAGGAGCGGCGCCCGGAGGTCTTCGAACGGGGAGACGATGCTCGAGCCGGCGGAAGATGGCGCGGCTGTCGCGTTCTCTTCGTCGGCCGCAGAGTTTGGGTTGGGGTCGTTGGCGGTGGCTGAGGTGGCGGCGCCTTCCGTCGAAGAGGCTGGCGACGAACGGTTGCTTTTGGAAACGCTGCCGGCCTGTTGAGAGGGGAGGCAAAGAAGATGAGACCGATTTGGCACGTCCAGTCTTCACGGTGACAAGCGACTGCGCTACAATATTTTTCTTCGGTGCGGAAAAAGGATATCTTCCCCTGGCCTTCGCTGCAATCATTTTTCTCTTTAGATTTCAAATGTGCATTGAAATTTCAAAGAAGCTGTCCCAAAGATGGGTCGGGCACGAAGACATTGCTTTGATTACTCTGAATCTCGTTAACTGACACACAAGCGAAGCTTCAATGCAAAGAAAGTTAACCATTCCCAAATAAACTAGTGTTGCAAAAGACCTAAAGCTCCATTCTGCTTTGAGCAAGGCTTTTGAAACAAGTAGCTGACACTTCTGTTACTTCCAAAGGGTAATGCATTCTACCAACAATTTCAGCTTAGAATGCCACATAGGCAGCAAGATTGGATGAGCAATTTGAAAGCTAAGCTGAGAAAAATCTAGGAATGGAGTTTGCAAAGAGACAAGCTTCATGCTTCTGTTTCAAGTTTCATACTCAATATGACGAGTACTGTATTTTCCGGGCTATAGTTTGCGGACTATAGATGTTTAAAAGTTGAAATTTTAGGCTGTGCGGACTACCCACGCATGTGCACTATACATGAATTTTAATGCGAAAGCATTAACTGTCTTAGGAGCGAGCAGACGCCATCAGTTTGAAGTGTGAAAACGGCACCTTAAATCCTTTCTCCAAGTGTAGCCAGCTCCCAGCTATGAAACCACGCGAAAAGCCAAGACACGGCATGTAGTTTCCCCGATCCCAAAGGAGCGAAGTAAAGCTGATGAATTTTCGGCTTTGGTTCCCATTGGCTGGCGCGCCTCAACGAGGCTCCCATTGGCCGCTGCGCGTCAGTTTCAGTGATCGCTCACCCAATGGTGCTGCTTGTCCGCAAGGCAGCGGCTCCACCGTTCCACGCCCAAGGTCAGCATGCCGCATGCCGCAGACGAAAGGGAGCGAAGAGCGGCGTGCGTGTTTTTGCATTCACAACTCATAAGAAGTGCTTAGGTGTATCTCAGGCTTTTTTGTTTTTCAAGATTGTTCACTATCACGAGATATGACGGATTTTGTGAATGGAAGAGTATGTTAATGATGATTTATGTATAATACAAGCTTCTTTATGAGCTAAGAAAGCAGACATTTGTCAAGGTGTGCCGTATGCGAGAAGATTTTCATGTTGACTAAGCACCGGGGGCAGACTATGCACGGTGTGCGGGCGATGTACAAACTATCTAAGCAAAAACTTATTTTTTCGGCCTAAACTGTTTGGACTATAGCCCGGAAAACATGGTACTTGGTACAAATTAAACAGCACTCAATTCGACTTGTCATTCGATTCTAGTACCTTAGACCTAAGTACTAGTACAGCATCCTTAACACTGTTGTGCAGTGCAATCCATTTATAACGATAATGAGAAAACCCGAAAATCCAATCGTTATCCGTTCATCGTTGTACCTGGAATAGAAAATGATTGTTTCTAGTCTAGAAACTCTACAAACTGATTGTTATAAGCAGTACATCGTTATATGTGGTATCGTTATAAGTAGATTGTACTGTATGTGGTATCGCTTTAAGTGGATTGCACTGTAGTCGTGCTAAACCAGTCTCTGCAATGCCGTTGAACATGAACAAGCCTGTCATTCGAGGGAAAAGCATCAAGCTGGTTTAATATTCATGCCAGTAATTCACGAAATGATTACGACCGCTCCTTCAACTTCGTTATAACGAGGTTTTGCTGTACAATACAAATCGAGCAGAAAAAACTACCGTAAAATCGTGAGCAAGCGCCCACTCGAAATTTGGAGATCGTCACGTAAAATTGGGGGATGGGCGCTCCTTAGGTCAACAATATGTAAAGGTATGGCATTCGTGTATTTTAACAATGTTTGAAAATTTAGAGTGGGAGCTTATTCTGGCATGGGCGGATGCTCGGTATTTTACGGTAGTTATGTGGATGAAACACATGAAACTTCTCTGCCTGCGCGGCGCAACTTTTTCGATGCAGTTGAAACCAGGAGACCTAATGTCTCGTAGAAACACTGCCGTCCCGAACAGGCGACAAGTCAACGCAGCCAAATAGTGGCTTTTCGTAACGACTCGTGCGATTGGCCAGGGGGCGGAAAGCGAGGAAAGACGGCACAAAACCAAAAGAGGAGGAAGAAGGCCGGGAGAAGCGTAAGCAACACAAACAACAAAGGTGCCACCTACCGACAGGTCGAGACGAGGAGGCGCCAGCGACTGCAGCAAAACAACGTCGCAGTTTGCGCTCGGCCGAATGCCCTTCATCGCGGAGACCAGTCTTGCGTCGCTTCACCCTCGCCGCAGGGAAAAGTGCTGGCCCGTGAAACGCAGGAGCCACAGCAAACGAGCCAAAAAAGAAAAAGTGCACGCACAAAAAAGAAAAAAGGAATCCAGACGAAACCAAAAGAAAAGAAAAAAAAAAAGGGCAACTCTTAACGAGCTTCTGCAATCGCGTTGTCGCAGGAGCACGTGCGCCTGAAACAAAGGGCTAGGACCCCCGCGCAGGTAAAAAAGAAACGACAGCGAAATAAAAACATACTTGGACTGGGAAAAATGCGACAAAAAAGTGCAAGGCAAGGGGAAGGGAGGTGTGTCGAACTTCCCCTAAAGAGCAGCATAGAGGCGAACCCCACAAACCCTTCGCACAACCCAGCCGCGGGTCGACCGCGACGACCCGAATGGCTTGCAAAGACGGCGTCAAAGGTTTTTAAGTTTAACGTCTCCGTCGCAGGCAATTGGGGATTACTGCAGGATCCCATCGCTAAAACAAACAAACGAAGCGCGGCACGTGTTTGGGGGAGCGGCGGCTAGGCCGACCGGCATCCCCCCCGCCCGGAGAGTGAGGAGGTTGCGGTTGCCATGCAAAAATCAATATGCACGGATATGGTCGGGAAGGGGGGGGGGGGGGAGCAAACGAGGAGGCTTCCCCACCTATTAGCCGGATTAATATTTCACGTCTACCTCTCGCCCTCGTGCTCCGGTTTCGTCCTTCGTCAAAGGGGCGTGGTGCGGCCGCCCCGCCCCGCATGACCTAGATTTCTCACCTTTCTGGATTGCCGGGGCGCGTCACTCTTCGAGATTCGTTTTGTGATTTTTGTGGACTGTCGTAGCAATCATACACGAGTTGACGACTAACTCTGCCAATGTGTACCCCTGCTTTGAAGGAGCCCTTAAAACTCGAAAGAAAATTTGAGTTCCTCGAAACCAAAGTGACCAAACTGTAGGCTACGCGAGACCCGTTCGCAAAATGGTCCACGACCCTTGAGACACCGTGTCTATAGCGGGGTGACCGCAAGTCCGCAGTCGCACGTCGTACAAAATACGAGGAGTTCGACGGTCGAAGCGTATTTGCTTCCGACATTGGCACGCTTCGAACGGGTCCGCCGACAGTTTTTGCACGACCGTCGTACAAGGAAAACACATGCCTCGAACAGCGTCTGCAGACCGTCTTTTGTACGACGTAGCAGCAGTGTGACTCCGACTCGAGGCTTTTAAAACGATTGTATGCACCAGAATTTCCCTCCATCGGGGAAGCTAAGCTATGCATTTCGTGCCTCGTCTTAAAGCAACATAAACTGTGCAAGCGGTGGAAACAGTGCGAGCAAAGCAAAAAATAAGTGCCGCTCCCTTTGTCAGGCCGTTCTTCCGCATACTTACAATGAGTCGTGGAGATGAGGGCAACAAGAGGTGTGAGCGCATAAAACGCGGTTATAATACCACTGGGGCAATGTACAAAAGAACTTCCGTATACCGTAAGAGCACTTTTAAAAAAAGTTTTTTTGCGAGGTCAGTGCTTTAAATGTTTAACACTGCGTACAACGAGCTCCATAAGACTCTTCCCTTAAAAATTGCTATTTTTACTATGCCAAACACTATGTACACATATAAAGGACCCACTTTACTTGTACCCAACGTTAAAAAATCCGTGTCCAGAATGGTGAAAATTCTATTTTGCCTATCACAATTGCAGTGACAACCACTACAACCAGGGCACTCCTCCTGCCAAACGTTTGCCAAGTATCGCACCTTTAGGATCCCCCTACAGACGCTTTTAACAATCACCTTCTGCAAGCAACTATCTTTGTCTAGTGGGCCGTGGAACATATTCTAAGTGTGCACAATTGCTCTCTTCTGCAGAATATCATACACTGCCCATGCCACCAAAGCCCAGTGACTCGGCGTTTTTCGCCCAGGTGGTAAGCACTGGAAAGGGGTACACGCTCCTTCCGAAACTCCTTCGCTTTTTTTGGAAGCACCGCAAACCTTAGACGACGACAAACACGAAACGCGCCGACAAAGCCGAGATCCCACGAATTCCGGCTAGTCGTCCCCCGTGAGCCTAGCCACGCACGTTCCAGCTCGTCGACTGCCTCACGTGCGTCCACCACATTCGGATCTATCGAAGATGGGCATGCCGTCCCTGAGCGAGGTCTACTTCAAGATTTTCGCCCACCCCCAAGAGAGGAGCCGTACTTCAATCGCCACTAGCCAAACGGGGTGGTGGAAGCTACGTGCCTGGATCAGGCGACCGAACTGCCCAGCGAGCACATAGCTTCCACCAACATTACTAGGTTGTCAATTGTCAAGCTCCTAGAATGCCTAGAGGCTTTTCGTGGCGCCCCTCTGTGGTGCACGTTACACCATTGGCCAACCCTATGGACGGAATCGACGGATTAGCGGGACTTTGGATGCACACTGCCCACGGTAGAAAGTGGTTCCATCGCATTTTTTTTTTTGGTGAACATAAAGATTAACGTATTTTACGGTGTATAAGACACACCCTTTTTCCAAAATTTTCAACACTGCATCTTCTATGCATATTTTTTTTTCCTTTTTGGCAAACTCTGAAGGAACTCCTGTCAATGCTAATTAGGGTAGTCTTTTTTTAACTATTATATTGCATGCAGGATGTTTCTTAAAGCGTGACTGCCATTTTTTCCCCCGCAAATTTGGAGCTTCCTAAGTTTTCTTAGAGACTAGCGCTTTGAGCCGTTAATTGGTAAGTACAGCATTTCACGATATCTGCACAACCACACGTCATTAAGTTTCTTTGCGGCAAGTCTGTGAATATAGGTGCGTCTTATACACAGTTGAGTCTTGTATAGTAATTTTTACTTACAAACTTGCGAAAAGGGGGGGGGTGTGTCTATACAACAATGTGTCTTATACACCGGAAAATACGGTATGCCAAAAGAGCATCATTCGAAAACAACTTTTGTGTGTTCCAGGTGGAGCATAGCCGATAGTGGTGCTAGGAATGCTATCCACCTAAGCTTGCTCAGGCAACAGAGAAGAATTATTTTTGAACACCGCTCTTCCGGGGAGCTTGCCAACCGACAGGTCTCTTAGTCTGACTTCCACTGTAATGTCAGCTTACTGGCAGACGGGGTATCGACCGTTCAAATAATCGCCTCCTGCGCGCTGCCGTCTCAGTTAACTGGGCTGTGGGGCGCGTCTTCTGATTGTGTGCAGTAGCTAATTTCTGAAGAATGCCGGGTGTTCACGGCGCTGTGACTCGGCATTTTTCGTTCGGGTGACTGGCGCCGGAACGGTGCCTGGAAAGTCCGCTCGAGCACGGTCCACTCACGGAGTGCATGCTGGCTTGGTAGTAGTCGAAGGAAGTGGTGCCCGTTGCAGACGCGGGCGAGCCGGGCGCTTCGGCAAACTGCGACGCCGTTCCGTTCATCAGGGGCTGCTGGTGCACGCCGGAGGCCGTGCCGCCACTCCCGTAGCCATAGTCTGTCCCAACCTGGGGCATGCCTCCCAAATTCCAGCTGGACGTGGGCGGTGCGCCCTGCGTGCTAAATGTCGTCTGCTGCTGCTGCTGACGCTGGGACAAGGCATCTGCAAGGCGACAGAGAGCATAGACTCAAGAGAGGGAACAACTCAAACCATGAAAAGCGTTCGCAATTTAATGGCAGACACCTCCTGCGCAGATTGATGGTGAGCGAGCATGCGTTGCGTAGTCGCGTGGCAAGGAGTAAAGCAAGCGGAGAGCTGGTAATGTTTACAGATGATCAATGCTTTCGTCATTTCCTCGTAGCTCTCACTGCAAATTCGGCCCACAAGCCGTGCGACACCGATCGAGCAGTTGGAAACCCTGTGTAATCTAGACACACCAAGAGGCAAGTCAGAGTCGTCGAGCTGTGGGAAAAAGCTTGCCGTGATATCCAAAGAAATGGCCCACCCCCAAAAGATGGCCCACCCTTAAAAATCCTAATATCTGGATTCAGGTCATTTGTGCAACGAGAAGAAATTATTAGTTTTGATACTAATAGAAAAAGTCCAAGCTAACTTTAGCAGCATGCACAACACTCCTCTTTTGTCTTTAAAATAATATACTTGCTGTCTGGTCCAAGGCAACTGATGCAGGAACAAGCTGAAGAGAAACCAGGTCCAGCATTTGTTTTTCAGCTTTTTCTTTTCTTTGTATTGTCACACGCAGAAGGCTGATTAGCCCCTCCCCCTTTCCCAACACATCTGGTGTCTGTGGGGGTAAGCTATCTTTTTGCGACATTACTATACCCTATTCGCTCAATTTCAGGAAACTTCAACAAACAAAGTCTGCCCGTCGACCTTTCCCCACAGAGTCTGCGAAGAAGAGAACAGCGGGAGGTAACAGCTCTACATTAGAATGCAATCCATACTTGGATTCTAAACTTATTGATGCACACAAAATCCACACGTAGACAATACTCTGGAATCCAAATACGATCTGTGGAGCGTAAAACACCGGTCTCCTTTCGCAAGCTGCACCCATGATTTCTCCGCAAAAGAGATATACGCAGACTGTAATAACAAAAATGCAGCGTCATGTTGTAAATGAGGCAAATCAAAAGGTGAAGAACCTTCCCTAAGGTAAAAATCGATAAACGTAGGAGACGGAAGTTTGCCCACGTTAGTTTTTTCTGACTGAACGAGGCCGTCAACTAGTGATATTTAGAGGTTGAAAATTGGACAGCAATAAACAAAGCGGCAAATAGACCTTTTTCACAGCCCCGTCCAGCTACCATCGGCGGCGGTCGCCATTTCTGGGATACGAGACGTGCGTCCCTGCCAATTGCCGACGTGGCCCACATGTCCGATGTGCGACTGGTAGCCATGCGCGAATGGTGAATTTTGAGTTTGAAGCGAATTCGAAGCGAATACTGGTTTTGGTCGATGACTTTTGAATCAAATATCTCCAAGTTTTTCACTACTGCATTACGCCTACACGAAAACCCACTTGAACTTGTCATGGGTGTTCCCAAGCTTCTACTTGTCCATATCAAAGTAAAGATAATTTTACTCTAGCTATATTTATGAACTGTGACCTCAGGAAGTCCATTTTCTATATGGGAATGGCAATTAAACTATGAATTTGTCTTAAAATTCAGGCCAGCGAAACCTAATCGAAGGGATTTATACAGTGGACTCCTCTTAAACGGAACTCGAAGGGACAGAAAAATTTGTTCCGTTTATCAGAAGTTTCATTAAAGCAAAGCACATAAAATGAGTGAAATATGACTTTATTTCACAAGCATGATGTCCAGCTAATGTAGCTGACTAGAAAAAAGAGGTAATGGTAGTTTGTTTTGCATTTTGTAATCGCTTTTTGACGAAGTAGGTGTGCATGCCTTGGAGGTACAAAGGTTTCTGTTGACTGCTGCACCTTCCCCAGAAATAGTCTTAAAGACTAGGCCGTGGCGCTTTTTAAAACGGCTGAGCCAACCGTCGCTCATTTTGAAGTTATCTATTCCCAACTGAGACGCAATCTCTCCAGCCTTTTCTTCGAGGATGGGGCCGCTGATCGGGAAATTAGCACTTCGCGCGCGCTTAAACCAGAGAAAAAGGACGTTCTCTATTTCCTCAAAAGGCGTCTTTCGCATCCTCCTTCGGTCGGTGGCAAAGCTTCCGCGCTTTACAGCGTCTTGAATCTTTTCTTTGTCCTTTGATATCCTTGAGAGTGTAGACTTCGGGATATCGAACTTCCTTGCGATCTCAGTCTTCGAGAGGTCACCACGATCCAGCTCTTGACGGATCTTCATTTTCGTAGCAAGCGAGATCGCTTGGTGCGGCCGCTTTTTTACCGCTTCCATCACAACACGGCAAGCGGACGCTGGTTTGTGTACTCGATGGTAAACGTGACGCGCAACAGACGAGGCGCTAACCCTAATGGCGGTAGAAAGACTGGATTGGATTGCCTTAATATAATGGCTTGGATGGATGGATGAATGAATGGCTGTACCGTACCCTTTGTAACGAGCGGCACCTCGCGTCACCTAGCCTAACAACTTCTTTTTTTTTTTATAATAATATTTGTATAAATTTTGTTCTAACACAACCCCTTTTCCTTTAAAGTGTCCTCAGTCTTGGCTATTGCGTACTCCATGGTTGTGAGACTGCTGTAGCTATTTCCGATGTCCGCGGTCGCCATGGGTAGTTTCGGTTTCGGTCCCGTTTAACCGAAGTAAGCAAAAAGGGGGGTTCCGATTACCCGAAGAATTTATCATTAAATACATAGGAAACCAACCGAAACAACCTTTAGAGTTCCGTTTATCCGAATTTTCCGTTTAAGCGAGTTTCGTTTAATGGGAGTCCACTGTAGGTCGTCTTGCTATATGCAAATATTCTTCGTTAAATATAGAATTTCAGAAAATAAATACAATCATGAATTATGAACATAGGTTGCCAGAACATCTATGCCTGGCATATGCTCTAGTATAATAGCCACAGAGTAATTTTAAAAATTTTGCTGTAGTGCAGATATCAGCATTCACAATCTTTCTGTTTCTTTTTACAAACACCAGGCGCGCACGTGCACCATCTCACTTTGAAGGTGGGCTTTCCTCTTAAGAATGTGACTGCAATAATTTGTAGTTCCCAAAGTGTTGATCGCGGTGGGCAAGCCCCAAAGGATGCGCTTCTTAGCGAGCATCGGTGCATTGTGGAGAAGCAACACCCGTGGAAGCGAGGTCTGTGGGTACCGCTTTTTTGCAGAGCAGCGGTGCTCGGTGAGAAGCACGCCTAACAAGCTGACCTGCCGCGGTCAACACTTTGAAAAATATGAATATCAGAGTTCATCTCGAAGCAAATATTGAATAGCGTATTATTAGAATATTCATACAACACTAGCGATCGGGGTACGTGCCCAGATGAGGGCAGACCCAGACAGTTGGCTCAGTGGTCACTAGATGGCATGCACTTTTGAAAAGAGTATATTAAGCGAACGGGTCTGGAGGTTTATTTACACTGGTCAGCGGTGGTGTCTGTCGCATTTGTGTTCTCGGCGTAGGCGGGCGGGTCCTGGTAGGAGCTGTAGTTTGCCTGTGCAGCCGAGGTGTCGTAACCCTGGTAGGCTGCCCCGTAGGCACCTGGAATTGCAGCATCTGATTTGTAGCATAAAACAAACATGATGGGGCCATGGCCTAGAAGTTAAAACTTCGTAAACTGTATTTTGAGATTCATAAACTCTAAAAGAAAGCCTCCTGAAGTTTCCCATAAAAGCTGGAATAATTTGCACCAAAATAAATTACTCCCTACGTTCTATTGCCAGGCCAAGAGAGGCACCAATCACCAGGACCGACAAACGGCAAAGACTGCACATTTTCGAACGACAACAGCACCACTTATAAGGCTTCCCATTGAAAAAATAACTAGACTTGAACTTCGGTTTCTTTTTCAACATTCTAGCTCCTCGGCTAATTTAAAGACAGCTAAGGTGTCTCCGCTTGATGCTTAAAATTGTCCCTGAACATTCCCGCTGTACAATATCGGACCAGTGCCCTCCCAACTACGACAGAATTCAGGGGTGGGCACTTGCTTACAACGATCCCGACGCCAACAATAGACAAGATGACAGGTGCATGAAAACAGGTGCGAGCGCTTGGATAATTTACAAAAATCGGAACACAAGTTTTTAAATATTTGCTTTGTGCTCAATGAAACAATTTTTAACAGAAATATCACTACTACGGATGTGCAAATCGTGGTAAGAACTGAATAGTGCAGTGTCATCCCAAGCACTAACACTGTTAACAGAATTGGTTGTCGTGGTTTTCCGTAGCACTGTGAAGGTTATGAATGATGCAGCGCCATTCAATTCGAACCACTATTGGCAGAATCCTAATCATTACGCAGTGAATCCACCAATTTATATTCAGGGTGTGCGAATGCATAAAATTTAAGACATGAATAGAATATTTTTATTATTTAAATTGAACAAATAAAATGCTCAATTCACATCCAAAACATTAAATATCTGCATGTCCCCTAATTTAAATTCAATTATTTTAATGACAGGTAAACCCAAGAAAATCCAAAAGTGTCAATATTCCAACTCCAACTGCCAAAAAAAAAACAAAAAAAAGTCTTCAAGAGTTCCTTGAGAAAAAAAAATGTCCCACACTTAGCAGCACTGCTCCAGATCTGTGAATGCAAATCCTACTTGCATCAAAGAAAGCCAGATCAAAGCAAGCATAGAAGAAAGGCAATAGCGCAAAACTTTGAAGACTGAAGCTGTCACCTGAGGCACTGGAGTTGTCCTCCTGGTAGTGAGCCGTCTCTGCGATCGGCTCTTCATGCAGCGGTGCCTCGTAGCCAACATACCCAGCCTGTCCAGGGAAGGCCTGTCCATCCTTCGGATAAGCACGAAAGGGAAGACACTGGTAAGATAGGACATCGCGGAACATGCAGCATCCCCATCTAGGGGCTTTCGTGTAATGTGGCAAAATCTATGACAAGACGGAACCTTACAACAGAGGTAAATTTTTCAACTCCTTGCTTACTGTAATTTAAACAAATTCTCCACTAGGGGTGGATACTAGACACTGCACAAATAGAAAGAATCAGGTGGCAACAGGTTTTTGTTCCCGATGCCAAGCCAAGAGATGGCACTAACTAAAGTGGCGATAAACTAGAGAGCCTAGATTAATGACAAATGCCACCTGCGGAGATGGTTTCAAGTTGACATGCGCTGCATTATCGAGTGGCAAGGAAAAAAGAAAATGAAAAGGGGGAGATGTTTACAGACGGTCGATGCTTCCTGTGTAGCCTCCTCGCAGCCTGCATGGCAAACGAGGCCCCTAAACGATGTGACCCCGACAGAGCAGATGGAAACTCTCTGTAATGCAGGCTCTCTAAAGCAACCTGGAGAGCTCGGAGCTTCTTTACGAGGACAGTATTGGGTATCCACCGTGTTTTATGTTCCCTCATGGCAAATACGACAGGTCAATAACAATACTGGGGACATCACTCAAAACAGGAGGTCTTCACATGCGGCAGGCTTTCATTGTGAAAGCCAGCGCCGCCCTGGTTGTTGCCTCTCTAACATCCTGCAGATCGGATAAGTGTCCAGCAGTCAACCTAGTATTTTAATTAAACCTTTAACATAGGTTACTACTAACATGTGCACCCCAGACCAGTATTACTAAAATATTATAACAGACACAGACTGGTGCCCCCCTTTGCTTTCCTCCTAATAAAAGGTAGACATTGTTGTGTGGGCAAAAGAACCCTCATTTTATTCCGCTCGCTGGTGTTATAGCCAGCATCGTACACACGTCAAAAACTCTATCTGCCATGTGGAGCATTAATGGTGTGGGCAATGCACTATTATCATGCTGACACAGTTGAGTCCATTTATATCACACCCAGGTATTTAGAATTAGTTTATATCAAACAGTCCAAACATCCCCTTGAAAACCCGAACATTGCTGTCTCTGCGCGACTCCTTAACCACAAAATAAAAAAAGCGAAAAAAAAGGCTTTGTCGAGTGTGTCGACAACAGTTGAGCAGACGCACTTTGAAGGCCTTATCTTGGTTTACCTTTCTCTTTCGCCGTTTTTACTTTGCCCATTTTTTTCTTTTCTGCCTTTCTTTTTTTTGCTGCCTGAATTTAGTGATGTTGCTTGCTTAACTTTATTCTATGCATCGTGACCTTTTTCTTTTATGCTGCTCACTTTTTCCCTTCTCCCATTTTTTTAAAATTGTTTTCTTGTTTTGCTGTTGGCGCTGTGTGGAGGTCGTACCCAAGCGTAAACGATCACAAACACCGTAGCGTAAAAGAGGGCTGTGTTTGTGATCTTCACCAACTAAGCTCTAGTGTATTTAGCGGCATTTTAGAGGCTCTATTTGGCAAGGTCCCATTTGTCGCAGCCTTCAGTATTAGCAGAGACACGCAAACATTTCAACTGGAGCTTAAGTTAACATATTTTTGTATATCCAATTATCGAGATATCAAACTATTTTATGGTCCCCTTTGAATTCAATATATCCAAATTTGACTGTATTACAGACATCACCTTGTGTTCCACAACACAAAAACAAAAAAACAAACAAAGAGAACTGACACTGGGCTCATTTTGATTTACCTGCACCTTCTGGTGGAGTGTAATACAGCAGGTGATGCGCACTTGGTGCACACCACCGTATTTGAGTTAAAAGCGTAGTCTAGGTGAAAGCACAACCAGAAGTGCATTGCTCTGCACTGCACTACACGTTTCTGCACCGGTGCAGGCAGGTGCGGGTAAATTGACCGAGCCTTGCAAAAGAATTCCCTTGTCTTAACGCTCGATAAGCACAGACACTGGATGTTAGCGGTAACGAAAACGAACGAGGGCACAGGCAAAGCACGAGGATGCCCGTAACATTCTAAAGAGGCTCAACCACTGCAAAGCACCATGCCACCAGGTGGCATCCGCCATCCTCTTTGACCTCGCCGCATTGCACGGCCTACGGCGGCGAAAGGGAAGGCAGAGAGAGAGACACCCACCCCGCAAGCCTGGAGCAGCAGGGCAAAGGCAGACAGCCACGGGGGGTCACCTAGCTCCTCGAGCTCCCCCTGCCCCTGGCTGAAGTGGGGGTCATGGTACTTGAGCCGCAGGGCCAGCTGGTAGGCCCGTGAGGCCACCCCTAGAGGCAGGCACGGGGGGTCCTTTGCCATCGCCGCCGCCACCACTTCACAGTAGTGCAGGGCCTGACGGGGAACAAAGGGGACGGGGTTGGCAAATGCGCCGGCAGACGTTCGGCGCAGCAGAGCGCAAAGCAGCAATGCATTAAAATGGCGTAGAAGCTTATGGACCTTGTAAGCCATAATACACATAGAAGGGAGGGTTTGTCTCGTAGTTATGCATCAGTAAGGGGTTCACATCTGCCGAAATAGTTCTTAAACCGGAAAAACACTTCTTATTGAGGGCAGGTACTCTACAAGGAGTTTCGAGGAGCCCCCGAGGGTAACTCTAGGGCATCAGTACTCTAGGGCATCGGTTCTCCAACTGGGTTCTTATCCTTCCCAGAGTACCCTCCAAGGGTTACCTTAACCATCCCCACCCCCAACTGGCACGTTCCTCCAGTTCGAGCATTATTTGAGCAGATTCGAGCCACCCACCGATGCCCAACTACAGTAGGCTCGCGATAAATCAAACTCGAAAATTTCATACTTCTGGTTACTTCAAACGAATTTTTAAATTTTGGTTGTTCCGCTATGATTTTAATGTATTCATAAGCCCCTTAATTAGAACGGCGTTTGTGTGGAATTCATACTTTTTGCTCTTCCGACCCTCTTGAGTGCACTTCTTTTCGAGCACCGGTGCACTGCAAAGAAGCAACACTTGCGGAGCTTCTTCAGCGGCGCACTGGTGCTCGGTGAAAAGCGCACTAGCGGGCACACACGAGCTATGAAAACGGGCACCACGCGAAAATTTAGATAGCAACTTGTGCGGACACTGTGACGTGCCAGCATGGCACAGGTCCACGTCACAGCATCCGGGCAAGTTTCTATGAAAACTTCCACGCGGATCCCGTTTTCATCGCTCGTGTCGCCTGCAGGTTCACATTAGGCAACTTGTTGGACCGATGAACAAATATAATCTTGCTTCGAGTTGTCACTTGCTGTCGAAACAGTCCACGATAAACAACGTTTTTGAGGGATAACTGAACTAAACCTAGGTCACACATTTCACAAATAGTACATCATGTGTGGCATACCCGCTTATAATCAGTAGGCCTATGTAGAGGAAACCCTCAAATATCTGCTTGGTATGCGTAGCCATTCATAGGGCAAATCTTAATTTTATCTTGCATCATATTTACATCATATCTAAATAATAATAATAGTTTATTTCCATGAAGCATGGTGGAGCAAAGGGTAAAAGCCTCAAAGGAGGCTTGACCAGCCCTCGGCCCCCTACATTGGCATTGCGGCAAAAAAAAAAAAAAAAAAATGTATATTATGTGCTCCAGATTACAAAACAGCCATTAGTCACCTAAAGAGATAGCAAGCACAGTTGTTGCAAACAGAAATCCAAAAAAACACAAAACAGTGCATTCTGTATAGCACAAACAAATTAATGAATCATTTGAGTGGGGGAGGTAAATCACTGCTACATATAAAGAGAACGCAAAGCCTTGAAGGAGATAGAGTCAACGCAAATTTCTTTTTCTAGAAGGAAATTTAACAGTTTTGGTACGGTATATCGTAACATTTGCCTACCATAGTTTGTAGAACAGTAAACAACCTTCCAATACTCCATGTGTCTAGTTAAGTGAACGTGTACATTTGGTGTCAATGCCGCTAGAGTTGACAACAATTTATAATGTTTCCTTTTTTCTGACTTTAAACTCAGAATCAATCTATATTCATAAAGGCTATGAATTTTTAATAGGCTAAACTTACTAAACAAACTGCCGGTATGGAAATCATAAGGCACGTTGCATATTATTCGAACCATTTTTTTCTGCAGTAAAAATAATTTTTGCAGGTTTGTGAATGTGGTGTTACCCCAGACGAGGTTGCAGTAGCTGAGATGAGAATAGAATAAAGAATTGTAAATTAGAAGCTTCACACTAACTGGGAGTGTTTTGCCGTTATGGAATGTCAGACCTATGATGGTTGATAATTTTGCAAGTAAGTGGTTAATGTGACTGTCCCACAACATATGTTCTGAAAATATGACTCCTAGACTTTTAAAATTACTGACAATTTCAATTGGCGTAGAGTCAAGCACAATGCTTCTCGTTAGATGTACGCACTTATTTTTGGGTCGAAAAATGATAGCTTTAGTTTTATCAGTATTAATTTTTAAGCAGTTATCTTTTGCCCATACCCCAAGTTTGGACAAACTGTCATTGGCGATTGTGACAAGATCATCGCTATTATCTGAAGAAAAGAATAAGCTACTGTCGTCGGCATATATGACAAATTTTGCCTGACTTATGTTTACAATGTCATTTATGTACATATTAAAAAGAAACGGTCCAAGAATGCTCCCCTGTGGGACGCCAGAGTGAATAGGTTTAACGTCAGAAGAAAATTGGCCAATAGAAACATATTGGCAACGGTGTTGCAAGTAGGAACGTAGAAGTTCTAAAGGCAACCCGCGGACACCATAAAGCTCAATTTTTTTAAGTAAGATGTTATGGTTGATAAAATCAAAGGCTTTCGTGAAGTCAACGAATATACCTAGAACCTGCTTTTTTTCCTCGAATTTCTTTAAAATATATTCTTTTTGCTCTAGTAATGCTAATTCGGTCGATCGACCTTTCCTAAAACCAAATTGGGCGGGAGTCAGCAGGTTATGCTTATCAGAAAATTGAACTAGACGACTATGTATTATTTTTTCTAGGCCTTTGGAGAATAACGGGAGGATAGAAAGGGGTCGATAGTTGCCGAGTATATTTTTATCACCCTTTTTATGCAACACTGCCACTTTCGCCATCTGCATCTTTTCAGGAAATAACCCCGTTGTTAAAGACAGATTAAAAATGTGACACAGACAGGGTGCTACTAAGTCAAGTATGTATTTAATAGGTCGAATTTGCAAATTATCACAGTCACAGCTACTGCTATTTTTCAGTTGCATAAAAACGGAGCAAACCTCAGAATTTGTGACGGGTTCAAGAAAAATAGAATGGTTATTTCTATACTCTAAGTAACCGCGGAACGCATCTGTGGTAGTATTGTCACTAACTAAGCCTGCAAAGTAGTCATTAAAAGTATTAGCTAAAGAATTACCATTCAAGTACACCCCTTCATGGACAATGCTATCTATAGGCTGCCGATTTGGAACGCGATTTAAAACGGTGTTCAATTTTCTCCAGACAACATCCGCACGTGTAGATTGCGCCTGAAAAGAGTTGGTGTGATACACCGTCTTAGCTTTCCGTAGTATTTTTGTTAATTGATTTCGATACACCTTAAAACTTAAAAGCTGAGACGGCTCTCTAGTTTTAAGGAATTTCTGGTATAGCATATTTTTTTTCTCAATTTTCTTCAACAATTCAGGCGTTATCCATGGCTTGCGAATCTTTTTAAACACTTTCAAGGTTTTCCAAGGAAAATGACGATTGTAAATAGTTGTAACTTTCTCCAAAAATGTATTATACGCAAGATTAACATCCTCACAGTTGTATATTGGGCTCCAATTAATTTGAGAGATATCTGCTTTAAAAGCATTTAATCTGTCGTTTGTTATGTCTTGAAACACAAATGTTCCTGTGTCTCTAACTTCTTTATATGGTTTGGTATTTAAGCATAGGAATATTGGAAGGTGGTCACTAATATCATAACCTAGCGTTCCGGATGTAATCTTATCAGGCTGTGCGTTTGTAATAAAAAGATCGATCATTGTTTCACTACGCACTGTGACTCTAGTGGGAGATTCAATAACGTTGACACATCCGTTTGTTTCGATTAAAATATTAAATTCACGCTTACAAGCGCTATCTTTCAACATATCGATATTGAAGTCTCCCCCCAAAATTAAATCGTAATGGTTATCATTTGCGACCTGCAAAAACCGCTCGCAGAATTGAAAGAAGAAAATACTGCGGCCATCTGGTGGTCGATAAAGTACACTTATAACAGTATTCCCTGTTCTCACAGAAAGCACTTCATAGTCTGGAGTGATACAGCAATAATCAGCCCAAAGTTCACACTTTATTGATTTATTTACAAGCAAACACACACCTCCCCCGCGACGAGATTTGCGATTCAAGAAGTAAGTGGAATATAATGGCATTTGAAGTGCTTCGGTTTCTGTTGCATACCACGTTTCGGTTAACATTATTATATCAAATGAAAATTGAAACTGTGCAAAAAGAACTTCTAAACTAAGCTCTTTATTTTTAGCAGATTGTGCATTAACGTGAAAACATTTTAAAAAACGCTCGTCCTCGCCACCAAGAAGCTGTTTCAGCTCCCGAGGAAGCACATTTTCATGATAAAGCATTACGGAAGATGGATCCTTCTTTTAACCTTTCACGTGACATCTAAGGCAGTTTAAGCAGAGAATCTGCAGACTCTCTGCTTAACTGCAGTTTGTTTGAATTATCAGAAATGAATTTCTGATAATTCAAACAAACTCCATGGCTTCCTGGAGTTTAAATTAATGACAGTCTACTACACACTGTCATTAACGCATCACTGTTTACGAGGTCCGTAGGGTTTTGCACTGCCTTATTGTGCCGATGCCGAGACCGGCAGGAGTGGCACCCTGACCGATGTCCGAGGCCAGAGGGGTTCCTCGAGATCAAAAAAGTTTCGAGATTCCAGGGTTCATGGGAAACCCCGGGTTCTTAGGAACTCGGTTTGAGAAACCATGCAGTAGCTACCCATACGTGCACTCTCCAGCCACGAGCTGTTTGAGGGCCAACAAAACATAGAGTCACTGACAGGGTGAGAGCAGCAGCGCATGCCTCGCCTCGAGCGCACGCTTCTGTCCTGCTGTGGCTGCACTAGACACCCAAGAGTTATTGAAGGTAGAAACCTCACGCCGGAAGTGGGACAACCCTATCTCCTCCCTGCGTTCTCACCTTGTCAGCGACTACAGTAAACTCTCAGTTCAGCGAACATCGGTTTAACAAATATTTCGGAAAAACAAACTTTAAAGAAATCCCTGGCAGTTTTCCTATAAACGAATTAACAAATTTCGGAATAGCAAATATTTCAGTTCAATGAACTTGATCGGTGGACCCAGAATTTTTTTTGGAATTAGTTCAACGAAGTTTTGTGCTCTGCAGTGCTGGCGTAGCCGACGCCCGCCACCCTGCCGCCGCTGCCTCTGCAGTGGCGGCGTATCATTGCAGGCATTTATGGCACCGCCAAGGCAAAGCGGCGTTGCGGTAAACAAAAAGAAACCACGTGGTGTGTCTGTTTTTTCTTTGTGATCGGTTCCGTTCGGCCATCTTAGTTTTGGGTAACAACGGTAGGACAAGTTTGTGCGCCCACTTTCGTAATGAGTACGACGAAACGGAAGCAGTTGCCTCTATCAGACAAGCTCAAAATCATTCAGTGCCTGGACAACGGTCAAAGGCAAGTGGTCAAAAGCAAGCGAAGGACTATGGAATTCCACCGCTGACATTGGCAACAATGGTGAAGCAAATGTCTTGAAGGAGAAACTGTGTTTAATTCTAACAGGAAACAACTCTGCACGGGATCTAATTCAAGACAGTGGACAATACCGTCGCGATATGGCTTCGTCATAGCAACAAGCTCTGCCAGAGGAAGTGCAAAAAAACATAGACTCCCTGACAGCTTTGTTACTTTATGCGCTTTAAGAGCGTCGGTGCAAATGAAAATTAGATTTTTTTCCAAAACAAGAAAAGCGGCAACATAACTGTCATGCACTTTGTATATATCGGCGTATATGACTCCACAAATTGCATTTCACACTTTGCACCAGCGCTCTTAAAGCGCATAAAGTAACAAAATGCATTCACAAGTGAATGCATTTTCACAAGTGTCACTACTGACAACAGCGACGGGTCTCGAATGTCCGCCCAATTTATGACTGGCCAAGATGTGTCTGCAGATGTGTGGCAAAACGGACTGCTTGAAGAAGACAATTCTACGCTTACCTCCTGGACGAAGCCATATTCTGCCAATCTGGTTGCATGATGGAATTTGTACACCTGAAAAGAGAAAGAGAGATCCTCTATCACCGTCGCAGAACCATTGGGCAAATGAGCTGGTTTTGCGAAAAAAGGGCTTCACTAGGTGCCCGGGCCCAAGACAAAAACGCTTTAACTACAAGCTCTTTATGATTTGAGAAGTTGAGTGTGTTGGTGACAAAAAAATACAAACAAAAGAGTGACATAGGGGACAAAACAAATGATGCGACTTTCCTTCCATCTGTTTTGACTTTCGTCCTTTGTTTTCGAGTTCCTTACCTCTGCAATTCCCAATGTTTCAATTTCGTAAACGGAAGTCCACCATCAATGTCTTTCCAGTACATACACAGAGACCAAGCAAAAAAATGTATGTGGTCCCCAAAATTCGCTAGCAGAAAAAACATCACCCCGAACGAAGACTTGACACTAAAAGTAGCCATAGTGTCCCGCAGGGCATAAAAATGTGGCATCCTCCCCACACCCAAAGGACACATTCGTGGAGTGTGCATTTCTTCCACACCCAATAAACCTAAACATTGCATATGGTTGAACTTGCTCATAACTAAGGTTTGCTGTTTTTGATGGTAACCGATAAACCCCAAAAAAGTAACCCTCAAGCCGAATTAATCAAAATTAGGGAAAACTGAGAAAACAAAACAAAAAAACTACTTGGTGAAGTTATAAATGAATAGGAAAAATCAAAGCTACAGAAGAAGGAGCCTCCATCGACAGCTGTTTTATGTTGACGCAGAACACAGCCCACACTGAACTTCTCACTTTGGAAACAACACCCCTCTTTTCCATCTCTCATCGGTACCGGTATGTTTTCCCAAGCATTTGGGTCGTGCCCATGTTTCCTGGAGGTTGGGGTGTGTTTGTCCCGTTTTCTTCAAGAACCGTAGACAGACTTTCGGATCAACACGAAAAATTGACACTAAAAAAGGCTGAATCTGTTGAAAAATCTGAATCCCGAAAGAACACCCCCAAATTCGAAGACAAATTAACCCCCCAAAACCCGGAATCCCAACTTAAAGACTGCACGTGAAAGTTGGGTCCACACGTAACAGTTGCTTTTTGAAGCATCATACTGTAACTCAAACAGCTGACCATGTTTTTGCAACAGACAAGTGGCCCAGCTTGCCACCAGAGGAGTAGGTATGAGCCACTGAATGATCTTGCAACTAGTACTATTTCGTAATATTTAAAAGGTAACTTGTTTTCATTACAGGACTTTACAATGGACAACAGACAACCTTAAAAAAAAATACACCACTTGAGGCTACACTAGTAGCTATTCAGAGGTTCAGATATAACTAGGCTGGGCACTTTCCGGTTTTAACCGAACAACACCGATAAACGTCTGCCGGGGACAGAAATACAAGATCGGTTAAAACCAAAAAAACATTGGTGATTGAATATTTTCGGCCTGATTAAAACCAAAAAACACTGGTCGTTAAATGTTTCCGCCCTAGCAAGCACTTCTTTTCTAAACTCCTCCCCCGTAGAGGTTTGTCAAATGTGTTATCTCGTGGATCCTGCACCCTTCAAGTGTCTATTCAGAGGTCGCTGTAGTTCTTGGAAAACACTGCAAACATCAGTGTGGTCCAGGGCCAGTGACTTTGAAGAATGTGTCTCTTCGCCTGAGGAACAGAGATGCCTTCATTGTTATCTGTTTAGTTTTCAAGGGGTTCCAGGCTAAGGGTTTGGTTTAATATCACCCTGTCTTAATTTCACTGGAACTGTTCCACTTTTTTGAGTAGGTGGACTGGCGGGTGTAGGGTTTGCCCACCTTGTAGTCGCAGAAGGTGCTCTGAAAATCTTGCCACTTCCTTGGTAAAACGCAGATTCTGAGCACCTTTTCTCAAGTTTCAATGACAAAAACTGAACTAAAAAACCAGATGTAGAAGCGCGTCTTTTTGTAAATTCTGGGAATTTGGAAAAACACATATGCAGACAGACTGCAATTAGTGCTGCAACTATAACAAAAAAAAAACGCCTCCAACGTTTGACGTGCACATCGGGTGCCCTCAAAATAATGAACATCATTTATTCTCGCTGTGGCAGCATTTATTCACGTTAACTAAGGCTGTACAGAGCCCAATTTTTGTCACTGATAATCACCGATTTTAGCCTCGTCACGAGTCATCCAATGGAAATACGCCGGTGCTTAAAAAAATAAATAAACCTAAAAACATCCGATTTTTCTCATTAATAAACACCAGAAAATACACATTCTATATATAACAAACACGTCTAGTCGAATGACTGAGCTTGTTATAGCTATCCCGCTGCCACTGAATCAGGAATTGCCTTTTACCTGTAGGTGAGGCAACATGTAGCCAGCGTTGGCCAGCGACTGGGAATACTCGTAGATCTCAGTACACTGAATGGCTTCGTTGGATGCAAACTCTTCGAAAGGCAACCTGGAAAAGACGCGGACGACGCACATATGACAAATGCAGAACGGCACTCTGGAGGACCGGGACACGTACCAAACGCTGGCCTAGCTCTCCATGTGATGTTTAGTAGTGCAACGTTTTATGAAAGTACTTCTACGACGCCAAAATGTAAGCTAAAACTCAAGCATGGTCTTTGCAATAAACTTGTCGAGCCCACACTGGAAGGAGTGATGGTACCGTTCCACTCCTTATCCTTTTATTGACAAATTTTATAATAACCATGACAGTAACAAAATATGCAGACTGCAATTAGTACAAGCATTAACATAAAGAAAACTCACGGTAATTTGAAACCACTTTGTTAAAACCTTTTGGCGTGACAACGTCTCACCTGAAGGGGTGTATGCACAGAAACTTGTGCAACGGAAATAGATAATCCGCTCGACACATTTCCGGCTCGGAATTTCGAACCCCCTCTGAATGAGCGACCTGAAGATTGCGTTGATGCGCTGTCACACTGACGGCGCTTCTCGCTAATGTAAGTGCCTTTGGTTATATGCACTCTCAATAGTCTTTACCTGCAACAATCTCCAAAATGCTGCAAGAGCGCAGCTCTCAAGCGGCCGTTTCCGGCTTGAACGGCGTCGCCGTCGGCGTAACCGCGGCGACGTTTCGGCACCGTACTGAAACGTCTGCGCGGGGTCACGTGACGTCACGGGGGTCGCGTGACCTCAGGGGTTGTCACCATGGTCACGACACCTCAGGGGGGTCACGTGACCCCGGTGACGTCATATGACCCCCGTGAGGTCATGTGACCCCGGTGAGGTCACGTGACCCCCGTGAAGTCATGTGACCCCCGTGAGATCATGTGACCCCGGTGACGTAACGTGAGCCCCGTGAGGTAATGTGACTCCTGTGAGGTCATGAGAGTCACGTGACCTCACGGTTATGCCGACGCTGCTCGGAGGGAGGAGTAGCAGGCGGGATGAGGAGGTGAGGAGAAGGGAGGAAGGATATACCTTCCCTTCAGTACCCTTCCCTCGTCCTCCTCAAAAGCTGCACTCCAATTCGGCGTTACAGAGAGTGGTAAACGGCTTTCATTTTTTATCCTTTTTCTTCTGTCGAGAGATGTCGCAGAGTCGCGACTGTAGAGCCAATCCAAGAGCGATGGAATAGCCGCCGGTTGGCGCCCAGGGAGGAGCGAGGCCTCTGTGAGAGGCCACATCAGCGCTGAAATGCTACGACAGATTTTGTCTGCTTTGAAAAGTTTTGTTTCCGAAGATCAAATTTGACTCACGTTTTGATCTGCGCTTGTTTCCATTACATCAAAATAAATCTGTTACATTCGATATGTGCATTTTACTTCACTAGACTTGATATGTAGAGGTTGGCATGGCTAAAACTTGCGGCCGTGTCGTATACGCAGCCTATCCATTTTGTTTCAAGTATGAACGTGATTTTGGCACTTGCACAAACAACGATGTTGAAAAGAACCTTTTCATATTATTTCAAAGGCTACACTTCCAAACTTGGTTACACAGAGTTGTGCCTTTTGATTGTCCACGTTTATGCCGAAATGTTAAAGGGAAGATGGGGCGCGGTTCTGCATTTGAGAAAAAGCAATTGAATTGTGTTCACTTGGCCGTTAGAATAACAGATATCACAATTATATTTCAATGCAACGTGCCGGAGAGCCATAAGAGCAATCTCAAAATAGGGCTAAAGCCCCGCCTACCTAGCCTTGGGCAGCCAAAAGATCCATCGATGACGTCACGTACAGCAAATGTCTTTTGCGTTTTCTCACATTTAACAATACTTGCGCAGCAAATGGTTTGGATATTCGGGTCCACAAGGTAAAAATACACACAAGGTAAAAATACACCAGAATTCACTTCTAACTCATTTTTTTTCAAGAACCTCCGTAGCTTCCCTTTAAATTGCAGAAAGTATGGAGTCGTCAATCTCTCACAGAAAGCGCCATGGATAGAAAAAGTTGCATCGGCAGTTGTTTAAATTAATTTTGGCAACGAGGGCGACAATGTTAAAAGCGTTCTTAGCGTGCTGCACCCGATGCAACGAGACTGGCTAACCACAACTTTTCCCCATAAGAAAATACTAATAAAAAGAGGTTTTTGTTTTCTTTTATGAAGTTTCAAGTAAGCTTTATTCAAAACGTTTCGGTGTCTCTGTAAACTTAATTATCGAGAGTCAGCTGTGTAGGAATGTCATATACTTGCAATTTTGTACCACAAAGCACAAGAATCCGGAAAAAAAACAACTACAGAGGTTAACCTGGTTCATGAAGCAGCTTTGTTGGCATGTAAGTCCAGGACAAAAAAGAAAAAAAATATACAAGCTTGATTATGCTAACAGACTAAAGAGCACATCCCATACTCCATTTATTGCTTAAACTAGACTTTTCATTCTTTTATTATAATCCTTTTTTTTAATTTTGATTAATTATTGTTTTATTATTTTTAATCAAAACGTGCCATTTTTGCCAGCTTGTTTTCATGCAAATAAAATCACATACTCTTCCAGAGCAGCTGTGCTTTGCAGGCTCAGTGGTTATAGCATCGAAACATATTCTGCGTTAAAAAAAATGAAAGCCGTTTACAAATCCCTGTAACGCCGAATTGGAGCGCAGCTCTTGAGGAGGAGGAGTGAAGGGTACTGAGGGGAGGGTAGACCCCTCCTCCTCCCCTCATTCTTTAATATGCTCCGGGGGGCGGTCACGTGACCTCGGGGGGGGGGGGGGGGGTGTCACGTGACTTCGGGGAGGGGGGTCACGTGACCTCGGGGGGTCACGTGACCTCAGAGGGGTCACGTGGGGGTCACCTTGGGGTCACGTGACCTTGAGATGACCTTGGGAGGGGTCACGTGACCTTGGGGGCCACGTGACCTTGGGGAGGAGACCACGTGACCTCGGGGGTCACGTGACCTCAGAGGGGTCACGTGACTTGGGGGTCACGTGACCTTCAAAGGGTCACGTGGGGTCTTGGGGTCACGTGACCTTGAGATGACCTTGGGAGGGGTCACGTGACCTCGAGGGGTCACGTGACCTTGAGATGACCTTGGTTACGCCGACGGCGACGCCGCTCAAGCCGGGAACGGGCCCCTAAGAGCTGCGCTCTAACAAACTACCGTCATATTCCGACAGATGGCCCCCCCCCCTAAAAGATAACCCACCACTACATAATCATAGTGTTCAGACCAATGATAAACTTGGCACAAATGCAGGTAGTAACTATGGCGGGATATACACCAACTCATGTTTACAAACAAACCGGAGCGCCCGGAGTGCCCCTAGCGGACGCCACCGGCGCCGCGTATGCGCGATGGGGGTGTGGGCAAGAAGCTCGCCGTCGCCCATAATCAAACCATTGAAATGCGATGTTGTCGGCGTCGGTGTGAGTCCCCGCTATCTTTTTCGCATTGCAATTGTTGATTCTACGTCCTCCTAACGATGTCTGACTACTTGAGCGGCGTCAGCGAAATTAACGAGGCTCGTTACACCGCAAAACTTCGCGTGAATAATCTGACATGCAGCGATTCATTCCGCGTGGACGCCGCAGAACGTACGCTAAGATTCACATGATGAAATTTCCTTCGCAATTTTCAGTAGCGACGTCGCTTGGACTGCAAAAGCGTGAACCGTAGCTGAGATGGTCGACGTCGATACTGAAAATCGCAAGCAGAATCTAACCAAGTGGATCCGGCATAACAAGTCGGTGATGGCCACTGGTAACAATGATTAACATCTCCTTGTATCTACTGTTTACATCGAGCCTGCTTACCAACCTTCAAACTTAAGTCTTTTGAGGCCTGCACTTACTTCTTATCGCAAGTACCGGGCCCACGTTTGGTCTATGGGCCGGTGTCCTCTAAAAGAGCAGACGACAAGCAGAAACGTTTGAAAGAGCAGACGACAGTTCGAACGATCAGGCGACCGTTCGAACTTGAAGACGCACTGAACGTAGTCTGCAGGTGGTCCGTACAACTTGACGGTTTTCCGGCGTTCATTTTGGAACAAAACAAATAAATCTGATGGCCATAAGTATCCGTGAATTCAACCCAAAATGCTTCCCGCCCAAGCAATCGTGGTCCGACGGCGTCTGGTTTTCCCTTTTCACGGCACATATCCATGTTCTCGGACGAACCGAGCGCATGAAAACTGACCTTCAAACCTTTCTCGACCCTTTTGCTACAGCCCAGTCGCAGCATTTTGACAAGAAGGCAGGTTTTTGTCTGGTTCCTTTCAAAACAACGCAGGTATGCACGTCTCAAATGGGCACTTCCGCCCACAGCCTCGGACCGGAAGTGCGTTTGACGCGCCACCATCGCGCCGTGATGTAATAGAGACGAGTTCGTGTATACTGTAGAATACCGTGCATCCGCCAATTCCACACTAAGTGCCCACCCCCAAAATTTGAAACATCTGAAAAAAATATGCACGGTACATATATATGTGAAAGTGATGACCTCACATGCACCCATCCACTATTTTTTTGCAATTATCTTCAAATTTTGAGTGGGCGCTTTGCTCGGTATTTTACGGTAAGCGAACAATGCTGACTGGGAAGTATCATTAGCATTGTTTCGCCGCTGCTCGCCGCAATAGGAACATATGGTATAAAAATAAGATTTTTAAACATTTCTTGGTTGCACTCAATTTTGTTCCCGATTTTAGGTGGGCTATCTCTCAGGATATTAGGGTACTTTTAGATCATGTCTTCCTGCCAAAGTTGTTATTGCGGCGAGAGACAATGAAGCAAAGATGACTAACTCCCAGTCAGCAAAGCTCGCTTCTGTACTGCCATAGCTAACTAGCCGCACTTATGCCGAGGTCATCATTGATCCAAACACTACGATTACTGGGAGTGGGCTATCTTTCGGCATTCAAAATAAATAGCAAATCAAGCCAAAATAGGGGTGGGCTATGTTTTGGGGCAGGGGCATCTCTCAGGATATTAGGTAGGAAGGATCATCGTCAGCAGGGCTGTGGAAGGAGTGAGGGGTGCCCTCACATGTGACTGGATCCAAGAAGCACCATCTTGCTCGACTTGCAGGCAAAGGAGCCAAACTCCACTTGGGCCATGAGGTAGCAGAAGTGGGAGGCAGACAGACACCCCTTGCTTGCTGCACAGACAACACAAGCCACACATTGGAGTCCATCCAGCTTGAACGTCGAGCGGTTCCTCCGGCCGTCCTCGAGGCAAACAGAGTCAAACAAGCTCGGAGAGATGCCATACAACCGACGTGAAGAAACTAGAGACAAGTTCAGACAGTAACTAAAATGACAGCTAGTCACCGGGATAACCGCATGCTATGCACCATGTGACAAATGATGTAAGGACTTGTTCCTATATGCATAAGCGATCCAAAGTAAAAGCCCGCATTCCCCTACATCTGCAATTGCAACCAAAAGCAACATGGTCAATTCTTAATTTAAACTCGGAGACACAGAAAAATAAAATGATGAACAAGATGATTTGATTGTATTTTATTCATTTCATTTCTCAGTGCGTCAATGTTTAGATTATGATCTTTCCTAACCATAACCAGCTAGCTTGCATACTTTCACTTTATGCAATGGTCAATTAATTTATTTTTAAGATTGACTGTCACATGGCTGACTTTAGGTTTACAGTAAATCATACATGCTGGCAATACAACCAATGCAGGTGACGCAAGTGTCTGGGCTGACCACATCACCACGCTATCAAACAATGGCTTGGCACATGCTTCAGTTTAATATACTTAAAGATGATGCAAAATATACAAAGCTTATCCAACCAAAGCCCATATCAGAACAGCCATGTTATGTTTTAGAAGTCAAATGTAAGGTTGCTTCCAGTTATTTCTGTCGGCTGGATCAGCTACAAAACACAGTCAGCATACGAGCGAGTTTGTGCCAAAGTACTACAGAGTAGCTTTATTTAGATACTGGCTAAATGCTTGCACCACCCGACGTAGGCACATCAAAACACAGATGTTTAGGCACACTGCGGATATATTTCCACTTCAAGCGATAGCTTTTCGGGTGACACATTGCGCGGATTTCAGAGTCGGTGTTTGTGGCTGTCCGTCGTCAGACCGGAGATGGAAAAACCCTTTTAATCTCGCCCCATGGCGCGCGGAGGGAAATCGGGTGTTCACATTGGTTGCGTGCACCACGGCTGCGCCGTGCGAAGAGGAAAGGTTATGCATCCTCCTCTTCACTTATTGCTGAACGTCAACACTACACCCTCCCTTCATTGCTCAAGAACAACAAGGAAACCTGCGCCTTTGCTGTCACTGCCGCAGGCTCTTCCTAACGGCGCTGCCGCGCCGAGGGTGTACTTCATTTTAGGAGGGAGCACGGAGGGAACAGCTGGCTTTAGCGGGCCCTGTGGCAAATACCTTCGACGTGGCCAACCCTCAACACCCGTTTCACTGATCTCATGCTTCGCTGATTCCGAGCTCTGTGCCGCAACAACGTCCCACTCATCGTAACCGGCGACTTCAACGTCGACCCTGGCGGCCGCAAGAGCGAGTGGTTCCACCGCCTTGTTGTGGCGGAACTGGGTCTTTGCGCGGTGTTCGATGTCCGCGCATAGACAATGCGCGCCGGCACCACCGATGACCTCATGCTTACAAAGAACGTTGACACGTGCATCCAGCGTCTCGCCTCGTCCACCTACTTCATCTATCACCCAGAGCTCGTGGCACTTGTCTGTGGCATCCACGACGCCAACCACGACGGCAATGTGCATTAACCACTTTGCACCTCCGTCTTTGGGTTGGCACACGACAAGACCACTTTGCACCATTGTGTTACAGCTATCGCTATTACTTTTTCACTTATTGTGGGTGAGAAAGGGTGCCTTTTATCGATTGGTCTATTTTTACATGCAAGGGACAAGCTTCAGAGAACTTGCAATGGCGCACACTTCACATTCAACTACGAATGTTTTAACAAAAGCCTAAACAAGCGAAACTTAGAGTCAGAGACATCACAGCGGGACTTGATGCAATAGGGTTAAGCAGCAAGATTTTGCTGAGTTATGTACAAAACTTAAATATATAAAGCAACGACACAAAGTCATCGCAACCAAATAAATATAAGAGTGCATTTACGTAAACGCGTAACATCCATTGCAGCAACAGTAGCTCAGCATTTGTATCATTCGCCATCGTTGTGGTGCCACTGTCGTTTCTGCACCGCCTCTCAAGCATGGTTGTAAGGATTTTTGTGCCATTTCGCTTTTGCTCTCATGCTTCATCTGTCCCTCGTCTGCAACGAGCCTCCGCAGCACACCGTAACTGTATCGTCTGCTCGGATGCTCGCGCGCACGTGCAGGCACAACGGAGTGATGACAAGCTTCCTAGAACGTCCGGAGCCTTTGCAGGCGCGTCCTTTTGGCGGCGCTCGCGGCGCTATTGGCCCAGCCCACAGGGAAAGAAGCGACGCCGCCAGTGGAACCTCGGGTGCACATTGCCCACGACTAAAAGCGATTCCACAGCAGTTTTTACGATGAACGTAATGTTTATGCACAAAGAGCGCCATCCAAAAACGGCCGTTCCTCGTTGCCTGCGGGAGCGGCGCAGTGGCACTGGGAATGCTATTTACCCCTAACTGCTCGCGTGCAGCAAATAGAGAAGGACCGCTCTTGCGTGGACCTTGTAAAAATGTTGCCCCCTATAGCAACGTGCCCTAGTCACCGACAAAGTGACAATGTAGGGGCGTCTCTTTCGGACGCCTCCAGCATGTGCTCAATGTCTTTTGCCCTCCTCTTGCATCGCGTGCATGCTCGCAGCTCACGAGACGCCCAAGCGCTGCGCTGCAAGGTGGAAAGAAACGGAATGTGTACAGCCCTATCTACCGAAATTTGTCCTGTCGGTAGCTCAGTCGGTAGAGCGATTGTTTATAGAAGGAACGGTTGTTGCCATCCGTAGGTTGCTGGTTTGAGTCGTAGCCAATTTTGATTTTGTATAAACTCGGCAGCGGTGGCTGGGAGCTATCGTGCGATTGACGACGTCACCGCGAGTTTTCGCGAAGAATGATTGTGCGATTTCTCCTGGGAGGCTTTCACTAGCAGCTGTCGCTCCAAAACAATAAATTTGCTTGCTGTAACGATAATCCGAGTGACAGCCTACCTTTATTCAGTGTCCAATTTTGTTTTCTTGAAAAGAAAATCGTGCCACTTGGGATCGGCGAATATTGCAATGGGGTGGGAAGCACAGGCTCCCACACTAATAGCATCCATTCCTTTGATAGCTTGGGAAACGACTGAGTAAACGGTTCTTCCCTTGTCACCCGAATACTAATATAATACTTGTACCAGGGTTGGGGCGGCTAGTGTAGGCATGAGCGGAAGAGCATTTTCCTTAACTCCTTTTATAGCGTGAGTTACACTGGCCGAGGTTGAGCAGTTTCGCGCGGCTCGCATAATGAGCCGTGCTCCGTGCTGCGCGAGGAGCAGTGACGTCACACGGCGCACAGCTGGCACGTCGAAGCCGCCGCCGCCGCACGCTCCGCTGCCGCCGTGTTTGCCTCGTTGGTCTGCGCATTCCAGAGGAGTGACGTCATAGCAGCGGCAGACGCACCGGCGCCGCCGCGTGCCCAGCTGTGCGCCTCGGTTGTGCAGTAGTTAAGTCTGACGCTGCACCGGAGCCGCTTGGTAGTGCCTCTCATTTTGTGCGCATAAGCTCATGCTACGTGTATCCTGGCACAGCCGAGCTAAGCCACCACAACTTTTTGTGTGGGGTGCGTTGCATACCAAACAGTAGGTTTTTCCACCACACCTGCCCTCAGTGCGGGTGGGCTGTTTTTCGAGGTATTAGGCTATCCAAAAATCCCTAGACCGTTTGTGAACCAAAGTGAGAGAGTTCGTCCTTTGGTCGACAAAACAAAAATCGAGGGCACGGATACGAAGGTTCCGAGCTCGCCGACCACCAGAATTGTGCTTACCCAGGACGTCTCCCAGAGTGGTGATGCTGCGGGCATCCACCTCCGGCCGCGAGGACGGGTTCGACAGGATCATGGCCAGGTGTGGCCGCCAGTCGCCCCACTTCTCGTCGGCGATGCACTGTACACGGGACCACGAGGGCGAGACACGTTAGCAGATGCAAACAGCCGTTCATAACTAACAGTGACACGCTAGCGTCGCCCGCTTCCAGAGTTCGGCCTACGTTAGATTCCTTGATCGTTTAGAAAACATTTATGTAAAGGATCGATTAATGGAACTGGAAATTTACAAACAGATAGATTTAGGGGTTAACCAGAGGGGGGTGGGGTACGTACGGCCTCTGGTTACCTGGAACCTCGGCTGTTTCACTTGAAAGCGAGCACAAAGCTCCATATCAGAAATAAAGACACAAGCCCGATTTTGTAGGCAAATTCTGCAGTCTATATAGGCTATTTCAATGTCTACGAGGTCACCGCTCGGCATTCAATGCAAACAGCCCGGCACGCGCGTGTTGGTCACTTTAGAAAGAATGCTCGCACATGCATACACCCAAACACCGCAAGTGGCATCGGCTAGAGGCCCTTCATTGAAGCGGTCTATGGCGATTCGTCAGACCTCCATTTACAAATGAAAACCCGGCACCGGTGACCCACAGCAACCATCGCGCATCAAAATAGAACAGCATCAATAATATCCTGAGTAGCTGGCTTTAACTGCCCATAAAAATATAAAAGAAAATCAAACAGTTCACAAACAATGTACAAAAGGAAATCGGACAATATGTGTTCGAACAGCGTGTCCTCAGTATGCCACAGTATGACGCCGCCGCTAGACATGGTAAATAAGAAATTTGTCCAGTGCAGTAAGACCACTAGCCTGTGGTCTTCCACATGCATCACACAGTAGCGACACACGGCTGCACACCAGTGCGACGCTCATCCAGATCGAAACGGGCAGGGGTGGGGATTGATCCCGAGATTCCTGGATCCCGTTGCACAAGCAACGGGATCCAGGAATCTCGGGATCCTTTACCGCTTTACCGCTCCGCGCTGCGACACACTAACAATCTCGACCACCAAACACGAATGATAAAATGACAATTTGGTTCACCGTATTTATTCGAAAATAGGTCGACCTCTTTATGATCGATACCTGCGCGTGTATATACCTGCAACGCTCAAGAAGAGCCAATCATTGCAATTTACAAAAGAGGCTCGGCGAACGACGAGGCACCAATAATTTTGAAACGCAGAAATAAGATCTGTGTGGAATGCGATTTTTTTTTTTTTTTTTATTCGAAAAGTGATTTCTGTTTCGCCGTTCGCCGGCTCCTTTCGTAAGTCTTAATGATTGGTTTCTGCGGGTCCTGCGGGAAAGAACGCACACGGATCTGTTCATAAAAAGGTCAACCTGTTTTCAAATAAATATGATCAGTTGTGCAGCGAGTTTCGAGTGCCCAAACAGGGAGACGTCAATATTTTATATTGGTCTCGTCGTGCCACTCTCTTGTTCGTGGAACCTGAGAAATGGTGCTCGAAGAGAAAACGGAGCGCCGAGCGTTGCGAACTCACAGTGACTGCAGCCGGCTGCCTGCCCGACATGTGCTGGTAGAGGGTCTGGAGGGGGTCGTTGACCGCCAGGGAGTTGGTGAAGCGGGTCATGATGCTGGCGTAAGTACGGGCGTCCATCTTCGACGCCAGGGACAGGGCATGGCCCCACAGAGACTGCTTCACCGCCCAGTCCAGGGCATCCTGAAAATGCCAGAGAAGTCACGTCCATCCCCTTCTGGAAGCGCACAGTTTGCAATCGTCTCAACCATTTAATTGGTTCGAAGGAACCAAGAAAGACTTTTCACTTTGTCTAACTAGTGCTCTCAGAATCAACGCTTAATTCGTTCGTCGTAGAGCGATGCTGGACGCCAGTAGGTTTACGAACGCCAAGGTATGAAACCTTCACTCTGGCGAGAGATTGAGCAGATCTAAGAACACGGCCTGGGAGCTGTTGGTGCAGATCCCCACAGTTCCTTTAAGGGGGGACGCGGGCTTTGAAAACCAGAAAATCGCGAAAAAGTCGATTTTTAGAAAACCTTATTTTTCGGTTGTATATCTCATAAACTACCTTCTCTGTAATTATCAGCACCAAATACAACGGGGAAATATTTAAAAACAATTATTTACGAGGCCTGAATAGCATCCAAGTGACGGTCAAACGTCAAAATCAACCCCAACTTTGCGCGCTCACCATTTTCGACGCGTTGGGCCGACGGCCGCCATCTTAGTCTTGTTTTGAACGTGAATTCTTTCTCTTTTTTTTTTTTGCCAGCTCCCAAAATGGCGTCGGCCGCGTGGTTACGGCGTGGTCGCCGTTCTTCCATGTCGCAATCGCAAGAACGCGATTGGACAGAGCGCGCGCTCGAGGAGCGTGCGGGGGAGCGCGCGACTGCTATTGGCTGGGACGCGATTTCTCCGCGCGCGGAGCGCTTTCCTCCTCCGTTTCTCCTGCTGTTGCCGCTTGCGTCGTCTGCTTTTGGTAGTGGTCTGCTTGCACGCGCTCTTGCTTTGTCAGCTCCACTTCGTTTTTCGCCATCTTTACGATCGTTTTCCGAACTTTCTTTGAGTAGTTTCGTGTAGCGTGCCCGTCTGTTTCGTGGTCGCACACGATGCGGGGTTCGAAGTACAAGACGGTGCACGCGTTTGGCGCGCGGAAGGCGAAGTTAGAAGTTTCTGCACGGCGTGCCGTCAATGATGATCGCGTCAACACTTCCAGTGATGGATTCTCTGTGCCATCGGCTGTCGTCGAGGAAGAACGCATCGCCCCGCTCACGCCTGGAGTACCGAGCATGCCGACCGTTGTGGTTTCTCCCGAGATCGCGGGTCCCAGCGCCCGTCTTCCGCCTGCCGCGACAAGTAGGAGCGCGTCTTCTAGCTCCCATCTGCGGACGCATTTCCTGACACGTGAGGAGATCGAAGCAGAAGCTAGACATTGTGATATTGCTCAAGCCGAACTTGGAGCTATGCCAGCAAACTGCACTGCATGAAGCGGTGTTGAGGTTCAATGCCGGCTGCTACAAGGCAACTGCAGAAATATCGGTTGCAGTGGGACTTCAGCCGACCCATCTAGCCCTCCAACGAGCTGCCGAGAAAGATGCCCTACGTCTGCATAAGGCCAGCAAACGACATCAAGAGAATTTGGAAAGGCGGAACAAGAAGAAAGTGCGCAAGAACACTTCTGACTATTCCGCAGGGTCATTCTAAAGCTGAAAATCTGCGTGCAACTTTCAAGTGCTGTTTTCTCAGAATGAATTTTTTCACTGTCGTGGCTGCTCGTCCCAGCGATATCTCAGGAACTGATGAATGGATTTTTGTGCTGTCTTTTTTATTCTGTTCTCTAATAACTTTGTGAGGGCATAACAGAGCCCTTTTCTTTAGAAAGCTGTACTAAAAATTTATAATAAAAAAATGAAATTTGGTGAATGTGGGTTTCATTGACTACACAAAATTCAAAGTTGCGTTAAAAATTTTCAACAAGGAAATTTAAGAAAAAGGGCTCTGTTATGCCCTGGGGAACCTATCCAGGGGTCATCATAACAAATTTTACGCCGCTACTACCTTTTTAAAATTCTCCAGACCTGGGATAAGGAATGCATATGGACGATTTTGATAAATATTTGTAACTTGAGAAATAATATGCACAGCTCCATGAAACTTTGCAGTTACTCTTATGTCTGTGCTATAAACATATTCTGTAAATTTCGTTCAGATATCTCTAGAAATAAGAAATTTCATATTTATTCCCCACCTCCTCCCTTAAAACGCTCGTGGGCCCTAGCGTCACACAATGGTACAACAACCGCTGTGCCGAACGAGTGCTCACCTTTTTGTGGCCAAAGAGGAGGAACTCCCTGAACTTGGCGAGCACTTGGGTGCCCCCGGTGCCGAGGACCGTCCGGTCTTGCGCCACCACGATGCCTTCGTCCGGCGACGGACTGCTCTCTTCCGCCTCCTCTGTTGGGGGACTGCCGGCGACTTTGGGTGCTCCGTCCCCGCCGACCCCGGGGCGATGGGCCCCAAGGGAAGACTGCTCCAGGATCTCGTGTCCACGGAGCAGGAGCTCCGAGATGTCCGACCCAGAGACAAACTGGGTCGAGGGAAGAAGCGGTCTGGCATCACAAAGTGTGTCTCGTACGAGAGCTTTAAGCCGCATTCACATAGCTCATACACCATAAGGCATGTTCACACATTTGCATTCAGGGCGACTGATATGCTAACAAACGAATGCAAGCGGTTGGAATGACAAGTTCTGTAATCTTAGAAAAAGCGTGTGGAAAAATTTATACCATTGGTAAAGTCGCATGCTGAAGTTGCAATCAACCAAAACGTGTACAGCGCGCGTTCCTTTTTCTTTTTTTTTTTTCCGTCCACTTGGTTTGCGAGCTCCATCCACTAAAAATGAAAATAAATAAAGCTCGAGGCTACTCAAGACCCTCTGTCCGTTTTCTGCTAGACCAGCGAGTGCATACTTCTAGAAACTAAAATGGCTGTGCACCGATGACGCAACCAATGCGCCCGCCACACTTCGACCGAGCGAGGGAGGAACTCGCGCTGCTCGGCAAGTTCGCCTTCCCAGCTGCTGCACGCAAGACATGCACAGCTGCACGCGTCACGTTTCGGGTTTTCAGCGTTTCCGTTCCGAGTCTTCCCATCTCGTTGCCCACATTCTTGTGATGGGGGCGATGTGGGCGCATATTCGCATTCCTCTGCTGCTTCTTGCCGACTATGCATTCCTCTTAAATCGCTCGTCACACCATCCGGACTCGACCACATCGCTTGTTTCTCTCTCGGACTATGGAACTACACCAGAGTACCTCTCAGCAAAGATGCGGACTGCTTGCCACGCCCTAGGACTATGTACTCTACCCGACCGAATCTACCGCTGCCGACCGTGACTGTCCCCGGATTTTGTGGATGATGCCATTCTCCGGTTCACCTGGACCATCAACAGCGAAAAGAGGAGTCCCGTCATTGAAAGTGAAAGAATCCTGGAAGACGTCCGAAGTGGTTTGAAGAAATAGGACATCGCCAAAAAGTAGGGGTGTGCGAATAGTCGAATTCAAATTGAATAGAAAGTGCCCGAATAATTCGATCTACAAATCAAATTCTTGGTATTCGGTCACTCGAGTATTCAATATATTCGGCCAAAGACGCGCGGTCGGCGCGGAGCTGACAAAAAAGTTGTTTTTTCTCCCTCTGCTTGTTGCCAACCGATAATACTCGGCAATTAAGGTGTTTAGATAGTGAACAAGAATTCATTGCACTGACAGAATAAAACAAAATGGAGAACTACAGACAGAATAAGAAGGCAGAGACTACGTGCTCCAAAGCGCACCTCGCGTTATATTCGAAACCCAGTTCAGTCACGAGGCGCGCGAGTCTGGAGAAAGCCAGAGGAGAAAGCCATCCTTCCTGCTCAATGCAGGAGATCCGGTGGGAAAAGAAGTGGGGACGTAGAAGGGAATTTATTAGCCACAGAAACTCAGCGCACGCGCCATGCCCTGTGGGGACCTCTATGGCCGGAATGCGGGCACCAACGTTATCAGATTAGCTCAGTTACTGAACTGCTCATAGACGCTGCATGCACGAACAGTACCCCCCCTCACTCACCACAACTCGTCCAGCGTCGCTCAACGTGCCGCCAGACGGCTGCTTTGGTAACTGAATCAGGATATGTACCTTTCAATGTTACTAGAAACGTAAAAACCAATGGAAAAAGCTCTTTTAGTAGTAACTTTTATTGGAGTTTAGTACAAAAGGAGGGGCACGTGATGTTTTCTAAAATCTTTAGTTTGCAAGGTTTTGTGGCACAATTAATATTGTTTTCATACAACCATGCCTCAGCGGTGAATTCAGGTAGCGCGTCCCGACCTAGGCTCATCTTAACTTCGGGGTTAATTCGCAGCGCGTCTGCTGGGGAGGCGGGGGTAACATCCCTGTAACCCTTTCCACTGTATCTGTTTCGGCTCCTAAATGGCCGATTGAAGCCAAAATAGATGTTACGTGCAGTTCCTCGAGTGACCGCTGCAGGATAAATGGCGGCGTTGTGATCGCCATTTAGCGCTTCAGTTGGGCTCTTTGGAACGCATAGTTACGAAACGAAAATATAGATGGCGCTTCAAACAACGGCTGGCGGATTGAAGTGAGTGAGGGAGGGCACCCCCTCCGCAAGAGTTCCACAACTGAGGTAATCTAATAACGTTGGCGGGCACTGGCCAGTCCGAGCCAAGCCAAGCCAAGCCAAGCCAAGCCAAGTCAAGTCAAGACAAGACCACAAACTCTGTTTCCGCAATTGTGCAACACGAAGTGTTTGTTTATGCAGCGGGACCAGAACAAGAAGTGTGGTCGTGTATCGGGTTCAGCAGTATTTTTCTGCCTGCGCATTTTTTAGTTAATGCTCCAGAGTGGTCTGGTGTTTGTGTGTTGGTGCTTCTGCTTCGTGCCTTGCTTGGATTGTGGGCTGCCGAGGAGCTCACGCGGAAGAAAAAGGAACTACCAGACAAGCGGTGCCATGGTGCTGTTTATCTGCGTAGTCGCCAAGTGGATTGTAAACGGAAGGACCTGAACAGTCAGGATGAGTGCAGTCAAAACATAAACTGATTTCTTCCATTTCCATTGACTTTTCATTTCTGCTATGCCCCCGAGTGCGAGAAATTGGCTTGCGTTATAAAAGATTTTTTTTTTCTTTTTCAAGGGCATCAAAATTTGCCCTCACGTTATATTCATGGTCGCGTTATATTCGTGCTAATACAATATATATATACACATTAGTGCGAAGGGTGCGGTTGCTTTTTCCGCAACGCCAACTCAATCTCAGTCCATGGAAGGTTAAACTAAGGGCGGAGGGGGGGAAGAAGGGAACTGCAATTTGGGTGCTTGCGAAACACCATGAGGCCAGCTTGCGGAACCCCTGTGTTCCGGAAAACCCAGTTTGAGAACCCCTGCACTAGAGGACACTAAACACACCCCTCGAGGACCAGGCGCCGTAGCCTTGCCACGTGCAGAGATGTTGCATCGGGCTCACCCCGTTCTGACGAAGCATGAGGATGAGGAGCTCCCAGAGCAAGATGTGCGACGACCTGTCCGGGAGACTGGGGTTGTCCGCAAATGACTGGATCTTCTGTGTGCAGAACTGGATCACGTCGTTCTTGTGAGTCTCGGTCCTGCAGCATAAAACCCGCGCGAGGCAACAGGTAAAAAAATAACATCCTATGGAACGAGACTTCTACGCACAAAACAAGGAAAGAGTTACGACGTTAGAAGGCATCCTCACTGTCCTGATTTGTGCCCCTTAGTTGGAGTGGATGCCCAGAGAAAACAAATAGTGCTGGTACCCATGAAATCTTCTGGAGTATTCAACTGCTCCTATTGGCTTTGTCTGCAACATCTGCAGTCTATTAAAAAAAAATACTGAAAATAAATTTCTTTTTTTTAAATAACCTAGAACAATTACAAATATTTCAAGATAAATTTTGCACAAAAAAAGTTTTTGTAAAATTATTTACAGCGCTAGACTTGTTTTAGTTTACAGCTTTCAAATGCATGTGCCGAAAAATGCTACATAACATCACATGTAAATGCCAAAGGCAGCATTCTCGTTGGCTACCTTTCCTCTCCTTACCTATTTTTAGCGTGCCTCAGTGCTCTTTAAAACTTTTCTGTCTCGCGCAAGATTTTGCAATGTGGAGGACAGGGAAGGAGAGGATGAGAATACTACCCTTGGCATGTACACGTGGTGACATTATGTACCCATTTTTGGTGCTTGCATTTGAAAGCTGTAAACTAAAACAAGTCTAGTGCTGTAAATAAATTTACAAAAAAAAATCTCTTTTTGCAAAAAAATTATTTTGTAATATTTTAGAGGTGTGTGAATTTTCGAGATTTTGAATAAGAATCAAACATTTTTCTTGTTCGATTCGTATTCGATTTCAGCATCATGTATTCCGAAATTTCGAAATATTCGATTATGGCCGAATATTCGGGCAAATAGAGAAATAATCAACGCATGGGACACGCCCTGAACATTCAGAGCATTCTGAAAAGCCGTCTTTAGTCGCCTGAAATCGCAGGTATTGTAACCATTTTTCTATAAACCTTTGTTATTTACGTTATACATAAAACTACCATGTTTGCACAATTCTAAGACACACCCAAATCCATCACGCAGCCAGATTTAGCTCCCAGATATTCCGAAAGTAAAAAGCTGCAGATTCTACTACGCAGGTAATAAAGGTTGAACACATACCTCACCTCATAGAAGAGATTTTATAAAACACACACCAACACAAAAATAAATAGCATGCACTAGTCGTCGTTGTCGGAGTTCAACGATGGTTCTTCGTTCTCCACAGAGGCAATCATTGCTTCGTCTAGAACATTTCAAGTGCAGCGCTTTTTGCACTAGTATGAGTGTGTGACCATTGCCCCTGGGAGGGTCGTCTTCCACTTTGTCAGCTCGTCAAGTCGCCGAGATTGGAGGGCCATGCAGCGCTAGTCCGTTATCTTTTCCCACCAGTGTGGTGGCCATTCGTTTAAATAAAACCTCCTAGTGGAATTTTTTTTGTTTTTCCATCTTAATGGCAGACAGGAGTTCGTAGACGCGAGAAAATTGGCGCGATACGGATACCAAAATGGCACATGTAAACAAACAGTCACGATAGCGTTGGGGCTAGTCACCTTATTGCGTTTTTCTTTTGAGTTTTGGTTTTTGGTTTCGATTATAACGCGCATGTATTTTGGAACACCGATTTTGGAAAAAAAAAATACCATTAGAATCGTCCAAGGAGGTATGTATTAACTCAAAACAAAAAAGCAGTTTTGGTTTTCATTTTGCCAAGCTTGCACGGTGAGCCACTTTTCTAGCGACCTAATAATTTCTGCTGTAGGAACTAGGGTATTTCCTGCTGCAGGAGCAGTTGCCACTGCGAAAAGGGAGAAAGGGAGCGCTTATATACTGAACAAATGGAGCAATTAATTTTCTTGCATGACAATTTCCAAGAATGCATGCAGCTGATATCTAACTTGCAGGCTAGTCAAGAGCAACTTCAATTATATGTATTCTTAAAAGAGGTCACTACCAGTTGTTTGTGTATGAAAACTATACAGGTTGCATTTTTATGCTATCTAGTCACGTGCACTTTTGTACTTTTCATTTTGTCAATATGTAGAACTTGCACCTTTTGCCTGCTTTCATGTACAGTTGACATGCAATTACTACCTAGCTAAGGTATAATAGCTGCGTTACCAGCTGCATTGTTTATACGCTGCCTAGTCAGGTAGTTTCATTTACTTGAATCTGAAGGTAATAAAAGGAAGTATCACTTACTTAAAGGTAATAAAAAGGAATTTGCATTTCCTTTGTTTTCTTAGTGGTACATTTATATTCGAAACATAGGTATTCAATGTTCAAAGCTATTTTTTTTATATTCATATTCAATTTCTATTAGAAAATTTTCATATTCACACTCCCCTAAATATTTGTAATCTTTTCAAACTTAAAAAAAAAAAAAAAGATTTTTCTTCTTTTTAGTGTTTTCTTTATTGCATTTTTGCTGGCATACCTGTTTCCTTTTTGTCTTAATAAACAGGCAATATGTTCCTAGAGGTGAAACATATGGGACTTGTTCATAGTTGCTCGCAGGAGCAAGCCAAGAGTCTCCTCTAGTCTTCTGCTAAGACATACACAACATCATAGCTCAGTAGATGGGGCCAACAACTTGCAAGTCACTTGTCATTCCTTGGACTTCAGTGGAAACACCAGGAGCACGGGGGTTGCCAACAAAGAGCCCAGGTAGGATAGCCCTAGTACAAATATGCACGGTGTTGTCAATGCAGAGAGTAGTTTTACCTTATGAGGGGTCCAGGAAATGCTTGAAGTTCCTTGAACTGAGGATCCTTCTGAAGAATGTGCTGCAGGCAACAAAGACCAAACAAGTTTCATCAGCTCTAGGAAACCATGATCATCAGATGCCAAGTTTACATTTAAGGGGGCACACCCCCTAGCGGGGTCAACTTTTGAACCCTTGTCTTAAAATTAATGAAATTTACAGGGTAGGCTGGTGGTCATGCTAGAGGGTGTATAACAAAATTTCAGGTCTCTCAGGTAGGTGAGAAGGAAATTAGAGTAGCTTTTACCAGCAACACGCCTACATTGTTTAGTTAATCTATCGTCAGAAAACTATTGCGATATTAAAGATTTTTATTTGCTAGATATGTAGCAGAATGCCTAGAGGGTGCGGCTATGGAAAATGTTTTCTAAAAAGTAATTCATTTCTATAAATTTTCTCTTCTGCAAAATTGGTCAACTTTTTGGTCTTCTGTGCCTTCGACAAAATGTCAACATTTTTTACAAAAGACATCCGTAAAGTGACAAAAAAGTTCCATAGCCGCACTCGTTATTAAATTTCAGTCAGGAAAAGGGAAGAATGAGCTTTCCGTGCTTTGCCATTATCAAATGATAGATTGACTAAAATGGAATTTATACCAAAAAGTGGAACGGAGAAAAATGTGTTCAAAGTGCTCCAAACCCTACCTTTTCTATAGCTTTGGTGGACAGAAAATAATTTATAAACAATTAACTATACAGTGAAAATTAATGAAACTTTTTTGGAATACTCTCTAGATGTTGGTGGATGTAAAGATGTAATTTTTCAAAATCAGCTTTTTTTGCAGAAATGTTTTTTTCTGGGCAGTGTCTCCCCTTAACTGAAAAGAGGCTACCGCAAAATCCCGCTAGAACGCTCACCAAACATGAGGAGATCAATGGTGAAAAATATGGGATGGGCTATCTTTAGGTGTACCACGGGAAAACTTTATCAAAAATTAGTGATAAACACCTGGGCACCTGCTACACCACAGGACACGAAAACCGATACCGCAGATCTCAAACACGGCAAATTCGCATTTCACGAAGCGATAAACATACAAGAATTTGCAACGAAGTCCTGTGTTGTGGGTAAAGATACCTCACGTTCCGGACACAGCAAAATCGTGTTTCATGGTGTGAAGGACCCACAAAATTAGCCGCCAACTCGCACCCCACTGGAATGAATACTGCAGATCGCTAACGCAGCAGATTCAAGTTTCACGGCGCAAAGAAACATGCAGGAACCCAATACAAATTTGCTTTCACGGGAACCGATATCGCGCGCGCAGATCGAGGACAAAAACGCGGTAATACGCTACAAACTTGCGTGTCATGGTAACGGACACTGCAGATCGCGGACGCAGCAGATTCGCATCACACAATGTAATATACATGTGGGAAGAACTCAAGTGTTACGGAAACCAATATTGTGCACATAGATCATGGACAAAAATCCGGGAACCTGCTACAAACTCGCTTGTCAGATATACCAGTACCACAGGTCACGCGGTTGATGTGATTCCCATCGAACATCGCGTAACGTCCGATAGGGGGGGCGGGGGCGATGCTTTAGAAATTTTATGTTATGGAAAATTAGACAGAACAACGGGGTAGGCGATCTCTCAGGGGGCGGCATACTTCTGGGATCTTACAGTACATCGTTCAGATACTCCCGCCAAGGGTGGTGACAGTCTCGGCCAAATTCTGCGGCAATCTCCCACTGGTAACCATGTGGAAACTAGTTCCACTTCTTTACTAAACAACTTTCTTATCTCATTCAAATTGAGCAATAACTGGATGTCAACTTCAAAACGTAAACAAAACCGGTCTGAATCTCCTCTTGATCGAGAACGAACACACTACACTTCAACTTCAGTGCCCGCAGCAACAGAGCAGAATAAAGAGAGCTTGTTACATTTCATTTTTGCTGCCAAACTAAGAAGAAAGCAGTTTTTTTGGCGTTTGGGCAAGGTCCCAAACAAGGCCCGTAGAGCGAAGGTTTTGCAAAAAGGTGGGTCCTCACCCTGAGATCGTGCAGCTCCAAGGGGGGTGGCAAGGAGGTGCTGGTGGATGGAATGAGCTTGAGGAGGCCGTTGGCCCCGGAGAAGCGGGCCAGGGGGTGTGGCCGCGAGAACTTCTTCATCTCCTGCGCACGGGCCACCCTTTCGCCAGACACTGCGGGGAGGAAGCAAATCACACAAGGCTTAAAAACAAACTAAAAGACACTCCAGACTCTTTCCAATTAAAAACTTGCTGAGCACCATTAAAAACCGCAACAGTAGTCTCCATTTAAGACGAACCCGAAGGGACCCTGAAAATTTGTTCGACTTATCAGATGTTTGTCTTAACAGAAGTGCCCTAATTATAATGCCGAGCATGTCTAAATTGCTGCTAACCAATAAACACAGAATGAAAAGGTCTACAATGAAGAAATACTTAAAAAGGGACATTTATTTGGCTTACCATGCCAAAAGAAGAAAAAAAAAATGTTTCACAGACCACTGATGGGGGAACTGATCTATTCGGTGATTTTTGACCCCCTCCTCCTCTGTGCAAATCGGTGTATAGAAATGAAAGATGACATGTGGCCAATGTTCCTGAGAAAACCTTCACAACTTTCCTGTTCCTGGAAGAACTGCCAGTAGCACACTTACAGCAGCATCTGCTGCATCAAATGTCACTGGTGGTGCTTCTGGGGCAACATCTTCACTGTCGTCTTTGTCATCATCGGCGTTTGTTAGCGGCTCAAACACTCGTTCAATCAAAGTTTCGATACTATCTGCTCTGCAAGTAGCCACAGAGTCATCAAAAGCAATGTATGCCGCTATGTACAACGAAACAACGCTACAGTTCAATGAGGAAGTTAGGCAGGCGTCCTCTGGGTCAGTGTTCTCCGACAAGTCCTCACCTTCACATGGGGCTTCTAGTGAGTAGCTCTGCTTTAGAACTTCCGCATGGTGGAAGCAGTTTGCAATTGTAGCTTCAGCGACCTGATCCCAGGCATGAGACAGAAGATGGAGGGCACTCAAGAGATTCACCGAGTACCCTTTGACATTTTCCAAGCACAGAAGCATTCGTTGAAGCAGCGATCGTCGATAGTGCCTCTTCAGAGAACTGATTAACCCTTGGTCCATGGGCTGCAGTTTTGCCTTAGTGTTTGAGGGCAAGAACTCGAGCCGGATAGCTGAAAGTCCGCCGACCTTCCCGTGCCCGGGACAGTTATCGACAAGGAAAAGGGCCTTCCTCTTTTCTTTTACAAAGCGGCGATTCACCTCAGGCAGCCACTGCTCAAAGAGTGCTTGGGTAATCCACGACTTGGAGTTGGCCGTATAGCTCATCGGCAAAGTTTTCCCGTTCTTGAAGCAGCATGGAGACTTGGCCTTGCCCATTACTAGAAGTCGGAGCTTGTCAGTCCTGCTCATATTAGCACAAACAAGCACGGTAATTCGCAGCTTGCTGTGCTTGCCTCCGGTGCCCACGTCGCCAGCAAACGACAGCGTTTTCTCGGGAAGAGGCTGGTAGTACAGTACAGTTTCATCAGATGCAGATACATCTGACATACACCTCGGCCGGCGCAATGCGCGGCGTCGCCGTCGGTGCAGTGCCATTGCGAAGGGGACCTATGAAAGTTAAAGTTAACCAAAATGTGCACGCAAAGCGGTTTGTGTTAAACAATTTTTTTTTTGCATTGCGTCTATGGGAAACCAGTTACATGTTCTTACTATGTTCAGCATATCCGAGAATTCCACTTAAGCGAGTTCGCCTTAACGGGAGTCGACTGTATATCAGTAATTTTTAGGAATATTTTGAGCAAATGAGAAGCACAGGTGTGCACAAAAGTTAACACCTATGCAACAAGCACAAAGCTGACGGTGAGAAAATGTGGATGATGATCATATTCATAATAATAATAATAATAATAATGACAATCACAATCACTTTATTAGCTTAAAGACCCAGGGGGGTATTACATAAGGGGTGGTTACAAGAAGAGAGGAATCATTAAAGGGGCACTAAAGACGTTTTTGAGATTGTCTGTTCTTGGTGATAACTCATTCTATGGGATCCTAGCATCCCAGAAATGAAAAAGTTATGCTTGTGCGACGTTCTTTTTCCTATTAAAAATGTGACTGAAGTTTGTGCCACGCCCCTTTCTAAGCGGAAAGACCTGGAGCACAGAATTTAGTGAAGACGCCGGCGGTAAGACAACGGGCATGTTAGCCAATGGCAAGCTGCCTTTCCAAGAGGCGGCTTGCAACTGGCTGACGTGTGCCCGTCGTCATGCCGCCGGCGCCTCCGCTGGATTCTGCACTCCAGATTTTTCCGCTCAGAAAGGGGCGTGGCACAAACTTCAATTATACTTTTACTAGGGAAATGGACGTCACACAAGCATAATTTTTGGATTTCTAGAATGCTTGGAGCCCGTCAGATAAGTTATCACCAAGAACAGACAATCTCAAAAATGTCTTTAGTGCACCTTTAGTGCCACAGATCATTGTAATAGATGATGGGTTACGTTTTCCATGAAGATTGATAGGCAGATGATGGTAGTGATCTGGTGGGAAAGGCCCATCCAATTCAAAGCTGTACGGGAAAACTGAGGTGAGGAAGGTAGTTGTGCGGGTGCATGAACAAGACTTGAAGTGCATGGCCAGAGCGCTGCGACATGCATGTAGGAGGTACAATGTACGGTGCATGGGGGAGAGGAGAATAGCAAGACTTGCAGAATAAACAGAGGCTAGTGATTCTGCCAGGACACTAAAGATTTGATAGGCCTGATTCACGTTTCAGTGATGACATGTGCTGATCTCGTACGATTCTATGAAGAAATCTTGAACCTGACGGTGCAATTTTGTACAACTTTGATTGCATTACCAAATAAGACCAGACGTGGGCTCCAGATAGAAGATGCATATTCTAGCTTTGATTTCACGAGTGATTTGTAGGCCAATAGTTTTATGTGTTGGGGCGGAACATATGACACTCCAGGAATCCGAGTGCTCCGTTTGCAGATGCGGTGATGTTTATGATATGCATGTGCCACGATAAATCGCCGCAAGGGGAGACACCAAGCTCTTTATAGGATTCCATTAGTTCAACAAGGATGACGGCGACAGCAAAAGCGAAGACATGGGGGTTGCGGAGGCGATGTAGAGGGGAGAGTTAACATTTGTTAGAGTTCAGTGTCGTCAGCCAGTGGCTGCACCACTGTTATACGTTGTCAAGATATCCAGATCTTGCTGCATGAGTTGTAACTTCGGCGTCCCGTGCTTTCCACATGCTTGAAGTCCCTCCAAAACTGACTGATTTAGTGATTCTCGATGATGTTCAGCAAGTATCTAATTGTACTTTACATGAGTATAGGTCGACCACAGATATAGGTCAATGTCATTACATTATAAACTAGTCAAGATTAAAAAAAAAAAAAAAAAAAAATTGAAGTTTTTTTTTTATTGTTTTTTTTTAAAAAAGAGAAGAAAGTTTTGGAAAAAGAAACAAATCTTTATTTACAGCACTCAGCTAAATCGCAGCGCTATGGCAAAACATTATGCGAGTACACTTAAGCGACAATGTCAAAGAGGACGTCTAGGATGACCTCTAGAACGACCTTAAGGACGACGTTAAGAATGACGCCTAGAGGACGTCGAGAACGATGACTAGAGGTGGAGGACACTTAAGGTGGCTGTGGCGTATTTACGTGGGCACCCACGTTTGCCTGCGGAAGCCGCTGTAGATGTACACGCCGCTGCCAATGCTGAGCCTGTAGATGTAGATGCGGTCGCCTCACAGTCCATTGCATGAAGCACGCAATGAGCAGAGATGAAGTCTGAAACGCACCTTTTGCGCTCCGGCAATGACATCACGCTGATGACGTATGATGATGCTTGATGACGTCAAACTGACGACATATTTTTATAACCATCTTTCGGGCACAATGCAGCTGCTGCTTGTTTTTTTATGTAATGCGACAAGTGAGGCCGTCCTAGAGGTCTAAGACGACTTCTAGGATGACCGCAAGGACAACGCCAAGGTAATGGGACAAATAGGGTCGCCCATTGAGTGACGCACACCGCGCAATCGCCTTTTTATCGGCTTTTTCTACACTTTTCCGCTCAATGGGACAAGTAAGGCTTTAGCCTTAAAACCTAGTCATTGTCAGAACTTCTGGACATGTCGTTGTCATGTCAGCTTCGTCAAAATCCTCACAAATTCGCAACAAAACCTCACAGACACCTTCCCATGTTTCATATAAAGCTGCCCCTCAAACTAGTTGCTACGTTTCGTACAAAGCACACGTGTACCAATGACTCTCAATGTAAGCAGAAGCAAGGGTCCGTAACGTAACACAACGCGAGCAGACAGCACTGTACAAACGGGCCTGTACGCGTTTCTCGTTTGCAACAATCCCCATAGCGACCGGAGCAAATAAGAGCCAGAGCAAACCTTCGTGGAGCCGTGTGGACTCCGTGTATCCGTCCAGGATGGAGGGGTCGCAGTCGTCCTCCGTGTTGCTGCAGAAGCTCTCGTCCCTGCGTGAGTCTTCGTTGGCCGAGCTCCGGCCAGAGTGCACACTCAGCCGGTCCAGGTAAGCCGGGTCGTAGCCCAGCCGGGCGTAGTACTCCCGGTAGCGCTCGTCCACCTGCTGCTTGTAGCTGGTGAGTAGAGTATGATACGGTGTAACACCTTTACTCGCATAAAGATACAGTGAAGCAGATACGAAGTACGCTCGTAAAACTGGTAGTAGGCACACAAGCAATTCGTATGGCGAGGATTTCTCCCCCAAAATATTTAAGCGTGTCTCGATCATATCTGATAAACTTGGGATATGCACGAAATGTGTTGCAAACGAGCTGTGCACACGCTGTGTGTGTCGTGTGACTCTAATGTCACGTCACCTCATGAGCTGCCCTTTCACGACCAGCATTTTGAGAGAACGCCCCATGACACGAGAATGAATTTGTTTACAATGTGTGCGAAAAAGAATAACGAGAAGCAGCAGTGCTAACATATACTTTAAATTAGAAATAAATAAAGAAGAAAGCATGCTGCTCACATCCTCTGCATGACAATGCCCAGTCCAAAATGAGAAGGTAAATGTGAGCCAGGTTAAGTACACAGATAAAAACCAAAACATTCTCAGGTGATGCATTTCTCAATTGTTACGTCCCAACCTCGAGTCCCATAAAACTATTTTATTGATTAAAATGCACGTTCCAATGAATTTTTTGGGGCTTCTCAGGTGCTACATTCAGAGTATGGCAAGCTATGTAATATTGAAATGTGAACCTCGACAATAACAGAACCTGCCTCGCCTGGATAGATAAATTTGTCTTTTTAAAATATTTGCAGCAGCTTGCGCCACCCTGCGGTGACACTGTGAAACACAAGATTTTATTTTTTTCCCGTTGACTTGTCGGGTGTGTGCACCCAGTTGTGAGGACATGCTTCCGTCACACGGATTGTAATTTTTTGCAGAACAGTACAATCCACTTATAACGATGTCACATATGAGGATGTACCGCTTATGACAACCAGTTTTTAGAGTTTCTAGTCAAGATGCATCGATAATCGTTTATAACGATCGAAATTTCGAGTTTTCTCATTATCGTTATAAATAGATTGCACTGTATTCCTAATAAAGTGTTTAAGCTTAACGTTTTGTATACTATGTACAGGCTAGCTGTCCATTATAAACACTGGCTAGGTGGTGCAAACTGCCACCCAATTTAAGTTTCAGTTGCATGCACACATCCATTCATCCATCCCAGCATGACTGGGGACTTTCATTGCAGTTCTGCCAGCTTTTCATTCCTGCCAGCTTTCATTTATATCTTAGAGTATGGTGAGAGAAGCCACATTCCTCTCAAGAATGCATTTGCTGCACAGCAGTGCATAGCTCTAAAAAAACGAGGAAGAGTAGAGATCTTGCTGTGAACTTTGGACTTGCTCCAACCAAGATTTGTAAAGATGTGCCCAAAAACATATCAATGAGGCCTAGTGCATGTCACACAAAACATACATACAATGTAACATATGGCAGTGAATCCTGGTTTTTGAAATAGAGGATTGGGAAGTTCAATGTTTGAAAGTGAGCGAGCAACGTTGCTGCACTAAAAATGAAAAGCATTAAAGGAATCATATTTATAAGCATTCCAACAGCTGACCAAAGGGCAAGTTTGCAATAAACCATGGAGCAACGTATCCCCAAAAAGCAGTCAACAATCGGGCACACAAAAAAAGGTACAACAAAAGCGTATTGATTAAGGGCACTTACGCAGGATTTGTCCTATACAGCTCGTCGTAATAGCCATAGCCATAGCCCGAACGAGGCGCATAGCCATACTGGTAGTAGTTGTAGTAGTCTCGTCGATATGCGCTGTAGTCGTATGGATCTGCAAAAAGAGAAAAGGAACTTATTATCAGACGGCATAATCGGGCTACACAGGCTACACACTATCTTTGGGGGGAAAAAGGCACACTCCAAGAGCAAGCATCTTGTGCAAGCTCTCAAAACTATTCTAAACATGACATATTCCGATCAGACCTCTAAAAAAAACTTACGCATAGAGGGAAATTTCGGAGTAAGGCAAACCAGTTGCAAGGACACAGTAAAAGGACAGGCCAAAAGAACAACTTGTAAAGTGAAAATTGCCATAATGTTTACTTATACCATAAAATCCCGTATGAACGCCCTCCCAAGAGAGACCGCCCGTCCCATTCTTCTGGCTAAATATGAATAGGCAAAAAATCCTCCCGCATCAACCGCACAATCTACGTTATCGGTATGCGCAACCAACGGGTCCATAGCAGGTTCTCGCGTGGTTCTTGCACTGCAGAATCGAAGTTTGCCGTGCTCGCAATCTGCATGCGGGACATCGGCTCTTGCGACATGCGAGCTTGTAGCGGGTTCCTGCGCGTTCGTGGCACCGCAGAACGCAAACCTACTGAGCCCTTGATCTGCGGTATCGGTTACCACGACACACGAGCTCGTAGCGGGTTTCCGCGCGCTTCTTTCGCACCACGGAACCAGAGTTTGCCATGCCCGCGATCCGCGTGTGTGCGACGTCAGTTCCCGTAACGTACCAGTTTGTTTCTCGCACAATTATCGCACCGCGAAACCCGAGTTTTCTGCATCTGCAATTCTCAGTATGAGTCCCCGCATCGTGCGGCTCGTGGCAGGAGCACATAGTAGTCGCTTTTAATCACTAGCGGCGCCGGCAATCTTGCCAGTCTAACCCTATAAAGAGAGGCCGAGGCACTCACCGGTCCCGTAACCCTTCTGCTGAGCGGCGTAGTATGCCGCCCCAAACTCGTTCTCGCGGTCCCGGTGGCGCCGGAGCCTGCCCTTCCTCGATTCTGGGGAAGAACCGTCCGACTCGCTGTGGCGCGACGGCACCCGCTCTGCGCCACCGTCCTTCAGGTGGCGCCTACGGTCGCCCCGGCGCAAGTCCGACGTTTCAGCATAGCCGTCGACCGATGACCGGCTCGAGGGACGGCCGCGGTCGCCGTGCCGGTCTCCGTAGCGATCTTCATACCGGTCTTCGTACCGGTAGTCGCCCCGCTGCCTACTGGAAGAAAACGAAAGCGCCAGAATTGAGACCGAGAAAAAAATGAGGATCTTTCAAACCCGATACAAAAACCGAGGTTGAATAGCTTAAAATCATCTAGCAACACTGACACCAAATACGAATAAAACAGTCAAAACAAATTTAATACCCATGTTCGAAAAAAAAAAAGTATTTTTAGTCAGTACATTTGTAATGTGTACTGGGTAAACCGACCTGCTGGGAAAAGATAGTGAAAACAATAGAGCTTTGTGGTTCTCCTATACCCTAGTTACATGGGCCACTTTAACCGTGGTTAGGCAAACGGCAGTTAGTAACCGTGGTTTGGCCGAGCTAAACCGAGATGGTGTTACATGGCCATTTTGCTTGCAGTTGAAGGATTGAAGCCAAAACAAAACCAACTGCAATATCCCATGTTCAGATCAAGGACACACTTTTTATATCCATGAACTGTTTAAAGGGACACTGTCACCCCCCATATTTTTTTTTTTTTCATTTTTTGCCAGGCAATGTTTTATGGTGTGGGAATACTACCCAATTAATATTTTGCCAGAGTCACGTATCTTTTTAATAAAGCCAAGAAACGCAACTGCTCGAAACTGAAACCGAAACTCCCACAACGAACGGAGAAGTGGAGAGGAGAGAGTGAGTGGCGGAAGTCACGTGGCTACCCTCAACCGTGCGATTTTTTTTCTTCTTTTTTCGGGTGCAGCAGACGAAATGCGTTGCGGGATTCGTTTGCCGTATGATTCCTTTGCAGTTACATTTGTTCCGCTCGCTGTTCTGTACTTCAAGATGAGTTGTTTTGTACATTTAAGTGTTGGCAATTAGTAGTGAGTGCTTGTGGTGAATTCCCATGATCGGCTCCAAAAAGAATACTCCCAAGATGTTGCATGAAGTGCTGCCTCACATGTCCTGCATCTGAAAGTGGCGTTGTGCGGCAAAGGTGTCAAAAATGGAATCCTATACCACTTAGTTCAGTGACGTATCATCCACAACAATTGCTTTTTTCACTGACAATTGCAAAAAAAAAAGAAATGTAAACATCAAAAAATGATTGGAAAAAAAAAAATGGTACGCCCCCACTAGGGATTGAACCCGTGCCCGCTGCTGGTGAAGCGGACGTCTTTGCACTGAGCCACAGGAGGAACTCTTTCGTTTGTAGTAATGCCGGTAATGCAGCCAGTTGACTGTGTGTCGGAAAGTTTGCTGCCGATTTCCCTCCTGTACATGCACTCCCGGCTTGAAGTCGGGCAGCGACACGCATTGGTCACATTCGCACCTAGTAAAGAAACCATACGTGTGCGTATTCAACTCGATGTACGCACTTCGTGCTCAACATTTGAGCGAGCGACGTCTTCAGCCATGAGAAGGGACGACAGCTCGACGACGTCTTCATGCAATCGGCTTGCTAGTCGGGTATGTCGCACGGGATGAATATCACTTCTTTTGACCGGTCCAAAATTTCTCTTTCGAAGAAAGACAGAATTCGCTGGTACCGTGAACGACAGTTCTGAAGTAGAGGTCCCACGCCCGTCGTCCGCTGCCACCCGCGAGTCCCACGAAACGCGAAACGACGCCATGTTGAGAATTATGCAGTGAATGGATAGAATGCTTCTGGTTGTCTGAGCAACCTTTTTTACAGTGGAGCTGTTAAGGGCTAGGTTCCCCAGGATCGTGTCCGGTATCAAATGCATGTCGACCTACCTGGACAGCTACCACTGTCGCTGGTAGATGGCGGCAACCTTTGCAGCTATCATAGAAGACTGGATAGTTGGGCGAGTTGGTGGGAATTTATTGTAGGAAACAGGGCAAAAAACCGACGACGACAAAGAAGAAGCACACGTAACGAGCACAGCGCTCGTCACGTGTTTTTTCGCCCTCGTCCGTTTTGCGCGCTGTTTCCTACGCTCTTATCAGTTTCGGTTTGGACTCAGGACGGGTCGGCCGTGCGCACTTTCGGGGAAAGGAGACAGGCTGCGGAAGGAGCGGCGACGTACGCAGCAGCGCGAATGGGTCCACAACCGCCGCAAAGCTGCTGTTCACCTCGACTTCAACTGCGTCCACCGCTTCAGATTCCCTTGCCAAAGAAGACCACATTGCTCGCCTTCAAAGCCGCTGCCGAGAATAGAACCAACGATGTAAAGGGCGCCGGCGGGCCAATGCCACGGACGACGATTGTGCCACGAAGGCCAAGTGCAAGCACGACGGCGAGGTTTCGGAGGGAGTTCGTGGAGAACCCGTTCGGCGTCACGTGCGACCGTCTCTGGTTCACCGGAGACGTATCCACGATCGGCGGCGTGTCGGACAAAAGAATCGGAAATCGGGCGCGGGCGCACTGCAGCAGCGCATCGAGTACAGCTCCGCTGGTTTTCTTTCATCACGAGAGGGGAAAGGCTGAACGTTTTTTCAATCAACGTATTTGCAGCTTTTAGGAAGCCACAAAACATGGGTGTCAGTTTCTTATTTTTGGTATTGACTGTGTGCCTTCAATGACCCACGACTAATTAAATTTGGTGGTCGCTACGTGCCTGCTTCATTCCGTGAGACAGTTAATGCTTTTGCATTAATAGATTCCCTCCCCGCCCCTCTTCTTCTCCCATCCATCAACTGCATTGATCCGAAGGGATAGATTTCCAGAACCGCGCGCCTCGTGGCTGAACTAGATTTTGAATTAATGCAAGGTGCGTTTTGAAGCATGTAATTTTTACATGCTTCAAATGCAAATAAAAATTAGTTGAAGTTTGAGATATTTGCCCACCCCAGGTATATACACATACAAAGGCTGGAAGGAGTACCTTTACAGAGACAACTCCACAGTCTCCACGAATCTTAATCCAGCCTCTGAAGCCCGGTGCTCGAGATAGCAAACTTCCTAAAGGTCAAAGTCCTCCTCACCTGCTAGAGTCCCAATGACGGTCAGATTTGCGGTCCGACCCCTCACTTTTCCACATGTCGTTCCGAGGGTCCCGTCGACCGTCTCGGCTGTCGTAGCGTCTCTCGTCGCCTCTTCTGTCGTCCCTCCGGTTGTCTCTTCTGTCATCCCTCCTGTCAAGGCCTGTTCTTTCGTCTCTCCTGTCGTCCCTACGATCGTCCCTGTGGTCATCTCGACGATCGTCCCTACGATCGCTCCTACGGTCGTCCCTCCGATCGTCCCAACGATCGTCTCTACGTGCACCCTTCCTGTCCCATCCGCCTCTCCTTCGGTCATCGTCAGAATCATCCCTTTCACTCAGGCTGCGCTCATCCCTCGAATCCCTCCATTCTTTCTTCCTCTCTTCTCTCCTCCAGTTATCGGTGCGGTCTTCCTTCCCCTCGTCCCTCCCGGTATCTCGAGCATCCCTGCCGTCCCTACTTTCCCTAGCTTCCCTGCCACCTCTGACGTCCCTCGCTTCCCTCAGGTCTCTAACTTCTCTAATGTCCCTAACATCCCTGACGTCCCGGACTTCGCTGGCTTCCCTGCCGTCCAGAGCATCCCTAGGTTCCCTGCCATCCCGGCTTTCTCGAATGTCCATGACTTCTCGAATGTCCCTAACTTCCCTAACATCCCTGACTTCGCTGGCCTCCCTGCCGTCCAGAGCGTCCCTCGTCTCCATACCGTCCCGAGGTTCCCTAGCGCTGTCCATAGCCCTCCTCGGCTCCTCATGACGGGAGAGGTCGTCCGGATGACTGCGAGAAGGCATAGAGGTCGAGGGGTCCGCACGGATCGTGGGGGTCGAGGTTGCGTTCGGTCGGATGCCAGAGGTCAGGCTCTGAGATGATGCTGTGACCATGGGGATAACCTGAGAGAACAGACAAACGGAAGTTGCTGTTTGCGACCAAGCAGAATAATTTCAGTCTGCAGAATTATGCCACATTAATATAAAAAGTAGAAGTATGCCACACTAATAGAAAGAGTAGAAGTTAGACATAGAAGTTTAACTGAGATTACGGGGAAATAGGGTAGAATTTCATTAACCAGAACTTCTGAAGCTGAACTTCCTCGAAAAGTGGAACTCTGATCTCATTTCTTTAGTTTTCAAAATGATCCCTTCAACAGGAAAGCACATCTTTAAATGCACCACTACTTTGACCTTGAAGTGGGGAAGAGACACTTCGTTGCAACGTAATTTGACAAACACCGAAAACCAAGGTCCCAGCGAGCCAATCGGTGCAATGGAGCAAGACACGTGACAATGTGCCGTCATAGAGTATATAGCTGCCAGCACGGTTAGAATGGCACGGCGATCCTTCACTTGTCTCGCCTCCAGTGCAAGCTTCCTACTCTCAACAACGCTTTGCCGTCATAGCAGAAGGCAACAAGCATGTGCTAAAGGCCAGAAAAAAAAACTTAATTATTTTATAATAATATCTTGATATTTTTAACCTTGACGGCAGGTCACTTTACAAATGACATGATGGTATTAGGTAACACAACGACGTCACGCCAAAACCTCGTGAGACTTTGTCACGTGACTTCACGTCGTAAGATCCTGGTATTACATAATGTCACGTCAAGTCACACCGTGACGTGACATTATCTAGCACCACGCGACGTCACTGGTTGTGCTGAAATGCCCCGCCATGGCGTATGCAAAAGCGCACGAACGAAAAATGAAAGCCGTTTCAATTCCCTGTAACGCCGGTTAGAGCGCAGTTCTTGAGGAGGAAGATGGAAGCGTACTGAGGGATAATTGACTCCTTGAGGTCATGTGACCTCGGGAGTCACGTGACCTCAGGGGGTCACGTGACCTGGGGTGTCACGTGACCTCGGGGGGTCACGTGACCTCGTGGTTACGCCGACGGCGACGCCGCTCAAGCCGGAAACGGGCCCCTAAGAGCTGTGCTCTAAAATGCCCTGCTGTTCTCGTCCTGTGAACGACTACAGGTGCATGGCTACAGATAAAACCGAGCTGTCACCTGAGCGTCTCTGTCGGTGCTTCCAGAGGGCTCTGTCCTCTCGGGCAGGGCGGAGTCGACCAGCGGAGGGCTAGCGGCGAGTGCTGCATGGGCCTGCGGCTAATCGGGGAGGAGAAGAAAGAAGGCATGACAGGCTGCTTCTACTCTAATGACACGATTGTTCTTCATTGAAGACAAGCTCCCAATTAAAGAAAGGAAAGAACAGTTTTAGAATGTATTTGCTCTACTAACCGTTACTTCGGCAATAGGTAGAATACAGTCCTTGTTAACGTGGGCATGAAAAGAAACTGAGTGGAACGTTTAGCCGAATTCCAGAGTTCTTCATGGTTCGTCGGAAGTCCCAACAAATGTCACGTTTATGAAAGTGGCGATTATGACGCTCGACACTCTGATGAATCTGCTCCGAGCCCAAAACATCCCTACACAATGTCTTAAAAAGAATTAGAGAGCTGTCCCCTTTCTTTTCACACTTGCACTATTTTGTTATATTGACGAGACTGTTGCAGTATTTTAACAGAAACATAATTCTACCGCAGATTAAGTCAACATTACATTGACAACAAAAGCTCCATGAAAGCTAAAAAATTCAAACACTTTCTCCCTTACTAGGATGGATAGTTGGGCTAGCTGCAGGGTTGGGCAGCATCGTGATACAAATGTATTGCGATAGCATTTTAGAAATACATTTTGTATTTATATTTTTGTATTGCGATACCATTTTTCAACAGATTTTTGAGTGCACTCTAGGTATCGCGATACGGTTAAGACAGATATATTCCGTTACAATTTAAAAAAAATTGTTGACCTCCTCCACAAAGAAGGTCAAGACCAAGTGTCGTCCAGGACGCTTCGTGTCTCTGACCGCACATGACTCCCTTTGTTGTGCAAAAGTTAACAAACGTTTTCCCAGACTTTAGCAATCGACTATTCCAGCAGATTCCCAAGGCACTGTAAGCGCGCCCAATTAACAGATAAAGGGGTACGGGTTCCCTCAACTTCTTTCAATGGTGACGTTATAAGGTTACTGCTGAAAGAGGCATCCAGATTGGACATAATCATGGTCCAAACATAATTATGTCCTATCATAATCCAGATTAGACATAACATAGGTTATTCGGGAAGAAACAAAACTGATTTAGATGTCCCTGGGATTTTGTCTTGGAAACATAAGAGATGCCGAAATAAAACCGCGCTCAAGCCAAAGTGAAAAAAAAAAAAAAAAAAAAAAAATTTGTTGCTTCCATTACTACTTTCCAAAATACAAGATGATAATTCTGCGGTAAATTTGATTCGAGCTAAATTCAGGCTCCAACATACAGTGAGTACTCGCCTGCTGGTTAAGAACTAAATCTTGTATAATAGATCAGTGGTTCTCAAATTGGAGTCCGTGAAGGTGTTCTAGGGTTCCTTATCAGTAAAACCTGGCAATAAAAGTTGTATTTTTTTTTTTTTTTTTTCAGATTGAGAACAAAAGTGTAGGAATTTTCGGGTGAGTTTTCTTGTGTGCATGTCAATGAGAGAAGTATACTTCAAACTAGCCCTAAGTTATATTCATTTTTTACCTACCCCTCACCACAAACTGGGTCCTCCGTCGTCTCTGCCGATTCACAAAGGGTCCGCAAAACATTCATTGTCGAGAACCACTGTTCCAGATCATGCTTATTTTTTGTTCTTTGTAAGCCCTAAGGCGGTGGTTCTCAACCATTGATGTTTCGTGGACCCCTTGTGGATCGGCGGGGATGACAGAGGACCCCGTTCCTAGTAAAGTGAAGGGAAAGGTATAGGTTAATTATGATAACGATTTATTAAATGGATATAACTAAGGGCTAGTGTAAAGAAGAGTTCTCTCATTGACATACACACAAGAAGACTACCAGAAAATTGGAATGTTTCTTTTTAATAAAAAAAAAGACAACCGTTATGCCGGACTTGACTGATGAAGCAGGGCTTTGAGGACCTTTACAATGCCTTCGCAGACACCAAAGAGTCCGCAGACCCCCATTTAAAAACCACTGCACTAAGGAGTGCACCACAACATCCAAAATAATATTTATATAACAATGTATTTCCGTGTCTGTATTTCAGCTGCACCAAAATGTATTCATGTATTTGCATCTCTAAATACTTCTATATTTTTTCAAATGTATTTCTGATATGTATAGCAATTCATTTTTATAAATGTGTTTCAGTATCAGTATTTTCGCTGTCTTTACCATGTATCCCACTATTTTTATTTTCAAATACTTTTGAGAGTATTTCTCCCCACTCCTGGCTAGCTAATATACACGTTTGCAAGTCAGGTCTCAGGGAGCCGCCATCTTCCTCAGTGGGATGCGCTCTTGGGCGCGGCCATAATCCGATCACGACGCTTTAGCAAGGCTTCGTAATCTGGTTATGACTCGCCCAAGCGCACCCCAGCCAAGCAAGATGGCAGTGCCCTAAAGCCGGATTTGCAATCGTGTATACATTCATGATGATAAACAGCGCAAAAAACACAAAGATACAGAGGAGAGAATTACACACAGGACAAGGCACTGACTGTCAACTTTCAAAATAAGAAAGTTTATAGTCAGCACCTTGTTCTGTTTGTAATTCTCTCCTCTGTGTCCTTGTGTTCTTCGCGCTGTTTTTCATCATGAAATATCTCCCTGTAGAAAAATAAACCCTTAAAACGGGGCCATGTCAATGAAAATTGACAATCGAGCGAGTGGCAACATATCCCCCTTGGCTTTACAGCCAGAGAATGTGCCCAGAGTTCCGCAAGAAATATCATCATCATCATCAATGTTTATTCACGTAAAGATGTACAAAGAAATGTCTGATTAGTCATCTGGATCCATAGCCTACATGGCTAGTAATGGATCCATTAAAAAAAAAAACATTCACATTTAAAACAATCCTATAGGCATTCACACAATCTATACATAGCTGCACAAATAATATAACTACTAGTACGGAGTTAACAGGGTGAGTTGTACACTTCAGATGAAATAAATCGTTTTAATGAGAGTACAAAATTTGTTGCTAGTTTTATATTACATGAAAATATATTACATATAATGGGTGCTCGAATCGGGCTGGAGAAACAAGCCAATCGAGCTTTTCTGGGTAGCTGATATACGCCATCTTGGAATCTCTTGAGCCAAAGAGAAGAGCACAGCCTAAAACAGAAATATCTAAAGTGCTCAAACGAGACCGTCGGAGCAGCTCGACGAACGACGGCCAGTTGAAGAGCGACGAGCGTGTCAGTTTCCGTCGGGCCCATCTATGCCAAATAGCCCGTGGCGGAGCGTAACCATTTCTCCGAGAGGAAAATGCCGGCCCGTCCACTTGCCAGCAGGCGGGCTAATGCAAGCTCGGCCCACCCCAACTCCGCCCGACCACAAACGGCTGCCGTTTTGAAACTGCTCGTCACGGTGACATGGCGCAATTACGGAACGAAGCTCGGAAAACGTTCACCGACTTTGCGGCAGACCAGAGCCACTAAATTCAGCTACGCATCAAGGTAATGGCACTTTGCTGTTTTGGTGCGTAGAATTGCGGTTGCCAGTCGTCTGAAGCCTCGTCCGAAATTGCAGGAAACTGTTTCCCGTCCTCCAGGATGTCAGAACAGTTTGTGACAGGTAAAACTGATGTTGCGGGAGCTCCTTGACATCGCATCCGAAGCTCGGAAAATTGCATTTTCGAATAACGGCGATCGCCCACTGCGCCTATTCCACACCAGGCACCGAATTGGCGGTGTCCGCAATAAAATCGTAGAATTAAGTGCCCGCCTCTAAGCATAGCCCATCTAGAGGCTTTAGGACGGCAGTCTCGACAAAAACCCGACCGAGGGCAGACAGAACGGGAATAGAGTGACCCCAGATTGTCCGAAAGACTAAACAGAGTTGCTCACCCTGTCCTGAGGTGGCGGTGGGGCTGGCTGCCGCCCGTCCCCCTCCTCTCCTCCGAGGGGGCTCTGACGGGTCATGGGCACCGAGGCCTCCCTCTGCCCCTGGGGACGGACCCTCTCCGCTGGTGGGGCCGGGGAGCCCTCCCCCTCCAGTGGGGCCCTCAAGCTTTCCGCGGGCTCTGGACACGTCTGAACACTGCGGCAGTGAAGAACACTGGTCACACACTGCATCTCTCTAGGCTTGGCCCAAACAAACTGGTGTGATGAGAGATTTTGGTTATTGGCACCGTCATAATTTGATATAACTTCCCACATGAATAAAACAAAAAGACTGACAATGAAACAAAAAAAAAAGCAAGAAAGCCCAAAGGGGAGAAGGAAAGACAGTGAAACAAACTTATAACAATAAAGAGAAAATATTAATTGTTATAACCGATTAATGTTGTATCTGAACTAAAAAAACTGATCGTTTCTACTGTAGAAACTCTAGAAACGGATCATTATAAGCGGTACATTGTTATATGTGGTATTGTTAATAAGCGAATTGCGCAGTATCGCAAAAGGAAGTATCTTGGAACTTATAGCAACTCAAAGTTTTAAAAATTGTGTTTTTTATGATAATTTTTCGCTAAGGAAGAACAATGGTATTCAAATCTTTAGTTATCAACCTTCGAAAATATCAATGAGCGTGTCAGAGGGACAGCGTTTCGAAGTCACGAGTGCTGCGCTTACTTCTCCGCCTCCTTTAGAACAGCATACTCTTCACAAACAAGAGAGTGTACAGCCCAAGCCTTTGCTTTGTATTTGCTTTGCTGTTTTTAAAACCGATCACCACATGTCCTCACCTTAGAGCCTAGAATTAGAGATAATTCGACTCATACCCCGTTCAGTGCTTGCTCTTACATAAAAAGAAGCAGCAGAGATTGGAGCAACTTAGAGCCAAGAACATGACTAAAGGAAAGTGCCTACCTACTTGCAATGCAAACTGCAAAATAGCACAAAAAAGCTATCTTATTGGAACGAAGATGGTGGCTAAATGAAGGGTGTTTTTTCATTTCTTTTTAAAACATCTAAGCACCTCCGGGGATTCTTATAATCCATGTTGCGTTCAAAGTGAATTACACTATAGCTTGATTATGCTGACAAGAGATCGAGAAACACAGAATGTGCTCTGAATTAACTGGGCACGTGCTACGAGTGTTTAACGTCACACAATGTTATGAGGGCACATGACTGCGGCATCACACGGTGTCACAATGTCACATGACATAACCTCACATTAATTCAGTCAAGTGACGTCAAGTAGCATTAAAATGATGTCACGTGACACCACGACGTCCTCATGACATGACATCATCATCATCATGTGACGTCAAGACATCCGCATGCCATCATGTGACATCATGACGTGATGACAACATCAACTTAACGTCACGATGTCACATGAACGTCATGAATAACAAGGACATCACTTTGACATCATGATTACGTTACCGTGATGTTGTATGGACGTCATTATGACGCGAGTTGTCACGTCACGATGTCATTACGTCGTGTGGTATCATGACGTCATGCAGCTCGTTGACATTCTTCTCATAGAAATCAACTAATAAAACACGTTCTGCATTAAAACTGCGAGTGGTGCCGCAAACTACCGTCAAAAAGTAGCCACCTAACGACGCCAACAGGCTGCAAGACCCTAATCGAACCGTTGGACGCTCTCTTAGTCTAGGCTTTCAAGCCATCTTAGATGACAAGGTCATTGGCTTTTTATGTCACCCACACGAGGCCAGCACAGGATTGGACACGACTGCCACGTCCAGCTGGGACTCGTGTCCTTGCCAACCGAACACACAGCAGACGTGTAAAATCTGTGCCTCGCACTGGTCTACGGCAAGTGACATCGAACGTGGATTTCTCAACCTGGGTTCCTAGGAACACTTCCTCGAGCTCTCAAATGTTTTCACTTTCCCTGCCTCCAAGTGAAGAGTACTCCCAGTTTAAGCACTAATTTAGCAGACCTAAGCATCCGTCGATGTGTAATTATAAGCCAAGGAATCCTCAGAGGCTCCCAACAGCTTTACTGCATCGACGTCGAGTTCGGGAAGGGTTCCTCCCTCATCAGCGACGGCAGGTGAGGGTTCCCCCAAGAACGAGAGGATTGAGCGTCCCCCACACGGCTAATCCTGCACTATGATCTCGCCATGTGGACGTCGTTCTAGCGCACATTTATCCCGCTTGTTCATAAACGGCTCTCCCGTCTGCACAGTGGATCCGGGGCAGAGGCCTCTGGCCATGGAGGTAGGAAGCCTCTGGATGCTATTGGACAGCTGTTTTGGTCGCCCTTGGGCATCCCAAAACATCTGTTGGTGCCAAGTCAGCTTTCGTCTCATGGCTTTGGTCATCGTGAGGGCGTGTCCCTCCAGACTTCTGGCTTCAACTCTGGTGGCATCGTGTCGCCTCCCGAAGTTTCCTACCTCCATGCCTCCGGCAAAGGTATGCTGTTTGGAACGCGTCTCCAGCTTAAGTTTTTAAAGTCCCATTCTGCCCATGCGTCGAAAGCGATCCCGAAGTGGCAACAAACGTCGTTGGAAAAGCCGGGGTGTCGCGCCGTCGGACGTCACGATCTCGGCGGACTATCGTAGAAGTTCCAGCAGAAAGCATGAGCGAATGCGATCGTCATCACGGCCTTCCGACTCCCGGCTGCCGAGGCTTCCATGGACTGTTGAACCGGAGGGCAACCTGCGGCAGAACTCTGAGTCTGCCACGTCCGCTGCCGCAATGCCGCCAGAATCGCGGTCGGAGATGGCGTCGTGACTGCGGTTGTAAGAAGGCTCGGGTGGAGTGATACCGTCTCCGGAGGTGTCCCACTCTCGTCCGCATTTCCACAACGGGACTTCGCCACAACAAAGTCCCGTTGCGGCAACGGTATCCTATTTGCCCAGCTAGGCACACTCCAGTTCCGCAGCAGGCAAAATGCTTCCCTCGTTTGCACAAATGTGACTACTCTAGTATAAATAAAAATTATAAATGATGAGTTATTGGCATATTTTTCACAGCATAAATAGTATACATTCATGGACCACGCATACACACAAATGCTTGAAAGGTGGTTTTGGGTTTCGTGCTACTTTTTCTTATATCGCATCACTAAGCCCAAATGTCCACTAAAACTCTCTATATGAGGTTGACCTCCTGACAAGACTCATTGAATGTTAGTTCCAGTGCACAAACGTAAGAGGCAAAGACACTACAGAAATATGCTTCGATCTATGCATTATGTTTATTGAACAGAGAACTGATTTGTTAATATATCGTAAAATACTGGGCAAGCGCCCACTCAAACTTCGAAGATAATCGCAAAAAAATGGGGAATGAGAGCATGTCCGGTCATCAATTTTACATATAAATGTACTGTGCGTATTTTCTCACATCTTACAAATTTGGTAATGGACGCTTAATGTGGAATGGGCGGATGCGCGGTATTCTACGGTAATTCAGAAAGTAAACACCCTTTACTTTAGAGGCGAGCTACATTTGACGAAGAAAAAGTAATGGCCCAGTAGTCTCGCACTTCCAGGTGAAGTAAAACTAAATGCATTTAATATAGTGCCGTTCGCTGCAAGGAGGGCACCAACGGTTTGCGGGTCCTTTTCTTTTTCTCTCGTTCATCGGGTAGACGGGGCAGCCCGAAAACTTTGTTGGCACTACGTCTTTCACCAGATTAGCTTTCCGTGGGGCACTTACGAGGACGTGGCCCTTGTAGGCGGCTTTCTATGGTTTGCTCACAAAACTTGTTTTAAAACGTCTCTCGTTGACAAACTCTGTCGAGCGCATTCGGCGGTCTTTTCTGCAGAAAATCGTGTCTCGCCATACGTTTTGGCGGTCCTCTTCTTTGGGAGTAGCAAAAAAAAGACAGTTTCGGTGCGCGTGTAGCACCGCAGCACTTCTTCCCCGCTGCCGGCAACTTCTGGAAGCTGAAACTGGCCGGAAACCAAACGAAAACAGCAGAAAACTGCACAGCATTGCGACCCGGCGCACGCAACCGCCCGCTATTGCTCACAAAAAAAACGGCATCAGTGGTGCGCTGTGGCGGCGGAAGAAAGAATCGCGTGCCGATCTTCGCCATGACGGCTCTTTGGAAATGGCCGTAACACTGCCCGGAATATTCCTACCACCGTGAGCATGACACCTCCGCGACATTGTCGGGCAGAAATCGAGGGACCACTTTTCTGAGTGCAGTAAATGCGCTGGTCGGGACGTGCATTGCAAGTGCCGTGGCGAAGGAAGTTTACTCACCCCGAGTTGGACGCGCCGGAAGGCGGCCGTTCGGCGGGCGGGGCTGCGGGGGCCAGCGTCACCAGGCGGGGCATCTCGGGGGCGTCCAGCAGGGTGAGGGCCGGTCCCAGGGCCGCCCCCGGGGCCCCGTCCAGGGGCGGAAGGGGCGCCGTCCTGTGCTTGGGGTGCCGCAGCGACGCGTGCTTCTCTTCGGCGTCCGGCGGGAGCTCCAGGTTCTCGGGCGCTGACTCCGCGTCCTCGGTCAGTCGCGCCGGAGGGGGCAGATGGAGCTGTGCCGCGTTCTGCTGCAGCAGCGCTGCGTGCACGCGGAGGCCGGGCCGTCACGCTCGCCGTGTCAGGCGCGGCAATGCGAGCAGAAGCATCTCTTTTCCCAAGGTCGCCGAAAAATTGAGGACAGCAGGGCGCGTGTTTCCGACGCTTGGCCTCCAGCACACGCTCTCGACATGCACGAGACACCCAAGTGTCTCATGCACCTCGAGAGGTAGGAAGCTCGCGCAGAGGAGGCAAAATGACCGAAGCTCCTCCCTACCGTCCTCACCTTGTCAGCGACTAAAATTTTCATAGCGCGGCATCTAAGGGGCCAGCTCTCGGCACTTTCTCGTCCGCGCCTGGAACATAGTCTCAATAGAGCGTGCAGCACAAAGCAAACTTTCCTCGGCGTGGCTCGGTGGTGGCAAAGTACACTGCACATACTTCGAAGGCTCCTTTTTCGTGGCCTCTGCGCATCGCCAAATGAAGTGTGGGAGCAATGATGACGACGCGTGCAGCAGGGCATAGAGGAAGAAAGGAGGGACGTGACTGCAAAACGAGGGTGCCGGCGGCAATGGCGAAGCTAAGCCCGTCGCTATTATGCGGCTGCCGACCAGCAGTTCAAGCGCCAGTTTGCGGACAAGCCAAGCCGTATGTAATGTGTGCGAGAGACCGTGGTTTCGAGCGAACTCGAGCAAAAGCGCTCTAAATGCTACGCGTTTAGATTGCCTTTGGGAAATTCCCAAGAGAGCCAATTCTTACGAGGATGTGACCTTTTAGTGCGAAATTGCGTTCTGACGGAAGGTAACTAGAATGTCGCGATCATCCGAGGAACGGGTAGCATGAGCGTAGAGGGTAGTAGAATCGGTTAACTGGCTAACACCTGCGCGCATTGATGGTGTTGCGTGTCAAAACGTCACGAGCCACCCCAGACGATGCCACCGTGTCCCAATCTGCATTTTCCGTGTTGTTGACAGAAAAGAGTGATAGGGAAGGGCGACGAGGAGACCCCTTGGAAGGATGCGGCAATGCGTGCCAGAAAGGCAGATGCTGAAAGCGAGTGTCGACTGAATTACGCATTAAGTGCAATGCTGTATACTAGGACGGTTTGATCAATAGATAGAAATAAAGCTGCAAATATTTTTACGCTAACGAAACCTATATGTTTATTTTAACACGCACTGCGTAGAGGCCAGAAAATGACGAGGTGCCAAACGTCTACGGTGGCATTACGTCTTCACCTTCCTTTGCGTCAGATATCCGTACATTGGCTTTTGTTGTGTCCCGCTTCATTAATCGTGTGAGCATTAAAAAAAAAAAAAAGACGTTGTGCGGCTTGTTTTGAAAGTTTTTGAGAGAAACAAATATTGAGCGCAGAGTGGAAAAGAAGAATAAACGAATACTTCAACCATAACAGTAACTCAGCCTGTGCCAACGGCATTAAAACAATCCACTGGCTTTTCATGAATTCTAAACGTTTGCAAAGAGGTTGATATTGGGCACAAAAAATGTGACATTGTAAGGACTAACAGGGAAGCCAAGTACTCAAGTTACGTCCACAATCAGAGAAGTTAATCCCTTTGAGTTTAATGTTACCGTAACATAACCATATGATGACCACCATGTTGCAATGCCAGGCAGTTTTTTTGTTTTTTTTTTTACAATTTTTGTTGGTTGTTTGCCAGTACTCTACTTGACAATCCAAAGAGGCTGAATTACGACCCACATTCTTCCCATCTTTACGGAAGAATATGGGCCAATTTATCCTCGCCTCACGAAATATAAAATTGAAAACTGTCCAGCCCTAATTATGTCTTACCCAGCTCTCTTCTTTTAAAGCAGATAAACATATACAGATTAAAGAAGTAACTGATCAACTGATTTAGTAATGGGTGCCAAATCAGGGGTGACTATATCTAATAATTTTACAAACACGGTGGGCGCCAAATCTCTGGTTTTGTCACGCCATAACCAGTGTACTTGGCTCCCTTGAAAATAGATTTAAAAAAAAACAACTCCAAAACAGGTTATGGCCAGGCACGAGCAAAAGAGCTGCAGCGCCCCAAAAAGGACAGCATTATATCCAAAATCATTCATCCACAGGTGAACACACAAACCACAAAACACTAGTACGGAAGAAAACCAGAAAGTAAAAAAAAAAGAAGGTACACTCTGTAGAAAGGAAACCAAAAAGAGACTTGTCTTATGAAGCCAACAGTGTCCAGAAAACACAACAAGAGAAGAATAGATGTAACCAAGCTACTACACAAAGAATAATGCAGTGCAGATGAGCAAAGCATTAGTGTTGGGAGACTGCTAAAGCAGAAGATGAGACAGATCGGGAAATTTACTCCCCGTTTGTGTATCTTAGCGCACTCTACTAAAAGCTACGAAACTCGACGAATTGTGGCTACCAAATCATGTAAGGTCCAGAAAGGCAAATAGTGCCACAACCTCAAAAGGAGAATGGTGACACCTGCCCCAGGAGACAATTGTGTTTCCTTTCGCCATACACGAGAGTGAAGAAGCTACAGAAGCGAAGCAAAGCTTTAAGCAGACCAGCTATGTAAGTGCGCTCGTGAAGCGAGAGCATTTGTTAAGACAATATGTTTGTGCCCATAGCATCGGCTTTGCTCAGACTCACGCTGAAATAGAGTATGCACGGCTCGTATGTGATGTCAGTCCTCTTTTCTTTTTGGTGGCCACAGGTGTCTTATTAATGCAGTGAAAGCTATGCTCTCACGCACCCTTTCCCCTGTTATGTCTGACCAAGACATACCAGTGCAAGTTTTTGTGGGCACTACCTGTGAACAACACTGAGATCCTGCTTATTCAATTATTGCAAAGACAGGGTTTATACTGTGAAATCCCATATGAACGCCCTAACCTCAAAACACCAACCCCTCAATTCTTGTGGGTTGCCAAACTGGGTCCCTAGGAATCCCCAGGTTCCCCAGACCACGCTCATAGTTTCCTCGATCCCTCGAATTTTCTCAATCATCCTTGTCCCCTAAGTAGCGTTCTTCCAGTTTCAGCACTCCTTAGTATGTGCATTTTGTTCACAAGGCCTATAACCTCCTGTACTGCTCTAGTGCCCCAATGCCAAAGCCAGGAGGGACTCCTCTGTTGATTCGGGGTGGGATTCCTCAAGATCAAAGAGTTTGAGAACCCCTGTATCAGACAAATGATGTTGTCGGATGTTTTAAACTAGAATGAGACGGGAAGAAGGGGCAGCGATGTCACAAAATGTGCGGGGATTTAAAGCTCAATTTCATTAACCTGTAATGAGCGTAATAATGGCACAATGATAAGGATTCGTCGGACTCGGGCAGGTTTTTTAGATCCCCTTTTTATTTTTTTGAATGTTGGATCAATGTTTCCAAATGCAAGAGTTTGAAAAATCAGAAAAAACGGAAACCAGCACATGCACAAGAGTGACGATATTAGCGTGCTATTTCAACAGTGCTAAAAAAAATCGACGAGCAAGAATTGCAATTCCTTAAATAACGGTCAAGGTTTGGTGGCACTTGAACTGGGAGAGAAGTTGAACGGATGAAGTGATCTGTTAGTCGGAGCCAAGCCAAAGATTGAAAAGAAGAAGGAACTGCACCAGGCTGTGTCGAGGATCAAGCATGCTGTTTTACCAAACCACTGCTGAAGAATTTTTGGGTGGCAGTTTCGGTGTGCTCTCAAGCTCTCTTCTCAATGCACGCAAGATCAGGTGGTAGCGAGAGTGCGCCGATGTGACTTGGCCGTTTTTTTCCTAGGGCTCATCTCCCTTGTACAACAATTCTTAGAGGAGTGCTATATTTGCAAGAATTATTACAAAGGCGGAAATTAAATTTGCTTTTAAAAGGCGCCTGCAAGGATTACAATGGGTGTAAGTAGCGCAAAGATTACAACAGTCCACAAGAACTCCGCCTCCAGCACCAGCTTTGTGTCCTCGATGACACCTTGCTGTCTCCCGAGCATGCACAGTCAAAGAATGACAAAAGGCGACCAGTGCGTGCTGCAAATGGTGCTTGGACTGCGACCTCAAAGGCCGACCTACAGGATCGCCTAATGCCATGCAGAAAACCCTTTCCCAGTGTCATTCTTCCCATTCCTCCTTGTACTCTTCTCTCCTCTCCTGAAAGAATGTGGCCTCTCAAATACTCCCCCGCAGAACAGTGGAGGGTCTACTCCTTTCTCAGATAAAAAAGAGGAATCGGGGGGTGGCTGTCCCGTTTCTGGCAGCTCGTCGGGCTTTAGCCTATCCCAGACCATAGGTAAGTAGTTCTTACAAGACCACCGCTGTAGGGTGATAAAATGTAGCCCAGCGAATGTTTCTTCCTATTTATCTTCTTGTTGGCTGGACGTTCGGACCTCCCATAAACCAACAGGCTTTTGCCCGAGACATTCCCAATTGTTTCTTCGGTGGTGTGATGTGGGGAACTCTATTCCATTGACCTTCCTGATCATACTGAAGCAAAAGCTGTAAGCGCAAGCTCCAAAGCCACCAATTCATGCCTGAAGCTCGCACTCCAGTCTGGTAAAAGAGAGGAGTTGTAGAAAGAGTCTAGATATTGAACTGACACGCCACATCGGCTGAAACCAGAATGCCGAATTTTTGTTTGAGCAAGCACTCAACACCTTGTCAATGAGCTAAACATTTTAAATGTTCAAGTTCTTAAACAGTTATTAGGAACCCAGAATTTCCTTGAGTACCATAGGCAGTTCCATAAGCACTCGATCATACCTAAGCCCAAGTCGAGCGCTCCTCCCATCCAAGCGCAATTTACCTTATAATACCAAACAAGCGCCCACCCAAAAATAAGAAATATAATTGAAAATCTGAGGGATAGCCATTTGTTAGGTCCAAAAGAAAACCTGGGCACAAGGCAGGGTGGGCTTTACCAATGACGGGTTATCTGTGTCAAGTTTTATTACATTGCAACGACGTGCCTGGAGAAGCGGCTAACGCACGGGACCATCTCCCCAAGCCAAGTGTGCTCAGAAGTCTGAGTATGGCACTTGATATGCCCTTTGCTTATTCTTCAAAATTTTCAAAAGTAGCGGGTGGGCGCTTGTCGTGACAGGGGTACACACTTGGTATCTTACGGTAAGCAAGGCTGTGTTCTGTTCTCGCACAAGACTATGAGCTGGGCACCCCCTCTTTCTCCCTAGCAAGAATAAATACCAAGTCAAAAAATTTTGTGAGCCTCCAAACACTTCCATCACAGTCCCTGAATGTAGCTAGGGTCCCCTTCGAAGTTAAGAAGTTTGAGATCCCCAGTGTTAGTACACGATGCACAGATGCCCGAACAGGGAGCTTGCCAAAACATTGCCTGTGTCGCATCGTCAAAGTCAATGTTTGCATACAAATGCTATTCGCATGTTTTAAGGCATGGGCTGTAGTACCACGTGCTGCGATTCACGAGTCTGAACATGCAGTGGTTGCCTGTGTCAAGCTTAGACTGGTTCAAAGTTAGGGGGGAAAAGAGGACAGGTGGGAAGGGACAAGTGCAATTGGAACCATAGATAACAATCGTAAGAGATTGAATTGCATATATCGTAATATTTTTATAGAAGATACAAAAAAAGCAATGACAATTTAGAGTCTGCATGCTAAGGAGGCTGCAAATTCGTGCGGAGCAGTACGGAACAAGAAAGAAGAAAAATTGGGGACAGCAAGACAATTCAATGGGCACACCATCCTTCACTGGAAAAGAAATAAACGTACCATGCCAAAAATACCATAACAATTGGTAGATAACCCGTAGGTAATCTGCAGGAGAAACACAGCAAGTCACTAAAGCTCCGAAAAAAAAGTTTTTTTTTTTTTCAATCAGCCACAACACACGCTTGTAAATTGGGGGATATGCGCTCATGCCTTGGGAAGTGTTTCCAGAGGGTAAAAAAAGGGACTAACTGTTTTTTTAACACTTGTCTCAACAACACTTCGCTTTATTTGACAATATGTTTCATATCATAAAATGTGGTTAGGGTTTAAGTTTTAAGTTACTAACCAAAAGGCCTAAAACTAAATGTCTGGCAGGTACTACATTTATTCCTCTCGTTTTAACTCACAATTAAATCTCACTCAGAGCTAGGCAAACGTGATAGCTCCTGCATTCGTGGTGCATATAACAGGGTTCGTAGGATGCGAGGCAAATGTCACAACAGCCCATACCAAAAAACACTAAGTGAGTGCCTGTTTATAAAGCATGCTCCTAAACTAACGAATATGCTACATCCCGTCAGGTAAACGAGCAACACTAATGCATGACACAGTATTGACCAAACTGCCTCGTGAAGCAATCCGGTCAACAAAGGGTAAATGTGCAGTGGTGCCAAGTCGTAAAACATTATAGCACTGGTACTACATACTATACTGCCAAACTTTGCAGAAACAACTCTCGCAACACGGGTGTCAGGAAGAAGATAAATGCAGAACACAAACACCTTGGCCATAATTTGCGCAGAATAGAAGGCGAGACCATGCCTTGTTCGGATCAAACAAGAACAAATGCGCAGACAAAAATAACTGTGAGGCAACATGGACTATAAACTTGTCAAATCCTGAATCCCAGGGGCAGATTCTTTTGGGGGTAACCGTCTAGTAAATTAAGAACAAGTTCAGCTCCCCCGCAACAATGCACAGTAAGAGAAACAAGGCTTGGGTGCATGCTTGCAGCATCGGCAGTATCTCTTACAGCCGCGGTTGAGACTGTCCATGATAAGGTAAAACGAAGTACAGGAGGCTACGACCCTGCGCACACTGCTATCCCAGAACTGCTGGTAAAATGTACTTGGCTAGAAGTGACAGGCCAGTCTTGGGCATTAAAAGAGTTAATATCCAAAAATGATCTCCCTTTTATATCTTGGTGTATAAAATAGGGGGAAATCTTTTTTTCACTCTAACTGTGCTTTAAAAATGAGTATCCATACTACATAGATGCACTTGTAAGCGTGTTTCCTATTTACCCAAACCTAAAGAGCCATCAAATCCAAAATAAGGCCCCTTCCCCCGGTGTAGGAAAAAACGTCCCCAGGAAAAACGTCCCCAGGAAAAACGTCCCCAGGAAAAAAGTCTCGGGACAAAATGTCCCCAGACAAAAAGGTACCAAGTGGGAAGTAGGAAAAAATGTCCCCAAAGGATTCACCATCTCTGGGTTTCCCTGATCCTCATGGCCTTTGGGCGGTCCGGTCATATGTCCTAGAGAAAAAAGGCACCTTGTGGCAAGTAGGAAAAAACGGCTACAAAAAATAAAGAAATATTCAATTCGCCGAGATACACATTGAGTCCCTAATATCGTGAACACGACATCGGCGCACTTTCACATTTTGCTTACAGTATTAGTGGGAACGAAATTTTACCGTCTGCATGCATTATATCCCTGAATGAGCATTTTCAGTACCTATGATAACTTTAATGACAACCTTTCGTTTCTACGAACAAACAAAACAAAAAAAACTAGCGATCGCCTGTTCGTGCTAACAGTATCGCACTTTTTACCTTTTTGGAAATGGTACGCAAGTACCTCTCAAATTTCCCCAAACACAATAATTTGGCTTTAGCTAGAATTGTTATAATTGTTTATTTCACATAAAAAAAACAAAAAAACAAAAAAAAAACAATAATTTGGTTTTGGCAAACCATAATTTGGCTTCCAAAATACCCCACAATAGATTACTTCGGTTGCTTTGTGTGACTTCCAGTCTCCCTTTCTGCCTCTAGGTGGGTCAGGTCATTTGTGACCTGATAATGACACGACCGCTTGAAGGCCAAGAGAATTGGGAAAAAACCCAGTGATAAAGAACCCTTTGGGGACATTTTTGCCTACTTTCCACTTGGGGCCTTTTTTCCCGGGGACGTTTTTTCCGGGGACGTTTCTTCCAGAACCCCCCTTCCCCTTCTCCCCCAAGTAAAAGCAACCAAAACCGAAAGGAGAAGATTATGCTTTTGTTTACAATTGCACAGAAGATCAAGCTTTCCTTAGACCAAGGCATGCAATGATCAAGTTACCAAAATCTTGCCTTTTTCTCCCATCCCATAGGTAGGCTCAGCATGAAGGTTGAGGGGGTTCACTCTTTTTTCAAAAGCCCTTCTCATTTTTATCTACTCCTAAGACCAGGAAGGGGAGGGAGACGCAAAAGGTTGCAGTCCGCACTGCAACAGTCTTGCCGACAAACAAAAACAACAACAAAAAAACGAGAGGAAGCAAAGAGAGACGTGGCTGGTGTGCCTAACCAGGAAGGAGCTGGCAAACAAAGGGGTGCATTTCCTTGGTTTAGTTTTGTTTTGAAAACACATTTTTAGTTTTATATTAACACCAGTCACAAGCAAATAGCATATTTTGAGTTTGAAGTGAATAGTGGATTTGGCCGAATATTTTCGAATCGAAGATTGAATAGTTTTTCTAAGCCTTGGATCGTTGCACAATGCTTAAAGCACATATGCAGAGGAACAAAATTTTTATTCTTAAACAGCCTGGATGGGAAAAGGATGTCAAAAAATAAATTTACAACGAAAAAAAAAAGATTTTTTTTTTAAGAATTAGTTTTATGGCATGAAACACATTTGTAGTTCATGCCCGCGGGAGCCTGTGGAAAGGTGGCAGACAACTAGCAGTTACGTTACTAGCCACCAGTCACATGGTGCTCACACTCTTTTGGGAGCTCCCTAATGGGCTCTAAGAGTTACTTAAAAGGGCACTGAAGTCGGTTCTGAGATCGTAATTTGTGGTGACAAGTCAATCTAGACGCTCTAAGCATCCAAACAAAGCCGAAATCACAATCGTGCGAAGCTTATTTGCTCGTTAAAAGCATGTTCAAAGATGCAACACACCCTTATTGGAAGGAATATCCTTTCGAGTGAAGTGGTCGACGAAGGGCGCTTGAAAGGCGCTTGTCGGTGAGTTGCAAGCGATGGCTTCGCCCGCGGAAAAAAAAAAGGAGTCTAATCTGAATGTGTACCTATCGACTCTCTTTGAAACGAGTTATCGTAAAATACCGGGCAAGTGCCCACTCAAAATTTTAGAGATAATCGCGAAAAAATGGGGGATGGGCGCTTGTCCGGTCATCAATTTTACATATAAATGTACTGTGCATATTTTTTCATATCTTAAAAATTTGGATATGGGCGCGGTATTTTACGGTATAATAAAATCATTCAGAATCTGAGTATTGTAGGGCTTTGATTGGTCCACACATTGCAGTCTGCGAGAAAAAAAGAGTCCACATGTTTTTCTCTTGCCCCGAGATGAATAGGCAGTTTTGTTATATAGGACTTGGTATATGCGGGAGTTAACACCTTTTAAACAATATAAGATCAAAAACGACCTTTTTTAAAAATGACTTCAGTTTAATCTTTGTTATTTTGTTGCACTTCCTTTTTTAACCAAATATTTTGATGTTGGAGAAGTAACAAGTACAGTCAAACCCACTTATAACCATCCCACGTATAACGACCTACTGGTTATAACGACCAGCTTTCGGAAAATATAGGAATTAAAAATATTGGTCCAGATAAAAGAACTGTTTTTCAAAGCATCATACTGTAACAACAAACACTCAAAGTCCAAAACTCTCGCGCGCTACAAGAAAAAGAAAAAAGATAAAGAGCTACATCTCTGACGCAGTGCTCCGGGAGACGCCCAAGGTCATTTCCACGGCTGCACGGCATACTTTCCCGGGGAGGAAACAAGACTAAAAAAGCAAAAACGCTGATTGTACGTGCGCGGGAAGGAGAAGGGAAACGTGGACACTCGCACCGTGCTGCGTTCGTTCCTTCTATGTTTGCATACTCAAAACGCCGTGTGTTTACGTTCGCCATTTGCGTCCGTATCCTGCACATTCCCTCTCTCGTCTACGTGTCTGTCGTTCTAAAATGGGGGGAAAAAAAGAAAATCTAGTACGCTTTATTTAAACGAAAGAGCATCACACTGGCAAAAAAGGATAACGGAGCAGCACTGCGTGGCCTCGCAATCCCAGCCACCCGACGAGCTCGCAAAGTATTTGAAAGACGACTTTGCCAGAGGCGACGGCCGTGCACTCGTACAAGCACAGGAAGCGCGGCACTTGGAACGCTTTAGACCAAAGTAAGCATTAATTACCTCTGTGGACACTAAAGAACCATCGTCGGATTTGTGCACGGCATTTATTTTTGTGTTGGCGTGCGGTTCATAAAATCTGCTTTATAAGGCTTGCGGTCGATTTTGATTATTTCACCTGTCCGGTAGAATTGGTAGAAATTTACTTTTTGATTATTATCGGAAAGCTAAACCTGCCTGCGCGTTAGAATTGGGCGCGTTAGAATCGTGCAAACAGTTTCCTTAAATAAAGAGCTGGAAGAGTGAAACTACCAACACCAGCTTCATTATCCTTATTTATAATGTGTTTTAAAAGTAAGTCCAGAAAAACTAACTACTGATAAAAAAACACTCTTCGTAAAACTATAGCGTTCGTTATAAGTGGGTTTGACTATACTATAACAAAATCATCACTTCCGCTTTGACTCGTACAGTAACAAACAAAAGCTTTGTCATTTTCTGATCAAAGGGCACGGTGTCACAGGCTTTAGTTTGTAACACGTCGGTACCCCAAAAGCGACGCCGCTGCTCGACGAAGGGCTGCAGTCCTCGTGATCGTGGAGCAGGGGAATCGCCGCTCGACAAAAACAGAAAATGGCAAAGCTCTTGTTTGTTATCGTACGAGCCAAAACGGAACTGACGATTTCCTTACACTTGTTGTCTCTCAAACATCAAAATATTTTGTTAAAAAAAGAAGTGCTAAAAAAAAACAGAAGATTAATAACTAACTTTTAGAGCCCAGAGGAAACTCCCGAAAGAGCACAAGCACCACGTGACTAGGGGCCAGTCATGTGACTGCTAGTTGCCACTTTTCCTTGGGATTCCACAGGCGCCAACTACAAATTCGTTTCGTACCAGAAATATACCATAAAAATGTTTTTTTTTCGTTGAGATATCTTTTTTTACAACATCCTTTTTTCATCGAGGCTGTTTTAAATTTTTTTTCTTTTTTTGAACCCTCGTTTTGTGCAAAAAATTGTAAAGCTACAGCTCTACTGTCGAGACTGGTTATAACGAAATAGCGGCTATGGCGAAGCGATCACGATTTCCCATTCCATTTTGCACTTCGTTAACCGAAGTCGGTTATAACGAAATAGCGGATATAGCGAAGTAATTTCCGATTCCCGTTGACTTCGTTATAACCTGTTTCGACAGTATTTTGTGTTGACCCAAAACACACCCGCACTGAGCTGTTCGCAAGGATGTAGACTTTAAACGAACCACACCTCCGATCTTGCTTCCTTCTGTTGCCGGTAACGAGACAATTTCCAAGCATTTAATTCACATGCACGTTCATTGGAAGATGGGCAATCTTACATCCCTATCTGGATTTCTTTTGGCATAAGCTTTGACAAATTGCAACTTTTTGGTCCAACACCGAAAATTGACAGTGAAAAACACTGAATTTGTGGGAAAAATTAAACATTGAAAACACAAAGCCTTAGTTACGTTACATTCCGTAGTCTTCACACTTCCCCGGTACCTCCGCCTCGACTCGTCCCCATCCCCCTGATTTTGTATGCAGAGCACCCTCTTGTCCCGATTTCAAGACAACCGCTTCAAATAGAGCTTCTAGTTGTCTGCAAAACGGGTCATCTTAGATTTGGGTAAACAAAACAACCGCACTCCAAAGCCAGCCACGTCCCGGCTCGAGTTACCGCAGCTCGACTACTTTCCGGGAGTAAATTCCGACGGCGCCGTTAGCTCAAAGAGGCGCATTTTTGACGACGCGTGGCACGAGTCCTAGCCGGTCGCCGACTTACCTTTCTCCGAGCCCTGCCTGGCAACGGGGGGCCTGAAGGGGCTGCCCTGCCTGGCCTTGATCACCGCCTTCTTGGCCGCAGAGGGGCTCTGGGCAAGCTCTGCCCCTTCCCGGTGGGCCACCTCAAACCCCACCTCCTGGGAAGCCTGCGCCGAGGCAAGGCCATGCTGTGTTGGGAAGGAGAAGAGTTTCTGGGAGCGTAACTATGGCACGTCGAATCCGCCTTCGACTGGTGCGTTTACCGCGCTGCCTGCACGTCGAAAGCTATCTCGAAAGTGGCAGCAGACGACGTTACGAGAGCTGGCGTAGGAACGCCGGCGAAATATGCGAGTGGACGCAAGGTGTCGCTGACGTTGCGGCGTCTGCCGCGTCTGCTTCCCCTACTGCACAATTTCCGGGATCATACACGGCGTGATGCGGGCGAAGGTGCAATCAATGCGCCGGTTGGAGATGCATTCCTGGCGTCACGATGCAATCGTGCTCCGCGTGTTGCTAGACGGTCAACAGACCATGTTTGGTTGTGTTAAAAAGTTGCGACTGAGAACAAAGTGCGCTCAAACCGAATAACTTTCCACTTTATTCTAATGCTCTTGGTCGGACGTGAATCATGCTCAAAACGCTCCAAGTCTGACTGACCAAATAGTTTGCCGAAACGAAGTAGACTGGTTGTGCAAGCGTTTCGATAAATCGCCTAATACGGTTAATTGCTGCTTCCTGATGTAGAAGTCCGGGTAAGTGCTAGTTCATGCGCTTTTGGGTTACAGTATCAAATGCACCGTTGTATTAGGCAATCATTAGCCGAAAAAAAAAAAAAAGGCATTGCTTCAAATGGCTTGCACCACTGAGGCTAAACGGCAACATGGTACCTGCCAACGTATAAAAACAGCCCAAAAGCAAAACTAGGTATTACTGTAAATATGAGTTGTATTTGGCTAGTTACGTATGAAACAAGGTAGAAGTGGATAATTTCGTATGCCATCCAAGACTGCCAGCTCTCCAGTTTTTACAGAATGGTTCTAACTGAAAGCAGGTCCTATTGGCGGTCGTTAAAAGTGAGCATCATCCTGATGGTAGATTGTAACTGTACGACTTTGCAGTATTTGTCAGCCGAGTAAACAAATGCAAAGCTTTAAACATGGATGAGGTCGTCTTTTGACATTCCTCTTCTAAATTAGAAGAGCGGTGCTTCTCTAATGAAATTTACAAATGTCACACCTGAATCCTACCTATTCAATTTGCCTGCCCTGTACTGTTAAAGTGTTAAAATAACAATGAAAAATATATACACATCACCCACCTCCTGCTGACTAAGCACAGGCACAGGTTCAGGCACTTCTTGATTCACCGGTTCTGCACAAAGAAATAAAAAAATTGTTGGCATTAATTTACGAGGGTTTGACTATGATGACAGCACATATGCAATGTTAATACAAAGCTTACAACACTGGTCCCTTTTTAGAACAGGACCGAGGATGAATTCGCTTTTAGTTTCCTTCATTCCCACCATTAATTGCGAACTTTACACTGGCACTTTCCAACCGTTTTACAATTACAGCAGACACCTTAACTCACTTATGCATCAGATGCAAATGATTTGTTAACAGTAACAATGGCGGTTCACAAAAAAAGAACTAGGTAGTCTGGCTACGTCTTGTCATATACGAAGAGAAACAGTCGCACAGTTTCGAGGAACCACTTCGTTGGAAAAGGCATTGGGGGAAATAGGCATAGCAGACGAAACAAAACAATGCTACGCTCCTTTGCAACATGAAAGACGCGCGGGGAAGTGGCTCGCGCGTTGCCATGGCATTGCAACGTCACTCTCTACGCCACCTCACACTGGCCCCTCCCTCCTGCGGTTAGAAACGGCGAGCCCTCAACCGCACAAGGGCAGGTTGCCTTGACGGCGCCGAGAGGCAAGCAGCTGAGGGTGAAAACTGGTTTTGGCCGTCAGCCCACGACGGCCAGCGGCGCGCAGCAAGCCTCCGTGACGCTAGTGTGGTCAGGCCTTTAGCGACAAGTGCAGACGAGCGGCGTGATGTCACGGTGTCGAGTCATAGCAGCGCGACGACACTTCCCGCGACGCAGTGCAAGGCGACGCAATGTGACCAGACATCATGAGACGCGATCCCGTAATGTGCATCCCGTTATACCACGACTCGATGCCCGTCGTCGTTTAAATCTAATGATGTCATTGACACGGTGACACCGTGACTTTGCACCGTGAATCGTGCAACATCCACGAACCGTGGTGGCCCCAGCCAAACGAACACTCGACCCGTAGCGGCATCCCATTAAACCTAACGGGACGCCAGCCCGCTAAATTTAACCGACGACGGTGGAGTACGGCCATGGCAAACCGACACAAATCTCTACTTCGACTGCGTTAAAATGTGTCCTGCATCGATAAATAAGACGAATGGGGACCATCTGTGACGGCAGATGTGCCCTGCACACTCACCTTCGACGGAAAGGGATGCCTGCGAGCCAGCCGACGCTTCGCAGTGGCCTTCCATTTGCAGGCGGTCGTAGTCGCCGTCTGCTTGCAGGTGCTCATGGTGCAGCTCCGACTGCGAGTGGTCCGCACAGTCCGAACCCGGAACCGCTCCGCTCTCGGGGCACGCGACCGCGTCGTCCGAGTCTCGGAAAAACACGGACACGGTGCCTCCGTCCGCCGCCCGCTCCTCCCGGGTCGAATCTGTCGCGCCATTTTCACCATTAGGCTACCGCACAAATTCGTGCGCTGCGGGGTTGTAGGTAGATGCGCGCAAATACTAGAAATTTCTAATGATTTGAGCGTAGTGTTTGCTAGTCAATTCAATTTGTAGTACCCCTTTACTGTTTGAAATACAGTCAACTCTCATGAATTCAAACTCTAGGAAGCCACAGATTTTAGTTCGAAACACCAGAAGTTTGAGTTATCAGAAATTCATCTAAATATAATGTGAGGCAAAGTAGCTATTTGCTACAGGAATACCAACACGTACCAAGCAGGTTTTTTACACTTTCCTCTACACACGCCCATTTATAAGGAGGCACACGTAAAACATTGGTGAAGTTTGAAGCAAATAGTGGTTTTGGCCGAGCATTTTCTAATCAAATAGTTGATCCAAGCCTTGTACTACCATTGTACCATGCTTCAACGAAAATTCAGCTGAACTCGTGAAAGTTGTTGCCAACCTTCCACTTGTCCACCTCTAAGCTCAGTTAGTTTTAATACCACTATATCTATGAAGCATAAAAGCCCAATGCCTCCATTGTGGTGGCATGTAAATTACAGATTTGACATAAAATTAAACCTAAATAGACACCCAGCTTTCCTAATCGAGGGAGTCCATAAACCTGCTTGCTACATACAAATACTCTTTCTTTAATCTCAAAATGAACCCCCTCAGAAAAATAAAGAAAATAAGCACGAATAATGAAAGCAGTTTGTCAGAACAGTTCTGCTTACACTATCACAGGGGGTTAGCCCCATCGAGTGCGCTTCTCACTGGGCACCCGTGTATCGCGGAAAAGCTATGATCGCGAGCTTCGTGGGTATTGCTTTCCCACAGTACACAGGTGTTCGGTAAAAAGCGCGCTCAATGGGGCTAACCTGCTGCGATGAACAAATAGTATGAATTAAGCGAAAATGCTTTTTGAATTAAGCAGCTTATAAATGCATTGAAAACAAAAGGGACAAGCAAAATTTTTTTTCTTCCTTCAAATTAACCAGAAGTACAAAATATCTAAATTGGAATTATCGAAAGTCCACTGTGTTTGAGCTTTTCAAATGGACGAGAAAAAACACAGACGGGGTGGCGCCCTGTCCGTGTTTTCTCGTCCTGGTCCTACTTCTTTTAGCGCTGTTCCGACCAAACAAGTATGCACCACTAACTAGCCCAACTACATGCCCTGTTGCAGTATCTGAGAGTTCGGAATTCTCAGATTTCCTGCATAAAGCTTCGCGGCTTCAAACCGGTGCACGCGTGCCAAGGTCCACTGCCTTGCACCGGCGTGCTAGGAGAACAGCCACCGTGTCGAACCACCCCAGATGGCTCTATCGCCTTGCAAATTCGGCTATCGTAGGTCTACCTTCTTTGGTTAAAATTGGAAATCGACCCCCGATCCTAAGGGACAGTGCTCGAAGAGGAAACCTCACGCTATATTCAAATAAGTGAGGTAGTCATGCCGTGTTGCATCAAGTCTTAATCACTCATCACATCAGTGCCTTTCCTTTCTCAAATATTCTTTTCCTAATGCAAATATGAGAAGTGTTTCTCACGTAAGACCGTTTCTTATAGGCATCCTTTCTAGAAAAGATTTCTAGCTGCAATTTCTCGAACATACCCACGCTCAATTCACATTAAATGTGGAATATGAATTTGTATTTGACTCGCAAACAATTTTTAACATTAATTTTCGTTTTGCAATCAAAAGTTTCATGTTCCCACACCTCTAGTTATAAGCAAGAGGGCCAACTACCCCCTTTTTGAAGCGTGACAATGAGCGACAAAAGGGGGTCGTAACCCTGCCTCTTCTCTCGATATTTCAGCTGCATTGATCAGATCTGACAAGCTCGGAGACATGCAGAATGTGTTAAGAATGAGCTGGGCACATGAAGTGTGTGTGTGGGACGTCACGAGGTTGTGAGACTCTGGCATCACGCTATGTCATGGTACGTCATAGCGCCGTGAGACATTACAGCACCGTGTGATGTTGTGACGTGCTGTGTCAATATAGCCGCATGGGGATGTACAACACAGCAATAACTCGAACTTGGCTGCCTTGAAATGACGGTCAAGTAGAAAGATTTCCTTGTCATAAACTCCTACAGGCACAATGCATTTGCTAATTGCTTATCTCGACGAGTTTTTAGGAGGGGCATCGAAAATCTGAAAATCTTGTTAATAAAAATTACAAAAGAAAAGAATGGGCGGGGCAGCCCACAGAACCATAAATGCAGTGGCCCAAACAATGACAAAGAAACAGCAATAAAAAATGAAACACAAAAAAATAAAAAATAAACGTTCAGCCTTTCCACTTTCGTGAGGAAGGAAGACCAGCGGAGCTGTACTCGATACACTGTGTGCTTCTTCGTCGCCGTCTGTTTTTCGCACTGCTTCCTACGATGAATTCCCACCAATGCGCCCAACTATCCATTCTTCTATTATAACTGGAGAGGTTGCCGCCCTATACGAGCGACGGCGAAAACCACAATGATTGTGTGCTTGCCGCCATCGCTTATAGATGGCGGTGGCGACATACACGGACACGATCCTGGGAACCTAGCCCTTAGCAGCTCCGCTGTAAAAAGGTTTTGCACCATTGTGCATGCAACAACGTGCAAAACACAAGAAAAAAAGATGGAACTGTTTCTGCGGTGCTTTGCTGAAGACGACATTAAAACGCAATAGCATTTTGAATTTTTTTCCATGAAGGCCATGTTCTGCAAATTTAATTGAGCAAATCTTGTCCCCTTCTACAGTGAACTCTCATTAATTCAAACTCCAGGAAGCCATAAGTTTGGTTCGAATTATTAGAAATTTATCTCAATATGATGCAAGATATAAAATTATGATTTGCTATATGAATCACTACAGATAAAAAAAAAAGCAGATATTTGATGATTTCTACATACTGTAAAATACCCGAGAAGCGCACACCCCACTTTCAGTGAAAACTGGGTTAACCTAGACGTGGGCGTTTGTCCGCTCAAATCATGCACTTATCGTATATTCTGGAGAATTTTCAAGTTTGGAAAATATTAATAGTGGACACTTGAACGAAGTATGCACTTCAGTGGTGTTTTACAGTAGGCCTACTGATCATTAGCAGGTATGCCACACATGAAACATTTGTGAAATGTGTGACATAAGCTTATTTATCCCTCAAAAATGTTGTTTATCGTGCACTGTTCAGGCAGCACATTACAACTCAAAACAAAATTAAGTTTGTTCATCGGGCCAAGATGTTGTCTGATGTGGATTATTAAGCAGAGGACGCATGAGCGATGAAAACGGGCACCGCACGGCAGTTTTCATAGCAACTTGTGCGGACGCTGCGACGTGGACCTATGCCATACTGCCGTGTCACATCACAACGTTCTACAAGTTGCCATGGAAATTTCCATGTGGTGCCCGTTTTCATGGCTTGCGCACCCTGCTTCAGCCCCGTTGAGTGTGCTTCTCACCCAGCCCCGGTGCACTGCGGAGAAGCAACACCTGCGGAAACCAGCTCCGCAAGTGTTGCCTCCCTGCAGTGCACCGGTGCTCGGAGAGAAGCGCACTCAATGGGGCCACGAGAACAAAAAAAAAGTGTGAATTACGCGAAAACGCTGTTTGAATTAAAGGGGTCATGAAGTGAATTTTGGGCTGGGATAAATGATTTCAGATTGGGAATTTACTAATCACATATTCTTTAGTGGGCTGAAACAAAGAGGGTAGAAAGTAAAAGGCCGGCTTTTTGGTAAAAACATCTGAAAATATAGCAGACTATTTTTGCTACCTCCTTTCCCTCGAAAGCTTTTCACTATGATACATCCGCGATACCCAAAACACGTCAGCCGACCCCAAAACATCTCAGCCGACCCTAGCTCACGCATTGGACATGAGAACGGCGTCACTTGGACGTGTGTGCTCGTCATCGGCACGGTGGAAGCTTCCAGTCATTTCACCGATGCCCAAGCATGTCACGAACATGTGATTTCTCAATTCGCTTTTGAGTTGAGGATTAAAGCTAAGAAGGAAGAAGTTGAAAACTTGTTTCATGGCCCCTCTAAGTGGCTTATGAACTCATTGAAAACATTGTGGGACAACCAAAATTTTGAAATTTGTTTGAATTAACCAGAAGTATGAAATTGCAAAGTTTCAATTATTTCAACCCTACTGTATAGCCCTTGGGTGTAGCAGAACGAGCAAACCTTGTACCTAGCCAAACACTGTTTTTCTTCAAGGTGTTGTGAAGACAACCTTTCTCTTCTGAGACACTGAAAACAATCAGAACACTTCCAGCAAGTGTATGTTTTCCATAATAGCATGGATGAATTGACGAATGGTATTGGCTGTATCCTTTGTATCAGGCGGTAGCTTGCGCCACTTTGCTTAGAAACATTAACAACCCCTCCTGAAAAAAAGAATGCCATCGCATTAAAAAAAAAAAGTTGTGTAATCATGTGCGCGGCTACGCGCGAAGCAGCATGCACCTTAAAGGGGCCCTGCAATCATATTTAAGCGTCTACCTTTTTTGCGGTTTCCACATCTCTTGGGGTTCGGGCAAGCCAGCGGGCACGGAGGGAGTAACTAAATAACAGTGCGTCATATTTTAACCGAACGACGCGGAAACCTCCTCCAACGACGGGGGCGACCCGCGGTACCGAAAGCGCGCGATATGTGACGTCTTTGGTCCTGGGCTTACTACTGGTCAAAGCCGCTAAAAGCTTTTTTTTAGTCGAAATACAAAATATAAGTGGCGCAAACCGTTTCAATTATGCATAAAAGTAGTTTTTGTTCAATATTTTAGGTCAAAAAAGAAACAAATGCAGTTTATAAAGTACGGAAACAAGAAATGACCCGTCGACATAACCGCCACCAAGTGGTGGAAAAGGCGGAGCATACTAGAAAGGAGTAGTGAGATCAGGCGCCGACACGGAAAGGTACCGGATGTACGCGGTGGCGCTGCGGTTGTAGGGACTGGAGGATCCGACCGGCTCCGAGCGTTCCGAAGGCCTTCTGTGAGCAGCTTTGTCTGGCGGTTTGGCCGTTTCGCGGTATGGCAGCGAGAAGTGGCTTCCATTCTGAACTGATCTTTACCCCACGTTTGCTGTCGTTTGTGGCCAATGAAGTGTCATGCCGAATTAGTGTTTAATCGCGCAGCAAATGCAATGTGAGCCGCCCCGGCTGCCCGCTGCATAGAGCCTATCCAGAATATGCTTTAGTGGCGCCCTCTCGCGCCGTCGACACGGAGTGCGGCAGCCGTGAGCGCTCGCGTAGCTCACTACCCCTCCTCTAGTTCTCGGCCACTCAAGCAACCAAGGACGTCATGAAGGAGGTTATTTTTCGCTTGTTTTTATAATTTTAATTTGTCTGTAACTTTTAAAATAAAGCAAAATTCAAGAAAAGAAAAGTTTCATTAAGTTACTACGTTCAGTGCGCTCAGGTTCGGTGAAAATTAAAAATTGGTAAAAAAGTAATTGCAGGGCCCTTTGAAAGGGGCGGTGCAACAATTTGTGGACTTTGGCTAATTAATTGCGGGAATTGATCCCGGCCCCATATAAAACGAAGGACCGAAAACTATTCTTTCCTGCTTGCCCTAGTTTTTATTAAAAAAATAAAAGAAATTGGTATCTCTGGCACCCCTCGACTCAAATGACGCCTGTGATGTCATTCGGAGTGGCGTTGGTTTCCGGTTGGGTGCTTCTGGCTTCCGTTTCTCCAGCGCTCGCCGGCTCGCCAGGCTCGCCGCTCTCCTGTCGATTTCCGACCAACATGGCGGCATGGGCGGACGGCCTGAGCGACGTCGAGCGCAAGATGCTTGCGTATAGTAAGTCGGTTGGACTTGTGCGGCAAGCAGTCGTAGTCGAGGTCGAGACACTAGGAACAATAACGATACCACGATACTACGGACCACGACCAACACACTCCGTCGAGCGAGGGAAAGACAAAACGTCCGGGTTGCTTGTGTAACCACCGTAGGCGCCTCGGGCATCGACGGATGACGGCGACGGCAAGTTTGGTTGACTTGCAATAGATGGCGCCACAAATCTTTTAGCGGCAATATTAGGCTTTTGAAGCGTTTCTGCGTGCCTAAACAACAAGATTTTTTAAACTTAACCTTAAATCAAGCTTACAATTGTTTAACACTGTCACTTACAAAAACCACTCCGAATGACGTCACACCACAGGTTCCATTTGCGGCCACCATGTGGCCGCAGGTTGTGAAAAAAAGTGTTTTTTATTTTGCGATTATGCAGCGAAATAGAGGTATTTCTGGGTATGATGGCACTTTTTCTCTTACTTATGCCGAAGTAAACAATATAAAAAATACAAGCTGCACATTCGTTCAGTGTTAAAATCATTGCACCGCCCCTTTAAAGACGTATGTCGTCTTACTTTTTTTTTCATCCTCAAATCTTGTTTTGACATTCAGTAGCACCGTTTTTCTTTCACTTGCACTCAATGTCACCTTCTGCACTGTCTTTTTCTTTGTTTTACTTTCAGGTTTTACTGTCTCATCGCATGAGTATTACTTGCTGAACATTTTGTTGTAGTCGTTCTCCCCATGGCACCGTGTGAGCAAGTGTCAAGTCCATTGGCGCGACTGTTAGAAGGGTTCCATTTGCACGACGCGTGACTGGTGCAATAAAATTTATGGTACTTGCCTCGAAACTCTGCTCATCTCTAACTTTTTTCCTAGTTTTTATGACTTCGAGTTAACGAGGGTTTACCGTATGACCTCTACCTGCGTGTGGGTCGAGCGTAGCACTTGACTGAAACATGTCGCTTTTCTCACGAAACCCAACCCTTAGAAACATTCTGCATTAAAAGAACCGCTCTCACCTTCTCCACCCCTCTCAGAAGCGTCCATTCCTGTGGGGAGACCCCGGTCTGCCGGCGTCCCTGCCTCGCCGGGTGAAGAGACTAGTGAGGGCAGTTCCACGGGTGCAAAGGTCCGCTGCTCAGGGGGCACTCCAACATCTCCGTGGCCAGCCTCTCCTTCCGGAATGACTTCTGCCGAGCTTGCGTAACTCGAAGGAGCGTGAGTGGCGTCGAACTGCTCCTGCGACGACTGCTGCATTGTGCCGTCCTGCCATTGTTCGTCCGGTGCTCTGGACCACTGTTGGTCTTGCTGCAGAGTTGTGGCATCCCACTGCTGTGTGACCTGGGAACCAGTACAAAAGAAAACGGGTTAGGAGGAGGAAATCCGAGGGTTTTGAACTTGCGAGGAACTGTTGTCTGCTTTCGACCGAGTGAGTCGTCTGCTCGCTTTGCACGTCGGGAGATAGGGGCCACGGGCCCTCAGTCAATTCAAGCGTCTGCATCGGCATTCACTGTTAATCATGTCAATGGTGGTTTCTTTTTTGTCTTATTTTCATTTCTCGCAGGAAGAGAGCTAAGTCTTAAAATTTTTACAAGATAAAGTACACCACTAAAATATGTCTTTGATAAAAAAAATTAGATTGCTACGCGCAGGCACCAAATTTTCTGAACCATTTAAGAGTCGGCCCCAGGGTTCATAACACCTTATCAATCAACTTAGAACTACAAGTCTTTATGAGGACATTTGTAAAAATTGGTAAGGTACCCGCAAAAAACTTCAACTATAGAATCTTTATTTTTGTAACGATGCGAGAAAGACAAGCCGCCCCTTGGTGCCTTAATGTAAAATGACACAGCTTTTTTTTTTTTTAAGTTGTCACATAGTTCGTAGGCAACTTTGTGCAAGCTTAAGCTCATCATCATCTTCATTTCTTACAGAACTGAAAGAGATACATTCCTTGTTTTCCGAAAATATTGATTGAGTCATCTTGACATTACACAAAAATACCTACAATTAGCAATGCAAAACTATCAATACTATCGAAAGAATTTCCCACTATCGATAGTGCCGAAAAACTATAAACAGTGAACTGTCCATAGTACTATGAATAGTCAACTGTCAGTGGGCAACCACCGATAGTTGACTATAAGATCGTTGGGTCTCGATTGACTATCGACATTTTCTATAGTCAACCCTCAGAAAACCCTTCGATGTCAAGAAAATGAATGTAGAACACATAAGAGGAGAGCGACGAACGTGTATGAGCATATCTGTGAGCGTTGACTATGACATTTATGCTTTTATTGATGGCATCGATACTACCGTATTTACTCGAAAATAGGTCGACCCCTATGTATTGAACCCACCGAGAATGAAAAAAAAATAATTAAAAAATAGGTCAATCTTTTTTTATTTTTAAGAACAGGTGAAAGTTTGGGCAAAAGAAAGAAACAAATCTTTATTTACAGCACTCTCAGCTAAATCGCAGGGCGATGCCAAAAACTTAATCATCGACAGAACTTTTGTACATGTCATCGTCGTTCGAAGCTTCGTCAGCTTGGTAAACATCTTCGCAAATTCGCAACAATACCTCACTGACACACCGTTGTAAAATGAAAACAAGAAACGAAAGAAGGTGGAGATGGGAGCCGCCTCAAGCAACAAACAAAAATAACCTCAGTCCTTTTTCTTTTTTTTGTGCGTGTTTGGAGGAATGGAGGGCAAAGTGCATGGCGCATCGCGTTCCTCCCCCTCCCCTTCCCCCAGGGGAATGCTACATGCACGATGGCGAAACCCGACGCCCGAGGGATAAGAGCGGCAGCGGCCGCCACTGCGGGCGGGCGGTCGGCTGCTGCTGTTTCGGTTGTGTTCGTGCACCAAAAGCTTTTTGAAACAAGAAGAGGCGCGGCTCTAAGGGGACGCAGGCTCGAGAACGCGGGATCGGTGACTCGATAGCTCCATGCTCCGGGTAGGGTTGCAAAATTTGGTCACGAGTGTAGGTTGAAATTCTTTGGTCACGATTATAGGTCGACCCTTAATTTTTAACAACATTTCTGAAAAAAAAAAAAAAAAAGGTTGACTTATATTCGAATAAATATGGTAGTATCAAATTATCGATAGTACGCTATTGATTGATTTTTATAATAGTCCACTATGGATAGTATACTGCAGATAAATTTACAATAGTCCTATCAAACTATCACTAGCAAGTGGGCTATCAATAGTTTTACAATAGTCGACTTGTGTTTGCATGATTCTAAAGCACACTTTTTTTTCAAAATCGGTGCCCAAAAATACATGTGCGTTGCAATCAAAACAAAAAACCGAAACTCAAAAGGGAAAACGCAATACTTGGTATAAGGTGGCCAGCCCTATCGCCATCATGACCGTTTGTTCACATCCGCCATTTTGGTATCTGTACCATGCGCATTCTCTCGCGATTATGAACTCGCGTCCAATGTCGCTCGTGTCTGCCGTTAAAATGTAAAAAAAAGAAAAGAAAATTCCCCTAGGAAGTTTTATTTAAGCGAAGGGCCAACATGCTGGCGGGAAACGATAACAATAGAGTAGCACTGCGTGGCCTCCCAATCCCAGCACCCCGATGAGCTCGCAAAGTTGTTTTGGAAGATGAGCCTCCCAGAGGCAACGGTACTGTCGAGACCAGTTATAACGAAATCGGTTATAACGAAATAGCGTCTACAGCGAAGCGATCACGATTTCCCATTCTCTTTTGCACTTCGTTCTAACCGAAGTCGGTTATAACGAAATAGCGGATATAGCGAAGTGATTTCAGTTTCTTGTTGACTTCGTTATAACCGGTCTCGACGGTCGTGCACTCGTACAAGTGCAAGAAGCGCGGCACCTAAAACGCTTTAGGCGAAAGCAAGGGTTGCCCCTGTGGCCAGTGAAGGAACATCGTCGAACTCCGAGAACGGTGACTAGTGCACGGTATTTATTTTTGTGTTGGAGTGCGTTTCACGAAATCTGTTCTTTGAGGTGGGTATGTGTTCAACTTTAATTGTTTTACCTGCACAAAACAATTGGCAGCAATTTACTTTTTGAATATCTCAAAGCTAAATCTGCCTGTGGATTTGAATCGTGCAAACACGGTACTATCAATAGTTTTATTACTATCAATAGTTAGATCCAGCTTTCATTATCGATAGTACTATTGATGGTATAACAACGTATATTTTCCCTAGACATTTCAGGACAAAAGCAACTTCAAGTAGAAGATCCTTCCAAGAAAATGTGCCGGAACAAAACAAGCGGTATGAAAAAAGCGCTTCGAGAAATGCTCGCCGCTTCTCAACGCTCACCCAAGGCTGTGCCTGCAGGCTCCCTTGCGCCGCGGGGTCCACAACACCAGCACCCCACTGAGGGTCATTCCACTGTGGTGCCATCCAGCCTTCTTGCGGGGCCTGATCCGGGGGTGCAAAGGACTGGGGGGCCACTGCGGCGGCGGCGGAAAACTGGGCAGCACTTGCTGGCGCCATCGAGGCGTAGTCTCCCGACTGGTAGTCCCCGGTGGTGTAGCTCTCGGGGTTGTAGCCGCCGGCAGAGTAGTTCCCAGAGGGGTAGCCCCCGGGAGGGCAGGTTTCGGGAGGGTACGTTCCGGAAGGGTAGCTCTCGAGGGTGTAGCCATCAGAAGGGTAGCCTTGAGGGGCGTAGTTTCCGGAGCTGTAGTCGCCGGAGGGATAGCCGTCGGTGGCCGGCTGCTGGGGCCACGAAGGGGTCGGGGCTGTCGCCTCTCCTCCGCCCCAGCTCCAGGGGTGTGCCGGCGCAGCCACGCTGGCGGGGTCCTGGAATAACGGATAGCACGCGAGAGTCGGGCGTTACGAACGGCAGACTCGAATTTTAGAATCCTACGTGCCGAGCCAACGAACCGCGTTCGACACGCCCTATAGTCCACTGCAACTCGAGAAGGTAGGGCGAGGGCAAGACGGGCCGGGGAGGAGGAAGCAGACGGAACGTTTGAGAAGAGAGGGGGAAGCTTCCTTCTCTCTTTAACATTCCGTCGGCTTCCTCCTCTCCGGCCCGTCTTACCCTCGCCCTACCTTCTTGAGTTGCAACGGACTATAGCGGATGACCGAGGATTAATTTTGACCGCTCAGGGATTTTTGGACGAGCAACCGAAATCTCGGTAACACGGTGCCTTCTCCGCGATAATCTTCTCTCAGAATGTGGGCACCTAGGCTGCAATTCGGCCCCGCCAAATGGGGATCCGTAAGCTGGCACTTTAACCTGGAGCCGCCGAAGCGGCTTTGTGTTCAAGCAATTGGAATGCGTGGGAAGTAATTAGTGGTGGCCTTAAAAGTGTGCTGTGTAGTTATGAGCGTGTTCACAGCAAGCGTTTGCGAGGCCATTTTCACATGGTCAAAATTGTTGACCTTGGCAAACAATAAAATGCTCTATCTACAGCTCGTGGTGACGAGCGCACATGCACATCTCAAATAGTGCAGCAATTAGTCCTCTGGTTCCCCAAAAAAGTTGAGTCGATTGCTTGTAGCCTATTTAACAAAGCCACCAGCTCAAGCTAGTAGCTCTGAAGGAAAATTTTAGTGAGCACACTCGCGTGGAGGGAGCGCATTTCCTCGTTGCATTTGAAGTAGTGTACTAGCAGTGGAACGAAGGCTATTGGTACATGCTTCCGGAGAGGTTCTCCCACTGTTTAGTTGAGACGTATTCCGAAGCAAGACTCATCTGCTCGTGCCCTTCCCAGATTTTTTATCAAAATGTGTGGGCAGAAACTGAGGGAGAGGAGGAGACAAGAGCGCGCAGGAACGTCAGAACGCAGAGCTCTGGTGGCAATGCATAGTGGGTAGACGTAAAGCTACCCAAGCAGTACGAATTTGGCCAAGCAATGGCCAATGTCTGGCGATGGTCTTTTGGCCAGTGGCCAGAGAGCGGTCATTCATTGGCTAATGCTTGGCCGAGGGCTGATGGCCAGATAAAGGCCAGTCATTGGCCAGTCTCTGGCCACTGTCTGGCCACTTGGCCAAGGACCATTGCCAGCAATTGGCCAACTCTGTGCTGTTTGGGTAGCTGCTTTTGTCTCCAAGGCACTCGTCAAACACGTTAGAACGTGGAACGCCGGCGTCCAGCTTTTGCAGTCCAACGCATTCGACGAGTGCAGCGGAGACAAGGGCAGCTCGCTTGACGTCTACCCACAAATCATTCCAACCAGAGCTTGCCGTTCCGACGTCTCAGTGCACCCTCATCTTTTCCTCTCATTCACTTTCAGCCCGCACACTCTGCAGGATGAGCCAGACTAATGAGGCACACGCAAGTCGACGCTCGTCGAGAAAACTTTGCCAATCAAAAGGTTGTCTTATTTTTTGGTCACTGCAGTAAGCACCTCGTCGAATTCACAACGCAGAACATACCGTAAAATACCGGGCAAGCGCTCACTCAAAATTTTGAGATAATCATGAGAAAATGGGGGATGGGCGCTTGTCCGGTCATCAATTCTACATATCAATGTACTGTGCAAATGTTCTCAGATTTGACTAATTTGGGAATGGGCGCTTAATCTGGTATGGGCGGATGCACGGTATTCTACGGTATATTTATGCTAGTGCGCTAACTAGTGGCATTAGTTCACTAAAAAATGGAACTACACCAGTCTGAGGGTAACAGCACCCTGTTCATTTGGTCATTGGTTTCCCCTTTTGAAACCTAAAGTCGCCTGTGCACCAGAGCGCGGGGACAAGAGCGAAGGGAAACGGAAAGACAGAAAATGGACGTCCTTTTCTCCAGGGTGCCACAACGAAGTGTGCAATCACCCTCACAATGTTTGATAAAGAACATCCTCCTTCTGAGACAATGTGCACTAACACTCTACAATCACCTGGACGTTGATGGGAGTTCCCCATGCCCAGTCTGTCTCAACCCCTCCAGCATTCGAGACTGCAGGCCTAGCGCCGTAGGCCGTGGCGTCCCAACCACTCTGCATCCAAACACATAAACCTTAACACACATTCTCCTATCTCGAATGGCGTAAATATTACAGCATTCGAATGACTCGCCTCAAATCAAAGTCTCCCCCGGTGATGCCTCCCTGAACTTAGTCATGTTGTTTCTAACACTGATATTAGCTAACAGTAGTAGTGCCATAAAATTTTTGGGACAAAAATACAACTGTGGCAATAGTGTTCCAAATGACTGTATATCTTGGATAAAGGTTAAGAGCAAAAAAAGAAACCAAAAAATAAAATGTGCACCAGCAGCCAATGATCAGACACAAGTCAATGATGGAAGGTGGAGAAAAGTGATGGCATAGCTTGCCACGGTCAGCTTCAGCCAGAATTTTGGGGGGAAAAAATTTATAAATAAAGGCCCTAGAAAGGAATCTGCCAATGATCTTCTGGATGGCCAGTGTGGAACAGGTCACCTTGATTTCCAAATGAAATAAAACTTTTGGGTGAAAATAAAAAAAAAACAAGGCAGAGTTTCTACCAAAATTGTGTTATCCAATTTCTGGACTTTTCCAGGTTTTCCCTCGAGTATTTTATTAAAGTCCCCTGAAACTCCCAAAGAAACAGAATGTGTCCAAGTTCTTTCCAGTTTGAACTTTGATATGTTCTCGCCTGAGTAGCAGAAATTAACTCTACCGTCAGCCTGCGACAGCACATAGAAACAGTCCACTTAGGAGCAAGTGGCGAAGCTCTAAAGACCAGCTCTCCATCGTCAAGCATTCGGCAAATAGGCTGACAAAAGAACAGTCCATTGATAGATTCAAAGATAGCAAGAACTTTGTTTTGGTGCACGCAATTTCAGACTAGGTGATTCAAGGTGAATCTTCTATTTCTCACAAGGCTCTAGTTTCCTGGCAGAGATTTCAATCAGCATGTCGGCCGAGTCGCCAGCATTGTGTGTCCCACAAGTCTTGCGTCTTTTGCTATCGCTCAAAGAAAGCAAATCTCAATTTCCCTGACTGATGCTGATTAGGGTAGAAATTCCCAGTTTTCCAGACCCACCAAATTCCTTGACGATTCCCGGTTTTTCAGTTTAGTAGACAGACCCTCTGCAAGGGGATGGCCGAATCTTTTCCGTCCAAAAGAGACAATCGAAAGCGATCCAACAAGTCCCACGATAGCGCCCTTTTGACGCTGCAGGATAACCTTAAGAAACAAATGTCATGAGGTACCTTACGAGATGGGATCTGTTGGTTTCAGTAAACCAAAGGTACCCCAGAGCACCCCAATCTTCCGAATTCCCCCACCGTCCCTGCCCGCCCCCGTCCCCGCCACCTCCCCCTCCTCAAAAGAAAGTGCTTTTCTAATTTAAGTTTTATTTTAACAGACCTCAGCCACCCACTGACAGATAACTATAGGCAAGAAGCTCCCTAGTATGTTATTATTCTTTACAAGGTCTGTGGTCTTCTAAACTCCTTTACTGAACCGGTGCCGACACCGGGAAGGGGTCGTCGGCTGTCAATAAAGAGTGATCGCCATTCCTGGATATCAAAAAGTCTGTTAGGTTAATGTCCGTCGAAGACAACCCTAACAGAATTTTTGGCTCAATACCCGTAACAACAATGTACTTTCAAAAGTAATTTCAGAGAGGCAGCAAGAAGGGGAGAGACCCTACCTGACTGTTCTCCTGTTGCTGCAGCTGAGGTTGAGTGTCGGGAAAAGCGCCGGGGCCGCCAGGGACTGCGGTTGCCTGAAAAGCCGCCGTGCTTCCCTGCCACTGCGGCATCCTACAGGGGGAGGGACAAAACCGCGGGTGAGTGCGACGACTGGGGTGAACAGTAATCACCGGCGATGGTTTCTTATGCAGGACACTAGAGGCAAGTGCTCATGAAGCCGTACGCAACAAAACGTCCCAGGCAGTGCTTAAAGTCTCCCGTGAGTTGAGGGAGGCCTCTACAAACTTTGAATTGGGGGAGAGTAATGCTAGCCTGATACAAGGCCTCCAAATACACTTTTTGTTAATTAAGAATAGTTTTCATTAAAAAATAAAATCTGAAGTTTTTTCTCTTTCTCGCTTAACATCACTATATGACATTAATCACCGAAACACTGATCCTATCCTACAACAAGATCTATGACTGCGATTTCACCAATGTTGAAGTTTTGGCTAGGGGAGGGTCCCACCACAAACTCCTCACTTTAAAGAACATATGCAAAATGAAAAAGGTATTTTTTAAACAGCCTAGATGTTTTCGGAAGAGGATGTCATAAAATGAATTTACAACGAAAAGAAAATTTTTTAGAGCCATATTTACGGCGCGAAACGAATTTGTAGTTGGCGCCTGCAGGAACCTACGGACAAGTGGCCAATATGGTCACGTGACTGGCCACTATGGTCACGTGGTGCTTGCGCTCTTTCGGAAGCTTCCTATGGTCTCTGAAAGTTACTTATTCATCTTTGTTTGAAGTGCAACAAAAACAAAGATTAATAAGTAACTTTTAAAGCCCAAAGGAAGCTCTAGAAAGAGCGCAAGCACCTCGTTATAGACTTGTGTGCTGGTCAGAAATTGACAATGGAGTCGCACCGGAGTGCTTCCTTTCGGTGGCAGCGACAGTGGCAGCGCGCCACACTCAGCGTACAGCGGCGGCGTGAGGGTTCCGAGGACTTCAGCGATAGCGCTGAACGGCTCCAGCATAACTTGCGGCGGCGGAGCACAGGTCTACCACGTGATTAGTGGCAGCTCCCACGGGTACCAACTACGAACTCGTTTCGCGCCGGAAATATAGCTCTACAAATTTCGTTCATTCGTCGTAAATTTATTTATGGCAACCTTTTCCCATCAAAATAGTTGAAAAAAAATTTTTTTTTTTCCTTCCCATGTTTTTTAGGCACTGCACCCTAGTTGGACATTTCCCCATACGTCACATTTAGTTTGTGTTTTGCTAATTTCTCCGCTGTGTTGGCAAGGAAGTCAAAGGAGTGCCTGAACCAGGTAGGCAACTGCAGGCCATGGCTTCTTTATTTTGTTATTAAGCACCTAAATCACCCTATTTCACCACTGCCAAGACAGAACCACACAATTTACAATGAAATTTATACTTCACTGATGAAATTTATACTTCACTGAACAAGCCCATCAAGATTTGATCCAACTTCAGCTACTTGCGCATGTTTTGTGACGTGGCAGACGATATTGCCTCGACGGACATTCAAACCGGGAGACGATAAAGGTGCCAAGGAAAGCCTGGCATGCGACAAGTTATCCAACCTACTAATCCCCAGTGGACACAAAAACTGAAATATTTTCCTTGGGAATATATGCTGTTTGAATTGGACAAACATTCGACTACAAAAGCTAGGACTCCATGACTTGAGACACACCTCTATTTCGGCACAATTTTAACAGCACATTTACTTTCTGTTTTGTTTCTTTCAACAAAAACCGTTAGCACATACTCAGAGATATCCTGAAGACAACACCGAGTGCCGCAAGAAAAAATATTGCTTGTCTGTTGGCAAAAGAGCATGCAACGTTTGGCCTGACAAATGACCCGAGTGATTCCAGATATTTGCTTTGGCCCCTGCCAGTTTTAGCTTTTGCAACCCTGACATCGGCACCAACACACAATCATGAAAAAAGAAAAAAGAAACATTTCTTACACTCCCTCAGGAGGTTGTGCTGGAGCCGGTTGGGCAACTGTTTTGCCTGCAGAAATCAGAAACAGAAAGAACAGACAAAGAATCAGCACCAGACTTGGTTGTCTCTGTAAAAAAACACAGGGCTGTTACAAAACAGTTATCTTCTTCACTCCGTGTTATAACTGTGCAGGAAATGGCTTCAACAATACTGCAACGTGAATGCAGATGCAATGAAAAAGGACGTTGAGACAGTAATAAATAAGGAACTTACTCACTTGTCCAAGGTTTGTCAATTTGACACGGAACATGTTACAAAGGCAACTGCCTCGTAACAGATTTGAATGAAGACAGGCATTCAAAGTTCCAAGACTTCCAGAAAATACTAAATGAAACTATAACATATTGTCCATTTCAGACATTTGCCCTACCCACTATTTGCTCGTCGCTCTTAAGATTTACCTTGATGCGACTGCACTAAATGGGTGGCCTCAAAGGAAAACAGGCTGGTTTTAAAAGGCATTGACTTGCAATATTGTTGGAGACCATGTAGTTTTTCTGACTTTTTGTCTGGTGAAAAGGGGTAGTTTGATCACACAAAAATATAATGAAACTTCACTCTTAGCAAACATTCAGCAGCCTCAAATGGCAATGTCAAACTATGTTAGTAAAAATGTGCTATGGTGAGGGATTATAAAAAAGTGTGCAAAGAACAGTTAATGCAAGCAATTATGCAGCTTATTTCAAAGCACAGACCACAACCTACAGCTTAAAACAGTCCCCATTTTTATCATTTAATCCTTTGATGGTTGTCCACGTACATGTACGGCGGTAATTACACATTTGAAAAAGCCCGCCTAATGTGAAACTGCACGCACCGCGGGAGATGTTGCATTGTGTTATGTTTTTGACAAACTATAAATGTATATTCGCTTGTTGTTTTGCTTTGCTGGGCAATTTATAGTTTTCAAATTAGAAGCTTTTCGCACGCTACGCCCACTTCGCGTGCCGGCCACTCTGGCGGTAGCAGGAGCACTGGCTCTTCTGATTCAGACTTCTTACGCTTTTAAAAATTAAATTCAAAAGAGTGCTCGTCATCCGACGAAGCTGCGCAAAGTACCCTCCGGTTAGGAATCTGAAGCCACTGGAATGCAGAAGTGGATGTGCCAAAATGAAACTGAATGGAAGGAAGGAGATAACTTTTTCGCCTTCAATATTTTCATTTAATGCTCCTAACCCTAAACAGCTTGAAAACGTTGTATGTGCTCCCACTATAAATAAAAAAAAGTGTGCATCAAAATTTTTTTTATACTACTCCTTTTAAAACAAAACCCGACCACTGGGAAACAACTTTTCGGGGAAAAAGCTTGACCGTTTAAGGGTTAATTTGTGTTATATGCTCTTGCAGTCTACAGCCCACGAGTGTTATTAATCAAACAGCAGGGTTTCACTCAGCCCCAACGTAGTTGAGAAAAAATAGATGAAACGTGCAAATGACATACTGAAGCCTGGAAAAGTAACATTGAAGCTCGTGGCTGATGAAAGACAGAAAAAAAGAACCGATAGAGTAGCAGTAGAAAGAGAAAGTGCAGCATCAGCATCACTGGGAACACTACAGCTCACGAAGGTGCTTTAAAAGGGTAGGGAAACGAAATTCCAGCGCTCATTTTCTAGCTTGAATGTGTTGCATGTTGCACCCTAACCTCAAAAACAACAGTCTTCCGTTGAACGGCACAAGACAACTAATTTTAAAGCTAAATAAACAATCTTTCAATGTACACCTGGTGGATGCATGCGGAGCCTATTTGGGAGGTAGTCTAGCAACATTGTGGAATCTGCTACGTAGTCGTGACGTAGCAGGTTTCTTCGAACAGTGCTGCTCTTTGGCATTTCAACATTTTCCCTCTTAGCTTTCCTCCTCAACTCACAAGTCACGTATTGTACCAAACGGTCCAAGATGGAAAGGAGAGACTCCCCTCTTTCTCGAACCCTCAATCGTGCAACCGGACACAGCCACTCTCCCATTAGAAGATTAGCCCGTCGCTCAAAACTCGAACAAAAGTTGCTTTCCCCACCCCATTCAGCCCTAAGCTGACAGTGTTGCGGAAGCTATGTGCTCCTTGGGCCAGCCCATGGACTCATCAACCCATGGGTACTTCGAACGGCTTGGTTGTAACGCGCTGACGCTGTTGACACCATCACAACACTGACAACGCCACCAAGAGCAAAGCTCATAACCACGCCAGCCTTGGTACGTCACGAATGCGGGGAATCTTTTCTTTCTGTTTTTCTTTGCTCCGAATATCCCATGACGCATCGCGCTCTCCCTTCGCTTCTCTTCGAGCGCTTGCTCGAGTGCACTGTTTGGAACGAAAAATATATCAAGTCGTTCAAAATACAAACGTGTGATTATCATTTACGGTTATTATCCATCATGCTTGACTCATTTCCGAACGAAATTTGAATATTTAAATTTTTGTTTCCGTACCCCTTTAAGTGCTACTGGGTCAAACTTTGGCTTCAGCCACTGTATTCATTATTCGACAACAGAGCTTAACAGCAAAAACATGACAGGGGCAAACAAAGGTCTCGTTGCCTGTGTGCCTTACTGTGTACTTGTCTTGTTCCCACCGTTCAACTATACTGCTAACAAGTCATTCTAACCATTCAAGGTTCATGTTTTTTTTTTAATTAAGTGCAGCACAAGGAAGCCCGTTTACGCAGCTCAGGTTGCTGCTTTAAAAACAGAGACAAGCTTTCCTTCTAAGGAAATACCAAACAAAAGGAAAATTATCAAAAACAGAAAACGAAAAAAAAAAGTTGTTTGTATTTGTTGCTTCTCAGGAATCAATATTATTAGGTTATGTTGCCTCAGTACATACGGGCTTCTATCAAGCTTCGTCACACGAGCTTCTTTTCTGAGGTCTTCAGAAGCAGGCGCTTTCCCAAACGGGACAGGTCAGAAACTTGGCCACGACAGCAAAGCACCGCCGTGGCCGCCAAGTCGACGCGACAGTAGAGCACGATTTCAAGGTTAACCGCGACCGCTGAATCCTGCCGAAAACGAATCCTTTTACGCATACCGCCACAACTCCACATACATTTCTTTTATTCTAGAAAATAACGACGACCGCATCCGCCAGCTCCAACTTTTTACAGCGAGGTCCACACTCGAGTTGCAACAAAAAAACTTGAGGGCCTTACCTTTGGGGTACCGCTGCTGTAACATGCGTTTGCTCATCTCGAAACTTGTCAGGTGCTCTAGAAAAGAAATGTAGGTCGGGCAGCGTTTCGGCAATCCGCACCGTGGTAGCGAAGTCGCGAACGGATTGCGACAAAAGTCGAGATACAATCTATCCACGCGAACGACGACGAGCAAGCAGGCAAAGCAGTCGATGAACCGATACGGCACAACACACTCGCTGACGTACCCGAAAGCAATGCCTTTTGTGCACCGCCTATGGAACATCCTACTAAGAAAGCACTGCAGAGTTATTACACTCCGACGAAAGCGAGATTTTCATTGCGAGCAGGAAATATTTGCCGGAAAATAAGAGTTTCCGAGATGAGTAGCAGTAGTAAGTAGTAGGGGGCAGGTTCCGCAGGCAGACTTACCATTTCGCAAGATCTACAGGGTGTCTTTGGGCTGCTGCGCTGCTCCGTTCGCTGCCCGCAACATACGGTGTCATTCATTTGCCTCGAAGTGATCGATACACACTTTTACATTTGGCCAGTTGATCGAATTTGTCTTAGGCTTAGCGGGAAGCTGTGGTGTAAACATATGTCACTTCCGTTGACGTGGACTTGAGTCTGCGGTGCTTGGCGTTGCGGTTTTGATTAGAACGGGTCGCTGGGTTTCTCACTACACACAGACAAGGCTGTCAGGCACTCGGTGTTACAAGAACATAAGGTGGCTGGAGGAGTAAAATATTGACGAAAACGCGACGAAAGTGACCTACATGCCCCAGAAGCACCAACCGGCTAGTCCGAGAGGTTAGTACGCGAGAGAAGTAGTAGATGGCGCCTAGGTCTCATGCCAGACGAAATTCGTTTGCTGCCAAATTCGGCGATGCAAAGGCGAATAATTACCGGTTATATTTTAGTCAGCTCGTTATTGCTTGAGTTCAGAAAGAGATTGATTAAAATATAGAAATAAAATGGAGCTTTTAAAGGGATACTACAACGAAATTTCGGCGCTCATTTTTTGGTCTATATGTGTTCAAAGGAGCAGTATCACAACAAACATACCAATATCTTGTCAAAAAAAGTCTTGAAAAAGAATTTTAAAACAAATTAAACGATTAGCAAAGAGCACGTGGTGGATGTCGCCAACGCCTCGTTTGTAATGCTTGTCTAGGAACCTTGACAGCTAGTGACGGAGGTTGTCTCACCTCCGGCCACGACGAAAGAAGAGGGAAAGGAGGAACTCCCCTCTTCCCGAGAATGCCTTTTGTGTGTTGCAGAAGTCGCTATTGTCCCCCTACAAGATTATAGAAGATTAACCGGTCACCCAAAATTCGTTGAAAAGCAGCCGCTTCAGTGGCTGGAACGACTAGGCCATCCTCTCAACGTCAGCCTCACCATAGCTTTGCTCGTCCCGAGACGACCTACGTCACGATTGCGTTGGATGTCACTTGGTCTCCGCTGGGCCACCTCTGAGCGCTTGCCAGAGTGGCCATTTATAACGAAAACTATAGCCACCAGGCTCAAAATACAAACGTGTGATTGTCTTTTACGGGTATCGTGGATCATATTCAACCTATTTTTGAACACGACGGAAATATTTCAAATTTCGTTGAAGTATCCCTTTAATGGGTTAGGGGTGGTGCTTCACCTTCCTCTCCTCCAGTTTTGTTTGTCTTGTCTAGCAGAAAATGCATTCTTCAGCAACATGGCACCATAGATTTTGTTCAGTGCATTCGGCACTCTTCACTGATCAAGGAGGATAGAAGCGTAGGAGAGGGCATGACGACAGCCATGTAGCCTCCACAAGCCATGCTCCCTTGACGCCTCGCCTCTTTCTTATTTTCCTCCTTACTCTCCTCACTTACCACGCCAACGTGACCACATCACGTGACCGTAGCTAGCCTTCGTCTAGCTATGGGGTACTAGAATACACCACAGGCTAGCCTTCGATCTGATAAAACCTACCGGACGAAGCGCGCGCAAGCCTGCAAGGAGTCCTTCTACAATCAACCATCCATCTCACACGTGACATGTCACGCGCACCAATAGCCAGAGAGCTCTACGGTCACGTTGGCCACATCGTTTAAACTTTATATGACTAGGCTTCACCAATATTGCAACGTGCCCTCTCCTAGCACTTCTAACCTCCTTGTCACGGATACTAGAGACACGGAGTCACTAAAAGCTGGCGATGACAACCCGAATAAAACCAGCAATGGTACCAGAAAAACAAAGGGTCCCCTTTACCCCAATCCCCCCCCCCCAAAAAAAAAAAAAAACAACTTTACACACAGTGCCATAGAACTAAAACAAACACATGGTTTGCATTGACGTCACGTCCCGTCAGCCACCATGCTCCTGTGCCCATACCTTTAGCAGCATACATTTGGCATCATCGAACCTGTTCTTCTCCACAAGGCTTGCCAAAAACAAATTCAATATTGCGAAATGTACACTGCAGAAGGTACGGGCTCAGGAGCATGATAAATGGTGGCTGCTATGGTGCCATATGACGTCACATGCAGGGCATGTATTTATATGAACCACTTTTTTTAATCAAGTTTACTTGCAACTATATCTTGCATTATTGCTTAGACTGCGGTAAGCACTCACAAACTGGTGCAAGCAAACCAGCCTACTTTGGGCCAACTATTTACCTTCTTTTATGCAGTAGGATGCTGAGTGGTGACTATCCACCACCATTGCATTACACACAGATTATTGTTTTATGTCTCATTCTTTCTCAATTTTAATAAAACAAGCGCAGCTAAAGCCACACAATATTCGCATCCTCATCTTCTGTAACAACCTCTTCCAGACTGAACAGTTCTGTGGGCACCCCTTCCTTAACCCCACTGTCCAAGCAGTACTTCTTCAAGGCCAACTCCGGCGGCAGTGGGTAGTGACTGTCCAACAACTTCTTGTACACTGGCGGCGAGCACGAGTACACCTCGAGCGCAAATGCCAGCGTCTTTTGTGTCCACTTCACTTTCTCCCCTGGGAGCCTTTGAACACACTCCACCTGGTCCATGTTGAGGAACTTGCCCAGCTGTTCCGTCTGCTTGGCCAGGGACGCCTTGACCTTGATGAGCTTCTTGTTGCACTCCCCCATCTCCTGGCAGTTGGAGGCCGCCTGGCTCTGGAGCTTGGAGAGCTCTGCCTGGAGCTCCTCGTAGGTGGGGGGCCTCTTGAGGATGGGCGTGTGGCCCGTGTTTCGCCGGAGAGATTCCACCGACATGATGATGGGCACCTGGTTCCCCTGGATGGGCGTTGAGCCGGGAGGCCGCTGGGACAGGCTGTTCACGGGGACTAGTATGATGGGGCCTCCACCGGGGAGGCAGTTGAAGGGAGGCAGTACTGGCGAAGAGGAGGGGGGCACCCAATTAAGAGCAATTTACGGATCCCAAGGGCCCCAAAGAAATCAGTTATGGGAGACACTATAAGCAAAGGCAAAACACATCCAAATAAAAAAAACAAACAGAGTAAATGAACAGAAAAAAGGTGCAAAGCACTGTGCTTAGAAGGTTGTATATTATTTGCCATAATTTGGTTATATACTAAATACAATGTCTGCAGTAGAACTTAGTACTGCATATAACAGACCGGAAAAGTAGGCATCTGCACATTAGAAAGTGAAAACCTTCACCGGAAGTGTGCTTCACTTGTGCATTTTACCTGATGAAACTTCAAGACATAGTCCCCTTCCTGCGAGAAATGACACCGATATACTTGACAGGGTCTCCCAATAGCGGACATGCTCGCAGAAGACTGAGTTAGAAATGGCTGTAACTTGTGCTGCCATCTCCTGATAGGCACTGCAAGCAAGCGACGCACTCTGGGTCCGCTCACCGTGCCTACTGGGGGATGATGCAACAAGTTACAACCATTGCTAACTTTGCAAGTTTTCTGCTAAATTGAACAGAATAAAGGTCAAAGGTTGAGTATATAGCGCGTCGTTCCATAACACGTTATGCAAACTAGCAACGTCCAGGCCATAAACATGCTCTTTAATAAAAGAATGGTATCGGAGGCATTACTACCTACTTCGTTATTACAATATGCCAGAACTCTGCTACATAAAAAGACTAAAAACCCAAGAACTATAAATACATGCAACCCAAATACCAAAGCATACAAACCTATGTTTTGCGGAGTAATAGGTGCTGTGGTCGTAAAAGTGCCTGAAAAGCAAGATATCAAGCGAAGCTGAAAACATCAAAGCACCTGAAATGCACACAACAAAATTATTACATCCTAGATAACCTAAGTTGGTGTAGTTATATGTGTTACTGTTAAAAATGTTTGTGAAAAATGAGTTAACTGAGAAAACAAACCTGAAAGTCGCATACAGTAGGCACATTAATTCAAACTTTAAGGAACCAGTCAATTCTGTGCAAGTTATTGCTAAATTTTATTTGTTTTTATTTTTGATGTACTGCCAGCCATAAGGCCAAAACAGGTTGGCAGACCTTATAAAAATACAGGCAAGTACTAAAATGTTACCAGTGAAACCACACACACGCAGTTAACATAAGTTTTAATTATTGAGAAAAGAGAAATATTCCTAAGTAAAGCGCGAAACACATGTACGACGAAACCGTCCGATCCGACGTGCGGACTGCCGGAATGACCTTGAGGGGAGAGGGTTTTCGTAGCATCGGAGAGCGTTGAAAACCCTCGCCTCCGACCGTCGTATTGCGCGGTCGGACGTCGGATCGGACGGTTTCGTCGTACATGTGTTTCGCGCTTAATTACAAAAAGGAACTTGTCCCCCCCAAAAAAAAACAAAAAAAAAAAAGTGTATGCAAAAAACTAAATTATGCTTATGTATACATCCCAATCCTGACACAGAGGTGGCAATTCCTTTATATTGGAATGGCTAAGTAAATTCTCCGATTTCTTTGAGAACAGCACGCTTGCTAATTAGGTATTGCTCATTTGTAGTACCACCAACCTGGTTTGATTGGTTCAACAGCAAGACCAGCATCTGCGAGAACCCACCCAGTAGTCAGCCACCCACATATTTAGAATTTGATTGAATTAGCCAAAAGTATAAATTTTCCAAGTTTGAATTAACAAGTCAACTGTAAATTATGAAGTAACGTAAGGCCTATTTCCAATGTAATTTTTGACCATGGCACGGAGACTTACTTCGAGAGACTACAGTGAGTTATCGAGACATCTATGGAACAATCTGGGTAAATACGCACATTTTTGAGTCGTTATTATGGACAACTCACATTATGAACGCTTCCCTGAGGGAACGGAGGTGTCCATATTAACGAGACATCACTGTACTGTGCTATTTACTTGCAGTGAAAGAGGCTCAAACAAATTAAAGACTTTTGTGCCGATCTCTGACTTCCTTTATGCTGATATTAATCTGATCTCAAATTTGGAGCACCAGTCAATACTGTGTGCTGCCTACCTGATTTAGAGCAGTTGCTGTAAGGCCAAAAATCAATGGCAACCACATATTTCAGAGCCAGCATGTGGCTCTGGAGCAGAGTATCATACTGGGGAAAATAGACATTTCTCGTAAAGTTAGTAGATGAAGTGCCGTGGAGGCACACAATCATGATGGTGCGCTTTTGAGGCTGTCTGATTGGTTCCCTCGAGCCATAACGTCAGCTGCGTCTGGACTTAAAGGGGTACGGAAACGAAAATTGAACTATACTAATTTCGTTCAGCAATGAGTAAAGCATGATGGATAATAAACGTAAATTATAATTGCACATTTGTGTTTTGAACGACTGGCTATATTTTTTGTTCCAAACAGTGCACTCAAGCAAGCGCTCGAAGAGAAGCGAACAGGGAGTGCAAAATGTCATGGAATATCCGACAAAAAAAAAAACAAATTCACAGCATTTGTGACGTAGCAAGGCTGGCGTGGTTATGAGCTTTGCTGATGGTGGCGTTGTGGTGGTGTTATGCGTTACAACCGAGCCGTTAAAAGTACCCGTGGGGTGACGAGTGTCGTGTTTGTGTGGCCCATTCTCCCCCTAGAAGATTAGCCCATCGCCCAAAACTCACACAAAAATTGCTTCCCTTACCCTGTTCACCTCTAAGCTGACAGTGTGGTGGAAGCTATACGCTTGCCGGACCAATCAGCCACCTTCTGTTGGAAAATGACTAGTGGAGGGCGACCCTGTCTCGTGGCTGGGGCATTTTTTTGGTGAACGAGATTGTGTCTGGGACTGAGGACGAAGGAGAAGTGTTGGCGGCGCGAGAAGAGACATTTTGGTTTTTGAACGACGAGGAAGCAGGGAAATTGTCAGGATGAATTTTACCGCGGTCATGTAAGTATTAAACCAAGTCCTTTTTATAAGTCAGTTCGTGGCCACTCATTACACAAAACTTTCCTCTCATCACCTGACCGCATTCTTTGTGCGTGGGTATGCGCTAGGGAGTGTGATCACGTGGCAAAAGTGTAGCTGGCCCAACGAGCACATAGCTTCCACAGCACTGTCAGCTTTGGGGTGAATGGGATGGGGAAAGCAATTTTTGTCCGAGTTTTGAGCGACGGGCTAATCACTTAGGGGGATAATGGCTGTGTCCGAATGCACAAACGAGAGTCCGAGCAAGAGGGAAGTCCCTCCTTTCCGTCTTCTTGAACTGTTTGGTACAATGCGTGATTTGTGAGTTGAGGAGGAAAGCTAAGAAGGAAAAAGTTTAAAAATTGTTTCATGACTGCTTTAAACAGTTGAGCATACTTCCAAAGAGCGGCGCTGCTCCGATGGTTAGTGCGGCTATGTAACGGTTCTTGCTATGTCGTGACTACGTAGCAAGATTCCCAACGTTGCTAGATTACCTCCCAAGTAGGCGTCACGGGCATTTGCCAGGTGCATATTGAAAAATTGTTTAATTAGCTTTAAATTTAGTTTTCTTGTGCCTTTCAATGAAAGACTGGTGTTTCTTAAGGTTATGCTGCAACATGCAACACATTAAAGCTAAAAAATGAGCGCTAGAATTTCGTTTCCGTACGTACTGCTTTAAGGTGAAGCAAAGTAGGTATAGGCAACCTTATATATGTCGTTATACAATGGGCGATGCCAATGTTTTCATACAAAACATTGCTAGAAAGACACTAAATACAGACCTGGCAGGTGATGCTTTCCTGCTTCTTTGTGTATATGAAAGCATTGCCAGCAACATGGGACCACAGATGTCCGCGTCTATGCCTCACCATCCCAAAGCGGCCGAAATGCACGGGTTCTTTCTCTCCAGGCTATGTGAACTCTGGGGAAAAGTGATTCGGAGGACAAACTTACTCGTGCCGGTAGAGGACGCCGCTTGAACCGTGACGCTGCTGGGAGCAGAGACCCGGACTGCACTCCCAGCTGGGGCAATGGACACCAGCGGCCTCGTGCCGTGCGAGTCTGGCACACGCAGCATAGAAAATGTTGTCTCAGATGAGAGGCTCCCTTCTCTAAAGATCTACTTTGCTTTTATGATAGTACCACAACTGTCCACCTGTTCTGCGTGCAGGAAGGTAAGGGTAGGTCTGGCCCTCTTTCAGCCTCCGTATATACAGGGTATCCCAAGAGGACCTTCACTGTACAACGAGTCAAAGAGATCGGCGTCTGCACATAGAAAGCTCCAATTTTTACCGAATGTGCACCAAGCAGGTCAATCTTATCCTGTGAAATTTCATGGTGTAGTTCTATTTCTGTAAAAAAAAAAAAATGAAAGCAAAAAAATTTGCCAAAGTCAAGGTTGAATGCATTCGCAGACAACAGAGTTAGCGACGCCAATTTACTTGTGGCGCCATCTCCCGATAGGCGCAGCGAACAGACGACGCACTCAGCTGTCTCCTTGCTGTGCCTATCGGGAGATGGCACCACAAGTGAATAGCGTCGCTAACTCAGCCGTCTGCAAACGCATCTAACATTGACTTCGCAAGTATTTTGCTCTCATTTTTCAAAGATAGAGAACTTGGCCTCGAAATTTCACATGGTAAAACTGACATGCAAGATGCACATTTGGTAGAAGTTTGAGCTTTCTATGTCTGGACGCCGATTTTATGGCTTGTTTTACAATGGAAGGTCCACTTGGGACACTCCATGTATACAAAGTACCCAATTTTTTACACAATATTTTTTCATCATGAGCATGAAATACGTCTGCCAATGCTATAAGTGAGTTCGGAGTTTTCGGTTTAAACCGATAAAAGTACACTGAATCCATTTTCGGAAATTCGGTTGTAACCGAAATAGGCCAGTTTTTAGGTTCGGCACTTTCGATTTATACCGATAAAAACCGATAAAAGTATGTCGAATCCATTTCCTAAAGTTCAGTATTAACCAGAAAAGGTCACGTTGACCTTCCAGTCATACCGCAGAGCCGTGGCGAAAAAGTGGAATGACAGTGTCTATCGAAACGTGTCCGAATGTACGGGATACACGGGTGCCATCACGACGTTTTGGTTAAATGTGTGCACCATCGATCGGAACGCGAAGTCCGAAATGCCCCATGACTTCGCCATGTACGAGCACGTTTTCAAACTCTTTGTAAGAAAGACTGACTTGATGCAAGCTCCGCATGTTGCGTTGTGCTTCAAAACGTCGCACCGTATCTCTTTTGACGGTCACAATTAATTGATTGGCCGATTTTGGCTCAGGCAGCGCTTCATCTCCTCAGCCTGCCTCTGTCCAGTGTTGGGGTTGAGAAGGCATTCTCAAAGCTCAGGGCCATATTAACAGGAAAGAAATAGTGCGGATCAACGAGGAGAACCTGGGAAAGTACATCTGTGTGTGTACTATAATAAGATCACGTAATCCTGATGTACAGAAGGTGAAGTTCCATGTTTTTTGGCCATAGGCTTCATATTTGACTTGTTTGTACTTCTGTGCTTTTTTTTCTTGTTTCTTTTACAGTTGCACACATTTGCCAAATAAAGTGTACATTTCTTTTTCAACGTATCTGTGCCGTTATTCTTTGAGTGACCACAAATATCAGAGCTACAAGGATCATCTGATCCGGTGTCCGTTGGTGTTTATTTTATATTCACTGAAAAAAGCCGATAAACTTTTGTGGGCGTAAATATACATGAAAAAAAAATTTAATTTTAATATAAACAACAAAAAAAGTATGCTGAATTTTGAAAAAATAGTAACCGAAAACGCAGAACCCTAGCTATAAGCGATCAGTTCTCATAAATAGTGTGCAGATTTAATCTCGCAAACACTGCAGAAACATTAGTTCTGGACCGGAAACGGTCCAGGGCTATTTCCATGCTGGCGCCACTCCATTTCAACTCCGAGCAGCGGGATGCAAGCGGTCCTAATGCAATCGATCACACTCAAGTGTAACTGCGCAAACCAGCCATCAGCGCACAACGTCGATGAACTGCAATGTACTTACTCACGATTGAAATGTGGCACTGTAGCCCCTTGGCAATAACATAAGGTTTTTAAGAATCCAAAGGGCCATCCGACGCATTAGTGCCATATTTCCCCCTTTTCTAGACATTGCACACACACACACAAAAGCTCGAAGACCAGACAAAAAGACGAGTGAAGATGACACTAAAACACTGCCCCTCTCAAACAGTCTCTTCTTTACAAAACTTAAACTTTATTTTGACGAAACAGGCTTCATCCTGTGCAAGGATACCCAAAGCTTCCCCTCGAGTATGTCCATGACATCCTTCGAGGACCTGAATTCTTATTGCCGTAAGCGATGAGCTTAAATTTAAGCATAGCCGAGCGAGACACTAATGCATAGCCACGAGCAAACAGTTTCATCTATCTTTCTTGTATATTTAGATTTGTTAAGAAGGCTCGCATGCTACTGAGCGTTTTCATTGCAAGACTCGAGAGGTGGGAGCAATTCCTCAGACGCCCCTCAAGATAGCTAAGTTTCTAGTTGCTACTTTCTTCACAAACTCACGTTGTTTCCTAAAATGATGCAATCGTATCAAATTGTGGACAAATCACATTTGCCAGGTCTACGACTCAGTCGCAGCTAAGCTCCAAGCTGTCGCACATCATCTCCAGGAAAATCAGCCAAAGAGTCGCTCTACACAGAAAAATTTGCACCTTTCCCGCATTGCCGCGGTGAAGATGGCGGAAACACTGAAAATATTGTGCGCTGCCTCGTGGCGATGTCACACAGATCAATTTCTGCCTTGACTTTCGTGCATCAACGACGCAAACTTCGTTGTGCGTAGCTAGAGGCTCCGAGTGAAAGCCTTGCCAAAGCTAGCGCTCGAGCGAGAGTGGAACGCAAAGTTCGAATCTCACTCTCATGAATAGAACGGGAGCTCTCAGTCTTTCTAAACTCAAGAAGCACCCACCTGTCTTCACTGATAGCCAAGCTCCCGGTCTAGGGATCAATATAAGGCAGTGCAGATCTCCTACAGACTTTGTAAACAATGGTCCTGACACTAGGGTATGTGTGGCACCAAATTATGCATCAATGAATGACTTGCAGCTTTTAAGACACTAGTGCTTAAACTGAAAGAAGACTTTACTCGGAGGAAGGTACGGCTGACGAAATTTGAGAGCTCGGGGAACACCGGGGTTTCCAGGAGCCCATGGAACAAAGTGCATTCAGATACAAACAATAACCGATACAAATGATGCTAGCCTATGAAAGCAGATCTTGCTTGCGTGTAGTGCAGGGAAGCCGGCAGAAATGCGCATACTGTACACCAGGGGTGACCAAACTGCGGCCCTTCGCAGGTCCAAGTGTGGCTTGCGGCTCTCTAAGCGTAGCTTCCAACCCCAACCCTTCCTCCCACACACATACACAAGATCAGGAGGAAAGAAATATAAAATAAAACACAGCTCGTGCTTTGGCAGCCTTGTTCCTCTGCTCGTGCGTCAGGCCAAATGGGCAAATGGTATCGAAATCAATGACTGCCTAACAAAGGCCTGCATTTTCACTTCGCCCTTAGGGAAACGTTTCACTTCTCGATCTTTGTCATAGCTTGAAAACGCATGTTTATTTCCATTAATCAAAAAGTGTATTAGCGAGTCTTGGTTAATTATTCGACTTGCGGCGACGACCAGCCCCCTACACTACGCCTCCCTGCATTACAGCTCCCCGACACAGGCAGCGTTAATGTAGCTTTTGTGGCTTTTTAAAACAAATCTGTAAAGCAAAAAAGCAAAAAAATACTTTGTATAACAGATTTTGCGTTAAAACAGACAACAAATATGTACTTACTTGTTGCGGCAGCGGGGACGCCTTGGATTACGACGTTGTTAGAAACCGAGGTGGGGGCACCGCTCGTTGTCACGGGCAGCGCCGACGACGTGGTGCCCCCAGTCTGGAGCAGCAGCATGGGAGAAGTGGCGTCGGTGGGCGCGCTGCTGACGCCGCCGGTGCACACCGAGGTCGCGGGAACCAGGGAACAGAATGGGGAGGTGCCCGACGCCGTGAACATCATGGGGGACGACGACAGTGAGTTGGGCATCGCGAAGGTGACCGTCACGCTAGGGGGCTGCGGCTTCGGTGGGCCCTGGTTTCGTACAGTCTTGCAGACACAAACGGAAAGAATGAGAAGAAAATTACAATTACCTCTTTACAAAAAAAACAAAAAAAAAACAGCTCTGCCATTACGCTGTTTCCCGAAGAAATGCGTTAGCATTTTGCGCAGGTTATATATAAGAAAGCATGGTGAATGCAGCCTCTCAGCACTTTTCCGCAGGGTGGACATTCTCGAAACCCCCCTCCTCCCTGGTGCAAGTGGATCGGGTCACCTGGCGTGTGCACGAAGGACAGCAGTCACACAGAACTGGCTGGTTGCAGAGAGCGATGGTGTGACGTAACACCTAACAACCAAGGTGCAGTGGGGGACAGCGGGGCTAGGGCGTGCACTGGTGGGCCAAGGTTGATTAATATTCTGTAATGAGTCACCCGTAGACTGTCGCCACCAAGTGGCGTGAATGGGGGAGGGAGGGGCCGGAGTGGGGTAACACATGTCCCAGTGACAAACCTGCCGTCCCCCACTGTGAGGCACCGAAATTGGCGAAGGGGGACATTGCTGGCGATCTTCGATTGCTAGCTGTTTTGTCACGGCATCAATCCAGTGTAGCCTCCGTTGCTCTGCGTCCTATCGCCGGTGGGGACGCCATCCCGTGGCGATGTTGCAAACTTTATATGCTACTGCTCCAAACCCGTCCAAGGTCAGTGCATGTGCCGGGGCACTAATGCTAATGCATTAAAAGTATTTAACTAACTACCCTGTTTACTCGAGTAATTCGCAACTCCAGCCCACTGCTCGCCCTCTCTTGGACGAAGGAAGAACCAGAGGAGCGGGGACGACGGTGGAGACGGCGGCACGGACTGACGGGCTGGCAGCCTTGGTGCTGCTGTTACCGCATGATTTTGGTCAGCCTGTTCGTACATCATGCAAATTTAACGAAAAAAAACAGAGTGCATTAAAATAGGAATTGTTGTGTTCCGCTTCCCTACAGTGTAGGATGAACGGATAAACATCTCTCATTTAATAGGAGACTTTTCGTAGATCGCATATGCCGTGGGTTTGGGGTCCTGCGGTCGCCAGCTCAATCTGTGCTCACCATGATGGCCAAAGCTACCGTTAATAGTGCAAATGTCTTGTGTTTGATCTATGAAAACACTCCCAAAAGTAAAAGACAGCTCTTCGCTCAGCAGTGTGTCGAGCAATTGACATCGGGAACGGGTTAGTATTTTACGTGCTGAACGGCCGTGACAAAGAACGTGACCATTTGCTCCAAATGCTTCCAAAAGACAGACTATGCATACTTGCAGATTAGGTAATTATAAAGGCAAAAAAAAAAATGCTTTTAGCATTCTTAAGAATGTTTGTGGAAGCAAGCAATTCACGATGAGTGCTTAGAACGGGCAGTTTTGGTGAGGCGGGTCGTGGCGCTGCAAATAATACAGTACAGGGATATATTATACTTAGGGTTCGAAGTTTTCGGTTTAAACCGATAAAAACCGATAAAAGTATGCTAAATCCATTTTCGGAAATTCGGTTTTAACCAAAAAAAGGTCAGTTTTTAGGTTCGGCGTTTTCGGTTTAAACCGATAAAATACCCTGAATTCATTTTCTAAAATTCTGTTTTAACCGCAAATGGCCAGTCTTTTAGGGTCGCGCCGGGATAGGCGGGAAGAGGGTGGGGGAGGGGGAGAGAGGGCATTGTTAGGTTCGACATTGTGTGACACCTTCGTAATTGCCCCCTTCCAAGGTTCAACATGCAACAAAAGAAGTCTTGGGTTGCCCTTCGCGGGACATCTGTGTCCTTTCTGTGATCGGGCTTAGTGTGTCAAGTTCCCGGTCCTAAACAAAAAAGTTTGAATGTCGGCTAGTAGTAATAAAGTCTTTCGCTTGATGCAAGATGTGCAGCCAGAGCCTAGTGAGAACACGAAATATGTTGTGCTTCAAAACGTCGCACCGTGTCTCTTTTGGTAGTCACATTTGGTTGATTGGACGATTTCGGATCAGGCAGCGCTTCACCTCCTCAGCCTGCCAGTGTACAGTGTTAACGTTGAGGGGGCATTCTCGAAGCCCAGGGTCATTAAAGGGCCTCTGAACCGCCAAAGAAAATTTTTTTTTTCCATGCTAGGCGTTGAAATGGCATCTCAGGACATTACAAAAAAAGTGTTTCACTATAGAGGTGCGTTGTTTTTTTTATGAAAATAGAAATACGAGGCCCAATTCAAAGTTCTTGCCGTGCACTGTGACGTAACAGTGTACCGCAAGGTGTCAAGGAGGTCAGAAGGGAGGCATCGGCGGAAGTCACGTGAGTTGCATCCCTCCTCATGCTTACTGCGAACGCGTGTAATATTTTTTAAATATTTTTGTTGTTCTCCGCACCTCCACAAGCGATCCAAGCAGACAAGGTTTGTTTTATTTGCTTTTCATCGCTTAATGTTGCTGTAAAGGTTGAAGAGAGGAGTCAGTGAATTGACGTGATCAACTACAATGCCTAGAAGGTGCTGTGTGAGGGACTGTCCCAGTATTTCAGCAACTGAAGACGAGATCACACTGCATGCATTTCCGAGGGACGGCAGGCATCTTCAGCCTGGAGAGTATACAATGATTCGACGACCTCGGTGTTCGAACCTTCAGCAATGCAATTGGGCATGTCGTACGCAAGCACTCCTAATTTCTGCGAGCATTCTAAAATTTTTTTTTCAAGACTTGATAGCTTCCTTTGCGCCCAGTATACCTCTGTATCATCGGACTGATCGCATGCACTCGTACACTGGCTTGTACTCGCAACGCTTTCATCATTGACCTCCATCACTCCGATGCACTGACTCTTCGTCCTCAACTTTTACAGCACGCAAACTAATCAACGGTGCAGCGATAAAGAGCTTGTCGAACTGAAACTTTGTTTTCTACAATCGCTCGTACAAAGAGCAGAAAAAAAAAGTCTTAGGCACGGTCGCAGAGAGCACGAGGAGTGAAATTTCACGTGACTTCCTGCGAACCCACTTTTAGTAACGTAGGTCGACGCCTCCCTTCTGACCACCCCGACACCTTGCAGTACACCGTTACGTCACAGTGCACTGGCGGGAACTTTGAATTCGGCCTCCTATTTCTATTTTTATAAAAAAAACTATGCAACTCTTTAGGGAAACAATTTTTTTGTAATGTCCTGACATGCCATTTCAACGCCTAGCATGAAAAAAAATAAATTTTTTTTTTGCCGTGTCAGTGTGTCAGAGGTTTTTTAACAGGAAAGAATGAGCGTGGATCAATGTGGAGATCCTGGGAAAGTACATGTTTGTTTACTATAATAAGATCACGTAATCCTGATATACAGAAGGTGAAGTTCCATGTTTTTTGGGCACAGACTTTTTCTTTTTTTCACGGTTGCACACATTTGTTAAATAAAGTGTCCATGTTTTTTTCTCAATGTATCTGTGCCATTATTCTTTGAGTGATCAGAAATATCAGAGCTAGAAGGATCATCTGATCCGGTGTTCGATGGTGTTTCCTTCATATTCACAGGAAGAAACCGGTAAACTTTTGTGGGCACAAATATACACCGAAAAAAAACACGAAAATTGAATGTTAAAATAAACACCGAAAAATGTACGCTGAATTTGAAAAAAAAAATAAAAGCTGAAAACGTGGAAGCCTAAATATAATGTATAACTGTTATACTGTACTGTTATACTGTTAATATAATAAAATATACTGTTATGCTGTAATACCCTTTTAATGAGCAATAAATAAAACTTTTACTTATGCCGATGGCAGTAACATGCAGTTTTAGCATATTGTTATCGCAGATTACCATGGGCACGGCAACAACCTCAGCACGAGCTGAAAATAATGCTTCAGAGGTGCAGCGCGACCTGCCGGTTGCAATGTGCCACACTGGACAGTACCCTGCACTCACGCTATGCTAAAACAAACCATTAGTAACCGTGGCGAAGGTTGAAAACGTGTTGCAGTGCACCAAAACCGCAACGGTGTGCACTGACTTCTGAGCCTCCAACACCGAGACATCAATGTGAGCACTACCCTACAGAAGCTTGGCCCTGCACTGCTCACTCTTTCCAGCACAGGTGGCCAGGCACAAAGCAAACACCACAATACCCTCACCACCCTCAAGAATATTTTGCCACGCACATGTATGTGGCTGGCGCCCAAAACACACTCAGCAACTTTTAACAATGAACATGACACTGAGGTTTCTGCACCTTATAAAAATTAATATGCTCGTTTTCCTAAAGCACGTCAACATCTCTGTCACCTTTGATACGCCCCTGCCCTAACCGCTTTGCGTTTGTATCTAAATAAATTAATTTAAGCACACTGACCAGCGTCAGCAAGCGGGCGCACAAAAAATCCTGGCAAATCTATTCCCGTCTCTTCCGTCATCTTGGAACTACCGCCCTGCCACCTATAGGGCGTTAGACTTGCGAATACACGCACCACTTGTGGTTCAGGTCCTTGTGCCTACCTTCCCGCAGAGTAGACGTACAGCCGATTGTTGCATTCTGGACCCGAAAAAGTAGCGAAAGACAAGTCTAGAATGCTATTTATGCAAGAATTTTAACTGTGTAGATGGCATTTCTGCGCAAGGACGTCATCTCCGTCCCATAAATTGCTGGCATCTTTCCGTCGACTGCGGTGATTCGCTATCCAACATGCTCACGGGCAGAATGAGCCTACGGGATTTATTCATAAACAGTGCGCCTACTACTCAAGTTAATATGGTATATCTCTGCTGTAAACAAACCTTACCTTCCCCCCCCCCCAACAAAAAAGAAAGTTATCCACATAGTTCGCACGCTGCGGTGAAGTAACGGTGAAGTAGCGCATGCTGCGGTGAAGTAGGTGAAATAGCGAGAAGGCAACAGAACTGTTCTTCCTTCGACTAAAAGCTGCTTCACAAATTTGGACTGTGCTTGTGTGCACTTACGACTAAAGAGCACACAGGCACAATCTATCAGATGAGCCTCAAATAGTTCTAATCTGTGTTTATATTGCTAGGATGATGCTTTCATTATTTTTTGCGCATCATTCTTTCACGTGAGGCTCGGAATAATTCTGTGAATGTTATAAGCAGGGTTCCAAGTTTACCGAGTTCATTTTTCGTGAAATTCGGTGGGTGTTTTTCGGAGTTCAGTTTTCGCCGGAAATTCTGTGTTTGTCGGAGTTCATTTTTGTTAGATCCCAAATTCCCCGAAATTTGGAGCTTAATTTTACCATGTTCCAGTTTCTCAAAATTCGAAATAAAAATGAATGTTCGGCCAAAACTAAATCTATAAATACTGCCTGGTAGTGAAACTTATTTCCGCAGCTGCATTTGATGTTGGTGCCCTTGCTTGCGATTGGCAGTACTAACTGCCCCATGACAAATCTTGCAAACAAGTGTTGCTTCAATAAACGTCGGTACTTTGAGAGTCAAACACCTAGACGTAGTCGCTGAGAAGCATGAACACTCCAGCTGCCCTCGCCCCTCCCATGAAACCTACAGGTTCATATATTTCACTGTTATAAGAACACAGACCCTCCTTTACCTAAGAAGCACAACAGGTCTAAACTGAACACCGTGTGCTTTTGTCGTTGCCCAGAAGTAGATCGACCCCCTGTGCTGAACAAACCCTGACAATATAAACAGGAAGCTCCCTCTTGCCAATAATCTTAAACTAAAAAAAAAAGAAAGTGGTCTTTTTTTAAGACTACTAACCCCATGCTCTGACGGACCCTACTTGTAAAATACCGTCTATTTTGCTTTTCCTTCTGACATCGTGACAATGAGATTCAGTTTTTCAAAGTTTCTTGGATTTATTCAAAAACACGGAATTATAGTTATAAGCAACTATTTCTCACAGGTAGTGTGCAGATTTGATCTCGCAAACACTGTAAAACCTTACGTATACCATATTTTTTTGCATATAGTCCGCAGAAACAAAACTGGGGTCAAAAATAAAAGTTTTTGCTTAGATAGTCCGCACACGGTGCATAGTCCGCACGCTTTGCATAGTCCGCATTTGGTGCTTTGTTGACACGAAAATCTTCTCATACACGGCACACTTTGACAAATGTCTGCTTTTTTAGCTCAAAAAGAAGCTTGTATTATACATATATCATCATTAACACACTCTTCCATTCGCAAAATTCGTCACGTCTGGTCATAATGAACGACCTTGAAGAACAAAATTCCTGTATAGTCCCCAAGCGTAGATGGTCTGCACACCCTAAAATTTCAACTTTTAACATGTGTAGTTCGCCGCGGACTACAGCCCGGAAAATACGGTAGTTATATGCGATCGGAGGTGTTCCGGCGTTACCCAACAGATGGTGCCAGATGCCGGTGTGCTCTCTCGTCATAAGCGGCTAGAAGCGAGCACGGCACACTCCAGCACACCACTCAGACGTGTAAATCTATGAAACAGCCTCGATATGGCGTGCGTGGTGTGGTCTAATGCAATTAATGAAGGCACGAGTGGAAAAGGAACTGTTCGCCAACTCCAGCTCGTCGCTCCCAATTTAGCAGAGGAATGAAGAACTGCGGTGGAAACGGTGAGCAGGGACTGTCAGTTTTGGTACTGCTATTACAGCACGGTTCTCGTCGGCGTGTTTGCGCATCATGCAGTTCTAAGGGAAAAAGCGAGAACATTAAAATAGGAATCGTGGCATTCCACTCAGCAACAGCGTTGCACGAAGGGACTGGGATGTCTCATTTCATTCGGGGCATTTCGTAGCTCGCATGCGCTGCAGATTTCGAGTCCTGCGGTTACCAGCTCGATCTGTGCTCGACGTGACGGCAAAAGCTCCCTCTAGTAGTGCTAATCTCTCATGTACAATCCACAAATGTTCCATACTTTTCCAAAAGTAGGAGAGAACTGTTCGTGCAACGATGTGTCGAGCGGTAGACATCGGGAAGGGGTCAGCATTTTATGAGTTGAAAGGCCATGAAAAGGAAGATGACCATTTAATCCACGCACCTCCAAAAGGTTGATTATGCATGCTTGCTTTTAGGTAAATCGAGAAGGAAAAAAAAGTGCATTAGCTAGCCATTTCTGACGAGTGCTTGGAATGCGGTACTTTCGTGAGGCGGGTTGCGATGCTGCAAATGGGCAGGTGTAGCATAGCATAATAATCAAACGTTTGTTTTTGATAGAGCAATAAATAAAACATCCCAATACACCGATGGCATTAACAGGCAGTTTTAACATAGCGTTACCGCAGGCTGCCGTGGGCACGGCAACGCTCCTGGCACACATTGAAGATCATGCTTTAAAGGTACAGCGTGTGCTTCTGGTTGCGATGCCACACAGCATGTTTGCCTGCTGTCACGCCATGCTAAACCTGCTCATTAGTAACCAAGCGGCAGGTTGATCACGCGTTGCAATGCAGCAAAAACCACCACAGTATGCAGCGAGTTGTGAGCCTCAGAGACATTGATACTGCGAACGGTGCTCTTCCGGAGCTTAACGGTCACCCTGCGCAGCTCACTTTTTGGAGCACTGATGGTTAAGCGCACTGGAAACACCACCATATCTTCGTCACCCTCAAAAATCTTTTGGCACGCACAGAGACGTGGACAGTGCCCAAAACTAGCTCACCCTCCAGAAAACTTCGTAAGTTCTGCAAAGGTTTCCGCAACTTTAAAAAATCCACATGCTCTTTTTACTGATGCACATCAACATCTCCGCCACCTGCGATATTCTCCTATGGCGACTGCTTTGCATTTGTATCCAAACAAATTAATCTAACCTCACCGGCCAGAGTCAGCGAACAGGCGCTCGAAAAATCCTGGGAAATCTAACCCGGTCTCTTCCACCTCCTTGGAACTACCACCCCACCATCTATAAGACGTTGGAGTTGAAAATAGCCTGTTGCAGGATAAGAAAAGCGGAACGAGTTCCACCCACAAAGCCTTCCAGTCTTTCCACATCAACAGAGTGAAGGCTGGAGAGGAAGCAAAGAGACCAGCCTCCTCCAACGTTCATTGAGTGGAAAGCTCTGTGGAAGAAGCTTGTTGTGCACTCTTACCCTGTCACCGACCACCATTTTTGTACCTTTTTGGAGCTCCGTGATCGGCGGGTTATCCCTCGGGACGTTACGGTAGATTAGCGTAAATACGACAATTTTCTCAGTCTCAATGCCTACCAAAGGGGGCTGGTCTCGGGGTGCGAGGTACGTGTGGTCGTTGGATGCTGCGATGGAGGCCGCAGTGAGCCGTGCATCTTTCTTGGGTTCGGGTTCCTTGACGGGGGCCGGTGGCGGCGTGGAGCGCCTCAGCTGGCGGCGCCTCCTGGGAGGCCGCCTGTGCTCGAACAATGTGGGCACCGCAAAGGCCTTCAGCTTGCGGTCCGTCCTCCTGGGCTCGTATTGGTCCTCCTCAAAGTGGGCCTGCAGGCGTGATGATGGCAGAGCAAGGCGTTTGTAATCGGACGACGGTATGACATCGAAGACAGTAGAAAGTTTTAGTATTGCGTATAAGAGCAAATGTAAGCACCGTGCATTTGCATTAGTGCTACATGCTCCACACTGCGTATACGTCATACGCATGCGACACAGCGAATTATGCGTATGTATGTGTGCTATTAATTTAAGCGTGCACACACAGCAGCCCTCTGCGTGCCCTTTTTCTAGCTGCCATCACTGGCAAGACACTGTGACACTTCCGCAGATAGAAAAAAGCAAACTGCTGGCCGCATGTTTATAAAAGTAAAAGTATGTTTACAGCCGGCACCCGGAAAATGATTTTCGACCTTTGGGTAGCAATGGGATTAGCGGTATCGGATTGGCTTGACTGAATACTGGCCTTGGACTGTTTGGAGCGGTTTGCATGGGCATATATAGATGATGCTGCAACTGCTTGTGCATGCGTTTGCGTTGCGCTGTACTAAAAGTGCTAGTCTGGCACACTTCGCAGCACACCGCCGAGAGCTTGCATGCGTTGTACACAAGGGTCTTTACACTATTTAAAAACTCTTTTGCCTCTCTTTGGATATGTAACAATATTGGCCAGTGCAGTGCAACACTAGAATGGAACCTTCAATAGGATGCCTACCATAGTTGTGCTCCTGAATTCCTTCAACTACTGGATGTTTGGGAAAAACGTTAGCCAGTTCTTTCAGTGGAAAAGTACACTATGCATCCCCAATGCTCAGTCTCCATCCAGATGCCAAAGATTCAGACATTTCCGTTATCCGATTACAGTCACGTCTCTTTAATATGAACCCTGTTAATATATGGGTACCCCACCATACAGAAAACATTTCCGGGTTTGAACTGCATGTATTTTTGTTTCACTATTTTGGATGACTTACATTACACATAACACAAATGTAAAAAGTTAGAAGTGTTTTTCTGAAATTTTTAATAAGATAATTGCAATCCACCCAGCCCACAAATATATGGACCCCGGACCCCATTTTCTTAATTAAAATTTCTGAAAATCGCTTATATCATTTTTTATCCGATAATGGCAAGTTCTACAACTTTGGCACCTGGTTCAGGCCGCAATTGCTACCTTTTGGTGGCGACTGAGTGTTTGGCCATGCACAGCCTGTTTTTGCGATGAAAAAAGAGCACTGCTACTTTTTCCCCAGACACCCAGTTCAAGAAAATTCTCCGACTAACCCAAAAAAAGAAAGGCCTAAAGCAGGGGCCTCCAAACTTTATGGCTAAGGGGCCAGATGGTCGTTGCCTCGAGGGCAAAAAAATAAACAATTGATTATGTATAAAAAAAGAAAAAGACATATAATTTAAATACAGAAATTTAAAGTGAAGTAAAATTAAAAAAGAATCAAAGGTGCATTCATAAAAAGCCTAGGTTCAAATAACAACACTTCCGAGTGATATAGGTGAATAAATATATATATATATATATATATATATATATATACAACACAATAATTGTGGCCTAGACAAATTTACCAGGCATGAGTCAAAGTGAATATGAACGTTGGCATATTTGCACAGGGCAGAAGACTGATGAAAATGGTAGGACTGGTGATGACAATACACATCAGTGTTGCGGAGTTGCCACTCCGGAGTTGAAATGATTCCGGAATCATTCCACATTTTCGTGACCCCGGAATGGAATGGGGGAATGGAATGGCGGCAACATTGAGGGGAATGGAATGGGAATGGAATTAGATGACTTTTGCCCTGAATGGAATGGGAATGGAATGGGCCCGGTTCTTAATATTTTTTTATTAATTTAATTTTTTTTTAAGGTTAGCTTTACCTAGTTAGTCAGCGAGTCAGTTGTTCAGAAATTAAATGAGCAGGAAGCTGCAAACCCGCATGGAGCCCTAACAGACTTATACGCAAAAAAAGAAAATATATATATATAATACAAAAACAAGCGTCAAAGCAAAGCCAAAGGGGGGAAAGAAGGGGGGTGGCGGTGGTGCCTTTCACCTATGAAGTTCAACACAAATCAGAATGCGTCTGCGCCTGCTGCACGGCTCAAGGGTACGTCATCAGTCGACGTCAACCTGACCCGCTGCTCTATTGATCCAATACCCAGGAAGGAGGCCAGACTTGGCCTCGCTGTGCCGACCCAGACTTCGTACTCCTGCGACTCGTCTCGAGCGCGCTGTTTCTCGAAGAGCTCACACCTGTGCCGGCCATCTCAGGTCGCAATCCACAGGTCTCTCTCTGTTTGAAAGATGCTAGCCGAAACTTGAGGACTGCCATTCATGTGTTGGAGGCGGGAGGTCGGCAGGTAGGACCGTCACAACAGGGATGCCACCGTATCGATTTTTCAGCCATAACAGAAGATAAGACATGTGCTCCAGGATGCTTCAAATTGTCCACCCTATTCTCGAAAATTCCAAATGCAACTCCCTGCATGTTCTTCAACGAGGTCACCTACAACGAAAGTATGTATTGTCCTTTCATACAGCAGTGTGGGTAAAGTTTCGTGTTCAAGGCAACACCTACAGATACAAGAATACTAGTTCATTCCGCCGTGACGTCATTTTATCAGTGTTGACAGGGGCGCCCTTATTGGACTTCGCATCACTGGTTAGACAGACAGGATGCCAGGAAAGGGACCGCGGTCAGTCCTTGATGGAACGTTTTTTGAACCCATTGAAGACTCCTCTTCGTCTGGAACCACTACCTTTAAGGCGAAGCGTCAAGCCTGCGGGAAAGTAATTTCGGTATAAAAAAAAACTTCCACTTCAAACTTAAAGCCTCATCTCAGTTGACGTTCCAAAGAAATTTGGAAAATGTATTGCATTATCAGTATTTATATTTCTGCCCTCCCTAAAATGTATTCCTGTATTTGATTTTCCAAAGACTTTTTGACTTTTTTGAAAATGTATCTCCGATACGTATCGCGATACATTTTTACAGATATATTTGAGTATCAGTATTTTAGCTACTATTTTTATCTATCCCAGCATTTGTATTTTCAAATACATTTTTGACTATTTCTGCCCAACCCTGCAAAGCAATGCAGCTGTAAAGTGCCAATTTTTGCGTTTAGGAATTAGAGGAATGGAAAGGAACGATTCAGCCATTCCAGGAGTGGGAATGGGCCTAGTGTCCCCATTCCTAGGAGTTGAAAGGAATTGAATTATCGAAGACTCTAATTCCCCGGAATGGAATTGGAATGGAATGGGGGTGCCCATTCCATAACACTGCTATGTATGACACAGGGCACTAAGCACAATATACATAAGAACGCAAAATACTTTTAACTCAGTTACGCAGACATGAAACAGAGGACCAAGAATGAGGATGCCGGCGGTGACAATGTGCAATAAATATGGCACACAACTTTCAGCGCGATAACAATAAGAACAGTAAGTAATGTTCGGTGAATGTTGAAGCACTATTTTTTTTACGCCAGCTTATTTTTGCGCTAGTGGCATTGGGCTGGGTGAAATGGGCTACGGGTCACTGCAAGGACTGCGGCCAGCTATGGGCCAGTGGGAAGGCCTCCACAAGTCAGATCTGGCCTGCGGGCCAGGGTTTGGAGACCTCTGGTCTAAAGTCATTAATAGTAACAGCATTAGTGATCTGCTGGAAATTAGAGGATGGGTGGCCGAGTGTGCCAGGAAACTGGAGTTTGTGCAGCGACCGTTCGCATCACAGAACGCAGGGGTTATTCCTGGGTTTGATCCACTCTGCCAATTTAGATCTATACGGGCATCGTACCAGCAGCTTAGATCTATACGGGCATCGTACCAGCAGCATGTGGTTTAGTGATCACAACTGTGTGATGCACGTTAAAGACCCCCATATTAGCAGTACTACTCTATAGGCTGAATTGTTCATCGACAGCACTGAACCAGTGTCGCCACATCATAAAGGCAGACCGACATCTCGCTGTCTAAACAATTAACGTCTAATTTGCTTTTCACACCATGGATTGGGAACAGCCATATCTTGGGGCTTTAATTAGTATCTGTACCATAACTCATTATTGATATAGATCCACCAATAAGACAGAAGCTCATGTTTGGGTCTCCACCAAAAGTGTGTCAACAAAAGCATGCACTACAGTAATGTTTATGGAGAAACCTCGCCCACTCTCACAATTCTTTGCCCAGATTTCTATATATCCTTGATGACTCCAAATTTTTTCCGTTGGAAGGCAGCCTATTTAAAGAGACAGATAGGTGGTAGGTGGTAGAGGTATCTCAGGCATCAATGACTCATGTTCAAATCATAACTGATCGTTTTTTGTCAAGTGCATTTTATTGAAAAACAAACTGACTGCATCAATGGTGCCACCATGTGCCACAGCGAGGTAAGAAGGCAATGCACTCAGTCACACCAGTTTACAGCATTGAGAGGCATGAAGATAGGTCATTTCCTACGTCTCAGATTCTCCTAACTTTTCATTTCGCAGGTTTCCGCTACTCTATGCTTGCTGCATTGGCGAACAACTGCCTTCAAGAAACACCGGTGTGTTCCTTTGAAAAGAGCAAAAGGGTCAGAAGTTCTGCATACCTTTCTTTGCAGGCCGACATATAAATAGGGTTCGGATTTTGCGGTTTAAACCGATAAAATCCGATAAAAGTACGCCGAATCCATTTTCTAAAATTTAGTTTTAACCGAAAAAGGTCACTTTGACCTTCCAGTCACACTGCAGAGCCGCAGCGAAAAAGTGGAACGGCAGTGTCTATCGAAATGTGTCCGAAAGTATGGGTTAGACGGGTCCCATCACGACGTTTTGGTTTAATGTGTGCATCATAGATCGGAACGTGGAGTCTGAAATGCCCCATGACTTTGCCATGTACGAGCGTGTTTTCAAACTCGTTGGAGGAAGACTGACTTGATGCAAGCTCTGCATGTTGTGTTGTGCTTCAAAACGTCGCACCATGGCTATTTTGGCGGTTACAATTGGTTGATCGGCCGATCTTCGCTCCGGCAGCGCTTCATCTCCTCAGCCTGTTAGTGTTCAGTGTAAGCGTTGAGAGGGCATTCTCGAAGCTCAGTGTCATATTAACGAAAAAGAAAGAGTGCGGATGAACAAGGAGAACCTGGGAAAGTACATCTGTGTATGTACTATAATAAGATCACGTAATCCTGATATACAGAAGGTGAAGTTCCATGATTTTGGGCATAGGCTTCATATCTGACTTGTTTGTACTTCTGTGTTTTTTTCTTATTTCTTTTAGAGTTGCGCACACTTGTCAAATAAAGTGTCTCTTCTTTTTCAATGTATCTGTGCAGTTATTCTTTGAGTGATCACAAATATCAGAGCTACAAGGATAATCTGACCGGTGTCCATTGGTGTTTATTTTACATGCACCAAAAAAAGCCAATAAACTTTTGTAAGCATAAATGTTTATCGAAAAAAAAAAACAAAAAAAACGAAAATTGAATTTTAAAATAAACACCGAAAAAAGTACGCCAAATTTTGAAAAAAATAGAAACCGAAAACGTGGAACATTTGTGATCTAGATCATCTCAAATTCCTCCTTTTCCGCTTTCGAGGGTATTGTTCTATCGTGCCCGGCTCCTATCATTTCCTCATTTTGTTAAATTAACCTATGCGCTCGTTTCCTCAGGCTATGGCGCCGAAAGCGCGTCTTTGACTGGCGTGTTTAGCGTCCTATGCCGCCCATACATCAAAAGTAGTCCCCAAGTGGCAACAAATGACGTCACACAAGCCGAAGTGTCATGCTGTTGCATGTCGCGATCCTGGTGGCTGGTCGTAGAAATGCTAACGAGAAGGCTGCGAGTAGCACAACTGAACACAAGTGTCAATGTCGTCATGGCGTCCCAACTTCTGGCTGCCAAAACTTCCGTAGACCGCCACAATTGAGAGCGACTTGGAGCAGATCAGGCATCTGCTACAAACACCACCGATATTGGGGCGCCGCCAGGATCGCGACCGGTGACAGCATGACACTTGAACGACGTCATCAGGCGGAAATCGCGGGACCATTTTTTTGGGCGCGCTAAACACACCAGTCGGAGACTCGTTCCAGGCACCATACTCGGGCCAAAGCACAAACAACAAACAGACATTTCCTATTTTTTGCTTAGAATGTTACAAACGGTGTGAGAAAACTCCTTTATTACATTGTGGATAGGACGCAAGTTGCAAATAGCACAACTTGCATAACGATAAGAAAATTGTGATAAGCTCCCTTGGCATATAAGCAAAAAAGGAAAATTTGGACGTTCCGAATCAAAGGGATAAGAAAGACGCCCCTGTGAGTTTGAAACCATGGTCAGACCCGACACAACATTCCAAATCGGGAAATATTCGCGCACTAGAGAACGATGGATGCATGATCACAAGCGACGGACGCCCTGTGACTCCGTGGCCGTTCTCCGTGATTGATCATACTACGCTTTTGCCAGCTACCAGAATCAAGTGTCCGAAGTTTCAAATTCGAAGACTCGATCCTTGCTAATCCCGCGTCTCGCGGTACAGAGCGATCACACGCAGCCCTGTAAACCGACGACACGGCGAAACGCGCGAAACAAGATGGCTTCCGCCGGAACCGAGCACCGCATTTAGCGTCGATCAAACGCAGCAGCCAAGCGCACGCAACATGCAATTCCAACACCAGGTAATGCACTCAAGTCCCGGCCCCTTTGCAGGACAAACGCTAGTGATGAAGTAATGCAAAAAGCGGTACCTCGCAGATTCCGTAGCAGCTACTTTCCTTGGGAGGTACCCAAAGTTTGCCGTTCTCTGCCAAGTTGACTTTCACGGCCCACTCCAGTCGTCGTTTGGGGTCTCTAGGGAACGAGTGAATGCGCAGCCCGCTCTTCCTGCCGGTCTTGCATCCTACAGCAATGCATCGCATGTCGCACGGAGAGAAATTCCTTTGGAGAAAAATATGTTTTCGGGGGCCTCACTGACGAGTTGGTACGCCAGATTGTTGATGCCGCCGGCGATCGCGCTGTTTCAATCGTGCGAAAACCGAAACCGCGAAACCGCCAAACGGCATATTTTAACGTCTTTCCCGTCCTGGTGCTCTCCGGGTTTCGACGTTTATTAGAGAAGAGAGGTTTACCAACTAAGATGTACTAAAAACAAATAAAATTGTACATTTACTGCATTGTTGCTTTCGTCAAAATGATGTCGCAGGATGTACTGTACAGTATACATATTATAAAATAATAAGGCTGTTCGTATCGACCTTCATGAGGACATTTTCTAAAGGACCACAAAACGAAGAGCTTTTCTTTGAGCTCAAGGCTGAGAACACCAATTAAATTTATTATACTTACTATGCATATTTTTATGTGCGCAACGACTAATATTTCAGTAGGTTTTTGTTTAGCTTTTTCTACCAAGCGCTGCGGGGTGTGGAAAAAAAAAAAAAGCTTGGGTGACTGAATTTCCCAGATTGGTATTCACGCGCCGACCAAATCGAAGTAGGCAGCGCAAAACAAAACTAAACAAAACAAAGAACAGTAATAATAATAATAATAATAATATTAATGTGTTCGTTTCTGCCAAGGGGTCCATTCAGAAAAATTAATAACTCAACTTTTCGAGCGCAGCTCTCAGGCGCCCGTTTCCGGCTTGAGCGGCGTCACCGTCTGTGTCGGCGTCGCCGTAGGCGAACCGCGCTTTGCATTATGGGACGTTTCCGATAATGACGTCATATGTGACGTCACGTGTGCTTTTACGAGGGTCACGATTGACGTTACGAGGGTCACAAGGGAAGAGGAGGAGGAAAGGAAGGAATTTTCCACACAATTTTGCGCATAAAATTCTCTGCTAGATTTAGCAGAAAAATTTCACGCTAACTTTAGGGGAAAAAATTTCTTAATAAATTCAGAGGAAAAAATGAAAGCCGTCTACAACTCCTTGTAAAGCCGGATTGGGGCGCAGCTCTTGGGGTGGAGGATGGGGTACTGAGGGGATAAGTGACTCCCTGAGGTCACGTGACCTCAGGGGGTCACGCGACCTTAGGGAGGGGTCATATGTTAGAAAACATGATTGCGGGGTCTGTCCTTTCTATGTCCCCGTCTTAAAAGCGCAATCATGTTTTCTAACGTACCATACCACTGATCTCAATGACAATTGCTGGATCGCGCTTGCCGCTCCCGCAAGTGAAGCCACCGGACTTCACTCGCTTGGGATACGATTTGCCGTTTTTGCTAGCCTTTGCTGCTGTTTTCCAGCGTGCTGTAGACACGTTTTCTACTCGCTCGTCGTCATTCGCCGAGGAAGTAGACACGGTTTTCTGGATCGTCCAGCTGTTCCGGTGAGTTGATATCAATAAAAGGGGGAGATCTGTACGTGTTCTTATGTACTATATTAACCATGGCTATGTCCCAAATCTACTCTAATAGATTCCGTGGGAGCACAAATAGGGCAACGTTGTGGAGCCAGGGGGGTTTTCGAAAGCAAAAGTACAAGACGGCGAGAATGAAAATCTTTGAAGCGCGGCCGATATGGTCGTGTGCAATCTGTTGACCAATTACAATTAGGCGAGCCGCGCTCAAACGTCAAGTGCAATTAAGTAGGTTGATAATAAGCCAGCACTGATCAGTGATGAGGAGCTGTTGTGCACGGTATTGTGTAAATCGTCTAAGGACGAAAAAAAGACGTACCTTCCCCCCATCTTCCGTCGCTAGTGGACGCTGGATTAAGCTCGTTCCTAAACCGCGAGGGGAAAAGACGCTGATCCAGAGGCACGAACAGCTTCACGCACATTGCACTCGCTAAACACATACACACGGCGTCGGCTCTTGGTCGGTATCCAAGCGTGCGAAGGCACAGAGACACGGCACTTCGGCGTGCCAAGGAAGCTTTGAACACGCCGCCAGCCTTTCCTTTCGACGCGTTGTGACTTTTTCCTGCGACACTGCACTTTCGTAAAATTTTCCACGTGTTCACAACGGCAAGTCTCAACAATACACAGAGTCTCAAAAAACTTCCTCGGCGAATGACGACGAGCGAGTAGAAAACGTGTCTACAGCACGCTGGAAAACCGCAGCAAAGGCTAGCAAAAACGGCAAATCGTATCCCAAGCGAGTGAAGTCCGGTGGCTTCATTTGCGCTGCAGCGAACAAGCGGGGAAGCGCGATCCAGCAATTGTCATAGAGATCAGTGTACCATACCAACTTGCCCAGCAATCAGCACGGGTCATATGACCTTAGGCCGGGGGGGGGGGGGGGGGTACGGAGGGTAACTCTCATAACCCTCGTGACCCTCTTGAGGGTAACCCTCGTGAAAGTTACCCCCTTGACCCTCATGAGGGTAATTCTTTTAAGGGTAACTAACCCTCGCAATCCTCGTGAGGGTAACCCTCGTGATCCTGGTGACGGTAACCCTCGTAAACCTCGTGAGACTAACCCTCGTAACCCTCGTGACGTCATTATTTGAAACTACCCATAATACAACGCGCGGTTACGCCGTTGCATGCAACGCGAGGTTACGCCGCTTGCATGCGCGTTGCATGGAACGCGCGGGTTGCATACAACGCGCATGCAGCGCGCGGATACACCGCTTGCGTGCAACGCGTTGCATGCAACCCTTGCTTGCCCGTTGCATGCAACGCGCGGTTACGCTGACGGCAACGGCGACGCCGCTCAAGCTACCCTCAGTGATGACACGCGAATAACCGAAACGTAGGTAGGATCAGACAGCCCCTTTAGCAAAAACGAGCTGTCGACAGCCCTCTACTCCATCAAACAAAACACCACCCCCGGACGAGATAGCATAACGTATATTAGGAACTTGCCTGAAACTACATCGGTTAATCAGATTAACCAAGCTTGGGAAAGCGGCAACATTCCTCATGAATGGATGACCGCTGAAGTCATCCCCATCTCCAAACCAGGCAGGGCACCCACCGAAATCACGAACCTAGAGCCCATCTCTCTCACATCTTGCGTCAGAAAACTCATGGAAAAGATGGTCCTCCGACGACTGGAGTGGCACCTGCACAATCAGGAAACCTTCCACCAGACCATGACCGGATTCCGTAGACACGCGTCTAGACAAGAAACGACGCTACGAATCAAACAAGACGTTTACGAATCAAACAAGACGTTTACGACTACCCAAGCACAGCTCAAACTCGCACGATAATTGACATAGACGTCCGCAAAGCATTTGACAACGTCAGTCACCAAGTCATTTTTGACAAAATCGCTAAAATCAGCCCAAGCAAACGATTAGAAGCCTACATCAGAAACTTTCTTTCCAACCGCACCATACGGATAAAAATTGGAGAATATAAAAGTGAAGAGAGAGAAATTACCACCGGGGTACCACAAGGCGCCATACTATCACCCACGCTTTTAAACATTGCCATGAAAGACCTACCTCACAAACTTCACGATACCACGGACCTTCAATCAACAGTATATGCGGATGGCATCGCACTATGGTGCTGCAGCGGCTCCCCAGCACAAGAACATACATTACAAGAGGGCCTAGTAGTGGTGCAAAACTATCGATAGTACTATCGATAGTATCGATAGTCGCCAGAAATCTGACTATCGATAGTGAAAAAAAACTATCGATAGTACTATCGATAGTCGACTGTCGAAAAACTATCAATAGTACTATCGATAGTCGACTATCGAAAAACTTTCGATAGTACTATCGATAGTCGACTATCGAAAAACTATCGATAGTACTGATAGTCGACTATCGAAAAACTATCGATAGTCTACTATCAGAAAACTATTGTTAATCGACTATCGGAAAACTATCGATAGTTGACTATCGTAAACCTATCAATAGTATTGTCGACAGTTTACTATGGATAGTTTTGCGACACTAGTAGTTTGCGTCGCTCCCTCTTGTCTATTTATCGCTTTAATTTTTTTTTTTTTTCAAACGGGGCACCAACTAGCCCAGGCACTTACCATCCCAACTTTGGTTCAGCTTTCAGTGATGACGAAGATGGGGGTTTGGGCGAAAAAAGAGGAAGGGGGAGGCGAGCGGTAGGGCGAGGGCAAGACGGGCCGGGGAGGAGGAAGCAGACGAACCGCTGGAGAAGAGAGGGGGAAACCTCCTCTCTTTAGCGTTCCGTCTGCTTCCTCCTCCCCGGCCCATCTTACCCTCGACTTCTTGAGTTGTAACGGACTATAGTGGTGCAAGACTATCGATAGCACTAGCGATAGTATCGTTAGTCACCAGTATAGTAAAAACCATCGATAGTCGACTATCGAAAAACTATCGATAGTACTATTGTAATGTACCGGCCGGTGGCCAGGACAGGGCGTGAGCGGACTCCCGCGCTTTCAAGAGCACGGGACTAGTGCTGCACGGGTTTTCTGGGCCTCGAGACGAGGATTCTAGGCGCCATTAAAGTAACGTCCGGACGCTTGTCTACGCCGAGCTTGAGTCCTTGCCTGGGATACATAACAATTGGCGACGAGGTAGGTCAACAGTCAAGAACTTCAGCGGGCAGGATGGCTTCTCAAGGCAAGCTGGAGGAGTTCGACGGAACAGCTTGGACATCTTGGGCCGAACGCCTAAGCTTTTACTGCGAGGCCAAGGCAGTTGAAGAGCCGTCAAAGAAACGAGCACTACTGCTTACACTTTGCGGACCCAAGACCTATGAGGTCGTACGAGCACTCGTGGCACCAAGAACTCCTGCAAACGTCAGTTTTGACGAGCTCATGGCACAACTCCAGAAACAGTTCGACCCGCGGCTGTCAGAGCTGTTCAGCCGAGCGAAGTTTCAAAGAAGAGACCAACAACCCGGGGAATCCATATCCAGCTACACTGTTAGCAAAAATAACACGCCCAGACGTGTAAACCGTTGTCCCATAGCGGACACGTCGAAACGTGTTCGTTTTACACGAGGCCATCTGTGTTTTTCGTCTACACATGAGGTGCTGTGTAAACTTAACACGCCACACCGTGTCTGCCTTCCGCAAAACCGTTTCGAGCGTGTTCCTTATGAAACATGGCGGCCAGCGGCCGAGAACAGGCGAGAGACGAGCCCAGCGAGCCGCGCGCCTTTCAGCCGAATTGAAAGCACACAGGGCGCGTTAGTTCTCGTTCGATGTCTTTTATACACAGTAAAGTCTCCAAGCGGCGGACGTAGCTACTTGCAAAGGTACGTAGTACGTGCGTTGTCGGCGGTCGGCGGCGTCAATAACTTCAACAAACCGCTAAAAAAAAAAAAAAAAGCCGAATTCACGTGGATAAATAACTTGAGCAAACTATTTAGAATCGGGCGGTAACTTGCGCTACCTATCGAGATTTCTAGCAGCCTGTATTTAAAAAAAAAAGAGGAGTCTGTTAACACTATTAACACTGCGAACGACCACGACAACACAGCAACCCTACATACAGCGCAGGCACACAGCACACAACTACACAGCACCGACATGTACACAAACACAACAACCGACACTACGCCCGACACTTCCTTCCAGTTTTCCCCGCCGCGCATATAAGCTTGACATTTGCGGGTGAGCTCTTTGGTCGCTGACCATTACAGATTTATACACTCTAAAAAAAGTTTGTGCGTCTAATTTCACGCACAACCCTCGGAGAGCCAATCACCGCAACTTGCGGAGGCAGCTCAGCGAATGACAATGCCGAAACATATGTTTAGACCAAAAAACGCAGTCTGAGTTGTGACATTAAGCAATGCAAAACGTCACGCTTGCATTGCTTAATGTCACAACTCAGACAGCGTTCTTTGGTCTAAACATATGTTTCGGCATTGTCATTCGATGAGCTGCCTCCGTAAGTTGCGGTGGTTGGCTCTCAGGGTGTTGTGCGGGAAAGCAGACGCACGGGCTTTTTTTAGAGTGTAGAAGAATACACAAAACACGGCGCAGTGGACAGCCGTGTGTTAGAACTGTTTGCATTTAAAAAGTATGGAGGCAAAATCTATAATGTTAGTCCGTTGCAATAAATAACGATATGTTAACAATAAATCTTAAACCGGTCATGAAAAAGTTCAAATTTTTGTTATTTTCTTGCTTGACCAGTGTTATGAGCAGTCCGACTAGCTTGAATCAGATAGGAAAACAAATTATGGGGTTTTGTCATTACGTATACAATAATAAATGAAAATGATCCTTGCGCAAAGCATTTTTTATATATTTTTGTGAGGGACATCCGGACATCCGCCCAACACTTCACTTCCGCTAGTTGCAGCAGTTGCAGTACGGGAGCAGACGCCTTCACTTTTGGGGCGTTTTGATGCAGTTTGTTGTCGTATGTCGTGTCGGTGTCGAGAAGAGCGGTGGGGCTTGGGAGTTTGTGTCCGGTGTTATTCGTGAACACTGGTATGGGGCGCTGATGCGTCTTTTTTTTATACTGCCACCACCCCGAACTTTGAAGATACACGGGCCCGTAGCAGTGTATAATGCTGAATCGCGAGCTCCTTCTCTGTTGACGTCGCTTTCCTGGTACCACTCGTGGATACTGCAAGCGTTTAAACAGTGTGCACCGTCTCGCCTACATCCCCGGTGACGTACTCGACCTGTTGAAACTTATTGCTTACGCAATTTTAGAGTACGCAAGGCAGTTATCTCGTTGGTCTGGTTTCGGTTATAAAAGCAAGGCAAAACGCTCGTAGTTCCCGCCCTCAGTACACGCTGGACATCTTCCACACTTTGACACCGGATAACTGAATGAACAAGGATTTACATTCACTTCAGAGGTTACTCTCGCCGCTTCCTCACCGTTGAGCAGCAGGATGAGCTGGCGACCAGCCGCGGATGAAAGGCTTGAGCATCAACAGCCCAAGCGCATTCGGTGCTGATGCGGGAGACGCGGGTTTCTGTCAACCGGGAGGCCAGCACAAACCGTGACCATTCCAGCTATTCGTCATGACACGGTGTTGCAGAGAGCAGGGTAAAATACAGCTACACGGATCACCGAAGCAAACGACTGCTATCTTAAATCTTGGCTTGTGATTGCGCCTTTGTAGTAGATCATCTTATTCGTTTTGCTGGAGAGACGCAAACGACGGGCATAACAAAATCGCTTGCATATTCCGCATATCTCACAAAAGCATTTACCCTGTCACCTTGCGAAAAGCGCGAAACACGGAGTCCGCACCGTCCTAAGCTTCCCGTTTTTTACCTGCTTTAGAGCAGTTTGTACCTGCTAGTAGATATGCCTACTGAAACTGAAACAGGGCAGTGCCAGAGAGAAAGAGACAAAGTTGAGAAAGCTTGCTCGCTCTCCAATTTCTCAACTTTCAAGCGATTGTACCATAACAAATGCACCAACGCGTCTTCCAAAATAAAGAAAGAGCACTACGTTCACAACATAAAAAATGGTCTCAGTACATGCATCTGTGGGCAGGTAGGAAACCTTGCCCTAATTTATTCACGCCGTATGATTGGCGCAACAAACTCGTTGCAGGACCGAATCATCTACTCGAGCGGTGTGCGTCGCTATGCAAACGCAGTCCAACACGAAGCATAAAAAACGGCAGGAGTCCATTATTCAATTAAAACAACGTAATTTTGTTGAAAACGCCCGCTGCTTCTTACTCACGGTATGTGTCGGGATACTTCCACAGTTTGAAACGGAACGAAGAAAGATTTACTTTTAAAAACGCTCGCTGCGTCCTCCCGGACCAGCTGGACCGGATCAGCTGACGACGACGGGACTGTACCCGTTGAACCTCCATCACGCAACAAACAATTTGCGCTCCGTGTTAAAAGCGTGGTTCAAACAGACCCGGAATACAAAGCACCGCACCACACACGACGAATGTTTCAGCTCTTTTTCGCATCGCCGGGTTGCACCAAACAGAACGAGATCGCCGAAGTCAACGCCGCGCTGTCGTGAACCTTGGTTTGTGGTTGCGCAATCGTGGACCCTGTGACTCCCTTCGCTTTCAAAGCACACACGACGATTACGAATGGTACTTTCCGCCTTCCGGGAACATCACGGGGGCACTCCTCCGGTCACGTCTTCACTATGTGCTCGCAAACTGCAAAGCTCTATGCGAAGCTTCTCGCGTCCCGTCAAACCAAAACAATAGCGGCGCCATACGTACTTGCCATACATGCCAGACTTTCTCCGGTCAAACAAAAACAACGAAAGCCAACTTCCTTGCTTCCAGCGTACATCGGCGTTGCGCTTGCGCCGTGGCCAGATCGCTTGCAGTTGAAGCAAAAACGAAACCAAGTGCAATGTCACGTGTTCACATCGAGGACACGCTTTTTATATCCATTTTAACTGTTTGGAACGAATAATTAGACCCATGACTTTATTTGTGGTGTGTAAGAAACTATTATCAAGACCCCTAAGCTAAATACAAACATAGGCGACATGAGGGAAGCCGCATTGCCATCGACCAGAAAATGGCGGCGAGCACGGTAAGCGTAAGTTACGCCAACGTCCTGCGACATGGCGCAATTGCTTTTGGTGCATATCTGTCTCCGAGACATGTTTCTTTCCGCGGCCTTTGTCTCGACGGTCCTTTCTAGGTGTGTCCCCAAGCATTCCGGTGCTTTGACAGCCGGCAATGCCGCGGTCGTCGCCGGGGTCGATGCGTGTTATCGAGGTCGTCTACACGGTTATGCGTGTATAACCGAACCAAAACACGTTTTTTACAACCTCGCATGATTTCTGAACGAATTATCCGTTACTGATTGTGTAAAATTATGGTAATTTGTGTAAATAGCGTGTTTTTCACCCCAAATACTCGCCAAATACACGGGACTTGCTAACAGTGTATAGTAGCGGAACCACGCGGAACTGTGTCGACGTTTTCGACTGTGGAAATCACAAAGACCGTGTCGAAGACAGCATGTTTTGCTGCCGGCTGCCTGGGTGCCTTCCGGGCTGAGTTCGGTTCTGTTTTCCGATGCCGAGTACCAACCGGCGTTCAACGTGGTTCTGTATTTCTGCGTGTCAGCAACATAGCAGCAACATCGTGATGGCAGTGTTGTGCGTTGTGAACAGAATAGTGGAATTATCGCCGATGTGACCGTGTGTTCGCGTATCAGTGGTGTAACAACAAGATGAGATCGTAAACCGTCGGGCATTGATGCCGCCTGTCGGGCCGTGATCGGAGGAGGCGGGGTGTCGCAGGTTGACATTCCGCTTAACATTAAAAAGTTTAAGACAACTTGAGGGATTAGGTGCAATCGATCGACGTTTGGATAGTCATTTTGGAACGCTGGTCTGAACAGTAAGCTCCTATCGTACAGTGGCCCATGTGACTGTCGGTTGCAAAAAGATCAACATGCTGGAAATATTATTGATTTCTTAGGTGGTCACCGATAAAATCCGTACTTACAAAACGACCGGTATAAAAGGCGGAAACGCAGAGCTCAGTGATCGGGTTAGCGTGCCGTTGTATTGATGTTTGTTTGTGCCGTGTATGTGTGTGCGCTCAACATACATATTAAGCTGATGCTAGTGGTATGCGCAATGTATCTACATGTGTGTATATTAAAGGTTCCCGAACACCCCGAACACTGATCTCTATGACAATTGCTGGATCGCGCTTCCCCACTCGGTCGCTGCAGCGCGAGTGAAGCCACCGGACGGCCATCTTGCTCGTATTGCAGAAGCTAGCGGACAGCGTGCTGAAGACACGTTTCCTACTCGCGCGTCTTCAGTCGCCGAAGAAGTTTTAAGACCCTGTGTAAGCTTAGAGACTTGCTGTTGAGAACACGTGGAAAATTTTACGTAAGCGCAGTGCCACAGGAAAAAGGCAGAACTCGTCCAAAACAAGTTTCGCCGGACTCGTGGCGTCATCAACGCTTTCTTGGCACGCAAAAATGCTGCGTCCCTGTGCCTTCGACCACTGGAGGCGATCGCCTCCAGTCGAAACGCCTTGAACGTCTGGGGCGCGGTCCGAGTCCAGAAGGATTCGGACCGCTCTTCAGGATTGGGGGCAGCTTGACGTCAGATGAATCTTGCACAGTAATCAACCCCGTCATGCTGCCTTACTTCCTGGATGACCAGTTTTCAGATGGAATTTCGTGTTCGGAAGCGACCTTTCCCCAGTTCACACGTCACGCAAGCTCTGGTCCCTCTTGGAGGAGCGCTGTGTCGCGACGCTGCCTTGGCCCCCAAAAGGAGCTGTCCCCAACATCATCGAGCACGTTTGGGGTGTGTATCAAAGCAACCATGGGACGGCGCCCCTTACAGCAAGTTACCTCCGACGAACCATGGGAAGAGGTCAGCCGTGAATGGTTACGACTTCGGGGCGAGCCGGACTTCGTGACCGTGCTCTATGGCTCCTTGCCTGAAAAGGAGCCATAGAGCACGTGGTCGCGGGTAGCGGGGAGATGACACGGTATTAGTTTTCTTATTCAGCAACATTAATGTTAATAAAACCCATCCAATAATGTCGAGCCGATTGGAAAAGCCTTACAGGTACAGTTGCGAAATTCTATTTGGCCGAGGATACCATTGCACCGAATATTTTTGAGACATATAATTAAACATCTTGTCACACGATTGCTCTGTTGTGCCATCCCACATGTTCGCCATGGTGCGGCTGATGCACACCCAATTCCAGGAATCGGAACCGCAGTGCACGTGCTAATCCGCAACAGTAACCGCGGTACAACAAGCGCTAACAAAGTGCTACGGAAGTGTTAGCAAGGTGCTACAGAAGCGCTAACAAGGCGCTACTGGAGCGCTAACAAGGCGTTACAAAAGCGCTAACAAGGCGCTACTGGAGCGCTCATCACGCGCTATATATATTGAACTAAGTCACGCGCTAGGAAGCGCCACATGAGCGCTCTGTCGAGCGCTCACGTAGCGCTGACTTAGCGCCCCGCTGAATGTGTGAACAGGCCTTTAAACCCCAGGCTAGAGGTTGTTCCGCACTGGCTAAATTGTTCATCCAAAGCTGATGGACAAGTCGCTCGTTGAAGGCCGACTAAGTTAAAGCTTGTGGGGGCGCTCGCGCACTCAAGCGGAGGGGGAGGGGGGGGGGGGGGGGGCGCGATGATAGCACCACCCCCCTCGCTATATGAGTGGGGCACTCTGCGCAGCGGCTAGCCACTGGGGAGCCGACAGGTAATAAACACTGTTGTTGTTGACCTGGGTTCCGGGTGTCGTACCTCTTTACGGGCAGCAGCAAGGCTAAACCGCTGCATCTGGCAGGGTTGGGCAGAAACACGAAAAAATGTATTTGGAAATACAAATATTGGATACATAAAAATAGTAGCCAAAATACTGATACTAAAATATATCTGTGAAAATGTATCGCGATACATATCGGAAATACAGTTTAAAAAGAGGCAAAAAGTCTTTAGAAATACAAATACAGGAATAGATTTTAGGGAGGGCGGAAATACAAATACTGAAATACTGATACTTCAATACATTTTTCAAATTTGTTTGAGACGGCAACTGAGATGAAGCTTGAAGTTTGAAGTGGAATTTTTTTATTCGGAAATTACTTTCTCGCAGCCTTGGCACTTCGCCTTGAAGGTAGTGGTTCCGGACGAAAAGGAGTATTATTCAATGGGCTAAAGAATATTCCATCAAGGATTGACCGCGGTCCCTTCCCTGACATCTTGTCTGTCTGACGAGTGATCCGAAAAGACTTCGATTTCTAAATAAATCCATGTCCCCTTAAATCCCATCAAAACGTCACCACGCTCATGTCCAATAAGGGCGCCTCTGTCAACAGTGATCACATGACGTCACGGTGGAATGAACTGGTATTCTTGTATCTGTAGGTGTTGCCTTGAACACAAAACTTTGCGCACGCTGCTGTTTAAAGGATAATAGTACTTTCCTTTAAGTGACCTCGTTGAAGTTCGTGCAGGCAGTTGTATTTGGAATTTTCGAGAATAAGGGGGGGGGGGGGGGGGGTGGACCAACTAAAGCATCTAAGAACACATGTCTTCTTTTCTGCGGTTGAAAAACGACACGGTGGCATCGCTGTTGTGACAATCCTTCCTGCCAACCCGCCGAAGGCAGGTCGGCAGAAGGATTGACACATCATGGCAGTCCTCAAATTTCGTCTGGCGTCATCCAAACTCAGACCTTCGTTGAATGCGACCTGTGATTGCCGGCACAAGTACAAGCTCTCAAAGAAACATGGCGCTCGGGACGAGTCGCGGGTGTACGAAGTCTGGGTCAGCACAGTGAGGCCACGTCTGGTCTCCTTCCTGGGTATCGGATCACCAGAGCAGCGGGTCACGTTGAGATCGGCTGATGACGTACCTTAATTGACCCATGCAATATTACGGGCAAAAGGCGTTCGGTCTTTTCCTTTTTTTCGGGGGGGGGGGGGGGGAGGGGGAGGGGGAGGGGGACCCGGGGGGGGGGGGTATTTTTGAATAAATGTAACAAAATCAATTTCACCCTGATTGTATCGCGATACAAAGAAATATTCCAAATGTATATTTCGATACAGGAATACAGACACTGGTGAAAAAGATTTCTTGCGCAGAAATACAGATACGAAATGTATTTCTGAAATACTAACGCGATACATTTGTATCGCGAAACTGCCCAACCCTGGCATCTGGACCTCAACGTGATTTTTCTGCCCGCTGGTTGGTGTGCCACTCGAACGCAGGGCTGTGTTTTTTCCCCCTTTCCCTGCCATTAACCGTCACGTGAGTGTTATCTACTATACTTTTTGTGCTCCTGTTTCCATTTCTTTGTTTGTTTGTTTTCTTTTCTTTCATATTTTATTGTCGCGTAGCCTCACTCCCTTGTAATCATTATGTCTGATACGGAAGGGGAGCGCATGACGCTGCGTTATGGGGCCACCCTTGAAAACCCAGCCCCTCCGCCGGCGCCTGATACCACTTTGGAACGCATAGCCACCCTCTGCGACGCCGTCGATGATCGCCTTGCGCTGACCCATGACCCTAACCCCCGACCGCAGTCGGCTGTCCCGACCTCCCGTGGCTACTACGACAGGCAATCTGTTCCGGACTACCTCGACCGACTTGAAGTATACAAAGCAGCAGTCGGGGCGTCCGAGGTCTATATGCTGAACCAAGTCCTGCCGCTGGCACTACAAGGATTGGCGGCCTGCTGGTGGAGGCTGCAGTCACCATTCCAGTCCTGGGACGCATTCCGACAACGAGTCGTGTATCCTACGGGAGCTAGATCTGCGGACACAGCATCCCGACGAAAGCCTGCTCGAATACGTTAGAGCAATGTAGGTATTGTAACAATGGGCGTGCCCTGAAACTCCAGAAGCTGGCAGAGCAGCGTGCGTGCTGCGACAATGTCACACCCGCTTCCGTCCCTACTTGCACGGATGTAGTTGCGACAGTCTCGACGAAATCGCACGTAACGCTCGTTCTATCCAGGAAAGCCTCTTGCACGAGCTTCAGTACCGGCCCCTACCACCACGACACACTGCCCTGGAGCCCAGCTGCGCCTGGGGCGGTCCCTCGGCGCACGAGTGGCACTCTGCAGACCGTCCGGTTGACGAGGGTTCTGGACCCGCACACCTTCGCACGAACAGCGGCATACGCGCAGCAACACCGCCCACCTGACTCCATTGGTCGCCTGCTCGTCAGCTGACAAAGAGGACGTGTTTTCCAGAGCTCCTGCGAAGCTAAGTGATTTTTGATATACTTCGTTTAGTTGAGGGTGTGTTTATGGGGTAGTAGAAAGCAGTTTTCAAAGTAGCGATAGAATAGGCCTGCTTGTTAGATTTTCTTCATTGGTGGTGTTGCGCGAAGGGGCAAGAGGCACACGGTTGATCCTCCAGGTTTAGCGCGTTGCCGTAAAGCATTTTTGCTCTTACACTGGTGGTTTTATGGGGTAGTAAAAAGAGTTTTTAAAGTAGCGATAGGATAATCAGGTTAAAGCAGGCTTTTTACGTAGAGTCACGAGACCGAACCACGCGCACGTTTGAAAGTTTTGGCGGCCTAGTTGGTGGTCCAGGCAGAGGCGAAAACAGGCTTGGTTTGAGCCTTGGTGGGATATTTGTTGTGGGGTCGCCCTGTGTGTCGGTAGGCAATGGTGAATACGCGACGGAAGAAGGATGTGCAGCCTAAAGTAAAAGAAGGACCCGATTTAGAATGTGAGGAGTGTGGCCGCTGGTGCTTCATGATGGAGACGGAGTTCAAAAGTGTAGCAGAAGCACAGGGGAGCAGCTTTACATGCGGGAGTTGCGAGGAGGTAGAACTTGGTTTTAGGAGAATACGAAGGGAATGGGCGGATACGGTTCAGGAGTTGAAGCGGGAGACACGGGTAGAGCGGGAGAGGCGGGTTCAGCTCGAGGCGCAGGTCGGAGATTTGATTAAGAGGGCCGAAGCGGATGTGGAGGAGGTGACCAGGGAATGGAAAAGTAAGGTAGAAAACGTGATGGGAGAGTTGACGCAAGAACGGGAACAGCGAGCCGAACTGGAGCGACAGGTGGAGGAGCTTAGACAGGGGGAAGACTAGAAGGCAGTGTTGGAGGAGCATAAGAAGTATGAGGAGATGGTGCAGCAACTGACAGGAGTAGTTATTAAGAAAAAGGGGGAGGTGGCAGAAAAGACGGCGGTGAGGACGGCAGACAAGGGGGACCAGTTAAATAGTGACGAGGTAGTTGACTGTGTAGGAAAGAAATCTACACAGCTGTACAGTGCTGCAGTACAACAGGGCCGGAGAAAGGCAGCAGAAGTGGAGGCAAAGAAAGCACAGGTAGCTGGAGGGAGTGAAGACAGGCAGTCGGGGGTTAAGAAAGTGTTGGTGGTAGGAGACTCAAAAATAACAAAGGTTAAGGAGGGGCTGCTAGATAGGGTGAAAGGGGATGGGAAGGTAAACGTAGTGGCCCAGTCAGGAAAGTGCATGGTAGACGCTACGGCCAAAGCGAAGGAGGAAGTGTGGGAAAACAGGGAGGGAGAAAACCTAGTGGGAGTACACACAGGATTAATTAATGTGTTAAAGGGACGGAGCCAGAACCTTGCCAGGCAGATAGAGTTGGGGTTACGTAAGCTGAGGGAGGTCTGCAAATATGCACCGTCCCAGAGGTCTGGGGACAGTCTTTGCAGATAGAGAAGCAGGTGGTGGAAGCTAACCGGGTGATAAGGGGGTTGAGCCGACGATTTGAGTACGTAGTAATGGAAGTAAACAGGGTGGTGTACGAGGCTCGCTCCGACATTTTTACATGGGGCATCCTTTACAGTGGAACCACTGGTAGCACGGTTGGCTATGGGATTGGACGTCACATCGTACATTTTTTGGTGGGTCCCGGAGCCCTGAGGGCGCCGGTGTAAATGGGGGCCAAAATGTACAGGGTGTCACAAAAGAAAATTTACAGGCTTTTTTTTACCGAAAAACTAAACTAGGCTTCGCTGAACGCTCATTCTTCGCCCAAAGGTAGCGCTAGAGGTCACAACCAGATGCTAAAGTTTCAGCCCGATCCGATAACTGAATCAAAAGTTATGTGATTTTCTGAAAATTTCAATGGGAAAATGGAGCCCATTTTTGCCCGTTTTCAGTTTCTGGTTCCCATAGAGCCCCATGTATTCAAAAACTCCGCCGGCCGCCATTTTCCCATTGAGCTTTTCAGAAAATCACTTATGACTTTTGAATAATGAATCGGATCGGGCTGAAACTTTGGCATCTGGTTGTGACCTCTAGCGCTACCTGTGGGCAGAGAATAAGCGTTCGGCGATGCCTAGTTTATTTTTGCAGTAAAAAAAAAACCTGTAAGTTTTATTTTGTGACACCCTGTAGATACAGATGGAGGGTTCGGGAGGGGGAGAGGTAGCCTGGCAGGACTAGGAAAAAGAAACAGCTTAACATAGGGTTCATAAACATGCAGGGATAGGAACAGAATAAAGTGGGAGGAGATTGAGGAGAAATTAGAAAGCGAACACTTTGCGGTGTATGGATTATCAGAAACACATCTGAGGGATATGGAAGAACCACCATACATACCGGGATATCATTGGATGGGATGCAACCGGGCCAATGGGGAACGCAAGAAAGGGGGATTAGGGGTGTTAGTGAAGGGTCAGGAATGGGAAAGGGAACGAGAGGGCTGCAGGGAACACATGTGGGTCAAAGGCAATATTGGGGGTTTAGACACAATCCTGGGTTTTGTGTATCTAAAAACAGGGAGTGATGCAGGGGAGGAAAATGCAGAACAATTGACATGCATATCAGGGTCCGTTAGGGAAATCGGCACTAACAAGGAACTAATTACCTTGAGGGACATAAATGCACATTTGGAAGACTTTGATGGACATACGGATACAACAGGGATGATGCTAGAGGAGTTCTGCGAAGCTTTTGATCTGGTATTGGTTAACGCTCAGGTGAAATATGATGGAAAAATAACATGGGAAAGAAAGATCTCGTACTCGGCTATTGACTACTGTTTAATGTCGCGTAAGATATACAACAGATTGGGAGGTATGGAAATAGATCAGGAAGGCACAAAAAGTCTGGGGAGCGACCATAAGAGAACCAAGATCAGATTTGGCACAGTAAAACCAGAAATGCAAAATCAAAAACAAGAGGGTAGGGATAACCTAAATGAGAAACAACTACAGGACGTATCTAAACAAATTGAGCACATAGTATCCAAGCAACCGGAAAGAGAATGGACATATGAAGACTTAATTAGTGTTTTCAAAAGAGTTAGAGATATATCGAATCAAACAAGGAGGAAGAAAACTAAAACGCAAGCTCAAAAGCTGGTGGGATAAAGAGGTTAAGGCAGCAATATCGAGACGCCAAGCGGCATCTAAAGAACGCAGATGGGCAAAGGGGGGCCACACTAGACGAAGTAGCATCAAAATGGGAGGTATTTCAGGAAAGAAAGCGGGAGGCATCAGCATTAATACAGGCCGTAATCGGGAGGGCATGGGTCGAGTGGATCATAGAGACAAACCAGAAGGATAGGAATGCGGCAAAAATGTTCTGGGAACGCATCAGTGCACAGGGAAAAAAACCGAGGGGTACCTGCAGACACTAACCACACAGGAAGGGACAAAGGTAGAGGGGGAAGAGGCGAGAGAATACATTAGACAAGCAATCGAAGCAGCATTTTCGGAGTTAGAATCAGATCAGGCCGTAGGGAATGGTAGCGTCTACATAACGCAAGAGAAGGATTATAGTGAAGAAGAGGAAATGACCACTTGGGAGTGGGAAAAGGCAGAACGAAAGATTCCAGCTAGAACTGCCACAGTTCCAGACGGCATATCAATGAGATTGATAAAAGTTTTAGGTAAAACAAGCAAATTGAAACTCAGGAAGGTGAACGACCAGATGCTTATGGGGGGGGGGGAGGGGGGGGGGGAGGTACCCAGTGACTGGAAATTGAGCAGGATGAGATTATTATATAAGGGCAAGGGAGACACAGGCAATATCAAATAATACCGACTAGTCACAGTAACTTTAGTAATATACAGACTAGCTATGCAAATTGCAAAAAGAATAATGGAAGAATGGGCAGAAAAAGCAGATGCTGAGGGAGCTTCAAAATTGTTTTAGGAAAGATAGACGACTAGATGATAATTTATTTGTAATCTCTCAGTGCATAGAGATCGCAATGACAAGTCAAAGGCTTTTATGGATAGTATTTTTAGACATCAAAGGGGCAAGGGAATCAGGAAAAACTCTGGAACCAACTGAAGAGATATGGACTAGAGGGAACCATGGTTAAGTTTTTAGAGCGGGTTTATACGGAGAATAGGGTGGTTATAACATGGGAAGCCTAGCAGCAATAAACAAAACAAGGCTAGCAGCAATAAAAATACGTCTTAGACAGGGTTGTCAATTGTCTCTCCTGTTGTTTATAATCACCTCGGTGAGATGGAAAAAAAGTTTAGAGCAGTGCTAGCTAGGTTTTGACCTGACTTACATGAAGGAAGCACATAAAGAAAATCGAGTATTACCAGGGTTAATGTATGTAAACAATATTGTACTTGCATCAAAAAGTCATGATACAATACAAGGACCCATTAGGATTTTCAGCAGGGAAGGGGACAATTTAGGACAAAAATTTAGTAGGGACATGTCGGGTATAATAGTTTTCAACGACGAGAAGGGGGAACCCCTGGAGATACAGGACACATTGATAGAACACGTAGAAAAGTAGACATATCTAGGAGTATGGTTAAGTGAAGGAAGACGTTAGCTAAAAGACCATGAAGATATTGTAATAAAGAAGGGGAACGAGATTCAGCTATAACAAAACACAGGGCACTATGGAACTATAATGAATACGAAGTCGTTTTGTATGGAAGGGAGTCATAATGCCAGGACTGTCATTTGGGAACGCGGTATTGTGTATGAGGTCAGAAATCGAGGCAGGTTTAAAGATGCAGCAAAGGAGTGTGGGTAGGTTGGCATTGGGGCACATGGGAGGACACCAAATGAGGGAGTACAGGGGGATATGAGTTAGGCATCTTTCGGGAGTAGAGAAGCGATCAGTAAAGTTTGAACAAAGACTATAGCTGAAATTGAGGATACACGGTGGGCAGCGAAAGTGTACAAGTATCTATGTATGAAAAGTCTAAACACTAAGCGGACAAACGGAACCCGCAAGCTGAGATCTAAATACATTCAACGAGATGGAGCCGATCAGAGCATATCAGTAGAAAAGGGAGTAAAGGATATTGAGAGGAAATCGTGGGAAGAGAGAATGCAGGAGAAATCAGCTTTAACAAAATACAGGGCACAAAAACAAGAAAGAAGGAACAGCTGTATGATAATTCATTGGGGAATTCTTTGCTGTTTGAAGCTAGGATGGGGGTGCGAAGAAAGAAAACGTATAGGGTAAATTCTAGGAAGTAGATACTCTGTGCGACGTATGCAACCGCGAAAGGGAAACTATAGAACATGTAATTTTAAAGTGCACGGGGCTTCGTCCCACCCTCTTGGAGGGGGGGGGGGGGGGGGGGGGGGGATGACTACGGATTTGGAGGGGGCACTGGGTTTTCCGGACATGGATGGACGAATGGACAGGGAATGAATTGCGGTAACTAAGAGGAGATTGGAAGATTGGTGAAAGAGATCTAGGGAAGGATAAAAAAAAATGTAGACAAAAATAAGCAAAGGAATCACTTTAAAAGAAGGGGGGAGGGGTCTGTTATAAAAAAAATTCATACAAATTAAAAAAAAAAGGATAAAGAAAGGTTAGGATAGGTGGCGCAAGCTGCCGCCAGTTACAAAAGGTATAGCCATTACCATCCATCCATCCATCGAACATTCTGTTATCCACTAGCGTAAGACCTCGGGATGCATAAGAATCCTTGAGGCAGCACAACTATCGTCAAAGACCTCGGGATACGCAAGAACCCTTGAGGCGGTCAAACTATCGTGAAAGACCTCGAAATGGACAAAAACCATTGAGGCGGTCAAACTATCGTGAAAGGACTCGGGATGCACAAGAACCCTTGAGGCACTTCGACTATCGCGTAAGTCCTCGGGATGCACAAGAACATTGGAGGCAGCCGAACTCCCAAGTCAGCCTGTCCCATTTTCGCCCTCTGAACCGGGGAAACGAGAACGGCCGGCGCCGCTGAAACCAGACAGCGACCGGCCTGCGGCCACGCCTCCTGGTAAAACCAACCTTGTTCCTTCAGTCTTCCGTGCCGAAAATTTGAGGACTGCCTAACCCCGAACAAGAGTTTGAGTGTTTGGGCAAACATTCGCTGCCTTGTTAGACACAGGATCCAGCGTTTCCCTCATCGACGACAAACTGCATGCCCGATGCAAGGAAAAGAAAGTTACATTAAGACAGACAAAGGTTCAGCTAAAAATGGCATCCAGCGCAACGGCGGAAAGCAGGGATGCAGTCCGCTCACGCCTTACTTTCAACCACCGCGCAAAAAGGCAACGGTTTCTTTACCTCGCGGGCTTATCGGTAGAAATGATCCTCGGTCGAGACTTTCTTGCAGGTACTGGTATGCTGCTCGACATCAGCGCTGGTGGCTACCGGCTTGGCGATACCCCGGGGCTCCTGCCGTTCGACGCACCAGACCGAACGGGAGCTACGCGGACAGCAGCTACCACCCAAGGCACCCTTCCAAAGCCAGTGCTCCAAGCCGTCCATGCATTCAAAGGGACACCAGCACAGCGCGCAAAACTCGAGATGGTGTTACAGCCTTTTTCTGACGTGTTCACAGAGAGGCCGGGCATGACCGACGTCCTCATGCATCGCATCGACATCGGTGACGTCCGCCCGTACCGCTGCAACCCTCGCCCACTCAGGGCTCCCAAGCGAGCCCTCCTCGACGTGGCCTTAGACGAGATGATTAACACTTGCGCGGTTCGACCATCCAGGAGCCCATGGGCCTTCCCGGTTGTCTTGGCACCGAAGAAGAACGGCTCAACCCACCTGTGTGTCGATTACCTAAAACTGAATTCCATCACGTTAAGAGATTCTTATCCTTTCCCATCCATCCAAGAAATCACGTACACATTGTCCGACGCCACGTTTTTCGCAACCCTCGACTGCTCTCGTGACTACCTGCAGATAAAGATGCACCCAAACGACGTGGAAAAGACCGCTTTCACCTGTCACAGAGGCTTGTTTGAATTCGTAAGAATGCCGTTCGGACTTTGTAACAGCTTCAGTTCCTGCCAAAGAAGCATGGGAATTGTCCTCAGGCGATGAAAAACACAGGTTCGCCCTCTGGTATCTCGATGACGTGACTGTCTTTCCTCGTTCATTTGACGAACATTTGGAGCACTCACAGATTGTGCCACAACGCATGCATGACGCTGGTCTGAGTGTGCACCCTGGCAGAATACAACTAGCTACTAACAAGATCGACCTCCTTGGCGCCGTGGTTGATAACGGTGCGCTCAAGCCGGACCCAGAAAAGCTCCTCGCCATTCTAGAATACTCCCCGCCCCGTGATAATAAGAGTTTACAACGTTTCCTCGGCATGATATCCTTTTATCGTCAGTTCGTCGCACAGTGCGCTAGCATATCAAGGCCTCTCTATCAGCTGCTGCGTAAAGGAAACAAGTGGGTATGGGGCGATAACAAACAGCGTGCCTTTGAAGTACTCCGGGAAGCGATAGCAGGAAACGCGTCTTCGCAGCTTGCCGATTTAGAGAAACCGTTCGCCTTACGAACGGACGCAAGTGATTACGGTTTGGGGACAGTCTTGCTTCAAGAATTTGATAGCGTGCTACGCCCAGTTGCTTTTGCCAGTCATACGCTTCTCCCAGTCGAGCGTATGAAGGAATACCTCGACATTGTGTTCAAGCTCAAGAAATTTGACATGTTTTTGGATGGAGCCCGCTTCGTAATCCAGACGGACCACCAAGACGCGTCTTGGCTACAAAGACCCCAGAATACCGCAGGACGTCTTGCTTGATGGGCACTGGCACTACAGCGTTACGACTACACCACCCAGTAGAACAAGGGCTCTAAAAACATCGCCGCTGTCGTGTGCACCGGTGCCTACCGCGACGCTGGCAGATCCCGAGGAAATGTAGCTAACCGCTGCAGTACCGGCAGCCTTCGGCGACCGCTGGGGCGCCCTTGTGAACAAAAATGATCTTCGTGCAGCACAGGAGTCTGACGGCTTCTGTCGGTGTGTGATGGTTACGCTTTTAGGACAAGCCCGAGCCGACACTGCCAGTGACCGGCATTTGGACTGCTACGTCCTCGGAGACGACGGCCTGTTACTCCGACACATTCCTTCGCCAGACGACGACACCCCCGATACCCCCTTTCGCATCGTGGTACCACGCAAACTGCGGAAGTCGTTTCTACGTTACTACCACGATTCTGCTCTCGCTGGTCATTCTTCCGGTGAAAAGACCTAACAAAAACTGCAGTACAGTTACAAGGCCAGGGATGATGCAGGACGTATTCCGATACGCACGATCTGGTGCTGCATGCCAAAAAGCGAAACCACGAGGTGGTCTTGCGTTAGGTATCATGCAGAGCGTCGAGAGCAGAGGCCATGGCAAATTGTTGCTTGCGACGTTATGGGGCAGTTGCCGCGAAGCCCTCGTGGAAACCAGTATTTGCTTGTGGTCACCGACCACTTTAAGAAGTGGGTCGCGCTCTTTCCCCTGCGCATGCTAACTTCGCAGAACGTGTGGGCCTGCCTCTTACAGGTATTCACTCGGTTCGGCTTCGCGGCTCAACTGATCACTGACGGTGCGACGTATTTCGCCAGCAAGATATTTGCAGATTGCTGTGACACCATGGAAATCCGTCACGTCCAAACGTCCGTGTACCACCCGCAGGCCAACATCACCGAACGCATAAATCGAAGCTTGAAGTCCATGCTTATAGCGCACACAGCGCGCCATAGTGACTGGGGCCTTAAGCTCTCGGAAATGGCGTTCGCCATTCAGATTACCACAAATCGGTCGACAGGTTTCACGCCCGCTTACTTAAAATTCGGACGCTAGTTACACTTCCCCCTTGATAATCGGATTCGCCCACTCCCAGGGAGCTTCGTTGCGTCCCACGCTCAGTTCCCAGGTGACTTGCGCAAGCGACTGCTGGACGGCACTCAAGAGGACCGCGAATACCTCGACGTCTCGCGACAGGAGTAAGCAGCGCAGTACAACAAGGGTTGACGAGACGTCCACTTCTCAATGGGGGACTTGGTGCTCAAGCGTACTAACCCGCTGAGCGACGCTGCTTGAGGCTATACAGCCTCCCTCGCAAACAGGTGGGACGGTCCATACAGAGTAACACGGAAATCACGTCTCTTCTACGAGCTAGAGCATTGGACGACAGGCGCACACTATGGCCCAGTGCACGTCTCAGAACTCAATTTTATCCCACAGACGACTGGCCTTCCGAGGTCTGCGAGCCCCCAGACCACGACAACATCCCCTTATTATTTACACCGCCCAGACGGGGGGAGAACCCTCACCTTCTTTCCTTTTCTCTTGGGCTTCCGGGTCCTTCAGAATCAATTGAGCCCTACCGTTCCCCTCACTACGTTCGAGTCCTGCTACCCAATGTTCTTTCACTTGCTAATTTACATGCGTATGATATGCCGCACGACCGCCAACCGGGTTCTGGATGTCGAGACGCTCGCTTGTTGCGAGTGGGACCCTACGTTCCGAGGGGCCGGTCTCCGTTTCGGGAACCGTCGTACCGGTTCCAGCCGGCGCCCACGCGGCACACAGAGCACATTGCCACCTGGACCACTCTGGCCCCGGACGGGTCTGCCTTCGGCTGGTGGGCGTGACTCGCATGGGATGACCAACCCCAGGTCCCGATGGGAGCACCGGCCGGTCAAGTCCCGGAACCCTTTCGACACCTGACCCTGATCTCCTCCGGAAGTCGGACGATGTCATGTACGAAGACGACGACGCTTAGCACGTGCGCTCCCAGAAAGGGGGGGGTGGGGGGGGGGGGGGCGGGGGAAGTGGAGTGAGTGTGGGGGCGCTCACACGCGGAGGGGGGGGGGCGCCCCCCCCCCCCCCCTATATGAGTGGGGCCAACTCTGCCCAGCGCCGCTGGGGAGCCGACAAGTAATAAACACTGTTGTTGTTGAACTGTATTCCGGGTGTCGTACCTCCCTATGGGCAGCAGCAAAGCCAAACCGCTGCAGGCTGTATAAACAAACCCACACAAATTTTGTACCTGATGAAGTCGCTTCCCTTCAGTCTTGCACACGTTACTCGAGAAAAGTAATGAATATAACAATTTCTATTACTCTCGGTTAAAAAGTATTTAATTAGATAACCTGGTGCCTTAAAAAAGTAATTGGCCGTTACTTGAAAAAGTAACCGCTACCTTTCCGATTAGTTAAAATTTTGAAAGCGACACATTTTTCGGAGAGCCTTTCGAGTCTTCATTACTGAATTATGATCACCTAAGTATAAACTACTAATTCACCGATTTTGTCAAACCATGCTTTCGTGGGAGACTTGGTTCGAGGATTTTCTGGCAGGAAACTTGTACAGACAACGGGCGCCATTAGAAAGGAGAGGAAAAATACTAACGGTTACAAGGAGTTTTAGTACTTACAGAAGTAATTAAATTACTCTTGTGATTACTTCATAATGAATGAAATCGAATAAGTACAAAATTACTCCGAAAAAGAATCAATTACAAGCAATTTCATTACTTGTAGCGCGTACTGTACAAGTCTGCTTTCCTGTCGTTTGCATCAGCGCGGTATAGGTAAGTCGACGAGAGAAATTGCGACTTTATGCATTCTTCCTTAAAAACAAACAATACTTCCTTTCACCTCAAAGGGGCGATGCAACAATTTTTCCACTTTCAATAAATACAGCTTAGAATTATTCCTCGACATTTATGACCCGTAAAACACATGGTTCTTCTTCTTTTTCTCTACGCAGTGGCAATCGCAGAAAAAAATCGAAAAAACCAAACACAGTTTATTCCTTTAACTTGCAGCCTGAAATACGGCCACGTGATCTGGAACCGATTATATGCCGAAAATGTTTTTAATGTAGTCACGTATTGGGGTCGGCAGAGCACAGGGTGCGTACTGAGTTCCACGCATTCTTAAGGTTCGCCTATTCCCGTCATCCCAGCGATTGGGCAAAAGCCGCTACCCGAATGCTTGTCGAGGCATGGATTGTCACGAGCCAAAATCAAATGCCTACGCACACCTCGTGTCCACTGCATGAACACAATTTAAATATCGTCCCAGCGGGGATCGCAAAGCTTGATGACCCTTTTCCGGCGATCGCATTGTTGGCGTTGTCTCTGCAGCTGCGTCATCAAGTTTTGCGAAGGAGAGACTGGAAAGAAAGGTCCGCTTTTATCCTTGGAATTTAACCGCAACAAAGACGCTTTTTGGTCAGTTGTGTTGCGTACGGGTATTCTTGGGTCCCACTTAGTGCCACTGAGCTGGTGTAAAGTGAGAAACGTTCTTGCCCGCTATCGGTCCAGGTCCAGACGCAGCCGACGCCACGAGCTGATAAGACCAACCAGACAGCGTCATAAAAGAACCATTATGGTGTTCGTCATGTTCCTGCACGTGTTCTATCGTCGCTGAACCAATCATAAGCAGAAAAGACCCAGCGCTTTTGACGCTGCTTGATTGGTTCCATTAGCTCGTCGCGTCGGCTAAGTCGGGACTTAAAGGCCGACAACCGGGCACTAGATTCTGCAAGGCAGAAGATCCTCCTCACCCTGGAGGAGTAAACAGAATACGGTGGACAGGGTAGAAGGGGGAGAGGAGGAATCGGGGGAAAAGTGAAAAGCGCGAACGGGTCGTCGGTCTTTAAGCTGAAATGAAGTATAACTTCTAAACTTTACACGTATACATGTAGATTGTACCTCGGGCGAAACAACCTTGGAGTAAGCTAAATCATCTGCGATGTACTACCTCAATTACAGCTAGCGGTAATGCGGAAGCGCATGTCATCGGACAGTATTAGAGCACTCTAATGGCCCGATGCGCAACTGCAATTAGCGATGCGGATGCGTACAGTTACACGCCAGGCTGTTAGGGTTCTCTGATAGTAACCGATGCTACACGCTGTCGTGTTCACTGTGATTAAGATAGTCCATTCCAAGTGTAGGACTCAACGCAGTTTTCTCTTGTAAACTCTTGCATAACCTCCAAAAATGTGTTGATAAAAATAACACCGTGGCTTTGAGAGAAACAGCCAAATCTTTCTGTTTAGTAGTTCAGAAAGTGAAGACGATGATCAGCCAAGTAGTTCCACATATTATTTTGGCGTTTGAGAAATTTACTTTAAATCATCTAGCCTGTTTGGCTGTGAAATGGCATCAGAGCGATGTACTCTCGTTGAAACAAACACATTCTCCCGGAATGGACTGAGAGGGTTGAAAAAAATTCAAGCACGTATTTCTGAAGTACACTACACTAGGATCACTTTCCAACAACCATATAATTCAACGTTCAACGCACTCTGGTGCTAATAAATCACACAGAAGTTGTTTATTGAACTTCTGCATTTAGCCCACGTGAGTATGTGTGTGTGTGTGTTTGTGTGTGTGTTGCGCGTATATGTTGGGAGAGGGGTGCAGGTGAGGGAGGTTGGATAAAAGGTAACATGATTTTATTCCTTGATTTAGCTTGACCAACCACCTGGTGGTCCCTATTTTTGAGTAAAATTCGCAGTATGTGAAAATAATTCCACCACAATTTAGTAGCACGATGTTTAGGACGTTGTTCATTAGGGAGCTCATTTTCCTTACCGTATGTGTCAATTGATGCAAAACAATTAACGAGTTACTTTCTATTTTACCACGAGTCCTTCCCAAGTGTGATTTGTCCAACACAACTTTCAGCTTTATCAAATACTACGCTGACAAGCGAAAGCGACTGCGCCGCTCTATATTAGAGCAATGCATGGACAAACGGCTCATTTGTTTATTTCATTATCGAACGAGTTCGTAAGTGCGACAAAGACGCGTTCGGACAACGCGTGTTAAAATAACAGAAACAAGACAAACAATGTGTACATATGTGGAAAGTTATCTAAATAGTTGTAAACGAATTTACTATTTCACACATTAAGGAATAAACTGCATGTGGACAAAAACCAAAACAATGAAAAACAGTTTTTTTTAGCGAAGTGAAAATGTTATGTTTGCTATATCGCTATGATTATTGCCGATGCAAACATCGGTGATTCACGTGACACTGGTTATAGTCAGCGACAGCTTAAGAAATCCCTATATAGCTCTACAGCAAGTGAGATTGTAGCATTAGCCAGTAAGAACACAGAATAACAATTCACGAAGCAAGAAGTTCTGCGTTTCTAAAGCCGTCAATAGCTATATTCAAACACACTGTTTAGAAACTGGCCTACTTTGCCCCTGCGCTTGCGCAGAAAATTCGCGAGAGATTACGTATCATCTGCGCATGCGCAGTGCCGACAGCAGCGCCGCCGCAGTGGCATGAAGTCAAAGAGTTCAGTTGGTGTAACGTAGTCAAAATCACAAATAAGTTTTGTGGGTTACAGTAACCGGACTCAATCGCTGAATGTTTCGCTTTTCTTCAGGAGCCGAAAGTACTACCATCAGTATTATTTATCTACAGTTGGCTAACATAATTACAAGCTAGCGAGGTGGCTGCCAAGCCAATAAATATACGGGCAAGAAGCAGACTTGTACGTAGTTCAACTACTCTACTCAAGTTACTGTAGTTTAATTACCTTTCTGAGTAGTTTAGTAACTTTCAATTACATTTTATTTCGGTAATTAGTAGTTTATTCTAATTATTTTTTCTAAGTAACTTGTCAAGTTACAAGTTACTTTCAAGTTTTAGTGATTGTTTTGCCTACCTACGAACAATCATGCACAAAGGAGATAAGATGTTGGAAGATCAGCTGATATTTGCAAAGAGGGGAAAGCATATGGCGTAGGAGAAGGGGGGGGGGGGAGAAAATGGTATGGAGAGACCGAACCCCCCCACCCACCCCCCAAAAAAAGCATAAGCCTCCCTTTTTGACTGGCGCGCGTCGACGGGGCTCCCATTGGCCGCTGCGCTCGTCAGTTTCCACGACCGCTCACCCTATGGCGCTGCGTGTCCATCAGCACGACGTTAGCACGGAGCGTCCGAGGTCAGCGTGCCCAGGGGAGCACGCGCGCTGACAGGCGACGAAAAGTACGCAGCAGGCGAAAAAGGGAGCGGACGAGCGGCTTGCATGTATTCACAACTCATAAGAAGTGCTTGGGTGTACCTCGAGCTTTTTGGTTCGTAGCCAATAAAATTTCAAGATTCGCCTTTAAAGCGCCGAAGAGCAAATCACGAAGCAAGAAGAGCTAACACAATATGACATGCCCTGGGTTTTACGCTGTCGATGACTGTACAACACGAGCTTTCATGAAGTTCCGAAAAAACTGTAGACGTTTCGCGAAAAAAGCAGTTTCTTAATTTAGAATATTGCGGGAATTTATTCGCCTTTTTACGTAACTGAAGCATGAACAAAAAATGTGACACTTTGAACACTTGTATTTTAAAAACAAATGTATATATATATATATATATATATATAAGTTTACATATTCCACATCCAGTTTCTTCCTCCCTGAATGTTTCGTTCCTTTTCCTCGCTTCAGCCGCTCGGCGTAAACGTGGTGCATTTGACGTTCTTCAAGACCGTTGCACCATTCGAAGTGTCTTGCCCTGTGTTGTTAAAAAATAAAAATTAAAAACAGCGCGACGACAGGGACAAGAACGAGAAAGTAGAGGAACAAAAGCGCTCAATTATAACTTAAGTTTCTTCGTGCTAACATGAAGTATATATTCTGCAACGCCAAACAAACAAAGAAAAAAAAATACATGAAAAACATAGGACGCCACGTGCTCGTTAAGCCACAGTCACTCATTGCTCCAGTGCATCTAAAAATGAACATTGTTTTTCTGACATGTTTCATACCTATGTTGTACTTTCGGCGTAAAGAGGGGCTGCCTTCCAACTGCCTGGTTGCCGTGTCCCAGGCGAGAATGAGGGGTCGCTCCAAGAAGATATGTACCAGGTAGCCAGCCACGACAGAAAGTACGAAGTTGGAGAGGGCAGATGACATCTGATAAAATACAGAGCAGATGAGAGAGTCGTAAGAGAGAGAGAGAGAAAGATCGAAGGTTTTGCATCAACCAAAATATTTTACTAGGAAGAATACGTTCCATTCCGCTCATGTCCATTTGGTAACCCGCCTAGAGCGCCAGGTCCTCGCCTTGCAATGTTGAGTAACGTTGACGATTGGGCTAGCGGATACTTGATTCTTAATAGGACGAGCAGCGCTGCACTATTTGTGCTTCTCAATAGTACAAACGGCGCAAAGGCAGAACTGTCGTCCGTCAGCCTTCTTTTACTCCGTCTGTGCCGTTGCCTTTCAATGTGGGCGTTTCGCGTCTAATAAGAAAACGCACGCGCTCTCTGAGGAAATGGGTTACCACTGCCGCACCCAGACTCCGGGTTTGACAAGACAACCGAAACGGCTGTCTCAGTCTGGTGCTAAAGAAGCCCCCGATGATAGATGTCTCCAGCCACGCCTCCCGATTCAAAAAGAAAACCCCGAGACTACGGCGCATCCAGCCGCTCAAACTACGCAAATCCCGTCCGCGCAAAACCATTGGATCTTGGCGGTGTGAGATGCATTGCTTTAGTAAAGTATTTGGTGTCACTGATGGTCACTGCTGGATCACTGATGCGATAAGAGCGCCGAAGATCGAATCATCACGTATGATAGCACACAAAGCGAGGGATGGCGCTTTGAGGATTGTGCTTTAGGAGTCGAGTGACACTACCCCGCAGCCATTGCTTGACGCCAGAAAGTGCGCGAGAGTTCACAGCAGGAACGTTAGAAAATGCCGTTTTTATGCGGAGGTGGGTGTCGGCGTTGAAACTTTTAGGATAGTTTTTCGGGAATCATGTCGAGTTTTATTTCCTCGAATATCGAATCCGATAGGCCTCTAAGCCTTTATAAATAAATACTCTGAGGTAAATTGACGGTCCACATATTACGTTGCTAACTCTCCTTCGGGAAGAAGCCGCAATGCGGTTTAGTGAAACAATAATTAGGTTTTGTTTTGCACATTAGCAACCAATAATGGCAGGCCGAAAAGTTGTGCTAAAAAAATGAAGCCGTAATAATGGCTTGCGTCATTATTACGTAGATCGTTATTGGTTGTTTTTTACTGAAAGAAAACAACAACTATACCAAATAGAAATTTTCGTCATTACAAACGCTGGTGCCATTGCTTTTGGTGGAATACTTTGTTTCAAGCTACAGACCGGAAGAATCATGAACCAACTTAAACTCGGAGCATGTATAGTTATTATAATGACCGGGCCGTTTATTTTGCGACGAGGGCAGAATATCCGGTACATCTCTGGGCGCTCTATTGCAACATGCAAGTTGGTCTGCTCCTTACGCCCCTGGTGCGTTTGTTTGCCCCCCAAACGCGCCCATGTGCTTTTGCTCTCCCCCGACCAACGACGGTGGGCACTTGGCTACCTCATCATCGCGCGTTCCCTCCCTATGTAGCTTTCTGATTGGCGTGCTCCGCCTTGCACGCCGATGCGCCAAAGACTCATTTTGGAACGCTAGCTCGTCGTCTAGTCACTGAAAGTTCAGAAACACCGGACGTGGTGAGTACCTTGTTACCACCCTGCATACGAGTTGCGGCATTAGCCGAAAGAGCGCAAATCAGCGAATCACGAAGCGAGAAGCATAAACCTAATAGCTCACGCCCTGTGTTTCTTAAGTTGCCCACACTCTAAGAAATGCGTGCGCGTCTTCTTACCCGCAAAGCAAAACACTCAAAGAGCCAATCTCTGCAATCTAGGAAATCAGCTTAGCGAATGATGAGGCGGAACTTCCGTTTAGACCTAAAAAAATATGTCTGCGCTGTGGCGTTACGCAATGCAAGCATGACGCTTTGCATTGCGTAATGCCACAGCGCAGACTTAATATTTAGCTCTAAGCAAATGCTCCGCCTCATCATTCGCTTAGCTGATTTCCTAGAGTGCAGAGATTGGCTCTTTGAGTGTTTTGCGTGTAAGCACACGCGCAGGCATTCTTTACACTCCAAAAAATGGCCGTGCGTCTACTTTCACGCACAACACTCGGAGAGCCAATCAGCCCAGCTTACGGAGGCAGCTCAGTGAATGACAATGCCGAAACATATGTTTAGAGCGAAAAACGCAGTCTGAGTTGTGACATTAAGCAATGCAAAACGTCACGCTTGCATTGCTTAATGTCACAACTCAGACTGTGTTTTTTGGTCTAAACATATGTTTCGGCATTGTCATTCGCTGAGCTGCCTCCGTAAGCTGGGCTGATTGGTTCTCCGAGTGTTGTGCGTGAAAGTAGACGCACGGCCATTTTTTGGAGTGTACAGGGTAGATTCTTTGAGCTTACATACGTTATCAAATCAAGATATTTTAATGTTGCATAAAATAATTAATGGCCAAATATATAGCAGCTTACTGTCTTCTGTTAACTTACACGTACCTCGACGTTTCAGCAGGCACTCCCGTTTGTTTTATATTGGTTCTCAGGAGAACGTGTATCCGATCACCCTCGTGCAAGTGTCTTTCAATGCCATTTCAGCAGTCATTTTTTGTTAGATCCGTTTACAAATTATGTGTCTTTGAAATGTGAACTTGAAGCTTAGATTTAAGTTATCATTACATTATCGATTTTCTATCTGTGTTTTGTGGAAGCTGTATAATCAAGAACGTGCTTCATATCAAGACTTTGGTCATTCTGAAGGAGGAAATAATAAACAATAATTATTAATATATAATTATTGTTCCTATCTAACGCATATCTCACGTGTGTGCGTGTGGCCGTGCATATTGCCGCGCGCAAGGCTGAGAAAGCAACGCTCGGTCACGGTCCTCCAGAAAGTTCCCGTTTATTCATGTACCGCACGTAACTTCTATCATTCATCCCTGCTTTTGTTTTCTAGAAAGTGCGTGTTCATTCTCGCCCCGATCACGCGACGCTCGAACCGCTTTCGCCGAATCTTCGAGATAGCGACGCACTCTAGATAAGAGGCCGCCCGCGACCTTGTCGAGTCAGTCTCGCCCCAGCGCTCGATTCTGCTGACACGCCGACTTCGACGCCCGCGACGCTCTGCTTTCTTCTGTTTCCTTCTTTATTTTTGGCACAAGTTCGCCACATTAAACGTTTAGTTCTTCCCGTTTATTTCCTTTTATTTTGGTCACCACCCGTGACATCTTGGTGGAGGTGCTGGGTAGCGCATGCCCGTGCAGCGTTCCCCTCCCAGGGCCCGCAGTGCAAGCCCGATTCCGAGCCCGGTGAGAAGACCACTCGACGCGGAACCTGAAACTCGGACCAGTCGCCGCACCCAAGGTCTACACCCGGAATACGGACTTCTGCCACCCAGGACCAAGCAGCCGATGAAGCCGACGATGGACAACCAGTCGCAGGCCCCCGCCGCTCCTGCCGTCGTCTACCTACCCGTCGCTCCTCGGACACCGGCTCCGTTCCACGGCGAACTCCACGAAGACGTTGAAGATTGGATCGACCAATTCGAACGCGTCGCCCGCCACAATAGCTGGACCAACGAGCAACGGCTGCAAAACGTGTATTTCTCGCTCGAGGGGACTGCCAGAAGCTGGTACGAAAATCACGAGTCTTCATTGACATCCTGGGACATTTTCAAGAGCCAGCTGAAGGCGACATTTGTCAACCAGCACCGCCGAGAGAGAGCCGAAGACTTACTGCGTACCAGGACTCAAGGCCCCAACGAGAGCATCACCGGCTTCGTGGAGGATGTTCTCCGCCTAAGCGCCCGCGCCGATCCTCAGGCTACCGAGGAGAAGAAGCTGCACCACCTGATGAGGGGTGTGAAAAGCGAGATTTTCGGCGGTCTCATCCGGAATCCCCCAACAACAGTCGACGAGTTCATCACGGAGGCGACAAATATGGAACGGGCCTTGCTAGCCCGCGCCAGACACTACCAACGACACCCTGGCGTAACTACTCTAGCGACATCTGGATCCGACCTGGGCACCACCCTCCCCGACATCCGTGACCTTATCCGTGAAGCCGTCCGGGAGGAGTTGAAGAAGTTGCTACCTGCTGCCACAAGCCTGGATACGCCCTCAGTCGCCGAGATTGTCCGGGAAGAACTTCAGCAGGCGCTGCAGCCAGAAGTTCTCGCCAGCGCCGCTCCTGAACCACCGAAGCTGAGCTACGCCGCAGCTACCCGACGACCACCGCCCCCTGCTCACCCGTATACGGCGCCACCTCGACGTGAACCTCCAGCGCCGCAGTATTCACGACGCCATGAAGATCGGGCGTACGTCCGCCCAGAACAAGCTGCTCCACGAAAGACCGACGTGTGGAGGACGGCCGATCGACGCCCGTTGTGCTACCACTGCGGGGAGGCCGACCATATCTACCGTCGTTGTCCCTACCGGCAAATGGGCCTGCGTGGGTTCCACCCGAACGACCCACGCCCGAGGTACGGCGAACGCCCTCACGACATCGAGGAGTACCTCCGACGTTCCCCCTCCCCAGTGTCGTCACTCCGCCGTGAAGCCCGCTCCCCATCGCCACGACGTTCAGCCTCCCCAGCGCCACGATCCCGCCGAGAGAGCCTGTCTCCCCTGCGTCGTCGGGAAAACTGAGTGCGGCAACGCCTGGTGGTGACGTTGCCGAAAACGACGGAAGCAAACAGCCTCCAAGAACGCCGGAGCGCTCCCACTCTCTCGACGCCCCGCATTGCACCGACGCGCCTGCAACGGTGTCCAACAACCTAAACGTTGTTATCGATGGCCAAAACGCATCGGCACTCGTTGACACCGGGGCAGACTACTCAGTATTGAGTGGGAGGCTCTCTCGCCACCTTCGAAAAGTCACGACGCCGTGGGATGGACCGCAGATACGAACCGCCGGAGGACACCTCATCACGCCTGTCGGAAGGTGCACCGCTCGCGTCGAAATTCACGGCGAGACGTGTCCTGTGAAATTCGTCATTCTACAAGACTGTTCCAGAGACGTCATTCTCGGCATGGACTTTTTGTGTGAATACGGCGCCGTCATCGACCTTGGAGAAAACAGATTGACGCTGCGGACACCTGTTCCGCCTTCAGAGAAACTCCAAACTGCGTCAGCCGCCGTCCGAGTCGCTGCCGACCACGTGAATCTGCCGCCGCGATCAAGTGTTGTCGTACCTGTCGTGACCGATGCAGCTACCCGTAGCGAAGTTCTTCTGGAAGGTAACCTCCAGTTGCTCCTGGGAAGAGGAATAGGCGTCGCACGAGGAGTAGCTGAACTTCAGGATGGCCGCACTGTGGTCCTCGTGACGAACTTCCGGAATGAAACGCAACACCTCACGAAAGGTGCAGCCGTTGGCCACGTCGAGGATCTCCGAAACTCCGCCGAAATCGCCGCTATTACTGATCAATCCTCGCCACCTCAGCAAGACGGTACGTCGCCAGCGCAACTCGACATCGACCCTAAGCTTCCGGACCCAAAACGACGGCAGCTGATGAACCTCCTCGCCGAATACCGTGACTGCTTTGCGACGTCGTCGAAGGTACGCCAAACAGCCGTTGCGAAGCACCGCATCATTACCGAGGACGACGCGCGCCCTGTGCATCGATCACCGTACAGAGTCTCCGTTAAAGAAAGGGAGGTGATCCAGGAGCAAGTTCAAGAGATGCTGAACGACGACATAATCCAGCCATCAAGCAGTCCGTGGGCCTCTCCAGTCGTACTGGTTAAGAAGGACGGAACGCTTCGGTTCTGCGTGGACTACCGGCAGCTGAACGCGGTGACGAAGAAAGACGTCTACCCACTCCCCCGAATCGACGACACGTTAGACCGGCTGCGCCACTCTCGATACTTCTCATCGATGGACCTGAAGAGCGGCTACTGGCAGATCGAAGTCGACGAACGGGACCGAGAGAAGACAGCTTTCGTCACGCCGGATGGGCTGTACGAGTTCAAGGTAATGCCCTTCGGACTATGTACGGCGCCAGCAACTTTCCAGCGTGTTATGGACACCGTACTGGCAGGACTGAAGTGGCAGAGCTCTCTTGTCTACCTCGACGACGTCGTGGTGTTTTCCAGCGACTTCGACGAGCACTTGCGACGACTCCGAGCTGTTCTTCAAGCCATACGGACCGCTGGACTCACACTCAAGCCATCAAAGTGTCGGTTCGCCTATGACGAACTGAAGTTTCTAGGTCACGTGGTTAGCAACAAAGGCGTGCGCCCAGACCTTGAGAAGACTCGCGGCGTCGCGTCATTTCCAGTGCCGACAGACAAAAAAGGCCGTGCGAAGATTCCTCGGACTTTGCGCCTACTATCGTCGCTTCGTTCGGGATTTCGCACGGATTTCCGCACCGCTCACAAACCTCACGAAGGACGCCGAGAGGTTCGAATGGGCCGAGGAACAGCAGCAGGCATTCGACGAGCTGAAGCGACGACTCCAGACGGCTCCGGTTCTTGGACATTTCGATCAGGATGCGGACACCTAGATTCACACTGACGCAAGTAACGCAGGACTTGGCGCGGTACTAGTTCAAGTACAAGAAGGCACCGAACGAGTCATCGCCTACGCAAGTCGGACACTGTCCAAGGCAGAGAGAAATTACTCCACGACTGAGAAAGAATGCCTTGCGGTCGTCTGGGCAATCACGAAGTTTCGTCCGTACTTGTACGGAAGCCCGTTCCGCGTAGTCACGGACCACCACTCGCTCTGCTGGCTTGCGAACCTCAAGGACCAGTCAGGACGCCTCGCTCGATGGAGCCTCCGGCTACAAGAGTTCAACATGACTGTGGTTTACAAGTCAGGACACAAGCACAGCGACGCTGACTGCCTGTCCAGGGCCCCTGTCGAAACACCTTCCGGCAGCAGCGACGACGATGATGACGAGTGCTTTCTAGGGGCAGTGAACACCGATGACATGGCACGACGTCAACGAGACGATCCGGAGCTGCGAGCCTTAATCGAGCACCTGGAAGGTCGCAGCGGTACCGTACCCCGTGTTTTCTCACGAGCCGTGCCGACCTTCACCATTCGGCAAGGTGTACTCTACAAAGAGAACTTCGGGAACAACAACTCGCCGTGGCTGCTGGTAATACCGACCGACCTTCGAGGGGAGATCTTTCAAGCATGTCACGACGACCCGACGTCCGGACACCTTGGATACAGCCGGACACTGGCCCGTATTCGTGAAAAGTATTACTGGCCCAAGCTCCCCAAGACCGTCCACCTGTACACACGATCATGCCACGAGTGCCAGCGACGCAAGAAACCTCCGACGAGGCCGGCCGGACTCCTGCAGCCTATTTCTCCTCCAACTGCACCCTTCCAGCAGATCGGAATGGATCTACTTGGTCCTTTTCCGCCTTCGACGTCGGGGAACCGCTGGATCATCGTCGCCACAGATTATCTCACGCGCTACGCCGAAACGAAAGCTCTTCCTTCGGGGACTGCTGTGGAAGTTGCCAAGTTTTTCATTGAGTCAATCGTCCTCCGGCACGGCGCTCCAGAAGTTCTGATTACAGATCGCGGATCATCGTTCATGGCACAACTGACCCAAGAAATCCTCCGACTCAGTCACACCAGCCATCGTCGTACAACTGCGTACCACCCGCAGACCAACGGGCTGACGGAGCGACTCAACAAGACAATCGCCGATATGATCTCTATGTACGTCTACGTAGAGCACAAGACGTGGGACGAGGTGTTGCCCTACGTCACGTTCGCCTACAATACGGCGGTTCAAGAGACCACTGGATTCACCCCTTTCCAGCTGGCACATGGTCGGAAGGTAACGACCATGCTGGACGCCATGCTGCCCGATGAGCCATCTGACAACGAGAGCGACGACGCCCAGGCGGTTGCTCAACACGCCGAAGAAGTTCGCCAGCTCGCCCGACTCCTGATTCAAGACCAGCAACGCGTCGACGCCGGCCGCTACAACCTTCGTCGCAGGGACGTCCACTTCCAGCCCGGAGATAGGGTGTGGGTATGGACGCCCATCCGTCGCCGCGGCCTCAGTGAGAAATTGCTGAAACGATACTTTGGACCCTACAAAGTACTTCGTCGCCTCGGCGAGCTGAACTACGAGGTGATGCCCGACGGAACACGAACATCGTCACGCCGCCCACCACGACCTGAGGTCGTCCACGTCGTGCGCCTGAAGCCGTACTACGCTCGATAGGACTGTGGACCCTTTGTGCTCCAAAAGACTCTTTAGTTTATCGTTCTTTTTTTTTATTTTGATTTGTTTTACACTGCATCGGGGCGATGCACTTTTAAAGGGGGGAGTAATGCCGCGCGCAAGGCTGAGAAAGCAACGCTCGGTCACGGTCCTCCAGAAAGTTCCCGTTTATTCATGTACCGCACGTAACTTCTATCATTCATCCCTGCTTTTGTTTTCTAGAAAGTGCGTGTTCATTCTCGCCCCGATCACGCGACGCTCGAACCGCTTTCGCCGAATCTTCGAGATAGCGACGCACTCTAGATAAGAGGCCGCCCGCGACCTTGTCGAGTCAGTCTCGCCCCAGCGCTCGATTCTGCTGACACGCCGACTTCGACGCCCGCGACGCTCTGCTTTCTTCTGTTTCCTTCTTTATTTTTGGCACAAATTCGCCACATTAAACGTTTAGTTCTTCCCGTTTATTTCCTTTTATTTTGGTCACCACCCATGACAATATTGGTACCTAAATTCAGAATGCGAAACCCATCTGAGAAGAAAAATACCCTTCACGGTTTTAGATTTCACTAAATGCTTTGATTACGGGCTTGTAATAAGAAGGTTAGCCGGTACTGAAGTATGTGAGAAGCTTATGCGGAGAGCAAGTCGTCTGCTTCTTGCGCACCAGTTGCTGCGACGTCAGAACGATGCCGAGCTCTGATTGGCTTTGATTGAAAGGATAGTGAGTAGACATCAATGCTAGATGCCTTGAGGCCTACCCACTATTTTTTTTTTTAATCAGCCAATAAGAGCTCGGCATTCTCACATGATCGCAACCCGTGTGCAAGAAGCAGACGAACTAGCGCCCCGCATTGTATAACTTTGGCTAGCATTTTATAGCAAAAAGGAAGATCATATGCACCAGATGCTGTACCGCTCAAAGGGAGAAGCGCGAAAACAAGTACGAACGTAGCGTGTCTTCTCTTTTTTTTTCGTCGTGTTCTTTTTACCTTCTGTTTTGATTCTTTTAATAATCTGGAAGTATGCGCGCAACCTCAAATATCATAGATTGTTTACATTAATGCGAACGTATTTAGCTTTTTATATTTAAGAGATTTTGTACTTTGTCCCGTAGTTGTACAATAATTAACGAAACAAGATGTTCTATGAATTTGGATAATATGCTTTACCAACACCAACCGAGAAATTGCTAAAATCTCAAATCCATAAGATTCTATTCTTTAGCTTAAGATAGTCACTGTTGCTTTTAAAACTTACGTGAGCCATATCTAAAAAAAAAGAAAACATGAACATTAAAGGAACAAACATAACAAACTAAATTACCAGGTGTGAGCTAAGCTAGAGGTACAGGGAACGAAGAAAAGCTAAAAGTCCTGTTTTTATATTTCTCTTGTTCACCTTCATGTTTGTTACAATGACAGATCAGATGCTAGCACTGTGAGTATATACCTCAGAAACAAAGCATGCGGATGCAAACCCTCCAGATGAGATTTGCCAGCAACCAGACTTGCTCGTAGTTCAACTACTCTACTCAAGTTACTGTAGTTTAACTACCTTTCTGAGTAGTTTAGTAACTTTCAATTACATTTTTATTTCGGTAATTAGTAGTTTAATTACTTTTTCTAAGTAACTTCTACTCAAGTTACAAGTTACTTTCGAGGTTTAGTGGTTGTTTTGCCTATCTACGAACAATCATGCATAAAGGAGATAAGATGTCGGAAGATCAGCTGATATTTGCACAGAGGGGGAAGCATGTGGCGTAGGAAGGGGGGGGGGGAGAATATGGTATGGAGAGACCGAACCCCCCCTCCCCCCCACACACAAAAAAAAAGTATAAGCCCCCCCCCCCCCCCCCCCCCCCCCCCAATGCAACGATACTGCTACGAGGCGCGGTTAGCGAACAGACACGACGCACGATTGGCCGAGTATGCTGCGAGATTAGCAGCGAAGACTGGCGTTTCTCTGTGTCCCGAAGCTCAAGGAGACTCGAGGTATATGAAGAAAGGGTTGTCCCTTCATCTCCCCAACGGAAACTCTCGCCCACTACAGGAGGTGCACACACTGCACCCTCACTCAAAAGAGGGAACCAAATGCAGCACCTGCTCTGAAACTCATCTCGTGCTCCCGTAGTTTGTGCTGTACTCGAAACATCGCCTGCTAAAGGGCAAAGCAAAATTACCTTTTTGCGTTGTCTTTCCACCCAAAACTGAGAATATACAGATCTTCAAAGATTCAAAGATTGTTCGAGAAACCTGTAGTAATTCCCCCCAGCGTTTTTATATAAAATATAATAAACAAGCAGTGTTGGGAGGTACTCTATGTACGATGTACATGGTACTTGAAGTGCTACCGTTTAGAAAAATGATACTTTACTTGAAGTAAGTCTTCTGAACATGTACTTGTATTTTTCGAGGAAAGTAAAGGCCCGTTCACACTCTTGCGACCGAGTACGACCGGGAGAGACCAGACCGGTTTTTAAGCCTCTTGCGACTTGTTAGGACCGGATGCGTTGCTGCGGAGCTGGTCCTAAGAGATCGCAAGAGGCTTAAAAACCGGTCTGGTCTCTTTCGGTCTTACTCGGTCGCAAGAGTGTGAACGGGACTTTAAACTCCCGACTTCAACGTACATTCCCCGAATTTGAAAACAAGAAACTGGTGGTATCGTCGTGTGAAAACGCGCTCTTTCGAGACGTCATCTGGTCTATTCTCTGAGTAAAGTAATGGCGGCTGTAAGACCGAAGCCAATAAGTGTCTTATGAGTTAATTGAGTCAAATAGCTTGTCAGCGAGTGTAAAACAACTACTCTGCGGCGACTTGACCGTATACAATATTTGCTGCCATTTCCATAAAAAACTGATGCAACTCCAATTACCCCTGAAGCAATGCACACCAGTTAAAAACACTGTATGGGGAATAAAAGGGCATCATGAAAGATTGTGTTAAAATTGCTTGTACTTTACCTTGAAATATATTGTATTTAAATACGTTACCTGAAGTACAATGCACCCGGTGTACTTAATGCTTTACTTGAAGTACATAACCTTTTATTTACTGAAAATTGTGTCCATATGGTGGGGTATTCATATTAACTGGGTCCATATTAACGAGACATGACTAATTATTCGACATACAGTAATTACTAAAATATTTCTTAAAAACCTGTCTGAAGCACCTGTACTTTACTTCAAGTACTTTTTAGGTGTACTTTACGCAACACTGTAAACAAGCGGACACTGTCTAAAAATCATGCTCAGACAGTGCTAAACCTCAAAGTAGAAATGTCCCATTCGCAGTACATTATTGACCAAACAAACAAGAAAGTACAAAGCAATTAGGCACGCAGAAGCAGAACCAGCTATTAAAGCATATCTGTGAAATAACAAGCCGATTCATATTTGGCTAGCATAATTTCGCTAACGGGTCAAAACCTCTGTACTTTTTTTTTACCGCAAAAACAAAAAAAACAAACAAAAAAACTTATAAAAGTAAGTTTAAAAGTTATTCGCTAATTTGTTTACGGTACTTAGTAATTTTCTGAATTACTTTCTATTTGAGTGATTTCTACTCTACTCAAATTACTTTTGAAGCCAATACTCAGTAACCTAACTTAATTAATTTTTTTGAGTAACTTGTACATGTCTGCCAGCAACCATATATGCTTGCAAAGGCTTCCACCCTTTCCTCAATCATGTAGATACTTTGTGTGGGACACCCTGTCGTTAACGTCTTTCATTTGAGCAGCCACACTTCAAAAGCCAGTCTGGCCACCGCGGGTGGAAAGCGCCTAGTTGGTGCACTTGGCATCCGTGGGCATGCCTTATCAGGACTTGACTATCAGGCAATCTACACGCTGCAGTAGCGAGATGGCGGCGTCCAGAGGTCGTACTTGCAAGCGTGTGTAGACATGGATAAAGCAACTTACGACGAAAAAATGCATGTGCTCGATTCTCTGACGGATGGTCCAGAGGCTGAAGAAGACGACGTATCCGTGGACGAGGTATATGGCGTACGACAGACGACCCAACGGGGCGAGAGCGTCCCAGGACAACAGGGAGTCGATCACACCTACGCGAAATTGATTGGAGAACCAAACACTGGGTCAGTACGCGAAGCAGATTTGTGAATTCTTAAGACAAAGCAGAAAGAAGTATTGCGACTATATCATTTTGTTAGGTATTGAAAGCCCAAGAGTGTGAGTTGAAACGTCCTGTTAGCCTCGTAGCTTAATGTTTTAATTGTTTCAGCTTCAAGACTCCTTCAATATATATATATATATATATATATATATATATATATATATTAATGTGCTCCAATTAAGACAGTATTTTTTGCAGATTTTATGAACCTTCTCAACAAAAAGTTTTGATCGGCCGCAATAATTTTGCAACTTAGCAATTCACTCGACAAAGCAAGCGTTACTTTTGAAATATCGCTCAAATAGGCTTGGGCTAGAGTAGTAGATTAAGGAAACACGTTTGGCGTGCGAGTAAGCGATTCTAGTTCTGTTTTTGGTAAAAATTTAAAGAACACCAGACAAACATCTTCCGAAACCAAGGACGCCATTCTTATGCTTGGAGTTTGCGAGAATCCCATTTAAATTTCATGCAGGCCATCGGCACGCTATGAGTAGAATGTTTTTGATCGAATTATCAGAGCTACAGTTACCTTAATTAAAAAGGAGTTCGAGCGCTATGCCACAAGTAACTTTTATGGCTCAATCGGGCATCGTGGTAAATAACAACAACGTTTGTCGTGGAAACGAAAAAAGTAGCTTGATGACAATATGAGCAATATGCAACAGTAATGTTTGTTGGCAGAAATATGGGTTTAACGTTGGTAGGTAAAACGCAAAAGTAAAAATTTCTATGATATGGCTGTAGAATTAATTTATTAACATAACAATTAATGTAGTGGCCCACTATATTAGAATAGCATTTTAACAGAATAATCGCTCAGAAGCTCACTATTTTAAGGGTGGTGACGGACATAATTTTCGTCACTGTTAAACTCAACATTAGTGCACGACATTTTTGTCAAACTCAACATACAAAAGTCACTGTGGGAACCAATGTTTTCAAAGTTCAAATATTATTATCTAAAATCAATGCTCAATGTGCTCCATGTCTTCTTGGTTGAGAATATCTAATCTTATTGGTGTATTGTTTCAGTTTTCAATGTTACTTCCATCTACAGCAAGGGGCACGAATTTCCGTGTAGCTTTTTGCTTTTCTGTCTCATCCTTCTATCAAATAAATATTTGTCGGTCAAATATCTCGCATTTTTGAATTGTTTATGTAGTTCGCATTCTGACGTTAGTAAAACAATCTCCAAACTTATTTATTCTCAACGAAACTTTTGCCATCAGTCAAGGGTATTTTAATGTATGCCAAACAAACTAATAAGGGAAATAAAATGTTTTATTAATAGAAACTGCTCCAGGATTTCGGAGGTTATGAACCACCGTAATTGTTATTCCGGGAAATATAACGACATACTTACAATATCCGCATTGCGTGCACAGTTCTATCAGCCACCATATTAGAAAGGTTAACAATTTTAATTATTGATTAAGATTTTAATAGGTGCAAAATCGTTGTTTCTAACGATGTATATGGAAAATGTCGAAGAGCAGTGTCCATTGAATACTCATATAGAGGTGCTAGCCTGTGAGGCCCTGAGATGAAGCTTGGAAATTTCACAGCCTCGACCCCTACAATGCACTAGAAATAAAGGGTTTCCTTTACCTCCTCTTCCCGTGATGCAGGCAAAGACGATCCAAGCGACGCCCAGCGACCAGGCAGCGCGGTGGGTTGTGGCAAATGCGAGGGTCACCGGAAGTGAAGGCACGTCACCCTGACCCCATTGCGCGGTCGAAAACAAAGCCAGGCCGGTCAGGGCGAAGGAAAAGGCCCAAAGGAACATCTGCACCACCTATGGGAGGATCAGAAAATTCGTTCAGCCATAAATTACTGGCAATTACTGCAACGAACTAAAAACCTTAAGCCGAGTGCTAAAAATTATTAGGTACATTCGAGATATTTTTTTTTAGTCCCTTTGCTTTAGTCAACCGCTTCCTTATTCAGTTCTAATCACATCTGAAGTTTTCCTCATAGCTTAGAACTAAGATACAACTAGCTGAAACAAACTAGAAGGCGTAGAGCAGCGTTTTTCTTGCACATTTTTCGGCAGTTATATGCATGGTCGTGTGTGCCACGAGGTTTTTTCATCTGGCGAGTTCTATTGTCTTGGTTTTGTATTTCTCTTCTGATGTTGACACGGCGTCTTTTTGATAATTCATTCATTCTCTTGTTCATTCACTGACTAATTAAATATCTGAATATTTGCCTACGAATGAATTAATGAACCAATTTATCAAATAATGCATTCATTAGTTGTTTAATTATTTGAAGAATTACAATTTATTCCTGTTTACACTTACGTTGCAAGCCATATGTAGGCAATAAAGGTTGGTCGGCCATCCTTGATGTTAATGATTGTGTTTTTGAGTTGTCCAGTCTCTATCATTACATTTACAATTCTCTTCGTTTTTCTAACTTCGATGCATAATATAGAAAAAAAAATGATGCATCTTGAAACAACGAATGTCCATTTACCTTTCTCAAGCAATCTTAAAAAATTCAGTTTAAGGATCATTTAAAAAAAGATAGTCAAGAAATGTTTATATTTTAATTTATTTGACACCAAAAGAGCCCCTAAAAAGTTTTTTGTTTAAACTGTCTCGTTAGGACATGCGTGTCAAAAATTGATTTTAGGCGAAAAAAAAAATGGTGTTAGTGCAATATTGACGGCGTAAGACGCGATTTAGTCGGCAGTTACCTCCTTTCCATTCGCTTTCTCTCTCGGCATTTCGGGCGCGTGGAGGAGAGGTGGATCGGCTTGACCTTCACTACCGAGATGGTCATTCCAGAATGACCCGTGACGCCATGAACTTCGCGCGCAGAATTTCAAATAAATCTCACGCGGTCAATATTACCTAAATTGTTTTTCGCGCAAAATCTATTTGGAGACACGCGTGTCCCAGTTAGACTGTTAAAAAAAACAACAAAAAAACAACAACAACAATTCTTTTTCTTTTTAAGTGACTTTTAAAAGGACACTAAAATAAAAAAAAAATAAAAACTTTTTTTTTAAAAGATTTAGCTGGGACACGTATTTTTATAGCAATTATTCCATGAAAAAAGAAATCGCACAGTGTTTACGCCGTTAGTCGCATTTTGGTGGCGGCCACGGCACGCTCTAAGCCCCACCCACAAATCGGTGGCCCGCTCATTACTACTGGATTGGCTGCTCGGCTGAACACACTAACAAGCCCAGGGTCTCCCTTGTGCGACATTGTCACGACTGCCGGGGAAAGAGAGAGAAGAGACCAGCCAGACAGTTTGGAAAATCAAAAATTAAAATATTTTTTAAGAGAAGAAAACTAATGCGAAAAGTAATTGGCAAACGAAGATAGAAAAATGGTAATCAGAGTTGTCGATACAGACACACAAAAAAAAATCATACTAAAAAATGCCACATTTTTGACTATGACCATGCGGTCTATACCTCATTCACACTGGTTACAGGAAGCTGGTTACAGTGTGTGAATGAGGAATTTGACCTCAACTACGCATACCGTAGTTCAGATTTCAGTGGCTCTTTTCAGAGCCACCAACTCGCTGCTTTTTCGGGCGCACTCCTGGCTGCCTCTCGTGTCTCATCCGAACGTTGAACTGCGAAAGCAGGCGATGCACGAAACAAGAACCGTCGCAGACGAAGATACGTCATTTGCGGAGCAGCATTGGGCAGTTTTTTTTAAATTAATATTTACGGCGCGACACTTTCTGCACAGTGAAACTTAGCTGGAAACTCAAACATCTTTCTTTTGGCAAATATCCCTCGCAACCAAAAACTCGGATAAAGGCGGGCTTTCTCGCTTGGCGCCTAGGGGCTTTACGTCCAGCAGAGCCGTGTATTGGGAGAGTTTGGCCAACAGGCGGAGCAAAGGCCGCCGCCAGCGCCGAATATTCCCCCCGCGATTAGAGCGTAAACTAAATTTGTGACACAGCGTCGACCAATCAGGAGACCCCGACGTCAGAATATTGCAAACGACATTCGAAGCGTGAAATAGAGGCGTTCAATCTCGGCCTCTCTGCTTTATCTCACAAATGTCGGCAGTGAAGACAAAGGTACAGGCGCGTGAACCTAGCTCAGCAGAACGCTTTTGTTTGTATGTGAACTCGTGCGTAGGAGCCACTTTGCAAAGCCACGCGCTCGTGCCCATGCCTTTCTCTGCACTGCTGATGTTGGCTTGTTAGAACAGCGTCCTGGAGACGCGGTGTCCCGCTCGGCTCGTGCGCTGGCTTTGGCAGTGCTTTCTTTCACCGTCTCAGCTCAGACGCTGTTTCTAGCAAGTTGGCCCTGGTTTGGAGCGCACGTTCGTTTATTTTACACTTGAATATTGGCGTGACGAAAACCTCGCACGCACAAAGTTTTCAGTCACTGAGAGTTACACCTTTTAACTCTAGCGACGCTAAAACGGCTTGAATTAGTCGTGTCACAAATTTAGAGCTCACGACCACCGCTAGGGGCTGTTTCGCGGCCTGTGGTTGGCCCCGAGATGCTCGCCTATTCAAACCAATGTATGGCCAAACTCTCTCAATAAACGGCTCTGACGTCCAGTGATCTGCAGCGCCATCTCTGGATAAGGCAAAGAAACATGGACGTCGATAGGTGTCCCCCCGACAGCCGCCGCTGCGTCGTTAAAAAAAAATCACTTTTTATTATTTATTTTTGTACTTAGAGTTCCGACTTGGAAATTTTTGCACAAAAATGTGACCAGTTATAAACATTTTTGAGTGAGATTGGAACAAGATCCGTGAAGTCTTTGATTTTTGAGAGCCATTTTAGCATGTAATTAGTTTTTGTCAGGGTTGGGCAGAAATACTCAAAAATGTATTTGGAAATACAAATACTGGGATACATTAAAATAGTAGCTAAAATACTGATACTAAGATACATCTGTAAAAATGTATCGCGATACGTATCGAGAATACATTTTAAAAAGAGGCAAAAAGTATTTGGAAATACGAATACAGGAATACATTTTAGGGAGGGCAGAAATACAAATACAGAAATACTGATAGTGCAATACATTTTCCAAATTTTTTGAGACGCCAACTGAGATGAAGCTTGAAGTTTGAAGTACATGTTTTCGATCCCGAAATTACTTTCCTGTAGGCTTTGCACTTTGCCTTGAAGGTAGTGGTTTCGGACGACAAGGAGTCTTCAATGGGCCCCAAAAAACGTTCCATCAAGGGCTGACCGCGGTCCCTTCCATGACATCCTGTCTGTCTGGGGAGGGAATCCTGTCAACCTTGATCACATGATGTCACTGTGTAATGAACTAGTATTCTGTATCTGTAGGTGTGGCCTTGAACATGAAACCTTACCACGCTGATGTATGAAAGGACAATACGTACTTTCGTTTTAGGTTACCTATAGTTGAAGATCGTGCATGCAGTGTCATTTAGAATTTTTGAGAATAGTGGACCACCTGAAGCATCTTAGAATACATGTCTTATCTTCTGTTACGGTTGAAAAAACGATACGGTAGCATCCCTGTTCTGAAGGTCCTTACTACCGACCCTCCGCCACCGACGCACGGATTGCAGTCCTCAAGGTTTTCCTAGCATTATCCAAACAGAGACCTCGTGGATAGCGAGCTGATATTGCCGGCACAGGTGCGAGCTGTCCGAGAAACGGCGGTCTCGAGACGAGTCGCGGGAACGTAGTCTGGGATAGCACAGCCAGGTCACTTCTGGCCTCCTTCTGGGTTTCGGATCACCAGAGCAGCGGGTCACGTTCACGTCGGCTGATGACGTACCCTTGAGCCGTGCAATGTTACGGGCGCAGCCCCAGATACATTAAAATATGTGTTGAACTTCACAGCGTGAGTCTTCCTGCTATTTCAAGTCAACCACCGCCAGGCTCGTGCTGCAACGGAATGTGACTCAGCTTTGCCGGCTGGGTGTACTCTGTACGCTAAGGCGAGAGAGACGGCTAGCAGCGGGCATTGGATGCCAGCAAACAATGACTCAAGAAATCCCTACCTAAGGACCTGCGGCAGAAGATGTTCTGGCTCCACCCCTGGCACGCCCCCTGGTTCGAGTTTCCGACTACGCAACACTTTTTAGAAGAGAGAAGAGGACACATAGAAAAATAGTTTGCAGAATCAAAAGGAACCTTGATCTGCATAGTAACAATGCCCCAGCATTTCTTGACTTTGGTGCCCTCAAAAGTAAAAAAAAAAAAAAAAAAAGAAAAAGGCGTTCGCACTTTTTTTTTTTTTGGGGGGGGGGGGGAGTATTTTTGAAGAAATGTAACGAAATACATTTCATCCTGATTGTATCGCGATACAAAGAAACATTCCAAATGTATTTCGATACAGGAATACAGATACTGGTGCAAAAAATGTATCGCGATACAGAAATACAGATACGAAATGTATTTCTGAAACACTATCGCGATACATTTGTATCGCGATACTGCCCAACCCTGGTTTTTGTGACACCTGTACGTGCGACAGTTGTCTGCTGCAAACTATGCTCGCACTCCTAAAACTAAACGAGCTCAACGAGCTACGCTCGGTGAGCACGCCGCAAAGGACGCCAGCCATGCTTGTTACATCGTTTGAAGCCGAAGCAGAAAGGCGATCTCGGAATATTTTTGAAAACAAGTGACTGTCTAGACTATCTCTTTCTCAAACATAAAATATTGTCGGTATATAGGTACTATTACGGCACAAAAAAACGATTTAACAACAAACATTTCACACGTCAATCATCTCTCCAACCAAAGAGAGCCGAGAAAAAGTGCTTAGTATTGTCGGCACCAGGCGGGCCAGAGCAGGGGGTATACCCTAGAGTTCCTCGATATGCTCCCCCGAAGGGGGAGCAGAGTTGCGCATTTGTTTTCCCCGCGCCGCCACGCCGCTATTCGCCGACATCCATCACGTGAGGAGCAAAGCATCCGGCGCCGTGCAAGAAAGCCACCCTTACGGTCGCTCCGCCGACGTTGCTCGCGCCCCGGCGTATGTTCCCCTGCTTTTCGCCCTCCTTCTCCTTCTCTCCCGTTTTCCATGCGCGGCAGCGCGCGCGGCGCCGCCATTCGGCCAATTTTGTCACGTGAGGAGCAAAGCATCCAGGGCGTGCAGGAAAGCCGGCGCTACGGCCACCCGCCGAGGCTGAATGCGCAACTCTGCTACCGTGGGTAGCTATATACAGGAACTCTAGGGTGCCCCCACTAAAGAGTGTCGAATTGCGTAAACTTTCCAATAAAGAATTTGTTTCGTGAAAACATTTAAAAAATATTGAGCCCTTTAGATTTTCTTCTAATTTCAGTGTTCCTTTAAACGCCCACGGGGGGCTTGGCGTAAAAGGGAAGGAAGTGGAAGCCACCCGTATGAAATAGACACACAGTAACTGTAGGAATCCCAAGGACAGCCAATGCCCATGCATGTCTTTTTTGAACGCATGGTAGACGTTAAAATATATTTCGTAGTTCCCATGCACCAACTTCGGGAACACCGCGCAAGTCAAATGTATCGTTGGCCCTACGAAGGGATTGCATATACAGGGTGTTTTACGAAAGGTGGACAAATTCGATATTGGGAAAACTACGCGTCGCAACAAAAAAGTCTTGTGTCGTTTTTGTCCTGGGCCAGGGGCCTATTTAGGGAAATTATTAAAGTTCGGGATAATTATATAGGTTGTTAATTATTTTTACGCAATTAACTTTTTAATATTGTGTCTAAGGACATAGTTTCAATTAGAAAATTGCTCAGCATCATCAAAAAAACCAAAACAAATTGCAGAACGATAGAAGGCACGCGAAGCATTTTACGGCTTTCTGAAAAACCGCACGAATTCGACGGGTTTCTAAGTTTCGGTTTGCTATCGGAGCGCATCTCGGCCCCGGTGTCATCGCGCGACGCAGTCAGTCATCGCGCGACGCAGCAAAGGCATGTTGCACTATATCTTCACGGAGGCGCGGTGCCACCGGGGCCGAGATGCGCTCCGATAGCAAACCGATACTTAGAAACCCGTTGAATTTGTGCGGTTTTTTAGAAAGCCGTAAAATGCTTCTTAAATTTGTTGATTTAGTGCTTTTTGATGATGATGGGAAATTTTCTAATTAAAACCATGCCCATGAAACCAATATTAAAAAAAGTTAATTACGCAAAAATAATTAACAATATAATTATCCCGGCCTTTAATAATTTTGCTGTAACACGATACCTTGGTGGCCTGGTTTGTTGAACGACATAATGAGAAACAGCGCAAAAGGGACAGTACACAAAGTAGACGAAGGACACAGGACATACGCTGACTAACAACCAAAGGTTTACTATAACTTCGCGTCCAGGCATCCAGGGCGTACAGGAAAGCCCGCGCAACCACAAGCTCTTCTTTCTCTTTCAAAGGAGATAAATGCTAATAAAGAAAGAAACAGCGGCACCAGAAGGAAGTAGAAAAACGCGTGACCAGAATAAATATTAAAAAAAAAAAAAAAAAAAAAAAATTGAAATTTTGACAGCGGCACGAGAAAACAATAACATCATGCGCTGCGTACACTCCACGTTCGAACCACATGCACACCCCGTTCAGGACACAAATTAGGCCTTTACAGCTCGCGTGTACAGTATACTAAGGGCGGTCACAATTGAGAAATTGTAACTCCCTGTTGGTCAGATGCACTGACGCGACACTAACGCAGTGATCTGGTCCACTGGCAAGTATACGCTCCGCTTCCATGATTTCTTTCTCCAACTTGCCCCTCATGCGTCCCACCACCTTTGTGTTGTCCAACGCAGGAGAACACCCGCAATCCCTGCAGTGATATATAGGTAGTGGGAACCGTGGCCACTGCCGAGTGAGGCCGCGTGCTCCTATCGTTCAAACAGCGCCCAGCCTGTCCCAAGTAGACTACCGCAGCTGAGAGGGACCTCGTAGACGACTTCCTTAACACAAGGCACAAACTGCTTGGCATGCCTCGTGTCACCTGCTACCAAAGCTCGACCATCGTCTGTTATAAAGACAAGGTTTATTCGCAGAGACGCGGGATTTGTATCGGGTCCAGTGTTGCACCGGTACTGTGCGAAATCTATCTCGCGAAGTTTGACTGCACTGCTTTACAGTCTTTACTGACGTCCCTGTTGTCAAGATCTATAGATATGTGGATGACTTTGTCGTTTTCGTTAGCGTACCCCCTCAAACTCGCCTGGACTCTGTCTCCCAGTCTGCCCCACAAGTTTTTGAAGGGTGCTCGAGCCACTTACGTTTCACGATCGAGTTGCCGGCGGACGGTGCATTGCAGTTCTTGGATTTATGTTTGCCCTTCAATGGTTCCGACCACATCTGTTGGATGTACTCGCCGCGAACCAAACAGGCAATATTACCATTCGACTCGGCGCACTCTAAATTAGTCAAAAGGGATATCGCCAACCTATGCATCCGCTCGGCTTTTCAAAAGTCCTGTCCCTATGTCGTACGGGAAAGCTTTGACCTTCAGCTACATCGCCTTGAACTTTCGGGTTTCCCTCCTTTTCTCGTGAGAGGAGTGGCCGAATCCCTGCTTAAGAAGATAAAAAGTCCTGACACGGAAATTAGGAAAAGGCCAAAGAAGTTCGAAGTGCTACCCTACGTTCACAGGATCTCTCACAATCTTAAACGTGTAGGAGCAAAATTCAACGTTGACGTTGTCTTCACGGCCCCCTGCAAACTATCTAAACACTGCGCAATGTCAAGCGGCACCAAACCTAGAAACGGCCCTGTAACACGAGGCATGCCAAGCAGTTTGTGCCTTGTGTTAAGGAAGTCGTCTACGAGATCCCTCTCAGCTGTGGTAGAGTCTACCTGGGACAGACTGGTTGCTGTTTGAACGATAGGCTCTGTGAGCACGCGGCCTCGCTCGGCAGCGGTCACGGTTCTCATCTACCTATAGACGCTTTACAGCAGTTGAGCATGGGCGCCGCCATAACTGACCTTCAGTTTTTGTTTCCGCTTATTCAATTTTCTTCACTTCGTCATTACCATAGCAGTCCAGGTTTTTGCCATCTTAGATTCCATTGTGTCATTCCCAGCATTGGCCTTTCTGGAGGCTTGTCAACACCCGTTCCAGTGGCTCGGTATCTCCGTAAGACAAGAGAAGTTCAGCAATGGCGGCTGTGTAAAGCCTCTATACACTGCAGGGATTGTGGGTGTTCTCCTGCGTTGGACAACACAAAGGTGGTGGGACGCATGCGGGGCAAGTTGGAGAGAGAAATCCTGGAAGCGGCGCGTATACTTGCCTGTGGACCAGATCCCTGCCTTAGTGTCGCGTCAGTGCATCTGACCAAAAGGGAGTTACAATTTCTTAATTGTGACCGCCCTTAGTATACTGTACACGCGAGCTGTAAAGGGCTAATTTGTGTCCTGAACGCGGCGTGCACGTGGTGCGTACGTGGAGTGTACGCGGCGCATGATGTTATTGTTTTCTCGTGCCGCTGTCAGAATTTTAATATTTTTTTAATTATTATTCTGGTCACGCGTTTTGCTACGTCCTTCTAGTGCCGCTGTTTCTTTCTTTATTAGCAGTTATCTCTTTTGAAAGAGAAAGTGCTTGTGGTTGCGCGGGCCACTGTGCGCGCGTGGAAGTTATAGTAAACCTTTGGTTGCTAGTCAGCATATATCCTGTGTCCTTCTTCTACTTTGTGTCCTGTCCTTTTTGCGCTGTTTCTCATTATGTCGTCCAATAAATTTCCGAAATAGGCTTCTGGCCCAGAACAAAAACGACACAAACCTTTTTGTTTTGTTGCGACGCGTAGTTTTCGCAATATCGAATTTATCCGCCTTTCGTGAAACCCCTTGTATATGTTCCCTAACGTATCGCGCCGCGTCCTTTCCTGAGTTAAAATAAATATATCATATCATATATCAAAGGTGGTTGAAAATGGGTGTATTGTGTATCAAGACAGATCTTCGAGTCCATGATGAAAGACATCTAGGTGAAGCAACAGGTGAGAGATGGTGGCAGCTGCTGCCATGCAGCCGAAAGAGCGCTACAAAATACATTAATAGTTGGCTTTAGATCAATTGAGCGTGTTTTATTCGGAGAATAATAAAATAATGTGCTGCAAAAAAAATATATATAAAAAACCCGTGACGCTTTTGAAAAGAGCCTTGCTGCCAGAGAAAAATCCCTGAGCTCTTTGGTTCTTGAGTTGTATTCCGTTGGCCGTTGCCATCAGTCACCATTCGTGAACGGACAAATGTGGCAGGTAGCAAAATCAAGTACTCGATATACTTCTTACGTTTTACTTGGGAAAGTATCTGGCGCTGAATGAGACTATTCCTGGGCTTCTTACCGGATGAAGGCGGAAGTCTCCGTGTTTCATGTACACAAAGGCGGTTAGAGATCCTATGATGTAAGGTCCAAGATGGCAGTGGGGCAGGCGGTACAACCAGAGGGTCATATCCAAGGCAAACCTTGACGAGAAACGACCATTTCGTTACTGATATCTGGTGAAGAATTGCTAATTTTTATAAAAAGTTGATATTACATATTGAAATAAATAAAAGTGTAGCCTGGCCAAACACCTTATAGCTCAAAATTGTTTGACCATGAAACATATAAGAGACACCGTGAGCGGGGAACAATGCAAATACTACGTGCCTACTGATACTCTTAAATGGATTATTTTTATATGTGCCAGACAACTGAAAATGACATATTTGTGACAGCTGCCGTTTAAAAGGCTTAAAATAGCAATTGGGTTTAGTTCGTTTTAGCTAGTTTGAAAATATAAATGAATGATAAGTCGCCCTAGTTATTCTGACTGAAATAGCAAATCCAAGTCGAATCCATACCCTGTGGTTGTTATTCACCAGATTGCTTCCGTGCATCTGAGTGATTTGGCGTGCTGTTAACAGACTTTAGACAGGCGCACCATTGGAGATGAAACAGAGGGTTCTTTCAATTTTCTGTTTTTCTGAGCAAGCTTACGAAACGTTCTTGCTTCACATGTACAGGCGCATTGCTCGCAGGGTTGAATAGCGGTCTAAAACAGGGCATCCGATGGGCAGCGAAAAAAATACACTTGGCATCTGAGAACCTGCTGATGATCACAAATATTCCGTCAACAATGAAATGCATGATACAAAGCGAACTTACTGTGTGTCCTGGCTGAAAACCAGCATTGTCGGGTCGAAACCGCTTAGGTAGGTTTGAACACCGATGCCGATCATTGAGGCAACTGTGATGGCAATCAGTAGAATAATGGACAGCTTTGGCCTCCTAAAAGGATATACCATTTTAGAACAGTTTTATATGCCATACATATGTATGTGCTATTTGTAGCTATCCTTTTTTTTGTCGTTGGATAGATAAAGCCGGAATTGAAAGAACAGCATTCTTGAGCCTTACTTGATTGAAAGCAGCGACAGCGCCAGAACGACTGTGTAAATCTGCATGTCCGCGCTGATGTACCAGAAATGCAGCATGCACTGCAACATATGGAAAAGAAAAACGGTGGCCATCGCATTAGTTGCTTTCGTTTATTCATCTACTGTTTTAATGGGAATTTGTTTATTGCATGAGAAAAGGGCAAAAACAACACAACACTGTAATGACATCACAATCATAGCAAAGGCGTTCTCGGCAGTACATCAGTAGCGGCAGACCTAAACTTTTTTTAAAATTTTTTTTTATGGTGACTCCCTCAGTGTTGCGAGAAATGGACAGGACTAGGCAGTCTGAATGATCCTGAACGCACCCATTGAAGCTTATTAGCTACATTTGACCGTAGTTCCAGAAGAAAGCATCCTAACTTTGAACACGTTATGGTATTTCACAAAAGTTTGTGCGATAAGGATGTACTGAGAACAAAATTTGTAAGTATTTCATACGATTCGCATCACAACCTGCGAATTCAACAGCTATTTTCCATCAAACGTTAGACAGCTTATAAATCCAAGCGCACTTCTAAAAAAATAGGTGCAAAAGATTTCCTCTTAAAGTGATAGTGCAATGCATCAAGGATATGCACGCGACACTCAGAAAGATATACGTTTTGTAGTACTATTTCTTTGGTGGCCAGACGGGCACATACTAAGAGTCATACAAACGCAACGTCGTAAGTGAAAAACCGCAGCAAAAAGTGGGCGTCGCACTTGTAGTTTTAAATATTTTTTCTTTAGTTGGTAGCCACAGCTAATACTACTTATAAATTTTGATTGCTAAATATATATATTTTTATTGTATGCCCCCATTTGTGAAGCATGCACATCGTTAAATATCTGCATGGTGCTCCGAAGCTGCCGAACGGAAGCTTTATTTTATTTCCTACACTTTCCCATCTAATCCTGCGCGGGGGAAGGGGAGAGGGGGGGGGGGGAAGGTGAAGCTACGTTTGTTAGAGAGCCGCGAGCAGCACCTACACGCGCGAAGAGACACAGTTTTACCTTCCCTGTGCTGTTTAGTCGCGTATTTGGGATGCACAATTTAGATTGGGATAGATAAGCCTATTTGTAGAAGAATTATTGCATGTTAAATAATTGATTTGAATAAAAAAAAAGAGTAAATAATCAAACAAACAACCTTGTAGAAAACCCAAGTTCAATGGAGCGAATGATGATTATTATCATCTGCACCAACAAATTGCAGTACCTACGAAATGCCATTTTAAGTGGTTGGTTAGCACAAAAGAACGTCATCGCAGGCTTTTGCAATATGTGATACCTTTCGTAAAATGTATCGAAATTGGTCATGAAGGTATTTTATGTTAACGATGAAAATCCTGTTTCGAATGAACATAATTACTGAAAACATTTTGGAAATGTGTGCAAGAGTCTTTAGTTAAAACAAATAGCTCACTGTGAACAGATCGTGTGTTGAATAAGTTTCGATGGCAAAACTTAATTTTTAATAAAATTTGTTCTGTGTTAAATTTATTATACCTTTAGCCAGATGTATAAAAATGAAATTCTCTAACTTTGCAATCATCTTGCGTAACGGCAATGACAAGTTACTACAGAAATATTGACGTGTATATTATTGAAACATTAGTATTAAAATACTTTGTGTTGACAACGTCAACAGCAAGGGAAAAAAAAGATAATGAATGTTCTAAAAGATACAGTAAGAATAACGAACATTCAAAACTGTTACATATCAAGTAAGTAACATATCTCCGCTAGAGTCTTTTTTAAGTGAGAAAACAGCTTAGCATAGAATTAGGTATATTTTGTCAGCAGCGCAGAGCTTAAGAAGTTCAGGCGGGGTCATGTCCCGAACATCTTATCATCGCAACAGGACCAATTCGATTACGGCATTATCAGATTACAACGAGACAGAATGAATCAAAGGAGAGAAGTGTTTAAAAACTATAAGCCGCACCCCGTGGTTTTTAAGCTATCAGTGCGCATACACTTATCAAATTATCAGCCAAAACATTATGATTATCCCTACATTGTAAGAATGAGCGCGTGTGGCTGAAGCGCCATTCGTGTTATTTACCATCTTCTGATTCGGGTGGTAGATAACGGCTACTGGGGATACAGAGGGACCATTGTGTTGACTACGTGTGCGTGTAATGGGAAAAGCTGCTGATTAAAGCGACTTTGGCTGCGGGCAGATCGTGATGCCGAGATCACTGCTGCATGGTTAAACCTACTCCTGGCTCGTCTTTTTCTCCGAAACTGGAATCTTCCAGCGGGACAACCCTTGATGTCACAGTGACAGAATGGTGCCACAGTGGATTAAAGAGTACGAAAAATTCCACTTGATATCCTCCTGGACACCTATCTCGTAAGATATCAGTCCTATTGAACACATCTGGCATGTGATGGGGGCGCCAGGTTAGAGCTCACAATTCACCTCCACGTAATCTAGAGACACTGCGCGACCTGTGCTTACAAATCTGCTACAATCTTACTCAAGGCACGTACAAGGGACTTCTATAGAATCCTCGTAAAAATGAGTTGCAGCTGTTTTGCGTGCCAGGGTTAGATCAACACTGCATCAGGATGTTGGTCATGATGTTTTTTGCTGATCAGTTTATACTTGTGGACAGCCTAAAAATCAAAGGATTTGACTTATGATGTTCAAGCTTCCAGCTTTGTGATTTCTCCTTCGTTATTCCTATCAGCTAATACAGCTATCTCATTAGCTGAGGAACAATAATGAGATGCAGGGTTTATTAAGCTTCCAGTGACTGTACAATCCTTTTGTTCGGCTGCATTCTACAGATTCCGACTTTCCCGATCAACGCAATTAGTGGAACGAGTCACGAGACACTACTGGATGATGATTCCGTTCAGGTGGACTGAAGTGAACTGAAGATCAAAGTATCTACAAAGGGGAATTTCGTATTAACTTCGAAAACAACCGCGTGAGAATTTATCTTGTCCCAAAACGTATCTTGCAAACTCCGTTTTTTTATTTTTATTTTTTTATTTTTTTTAAAGCGCGCACTTACGATGTCGTCGTACGAATAGAAGTTGGAGAAGGCTCCCAGAAGAGACCACCAGCGCTGCTCGCAGTTCCTCGTCTCCTTGAGCATCTTCTCTTTCCAGATGGGGCCGGATCCCATTGCAGGCTCGAGGAACAGGATCAACAAGAGCACCAGTGCCAAAGGCATTAATCTGTCAAGTGGTTACTTGAACGCGAGAGCAACAAAGAAGCCGCGGGTGCAGATTAAAGTATAATTGATTGTCACTGCCAGCTTTAGAAACGCAGGGCGGAGCGAGTCCGTAGTTTCTTATTATTGCTTTGTAATAAATTAGATTGAGTCATTTTCCAATAAGTATACCGATGAACGAATCGCGAAGCAAGAAGCGGAAGACGCTAAGCCACTCAGTACGTTTCATACGTTCTCAGCGACTATTATGCTTTAAGTATGATACGTAGTCTTCGTCTCTTAAGATTTAGAGAGAGTTACATCGCGGATGCGAAAATAAAGAACAAAAATGTATAATCATGTCGTAAAATTGTTCGATGAACACTTACGGAAGACTTATGCTCATTTAAGGAACCATGAAATGAATTTTGCTCTGGAATAAATGATTTCAGACTGGGATTTTTTTAATGGCATATCGACCAGTGGGCGACAGGAAAAAGGGTAGAAAGTCAAAAGCCTGCTATTTGATTAGAAAATTTTAAAATATAGCGGTCCACCTTTTACCTTATTTCACCTAAAAAGGCGCTAAAAATATACGAGGACGAGGATGTAGACAGAGAAGAGCGCTGCGTCACTCGGACGTAACGGGTTGTCAACAATCAATCCGCCGAAGAATATTTGGATTCGCGTTCGTGGTTAATAACTGCCGTGACGGCACGTATCATCACTTGTAAATGACAAGTTTCATGGTGTGCTTAAAAAGTACGGTGGAAGCTTGGAGTCATTAAAACGGATGCTCAACCACATCTCGACAACGCTAGTTCTTATTTTGTTTTTGAGTTGAGGATTAAAACTAAGAAGGAAGAAGTTAAAAAACACGGCATTTCATTGTCCCTTTAATACGCTTACAGGCAATAACACATATCTTGCACTTACAGTTTTGTTTTGTATTGGGCCATCTATACCATTGCAGCATTAAACGAAACAATATTCAGGAACCAATGTCCAAGTAATAAATTTTGTTTTAGTTAACCCCACGCCATGTTTTTTTTTAACTGACAGTGGCTATGATGTTTGCATAAGCATAACTATACCGGCTGTTTTATATATATATATGAAGAAGATAATTTGCCGTTTGATTATACCATTGTTACTAGGGTGTTCATCGTGTTCAGTTGAAATTAGATAGAGAATAAGCGTTAAAATGACCTGTAAAAACCTTTAAAATAAGGGTGTAAAAATACAGGCCTTTTTAGCGCGAAAATAAACTACACATGACCAAAGGCTCCTTCTCCGCCCAAATATAGTGATAGTGGTCGGAACCAGATGCCGAAGTTTCTGAATTAACCGTTATCTTTTTGAAAAAATAAAAGAGATTTTTTCTTTTAATTTTAAAGGGAAGAATAGAGGCCGACGGAGCTCTCGAATACGTAGAGATGGATGGTGCCAGTTACCCAAAGCGGACAAAAGCGGGACCAATGTTCCAATTTATATAAATTACTTAGAACTTTGTGATGAGATAACGCTTAGTTCCAAAACATTGGCATCTGGTTCGAACAGCTAGCCCTACATTTAAGCGTTAATCAACTTTTTGAACAATAATTTTATGCGTTGCAACTCAGACATCTTGAAAAAAATCCTATAAGGTTGTTTAGGAGCAGAGTGACAAATTACAGAACCATCATATCACGTTCCACCTACTCTCCGGCAACCCTCTTTCCCGACAAAAAAGAAAACAAAATGGAGGGAGAAAAAGAGAGAGCGAAAGTGTAGCCAGACCGAAAAAAACATAAAGATTCTCGCATTGTTGCTGCTGCGCCACTAAACTCTTAACCATAATCACTACAGTAAAGAAGGTCTCTGCCTTTTTTCAAAACGAGTATAAATATAAAACTAACACCATTCACATTAAAGATGTTTAGCACAAAACAAAGCTTTATGGCGTTCCGAATTTGTTTGAAATATATGTATACTACAGGGTGTATCTTTTTAATCTTAATAGATTTGTTTAAAAGAAGCCAAGAAAGCTACACTTTTGCGGTTCGTGCAGGCAGGTGAGTTATACCACCAGGTGGACTGCATAGGTGTCTAATCGAACCAATCAGTCGGTTAATTAACTAGAACAGGTGAATTAACGTTTTAATGACTGAAAATTAACAAATGGTTTTAATAAACTTGCTGAGCGTCATCATCTAAATCAATCAATATTTGAAATACTTGGAGCATATGAGAAGCACGGTGGAGTGCTAAAGTTCGTGGAGCAGGAGCAATGCTGCAAGTGCGATAACACGCCCGCTCGGCATCTCTTCCGCTTACAATAGCTCCACCCTTGTGGGTGTTGCACTAGCTTTAGCGCGCTATACTGTGCTTCCAGTGCACTCCAAAGTCCTAAAACCAAAAACAAAAAAGCAACAAAAATTATTTAGTGGTTTTCGACGAGGCTCGGGAAGCTTCTAGTCGGAACCATGTATTTCTTTTCACGATTTAAAAAGTTGATGAATACATTTCAGTTCATTATTTGACTGATCGTGACGATTAGACCCCTTTATTACCTCTCCACGACCATATAACTCACCTGCACAAACCACATTAGTGTAACTTTGGCGGCCTTTTTTTTTTTAACAAACATGTAAGGCTTAAAAAAAGAGATACCCTGTTCGTTCTATACAGCGCCGCTAGGTTGATATTCATGAGAGCTCTCATCTCTTCTTTGGTTTTTTTGGTCTGTCCAAGTGCGCCTAGAGAGCTGACGACACGACAGATCCGACAGGAGAACGCGCGGAACGAGAGCGCCTTGAAGCGAGAGCGGGTGCCATTAGAGCGCGCAACACAAGAGCGCGTTCAACGTTCAGCGCGCGTCAGGAGAGCGCTATCGGGGGCCGGGGCCGATAGGTGGGCTGGTTGTAGCCGGTTGTAGCATCATGATCAATGTTATTTTTTTTCCTTCTTTCTTGAACTGGTCACGGCACCCACATGCAGTACAAAATAATAAGACGAGTTGGAAAGATGCACGAATTCCAACATAACCATAACATAACAAGATTCATCTCGGCGCGCTATTTCGATCCGGGATTTTTTTAAAAAGAATGATTTTGGACAGGATTTTCTTTTTGCCTTTCCTTGAACTTGCCGTGACGGGGTTAGTCGATTGGGTTATTATTAGACCAATAGGGCTATTTTTTTTGCAGATGGTATTTAAATTTGGTGATGGCTACAGCCTGGATTCACTTTTGGAGAATTGCCCATTATTGTTCAAAATCGGAGGCAAATACCGCCAGATCAGTTTTCGGTGGGTAAAATATATGACGAGATTTCATTTTGAACATCCAAATAAGCATCACACCCATCGTTTCGCAAACACAGCTTTTAAAAAAACATGTATAAAATTGTCCTGACAATATCATTGAGCCTGCAGAACACGACCTCTTGAATGCTGCCATATTTTATCGAATAGCGACTTCATACTCCATCTCACAAATATCTGCAGTGAAGACAAAGGCATGGACAGGAGCACGTGACTTTAGAAAGTGCCTCTTATGCACGAGTGCTGGCACAGACACAAACATACTGCCGACTTAGACTCACGCGCGTATGCCTTTGTCTTTACGGCAGGGACTTGTGAGACAGAGTATACAGTTGCGATTACCACCCTCGAAGCTTTCCACGACGCGTACACGCGCTCCTGTGACGCGCGCTCAATTGATTGCGCGCTCTAACGGCAGGCGCTTTCGCGTCGCGGTAGCGCTTTCATGTCGTGCATTCTCGAATTACACAGCCACTGTCGGTGACATACCTCCAGTATCGCTGGATCAAGGTTTTGACGTAGTATTGTAGGAGATTTGTTTTTTCAGAGACCTTCCGCTGGTTGTAAACGATGAGAAAACCACTGCAAGAAACATGAAAAAGAAATCCGAAATTTGTCGCTTCATAAATTTTGTTGTCTGGTTCTTCAAGGACTAACGTCCAGATTACCGTATTTAAACAGGTTCATTTAAACTAGACGTACGCAGTGCGCGATTGTCGGGATCACGTCGTTTTATGCTGGGACGTAGTCATAGTCTCAGACAGCTAAAGAAATGCAGGGCGTTGTGAGTCTCGAACATCTACGGCTCCACGGACAATGAGACTGCGAAATTAGACGATAAGAACGCCGAAAAACGGATCACGAGCGTGAACTTTCTAAGCGACGCCCGGCGTTTGGTAAGCTCTCATGACCACAGCAACGCAAGGTCAAGCTGCCCTTTGTTAACTTTATTCTCCATAGCCCTCCCGGGGGACGCGGAGCACAATGTAGAAAGAAAACGTATATTTAGATCGAAGATGCTCCTCGATCTTTAGCCCAAGTGCGGGCCTAGGTAAATCTGTCCGGACCTTCGTCGTTCTCCACTTTCCGATTGTGACGAACAAGGGGCGGCCACCGCAGCTTTTGAAGCTCTGGAGTGGGTGGGACCATTCCACCCAGATTCTTGGGATGAGGTGGTGGGTAGATAGGAAAGCGGCTGGGATAGGGACTCCGGTGGGCTGTAGAGCAATCCCAAAGTGTACGTTCGTTACAGGGGTATCCACCGCAGTGTAAGCAGATGGGTCGACCTGGAGCATTGTTAATGTAATGGATATAGTGCGGGGTAAGTAGAGTGTGTGTTTGCGCTTAACGTATGAGGGTTGCTTCCTCTCTTGAATGAGTATATGAGGGTGAGGGCAGAAAGGTGGAGGCCCTGGGTCGATCCCTAAGAATTTCTTTTCTGACTGTATGTAGATTATTTCTTGACAATTTCGGTACATATTCCTGCACTGTCGGCCATGCCAGTGATGGTCCCCGATTCGGTTCGCGGATGAGCTCGTGAGCTCAGCTATTCCTTCTCAGTCCCTGGTGTTCTGGGACCGATTGGATCCTAATTTTTAGCAGCGGGTATTTGTGCGTGTGTCGTTGCAGAATGCCGGGGATGTATATGGGTAGTTTATTGTTTATAAAAGCTTGACAGGCATGTTAGCTATCTGTTCTAACTATGGCTTCTTCCTCCTCGTATTTGGTGAACTGGGGTATGGCCATGGCTATGGCAAGCAGCTCAGTGTGCATGCGGGTGGGAACTCTCTGGCCCTTCTGTGTCATGATTTTTTTCTGCATCATATTGTTGGAGTGCATTGCTCTGTGGTGAAACTGGTGTCCGTATAATAGATTGCTACGTCTGAGTGCTCGGCCTCTTTCTGTAAGCGTTTTACTCTGTCGATTTGTCTGTTTATATAATTTATTTTATGCATGCTGTTAGGAATCGGATCAACTTCGATTCTGGTTGTTGCCCCCAAGGTGGCGTTCTCGATAGAATATTGTAGTCCATCTGTTCGAGAATGTTTCTGCCTTTGGGGTGAGGTTTCCAGCTTTTGCAGTTGCCCCATATTGTGTATGCATAATATATCGCCGAGTGAGTTAAAAGGGCCTGTGGCTTCCACTCTATGGTTAGCTGCGCATCCTGGTACGCCTAGCGCCGGTTTGGTGGCCTTTCAGAGCGCCAATTTGAGTTTGGATTGCTGTACTTTAGTTAGGTAAATGTATTGCAAGTGGTACATTACCCTGAGTAGATTTGTGCTTCGAGAACCTTTCGAAGTTCGTGTTCCCTCATGCCTCTTCTTTTCTCGTGATTTTGCGCATTATGGCGAGGGTTTGCTCTATCTATCCAGTCAACCTATTTATGGTTGTACTAAATTTGCCGTCCTCCCGTACAAAGAATTTCAATATTCCTATGAAATCTCTCCGGGGTAATGTCTTTCCTGCCATTGTTAAGTTGACCATACCCCTATTCTCGGATGTTCTGCTTGCTATGCCATGAGTAATCACGACGTATTCATATTTTTCAGCTGAGTAGGTAAGTCCTATGGAGGATGCATAATGTTGAATTATGTATATGGCCTTCTGCACTCTTTCTTCCTGCTTTCTTGAAGATTTGTTGTCGCCCATATTGTATTATTATCTACGTAGATCTTATGTGCTAGTCCTTATATGAGGTTCAGCTGTCTGGGTAGATTTTTCATGGCTATGTTAAAGCTTGCTGTCGCTTGCGAGAACTACGGGAGCTGGCCACATTGATAGTAAAACGAATATGATAGACGTATTTGTTTTCGTCTTTGAGAGGCGGCACGCACTAAGCAACGCAAGTCATTATGTCAAATTAACGCCGCAAAACATCGCTAAAATGCACCGAGTACGCCAACCAAAACGCCGAAAGTAACTGCACCAATCAAAGAATGAAGGATACGCACACATGACGCGGATTTACGATGTTGTAAAGCCGTTCTTTTTTTTCACACCGAGCTCATGTTTTATATTTTACTTCATCCAGGGTTAGATTAACTGCGTCTGTTTAATTTAAGCACTAGTACACATAGAGATTCCGCTCCTTCAGTTCAGAAAACAGTTCTGAACGAGTGCAGGCGAAGTTCAGACAAAATTAGAACAAGATACGCCCAGTACATGCAGTTTTTAGTTGAATGGAATGCGCCATCTCGTTAGATGCGTGAGCTAGTACTTTAGCCAGTTACGTAGATCTGAAGGAGGATATCTCAAATATTCTCAACGGCTGCCAGAGCCTTCTACAATAACACGCTCTTTGACGGTGTATTGAAATTAGTGTGTGTAGCTATATCTTGACTCATGCACTGGCTATGCTTGAGTGCAGCATCCAACCTGCTTTCCGACAAATGGTTATGGCCATCTGCAACTGAGTGCGACGTTAAAAATGATATTGTGCTACAGTAATAGATGTACATTGTAAAACGTACATTGAAACTCCGTCCACTACAGTAAATAATTAAACACATCAACCAATTGAATAAAACGCATACTGCACGAAGTATATGTTATGATACGACACAAAAGAACCATAAAACACTTGATGTTCAAAAAAAAAAAAAAGAAAAAAAAATACACAGGTCACTTTAATGCAGTGCCATCATGATAGTCTACTATACTTCCTCTGACAGACGGCGCAAAACTGACATAGTTTTTTACCCGCTTTCATCAATAATTGTTTTTTAATTAACAATATTTTAATTAAATGTACGTGGCGTGTAGAACCGACAATATTTTATGTCGGTTCTCTATTCCAAACACAGTCAGTTTACAAGACTACGGTTCTGTAGTGGACACGTTTTGCTAACGAAATATATCCCTATATTCTCAGCGTGCGTCATGGGGTGATTAAGCGTACATCTTGACATAAATCAGTGCACATAAAAACTAAAGGTAAACGGGTTTTTATTATTCTAAACATGAACGAAGGTGTCTCTGACAAATCACGAGTGACTCTATTTCCGTGAAACCAGTTTTGGTAAAACAAAACCACTTAAAAAAATAAAAGGTACGAAGAGGGCAACGATTCAGCAACCAACACGCACATATTCAACACAAAAACACTATGGACCCAATTTGTTCAACCTAATAAAGTTAATACAAGGATGCAGGCGAGCCTTTTAAGAAGTGACATTGTTTAACCCTGGAGAGTGGGGAAACAAAAGAAGAGGACTACACGTGTACTCCTGTACTTGTGTTTTCCCAATCTCCATGGTTATAACATATTGTTCAACCAGACCCTTCCCGATTATAGCACTAATCCAAGCACCGCGATCCCACCGCATCAAAGCCACTCCTCTCTTTAATGAAAAATATAGATGCGATGGAGACTCAGCTGTGTCCTGATGAAGGCTTAATTTATGAGACGTTCGCCCAATCCCGCTCCTGTAAAACTTCACGTGTTTTCTTCCCAAATACCTATGTTAAGAAGCACTGTTGTCACATGATGATTTAGAGGCCCGGGAGCGGTAAAGGCTGATGGTGTCTGGTTCCTACTCCAAAGTCAAGTTAAACAAAAAGCTCATTCTTTACGCACCTGATGAAGAAGAACATGTCGACGCAGAGCCAGGCGTTGTTAATGAATTGAAAAAAGAAGTACACCGAATTGTTTTGAAACTGTCGTAGTGCTCCTGGGATAAGGAATAAGAGAGAAGTACACAATGTGCAAAATGTTAGGTAGAGTCACGGGGCACTTTCATCATTAGACGTTGTCTCAAAAAAGAAAATATTCGTACAAATGCAGATAAATCAACCGTACAAATAGAATGGAGCAAAGGTTACGACGCCGCCGAAAAATAAAAGCTTTGTCGGCACCGTTAAACTGCAACGCCAATATTTTTGTTGATTTGTGGGGCGCATTTTGGTTTCTAGAACTTTGTGATAGAGGTTATTTGTTTGGTCATACCAAAAGCCAAATTCTCGTTATTTGGTTACTATTCGAGTGAAATATTTTTTACATTCCAATATTGCGTGACGAGCTTTGTTTCAAAATGCGAGCTTAAAAACCATACTTCAAAGAGTAATGATCGATGTGAAACAAGTTCATAATTAAGTTGCTCGCATGCTGATGGTTCGATGAAAGATTTATCAGCCAATTTAACATAAAGTTAATTTTACTGATAACTCTGACAGGCAAGGAAATGTTATCAGCCCCATAGAAAAAAGAAGAGTAACACATAACACGAATGCAGGGGTTAGAGAATGATCCATATTAGAAAATGCTACCTATGACTTTCGTATTTTTTAAAGCAAAATATTGTGAAATCAAGTACTAGAGTTTATCACTCGAATGATCTGGTGAACAAATAAGACTACTCATTAGAAAACCACAATAGCAGAATGCCAACATTTTGCATGGTACCACCTTTCCCGAGAAGTTTTGAGCATTACCTATATCCGACTTAGTTTTAGTGAACAAAAGGTTAGCGTGCAAACCAGCTGGTGGTGGCTAAACATTTGACTGAAAACTCCGAGACTGGGACGAGAAGGGACGTACGAACACAAAGTCTGAAACAGAGCTGACTTTTATTCGAATAAATTTCAGCTGATTTTGAGACTGTTTGTCTGTCCCCTCTCGTCCCAATCTCAGTGTTTTTAGGTTAATGTTTGACTTAGTTTGATCGAAGCAGCAAAGAGAGACTGTGGAGTTCGTCGTGTTGCATAGATCATTCCTATGATCACCTCTTGCGCGCTGCTGCCTTCGTCCACTGGACTGCGAACCCCGTTCTGAGTATGCGCAAGAGCTTTTTACCCGGAACATCAGACGCTAAATATCAGAGCATCGTTTACTACCAAGAGACTCGGTACTTTTCATCTGTGCGATAAGCTCTAGAAAGCTGTAGATTTGCGTCACTATTTCGCAGAGCGTTGATGATATAGACCATTCACATCGTGGGGTCACGATATGTATGGTAAATCATTATTCCATTTTTATACTTCGTTTCACCTAAAGTGGACTTTGAGATCACATTTTTTTGTAGCGCAAACACAAGATATGCACCCTAATCATCATTGAAAACCTAAAATTACAATCATAAGTGACATTTTCCTTCTAATAAAAGCTCGATAGCTACCGAGACACGTCCTCTTTTTCCTAAAAGTCTCAGAAAAGGTGTGTACCGCGATGTTTGGTCGCCTTTTTAAAGGTAGAAAAGTTTAGGCCTGATTGTAATTTTAGGTTTTCTAGGATGCTAATGATGTGCAGGTTGAGTTCGCGCCACAAAATGATCTCTAAGTTCATTTTACTGCCCCTTTTGGTTCGGGTGCGGCGGATCAACGAGCCTTAAAACAATCAGAGCCAGAAGCGTAATGTCATGTTGTGTTCGTCGTGTTCTATTATCGATGAACAAATTATGAAAAGGGAAGGCTCAGTGACTCGCGCTTCTAGTTATCGCGTTATTATTTGTACGTGTTCCTGCCTCCGACTGCGCTAGGACATTGGATGAAATGAAGTACAGAGAGAGAGCGAGAGAGTCGGAAAAAGAAGAACAGAGAGGTTAACCTAGGTTGGAGTCCTGGTTGGCTACTCTGTTTTAGGGAGGGGGTAGTGGGGAGTTAAAAGAGGAAGGAAAGGATAGGAGGACATAGAACAATAAACAAGTAAAAAAAAAAGGAATAGTGACACGAGAGCACAAACTATAGATCACATTACAAATAAAGTACGTGTGTCCTTTAGAGGCAGAAGCTCAGCTGCGTTTTCTTTAGGAAACACAAAAGCTTTTGTGGCCCTCGCTGCATTCTGAGGGCTGTCCCAGGTTCCGAGCACTTTCATGACAGAAAACGGTCGGCTGTCTAGTTGCACCAACGTACTCTTGTGGTGTTCTCTTTCCGCGTCGTAGATTTTGCAGTCGCACAATAGGTGAGCAATGGTTTCATCACATTCACACGTTGGACAGTCCGATGTTCTGGCTTGCCCGATGCGGTGAAGGAAGGACTGTGTATAAGCGACACCGAGCCGGAGGCGATGTATGACTGCTTCTGTCCTCCGGGGAAGATCACGTGGAAGTTGAAAGGTAAGATTTGGGTCCAACGCATAGAGGGTAGCATAGTGGTGGGAGACATCGTGCCATAGATTTCTCCTTGCGCTGGTGGCGTGACGATTGATAAGGCATCTAATGTCATTCCGACAATACGGAATCGTAATAGTTGCATCTAGAGAATGGGCTGACTTCACACCTGCGTCTGCAGCCTCGTTTCCAGGTAAACGACAATGACCTGGTATCCATTGAAACTGGACAGTGTGTCCTAAATCCAAACACTGCATAAGAAGGGTCATTATTTCGAAAACCACTTGGTTATTTTGACCGCGTCGCAAAAATGCTGACATTGCTTGGAGGGCCGGCTTGGAGTCAGAAAATATTGTCCACAAGTGGGGCAATTGTGTCAAGATGATTTGAAGTGCTTGATGAATTGCCACTAGCTCTGACATCGTAGATAAAGTTATGTGGCTTAGCTTGAATCGCACGGTTCTACAGTGACTTGGAATGACTACACAGCAAGTAGAACTATCAGAGGTACATGAGCCGTCGGTGTAGACATGTGTTCTTGAGAGATGCTTACCGTAAATATGGGACATAGTAACCTGTAAAATCACGACCATTGGCATATTTGATTTTTTCTTGATACCAGGAATATCAAGTTTGACATCTGGTTCAGGAAATCTCCACGGAGGCGTCGTGCAAACTGTGGCTTGTGTAAGATCTCCCGGCAAGTATCGCCGTACCTGGGACAGCGCCTTGGAGTAGCTCTAGTTTGGACGTGCAGATTCTATGGTGGCGAGAGAGAGATCTTCATGCTGAGTTAAGTGTCTTAAATGAAGCCTTAGAGTTTCCTGCATGAGCAGGATGCTTATAGGAATAACGCGTGCTTTTGCTAAAGTTCCAATTGTTGACGCACATGCTGGAAGCCCAAGGCAGGCTCGAAGAGCGCGCGCCTGAAGGCTTCGAAGTGTGCCTAAGTTTGTACGGCACATGCCGTTGATAACTGGAAGGCTGTACCTAAGCAAACCAATAAATAAAGCCTGATAGAGACGTAGCAACGCCCGCACTGACGCTCCCCACGTAGTGCCACTAATGAAGCGGGAGAGGTCAATGAAACTCACCAGCTTTCGTTTTAAGTAATTAATATGCGGGGTGCAAGTTAGTCCTTTATCAATATATATGCCAAGAAATATGTGACTTTTGACGTATGAAATTGTGTGTTTAAAAATGCGAAGTGGATAACGGTCCATGTTCCTTCGAGTGAATGCAATGGCAGCAGATTTGGCAGGGGAGATTTCAAGGCCACGGACGCAAAGGTATCTGTGAACTTTCTTTAAAGCTAATTGTACTCTGGCTTTAGCTTGTACGCGAGTGGAGCCAGAAGCCCATATACAGATATCGTCTGCGTATAAGGATACATTTACATTTGGTGTCAACGACTGCACGAGCCTGATAAGCGTGATATTAAATAGGGTTTGACTTAACACGCCTCCCTGGGGTACACCCCGAGAGATGAAATGGTTTGACGTGTCTCCATCTTGTGTGGTCATATAAATGGTGCGATCTGAGAGACAACTTTCAATCCAATTGTAGAGTTGCGCTCAGTATTGTGCCGAGAAAACGTTCACTGCTCGTTTTGGCTTCCCGAAAATAAAGAGCACAGTTATTTCGAGATGACTACTTACTGTAAGTTCCCATGTCCGGGTATGTGTAGGTGTGGAACATAATCACCCAGAATACGCCGAAAATCCTGAGTCCGTTCAGGCATTTCAGGATCGACTTGGAGCTTTCGGCTCGAAACACAGCCGCTGTTGTTCTGGGCACTGAGAGGGAAATGAAGGCTTTGGTAGCCTCACCTAAAAAAAAAAAAAAAAAAAAAAAAAAAAAAAAAAAAAAAAACGTGTGATATAAACGATTTCGAAATTCGGCGTTACGCTGTTGGCATGTACTGAGAGAAATTTCAGTAGTTTGGTGGTACCCACCGATAAAAAAAATCTAGGAAGTTACAATATGGTAGGAAGCTAAGTAAGAATATATCTGCTAGCGACACATTTAGGCATTACTATATTTAGCAATATTGGGAAGCCATTAGTAAACTAACAAGCCACCGGAGCGTCGCGCGTGGGAAAACAACTAGTTGTAAATAGAAGCAAAAACATAAAACAACATGAGCACCAGGCAAGCTACATTTGTACCAGATACCCATTACAAGCCACAAAGTTGATAAATGTACCTTAATTGCTGCTATAGAACAAGGGTCTCAAACTGATTTGAGTGTGTGTGTGTGTGGGGGGGGGGGGGGGGGTCATGCAGCCCACCCCCAAAATGACGAGGGCCAGCATAAAGAGGAGAAAGGGTGGGGGGGGGGAGAGGGTTAATGTATATTAAGAAAGCAACAACAACAACAACGACAACAATGATGGTGTTTCACGTTGGAAAGCAGCCGAGACTTTCGGCGACACCCAGAGATTTCCAAAAGAAGGGACGTCGCGCTACTTGCTTTTTGTAATAAAGCCGTTTTATCAGTTCCCTCTTAAGCTTTGATTTATTCGTACAACTGCAACTTCGGGTTTGTACCTAGTGTGATCACAAGGTTTAAAAGACCCCCATCCAGGTAACGCGCTGGAATTTCTCAATACAACTAGGAACAGAGCACACAGTCGTGACTGTCACTCAATTCATTCGGGAAGTATCAGAGTTCAAACTGTCTAAAAATAATATTTTCGTAAGATAGATTTTGGTTTCTTAACAATTTTTATAGCAAAATTTAAAAAAAAGTGTCTAATCGTTATGTAAAACGAAACCGACCTCAATCTGGAAGAAAATAGATTAGTCTCACGATTTTAAAACGCCAAAAGAGCAGAGCTACGTTTCTAGGGGAAATAAATGGACGACAAGAAATCATTATTTATGAAGCATGCAGCGCTTGAGGCGTACGAACAGGAGATCACAGCCCTGGGACACTTGCTGGCCGCCTCCCGGAGAGTCGCGGGCCGCGTGTTTGAGATCCCTGCTATAAGAAATCCAGCCTATTTTAGTCTTCTTATGTACTTGCACTGAATCTACACTACATTAAAATACCAGAAATGTGCAAATCTAGACCTTCTTACGCCTTCTCTATTTTTATGTTGTCTTAAGGTCTAAATGACGGGTTTTCCATGCAAGTTCTTCCTGCCTAACTTCGACCTCATTCTCGAACTTGACATATGACCAGTACTGATCTTACAGTGAACGTAGCACCACCATTAGCGATCATATGCATGCGCCAAAACGCAAGGTAATTCTGGATTTCTTCGGACCAGTTTGGGCTTTTAATTTCCGGCCCTTCAAACTGGGAGTCGTCAAGGAACATTCTGCTCAGAATAAGTACGCCCGGGCTAAATAGTCGCCCGAATAGAGCGACGCGAAGGGAAGGGTCCCATCAATCGCCGTTTTATTCGCTCGTTTTTGTTTGGAATAGTGCGCATATATTTGAAAGCGGTTCCATGCTTTCGAGCCGTGTCACGTGATTTATAGGCCGCGTTTGAAGAACAAGGGGCGAGGAAGAGGCGAGGGTGTCAATCGTCTGTAAGCGTCTCAAAGTTTCCTCAGCCTCTCCTCCCTCTAACCTAATCACCACGCGGCAAAACACACATGAACACTAACAACGAACACTGTGGGACCATGATAGCAGGAAAAAAACTCGGGCCATTTTTTTTTTCTTTTCTAGTTTACTCTAAAAGTGTACTTGCGAACAAAAAATCTCACTACCTTTGTCGGTGCCCCAATCGAGAACTCCAAACCACACTATAGTAAATTTAATGAAAACTTGTTCATTCTAAGAAAAAAAAAAAAATGAAACTTACGATTACTTGTTTGCGTTAAAAGTGTCGCGAAGTGTGCCTGCGCACGAGGTGTCCGCCATTAAAATTTAGACGCATTTCATAAATGGAGTTGCGCCCTCTTTAGCCTCTTTAGGGTCACAGACAAGGTAAGAACGCAAGAAGATCTTTCAGTTACCCCGCATCCAGCGCCAGCTTCGTATACCTTCTATAACGGTCCGGCGTCTCGTGAGCTCTCGAGCGTGCACGCTCGAAGCCGAAGCACGGCGGAAGGCATTCGAAGGAAATGCCCTACCGTTCTCACAATTTCCGGGACTATGCGGACATAAACTGAGAGAGAGGAGGATATCAGAGCGCGCGGGGACGCCAGAGAGCCGAGTTCGAGAAGGACTAGTGGGTAGACGAAAAGCTATGCGGAGTGCAAGTTCGTCTGCTTCTTTTTCAGAAATTGCGGTGACGTCAAAACGCCGAGCTCTGATTTGTTCTGAATGAAGGATAGTGGGTAGACCTCAAGGCAGCTTGCCTTCAAGTCAACCCACTATTCCTCAATCAGGGCCAATCACAGCTCGGCGTCTTTCTGACGTCACAGCTACTCCCGCGCAAGAAGCAGACGATTTGCTCTTGGCATTGACCTTCGCATTGATCGCCATGCCTTGCGGGAGATCAGACATATACACTGCCGCAAGCCTACTGGGGCACGAAATATGGTGGTGCCCTCGTGGTATCGGCTGGCGCAGAATGCGATGGATGAAATATTTGTTGCCGCGAATGGCAGTTGTTTTATGGAGTGGGAGTTTTGTTAGACGACGGTTTAATGAACAGGGATCAGGAGGAACTGCTACACTTGGAGTCGGTATATACTAGATCAACATTGGCTACGCTCGGATGTAACTTTTTCCACAAGATCCACGTCTTTACATGTCTAAGCCGTATTTCGTTAAACATAGTTATGTTAAATAAAGTTCGCACGCCGCTTTAATCTAAACCAAGTTCTTTTTTCTTTTTTAATAAAAAAATAGCGTTCAGTTAATTTTATTTGATGGCTGGTGTTCGATAAACTCAACTTAAAACTATGGTGCCTGGAACGCGTACCCGAAAAGTCATCCGATTTCCGCCTGATGACGTCATAAAAAGTACCATGATCTGGCTTTCCGCTATCCTGACGTTCATACAGCAACGGAGGTAGATGCGGCAGACGCCTCCTTTATCGCAGGTCACTTCACACTCTACCGAGACATTCAGCAGCCGCGGGAGTTGGGACACTGCGACGACAGTGCAACTCACGCTTGCTTGGCCTCTTTTCTTTCTTCTTTTACCGGAACTTTTATGACCAATTACCAGGATCGCGGCATCGGACAGCATGACGCGATGGCTCCTGTGACGCCAGTTGTTGCCACTTCGGGAGCAGTTTCGATTACGGTACCTATATTGAGCGCGCGCCTTCAGCATATCGTCCTATCCATCTCATGCGTCGAAAAAGTGTCCCCAAGTGGCAACAAATTGCACGTCGGGAGCGGGTGTGTCATTCTAGAGGGCCTTGATTGAAGAGAGGGTTCATTTGAAACCACAGGGAGCGTTTTGGAACTTAATGGCGGACGCCTGTGGCGGAAATCGAGGATTGGTCGCGAGGAGGATGTGCGCAAGTGCGCGTTGGATACGTGGCGAAGAGGAAAGCAGGCGGAAAGGCGGAGATGTTGGCAGGCGACAAACGCTTCTGCTGCCTCCTCACAGCTCGCGTTGCAAACGGGGTCCATAGACCACGTGACTCCTATCGGTCACTTGGGCATTCTCTGTAATGCAGGCTCTTCTTGTCATTCCGTCCGCTTTCGCTATCCTGGGACCCTAAACTCGTCAAACACAAAGTTTTAGCCGAAAGTTCGCGGCGCGCGCCGATCGGACGTCGGCGACAAAAATGCGAAGTCATCGTCGTGATTGCCCAATCGGTGCGCTCCGTCAACTTCGCCCTCAACTTTGTGGTTGACGAGTTTAGGGCCTCTGGAGGTTGGTTATAAATAGGGTTTCGTGGTTTCGGTAAATACCGATTAATTCTAAAAATTAACCCCCGAGCCGGTTTGACCAAAAACAACTCCCACCCCTACACCTCCCCCCCCCCCCCTCCCCACCAAGTGTTCAAACTATATTTTAATAATTAAAAAAACAACAAAAAAACAAAGCTTCAATAGGAAAAATATTTTTTTTTCTTACAAATTTATTTTGTGTTAACTCGGAACACAGCCCACAGCCATTTGGATGCGAGGTTTCTTTTTGCTTCGGAACATCGGTTCTTTTCCTGTTTCATTTTCTTTTCAGAAAAGGGACATTTCTTTAAGTACTCGGGTACCGTATATATTCCTTGGAATATTGGAGAATGCCATGCCCCCGTGTCTCATTTTATTCATCATAATCCCCAATAAACACCGATCTTTGTTGACATCAAATATAAACGCCGAAAAATACCGAATGTGTGATAAAACCGCCCCCTATAGACATCCGAAATCAAGCCTCCCCCCCCCCCCCCCCCGAAAACACACGTGACCCTAGTGTGCACCTATTCAACTCTGACGTCACGCCGCTGCGTGGTACCGCGCATGCGCAGACAGTTCTTCACACCCGAATCCGGTTTCTGCGCACGCGCAGTGCCCAACACCTGGTATGCGCAAACAAAGGCGGGCTTGTTTGTAAACAGCGTTGTTGTCTATAAACATACTGGCAAAAGCAATGTGAGCGGACGCAAGGGTCATTGTCGTCGCGGCATCCCAACTCCTGTCTGCTTTGGTCCACCGTCGGGACACAGAGCGACCTGCAGTGGTACAGCCGTCTGCTGTATCTACCTGGCTGCTCCTATGCATCGCCAGGATCGCGACGCACAAGATCGTGAAACTTCTACGACGCCATCAAGCGGAGCACGAGAGACGAGTTTTAAAGCCACGCTATATGCGAAAGTCGGACACGTGTTCGATCCAACATAACCTTTAATGGGACGTTGGTTCGTCAACTCGTTTGTTTTCCGCCAGTTTACAAAAGTAGAAAGAGAGAGAGAGAGAGAGAGAGAGAGGAGAGAGAGAGAGAGAGAGAGAGAGAGAGAGTAAAGAGAAAAGAAAAGGTGCAGTCACTGAATCTTTACATTTTTTTTTCAGAAACTCGCAAGCTCTCACTTACCTGTCTTTTCATCGAAAAGGTTGTGCCCTCGGAGACAGCCGAGAAGGATGTCAAAAGCGGTGGCCGAAAGCACGACGCAAATGAAGCAGCCAAGGACGGCGCTGAAAAGGGAACGATGCAGGCACCTGATGCTCTTGAAGTGGCATGCCAGAACTTGAAGGTCTTAGCTAATCTCCACGTCCAAATGTTGACACGTCTGCGGTTTGTGGACGCAATTGGGAGGAACAGTGCGTACTCACAACGATTCTCAAGTGCCCTACGATCAAAGCGAGTATACGCGCTTTCTCAAAGTGTCGTCACTTTAACGCAAACACACTGCGCGAACGTGTCTCTCTTAGCGGCCGTGTTTCGTAAGTCTTACAGCATTGCGACACCATCCTTTCATTGTGTGCAGATGGAAGCCTTCTTTCGAAGAATGTTGGACGAAGGAAATTTCATCGAGGCCGTGTAAGCGTGCTCAAGCTCACGCTTACGACTCACGAGGTTTCGTGGTTGGCCTGTTGGAAAAACACTACAGTAATTATCTGAGTTTTTTACTGTGTAAAGGTTCAATTATTTAGGTTTTCAATTTCCGTTCTATCTTTTAGGTTTTCACAAATCCAGGTAGAGGCTAAGCAGTAAGAATGAGAAATTGACAAAACAATTGGTCGTGATTGACTTTAAAAATGAGTGATACTTGCAGACAAACTGCTTCTTTCAATGTCGAAACGCATATTTCATTCAAATATCGAGATAAAAATTCACATTCCAAGCAGCAAAGCTACAAGATAAAGTCCAACGATGAGTTCTTTATTGAACTTATTGATGGAAAATCTTGAAAAAGTCACAATACGCATATTCAAAAAATTATAAAAAGAAACGATTGTATGTCGAGCGCAAAGCGATCAGGTAGTGCTTCTGCTCGGGAGAAGTATGAGGCCTGCGCCACTCTGTACACCAACAACATAAAACGAGCAAAAAAAAAAATTTATACGCACTGCTTACCGTCTATGCTGTGCAATTATCCCAAAAAATTTTGTCAAATAATGTTTCCAAACGAGTTCTCCTGCAGCGTTATTCATTCGGATGAAAACGGCAATGCAGTGCCTGACGAACTCACTGCTACTACCTAACGACTATTTTGCATCTATCTTTACGAGTGAGGTCCTGTCAGACATCCCCCCGGTGGTCAGTGAGGCCGGCTACTCCCCTATGGATCCAATAAAAATCTCGCCTAATGGCATTTCAAATATGATCAAAACCGCTAAGGTGTCAGCATCAGCCGGTCACGACGACATTAACATGAAGATTCTAAAAAAAAACACTGTCAACTTGCAGCCAGATACTGAGATAGTATTTCACCAATCATTACCCACAGGTCAAATTCCGGACAACTTGAGGATTAGAAAGATAATTCCAGTACACAAAGATGAGGATCAAAGATACGTCTCTAACTACAGGCCCATTTCTCTTACCAGTGTTGTATGTAAGCTTCTGGAACATGTAATATATACTCACGTCATGTCACACTTCTTGCTCAACGTCTTATTCTTTAAGCACCAACACGGTTTCCGTAAGGGGCATTCCTGTGATATGCAACTACTCAAATTCACTCACTACATTCACTCCCATATGGACAACCATACCCAAACTGATGTTGTTTTCTCGGACTTTTTGAAAGCTTTTGATCGGGTCCCGCACGGTCGACTTTCGACAAAGCTTTCGTCCTTAAATCTTGATTCACAGGTCCTCTCCTGGATTTGCGGGTTTTTATCCCATCGGCAGCAGTATACTGTTATCGGTAATTCTAGTTCACCTGTGATTGATGTGGGGTCGGGTGTTCCACCGGGCAGCGTACTCGGACCACTTCTCTTCTTGATTTATATCAATGATCCTCCGAACCGTGTCATATCACAGATTCGTTTATTTGCTGACAGTTGCGTAATATACAGACAAATCAAGTCAAACGACGACCACCTTGTTCTGCAACAGGGCTTGCATATTATTGACGTCTGGTGTAGACTGTGGCTCATGCTCCCCAACGTCTCCAAATATAAAAGAGTCATCTTCACTCGTAAAAGAATCGTATCCTCATTCCCATACTCATTGAACAATAAACTCTTGACACAATCACCCCACTACAAATACCTCGGAATTTGTCTTGCTGAGGACCTTTCCTGGTCCACTTATATCAGGGCAATTACAGCGAATGCATCACGTACGCTAGGCTCCATAAAACGAAATTTAAAACTTGCACCTCCCAATATTCAGAAGCTGGCATACGAGACTTACGTCAGACCTAAATTAGAATACGCGTCGTCAGTGTGGAGCCCCTATCAGAGATACTTGACGGACCAAATTAAAAGGGTACAGAATCGCGCAGCCAGGTTATTGAGTCATCTTATTTGTGGTACGACAGCGCATCCTTAATTAAAAATGATATTGGTCTGCTTCCATTAGCTTCTCCTCGCGAGATCTCCCTCTTGTGTTTGTTTCACAAACTATTCTCCAGCCAGGGAGTACAGGAGCTCCCTTTTATCCAACCGCCTCACAGGGCGTCCTCTCGCACAAACAACAGCCGGTCCGTTCGCCGAATATCGGGGTCCACATTTTCCTTTAACAATTGAGCCATACCTAAAGCCATTAGAGCCTGGAATTCCCTGCCCGAGGACATTGTTGCCATCGTTGATCCTGGAGTGTTCCGATATCGTTTGTCAAATTTTGTTAAATAAAGTTTTGCTTTGCCGTATCCCGGCAGTGATCCTGGTAATTTTGGAGAGAGTTTGCAGTTCTGGCGTCCTCATATGTTGTCCCGTGTTAACATAGGATTGTGAACGTTCAGGAATGTCTATTTGTCGTTCTTGTGTCGTACATAATTCAAGATTTTCACTGACGTGACACTGTCACTCTTTGTGCTCATGTGTTTACTGTGATTTTTCTTACTAACTGAAGTGCCCCTGTTGTCTATAAAATTATTCTTCCATCCATCCATCACAGCATTATCTTCTATGTATTCTTTGTGTTTTTACTTGAACAGTCCCCCCTTATGTCATGCCCAGCAATGGGCCTTTAAGGTACGTAAATAAATAAATAAATATATATCTTCATAGGCACTCTTCGTTCACACTTGAATCACCGATATATACTCCGCAGATTCCAGCATATTTTCCCCCTGCTTAAATGTTGGATAGCGAGTTTCCTTTCATTAAAATTAGGCATGTGACCACAGCATTAGCGATCAGTACCGTTTTATCCTACAATGCGTTTTTTTCTTCACCATATCTGATGACAGATAAACTAATGAATGGCCTCATAGATGTGCAGACCCTCCCAATATGATAATGAAAAATACCTGGAAAGCTTTGGAGGGTTAAACAAAAACTCCCAATTTGTAAATTCCTTTTCGTGTAAATTACGGTTTAATATCTTTGTTACAAATACCAGCAGGACGAGCAGAGTTTTATAAACAAAGAAATGTTAAAGGACCAGCATAGATATTGGTTAAGCCTCCTTGTATCTTAATACGTTTAAAGATAACTTTTAACAAAAAGGACGTCCTTGTTTCTTTCTGGCGTCTTGCAGAGTGCAATTAGAGGCGAATAGATTGGGCCACAACATGCACAAGCTCCAGGTTAAGTGGAGGATGATTTTTTTGTTTTCTACAGTCTGCAGGACTTACCCGTGCATGTAATCGACATACCTATTGACTGCCTAAGCTAACTGTTGGCCAATTTCAACGTCAATGAGTTCCTGCTAGAACGTCAGAGAAGTAATTGATGACGAACATCGGCAGATGGAGAGCTCTGATAGGCAGCCACGGGGATGTTCCATATGACATGAAGGTTCCTTTCGATAGAAAAGTTTGGGCTTAGATTGAAGCTCAGGTGAATTTGGTGATATTACATAGAACTACGATCAACAGTCACTTAATGTGGCAATCATTGAGGCATTAGGCTGTCAAATACGCTTAAAGTTTGTTTATGAACCAATTTATTATGCCTCAGGTATTCATTCTCAAATACGCATTACCGTATGTTGCTTACGACAATGGTTTAGTGAACAAAAAGTTAGGGCGCGAACGAGCTGGCGAATGTTTAGCTTATTTTACGTGTAGTGAGAATATTGAAATGCCGTGAAACTAAGCGAAATAACTTTCTTGTATATTATGTTCCCGTATATTACATATATAAAAAAATAAAGGGCATTTATAATGGTAAATTTTTATTTAAGAAACAGCAGTATAATAGTGTTTGAGGTCTTGGGACAGAGACAGTGCGCCCAGAGCCCGTGTCATTCCTGGGTGCCTTTATTATGAAATATCGTTTAGGCCAGACGGGTTATTATTATTAATATATATATATATATATATATATATATATATATATATAAAAGTGTATTTTAATTACTTTCCCAGGCAAGGTGAGTAATGTCAGCTAGGTTTTTGTTGTCACATTTCTGCCGCTTAGATTATTGTGCTTAAGTAACAAGAAGCGGCACAATACACGGCTTTGTAGGAGGATTTCAGAAAATATGAACTGCACATTTGTAACTAATAGTTCCGAGCCAGAAATCATTTTGAAGTTACGGCTCATCTGAGAGGCGCCTTGAGTTTCCGGTTATCAATATAGCTGTTACAGTAATCAGCAAAGCGACAGCGTCATTTTAGTTGTTCCATACAAAAAAAGTTGAAACACACAAGATATAAAATGGCCGCAGTGGGCCGATGTTCAGACAATGCGGCGTGATTGCTTACATTGCGATGATCTGGGACTTGTTCAACCGTAGGTTCTCCTCCACCACGCAGCCCAGGAGAGTTGAATTGAGATGTGCTTTTTCAGCGACTGAAACGAGTGAAGATTATAGTTGCAAAGGTAATACATTAATTAATATACTGATTTATGAATGAGATCACTAATTTATTACTAATTCCTTGACCGATGCAGTAAAAAGAGGAATTTGTAGAGCTGTGGTGGGCAGTAAAACAGAGTGCTTTCTGGTTTTATGTGGATACTATTCTAGCCACTTTAATTCAGTGTGAAACAGTGCTTTGCGCCAGCAGGACTCGTTGATATACAAAATCTTTATGCACTTGGTAAACGTGAATAAACGGTTTGGTTACTGTACAGCTGGCAAAATCAAACGCCATCAAAATGCCGGGAGTGTCCTTCCATACCAAAGAGACGCGGCGATATTTGTGTGCTTAAGATAGACATGAAAAAAAAAAGTTGGATGAAGACGCCTCTGATCTCAAGAAAAAGTATTTTATGTGCAAAAATTAATTTTTGAATTTTACTTTTGCTGATATCATGCTTCAATTTTTGTTTAATTTTCATAAAACCTGATGTAGTTTTGAAAGAAAAAAATCTCTAAAAAACTTTCTGCATACCATAAACATTTATGTGGGCGCCTAATTAGTCACTAGCATAAGGTATATTGCCCTAAAATAAAAAAAAACAAAAAAACAAAAAACCACGGAAGGATGGCATTTTTAGTACAAATAGAAGCTCCAAAATGAAGATAGATTTCGAGATTTCTTTTGTATTGTTTACCCAACTTCGAGCCGGATGTTAGCTACAATCCCCTTTTTTTGTTCTCTTAACGCAAATAATAGAATTGCTTGTTTTAAAAATTTAAAGCCTGGTTCCGTTGTGCTTTAATTATATTACAAAATTCTGAGTCTATGCAGAAAAGCCCCCCCCCCCCCCCCACACACACACACAGACACATACATGCACTTCCCAACCGCAAAAATTAAAAAAAAGAAACCCAACAATAGAGGCAACGGTTCACTCTAAGAAATGCCTGCGCGTCTACTTACCTTCAAAACACGCAAAGAGCCAATCTCTGCGATCAACGAAATTACCTCAGCGAATGATGAGGCGGAACGTACGTTATGACTTAGAAATGAAGACTGCGCTGTGCCATTTACGCAATGCAAAGCGTCATGCTTGCATTGCGTAATGCCACAGCGCATATATTATTTTGAAGGTCTCAACAGATGTTCCGCCTCATCATTCGTTGAGCTGATTTCGTTGATAGCAGAGATTGGCTCCTCGAGTGTTTTGCGGGTAAGTAGACGTGAAGACAATTCTTAGAGTATTCACCCAATTTTTGAAATAACCTAAAGGTCAACCTACCTCATCTATTTAACAAAGCAAAAATAAAAAAAGCATTTTTAGTTGTGGCTGAGAAATTATTTTATGTTTCTCCGGCCTTGCCTCCAGGCGCCGGCATCATTGACGACGCACGCCGGCGTCATCCACGTTAGAGTTAAACACTGCAAGTTTTATCCGAAATCATTTGCTATTGTCCTTATTAGCGTTGAGTACCTTGTCATTATGACATGGCTAAATAGAGTGACTGCAGGAAGCCAATTTATGTTACTCTAATACGCACATATCTGTGGTGCATTTGAAAGTTGAATAGGACCACCACTTAATCCTCTCTAAACATTTTATAAAAAAAAACAAAAAAAAAACATAAAAAAGAAATATTTTAACACACATGTGTTCTCGTCTTTATGAATCAATAGATATTCTAGAAATTCTAAAGTGATTTTAGGATTCGAGGCATGTTTCACTGACCACCAGGGTATGCCTTAATCTAAAATACTGCCCATGTGCGGACCGTCAACTCACCAGGGGTCCACCTCAAAAAGTGGAAAGCTTTCTTCCACCACCATATTCTAACAATTTCTTTTCATTTTCGTTCAAGCTACAGCACCGTTATTGTTTCGCGTCGGTTGCGAGCTATCCGGTTTGAATTGTTCTTATATCTAGACAGGCGACGCCTACGCCCAGTCTGCATCCCGAAGCTCGGGAAGCAGACGATGCAGGCCTGCGTTCGTCGGATGCCACTTGATGAGAAGGGGAGGGAAATTAAGATGCCAATATCACTACGTATCGTCTAGAGAACAAAGATGCATGAAAGTCGGGATAACGTCCGCTTCAACTGAATTAAGAGTGTTTTTAGCAGAGCGTTCAAGGCCTTGCGGCGTCGTCTGACACGGCTCACTCCTCGTTGGCGGACGCCGGCGTGCGTCGTAAACGAGGCAAGGACGTAAGGCTCGTATTGAAAAATAATCTATTAGCAACAACAAGCGGTACTTTTCTAAATCGTTGGTATGTTAAACAGATGAGGCGGATTGAATTTTTAGCTATTTTCAAAATTGCGAAAACCGTTTCCCAGATTGCGTTCTTTTAGCTTTCAATATGGCCCTCAGTTTGTGCAGAATTCTGCATAAACTGGGAATTTATTCATTTAATTAAAACGCGCAAAACAAGGCTTCAATATTCTTATGCGCGCCATTCAATTGTTAGCTTTAAAACAATAAAGGCAAAAAGTATGGTAGCTAACACCTTACTTCATGCTGGCTAAAATATAAAAAAAAATAATTGTTTCTTACTTAGAACTCCTATTGAAACCCAAAAAGGCGTATTTTAGTGTTTCTGTTCTAGTGCAAGATAAAACATGTTTATGCCTTCATGATTTATGCAAATGAACATCCTGTTTTATGCAAACTACAAAGATGTGGAGCATGCTATCAACAACAACAACAAAAAAATATTAATCACGTAAGAAAAAAAGAAAACATTTTCCGTTGAGTTCAAAGGTGTCTCTATACAAATGATGTTATCCGTGCAGATTGTAAACATGAAAAATCGCCGCGTTTCTTTTGGCACGGAATGGCCCAGTAGAAATGAATGAGTCTGTTTTGTATGAAATGTGGGCTGGCAACACCGTTGGCCCGAGCTTATAAAAGAGTTCGCTGACCGTAAATCGAGGCCAGTCCCATGCCAGATGCCGCGTCTTCTGTTTGAATTGTAAACATGTTTGTGTTGTAATTTATTATATTCGTGATGGACAATTACTGTGTAATGAATTGTTTAACTTACCGATTAATCAGTTAAATTATTATTCAGACGTTAATTCTTCTACCGACTCATAAATAAAATGAGGATCCTAACGGGGTTGCTACTGCATGCCATTCTCGCCGTCGCTGTCAAACGCAGCATCAAGATTTTAATCAGTGGGCGAGACTTGTACTTGATAGAGTAGTACTTCTGTACTACTGTATTAAGTGTTCTATGCTCTACTTTCAGTCATGTCGCGCAGCGCGGCCGGCCTCTGCGGAGGAAGGTGGGGCGAGCTGATGGTTTTTCCAAGAGTTAACCTGAACCACCCGTATCAGCAGGTTAACCTCAGAGCTATCCCAAGCAGTTGGTTGTATTTACAGAATAGGAAACTTGATACCAACATGGTTAAAATAATTGCTCTTTCGTTCTCTTGTGTACTCCGAACTTTGCTACAACATATGGGTAGGGGGGACAACAACAACATCTAACTACAATAGATTACTGGTTTTGCAAAATAGGGTGCTTCGATTATTGGAAAATATAAGGGTAAAGTGAAAGGAACTTCCTACTGTACCACTTTTTGTTAAATTTAACATATTAAAGGCAGACAAACTATATTATTTTAAGTCGTTCCAGTTAATATATAAATCAAAGCGCAGCACCATTGGAAAAGATAACGTGGCGCCGTGTTACGCATTTCGTCGTACACTCAGGAAGGCACAAAAACTACGAAAAACTAAAATTAGAGCAAACTACAAAAGTTCTGTCAACTGCATATTCATTCTTTAAAATCAAGAATCTTGTTCGAGACTACCTTTTAGGGCATGACTCTACATTTCCATAAGCTATCTGATGCTTATTGTTACTTTCACTGGTATCACTACGATTTCTGGGCTTTAAAGTTACACATCGCTTTCATGCTTATATCACTAAATATTTTACTATTTCATCATCAGCGAGCCACGTTTATGACTGTGATTCCTGCTGCGTCTATTACACCATCAAGTGTTCTATCGCGTCTTATTTTTCTCATTGTTTACATTATTATATGTAGAGTATCTTTTTATTCCGGATTTTAGGTGCATTATTTGCAGACTTGTTTTTATTTTTTATTGCTTTTTTATATTATCCCTTTGGCAAATCTTAATCTAAAATATGCCAGGTATTTTGACAGATTCTAGTATTTATTTGTAAAGCTGAATATTCATAACTATGTATATGTATTTGTTTGTGTGGATAATATGTCTTTATATTTTGGTATTGCCGTGCTGCCTGCACCGAGTTTCAGGGGGCTGGAACCCGCCAAGCTGCTAACTAGCAGCTTTTTTCCAGCCTCCTCGTCACAAGTGTACCGTTTGTGGCAAAAAATACACCTGTGTACGTCACAGATGTCTCACAAATTTTTATTGTTTAAATTGGGCCTAGTAACTGGCGACATGACGCCAGTAAAAATATGCATAAATTTCTTTCCAGCCATCTCCTCGCATTTTGCCACCAGTGTACGCATTTGAATTTACCAAACAAAGCCATACATCAATAAAATTGCTCCATCAAACGCTCTTTCCCTGCGTCAAGGCTATGAAATCCTCTCATACTGTAATTCGCAAATGCGTATTTTCCGAAGTGTTTTGCAAACTCCATTAGATTATGCATTACTACAATTAACGAAGAGACAAATACAGTAAATGTCGCATATTAATTGATTATTATTTTAATTGGTAAACGACTCTAGGGCAGGTGCATTGTGATTTTGTAGAACAACTCTAAGTACACCATAATGAAAAAAAAAACACACACACACACTTAACGTTCTATCATGTAAAACTTATTTTTCAATGAAAGTCTAATTATTTCATTTCAAATAAAAGCTATCAATAAAAACTTCACACACTGTCGCAGCTTGGCAGTACTGAGCTGTTGTAAGTTGCGTTTGTATTGATTATGTTGTTAATGTTAAATTAATTTGCGTCGGCGCACGTTGGTAGGACCATGCGCGATGCTCGTTAAATACGGTAGGTTGATAGTCGGAGACCACTGGCCGACAGCGTATATATGGTAGGACTAAAACGTTTCTACACTGCGCTTCACTTATGTTTCAAAGTGGGAATGATATGCTTCCAAAATGTAGAGTGGTTAAAGATCGGTGACGAGTTCGCGCTTTCGACTTTTACCTCCCTTCCTCCTCTCCTATCCTGTCCACCGTTGCCTGTTTCCTCCTCCCCCATGGTGAGGAGTGTCTTCTGCCTTGCAGAATCTTGAGTCTGGTCGTCGGCCTTTAACTAAGATAGGTTTTACGGTGCCATGGCAGTAAAATTAAATAGAAATACGAACTATGAGGGAACATTTTATAATATAAATTATAGTGTGTGCCACGTTGATTAAGTGTGATTGATAATATTGCTACACCCAGTTTGGTGATTAAAATATTCTGACTGCACTCCATAAACTTTGCCGCAGATGTGAAGAACAATCAACAAGAAAACATTCTTCAATATCTTTTGCGTGTCCAAAACGTTTTGCGGCAAGCCACGGTCCGATAATCTTGAACACTACTCCGCCATTGGGCTTGCTTACCTTGAAGGAACATATTAAAGGCTGATTGACTTGCCGTACTGAAGCTTAAATAAACTGGCATTACGTCGCACGACTTAGAACCGAACACAGAAAACGCGCCAAACAAAAGTTGTATCAGAAAAAAAAAAATTAAACAGTTAAAGTCTGAAGGAAAAGCTGTATTGCTTTTGCTGAGTCATCGTGGTACACACATGGAACAATGCAATCTTGTGGTTAATCCCACTATACTACACTCACTTGCTCTGAGAAGCCTGTCCAGTTCAGGTGGTTGACACCGGTCGGGGAAGCAGAGTCCGAACCTCACCTTGGCGGTGTACAGGCCCCAGGCCAGGTTCAGGGTTTCCTTCACTACCTGCAAGTTTTATGAAGGATGTTCGTTAATCGTTCGCTGAAACCGTACTTTCAGATATTTGTACGATCAACTTCCGTGTTTATGTACGTAGAGCCGGCCGTACGCCTCCAAAATGGAAATGAAAGGTGCCCTGAGGAGATTTTCTAAGATAGTCTCAATATGGCAATAACTCACTCTGCCGGCTCTAAGCATCCTTGAAATCCATAAATAATTACGATGCGCGGCCGATCTCCCTATTCGAAGTACAATAAAAGATCGAAATTATCTCCTGCGATGGAAGGAGCATTGTGCCGGCAGCTAGGACGGCATGTGACCTAAGAACGCGACATGTCGTGGAGATATCAAACGCTGTTATTACAAAATGTAGATACTGTTGTAGATCATAGAAGCAAGTAAGAGTAGTAAAAAATGTGAATTATTTGTATAGAGGGAACATACTACTGCAGTAATCGTCTGAGAAACAACAAACTATGTTTTTTTTTTTTTTTGTCTTTTGCGTAAGTGGTTTTTCTGGTCGCTAGTTCTCGAGCGCTCGAGCGCGCTCGAGCTTGGTTGAATCGTAGTTCGGGCTGCATGGGCCACGAGCCGCGCGCATTTGATATCATTCCGCGGTTCCACCGATTGGAGGCACGAGGTTTCTTCGCTTGTTATTGGCTGACAGTGGTCCTGGTTTCAGAACATGCTCCGCCCATTGCCAGAGATAAAATTGGTAGGTTGTGATCTCGATTGATTTTTTCTTTAATTGGGAAATCAGGTCACGTATCATCATGATCTAAACATTTCTAGGATGTTGAGAGCCAGCAGAGGGGGTTATCGCCATATTTAGGCGATATTAAAAACCTAATCGGGGCACCTTTAAGGCCTCTCAGTGGGAATGCAATATACGCTTTTCCAAAGTCCATCAAGCAACATTGGCGGCCGCAAGTTCTTGGTCACGAAGCGTGTGATTGGATCCGAATCCGCGCCGATAGCTGAGGCAGCCCTCGAGTCCTATGGGATCAGGGTACGTGCTCCAACAATGGCGGACAGGCAATGGCGCTCCCTTCTGTAAAGGGTCTTTTGGAAGAAGGCGATTGAGCAAGTCAGCGTCAAGGTGGGGGTCACTCAGATACTATGATTGAAGTAGTAGAGCCGAAGTCTTGTCATCGGTAAAATCTAATGCCTGCTATAAGCGGGAATACAGGAACGCTATGCGAAAGGTAAAACTAAACCACCGCAGGCGCGTTATTGTTAGGTAAGAATCCCTCTCGTGATCACTACAGAGATCAAGTAGCAGCAGATAATTTGCGAGTGTTCTCCTCGAAATAAATTCCGGAGCTTACCTATACTGTGACCTCGAGAATTTATCAAAAAATATAATTACATTAGTGTCGCAAGGACATCAAGTAAACGCATTTCTGCCCACATTCGGGGACGAGTATAGGATAAAAAATGAAAGCCGTTTACAACTCTCTGTAACGCCGAATTAGAGCGCAGCTCTTGAGGAGGAGGAGGGAAGGGTACTGAGGTTCACGTGTTCCCGGGAAGGGGTGGTCACGTGACCTGAGGTCACATGACCTTGGTGGGGTCACATGACCCCGTCCCCAAGGTCACGTGGGGGTCGTGTGACGTTGGGGGTGTCACGTGTCTACGGAATCACGTGACCTCGGGGGGGTCACGTGACCCCCAGAGAAATTTTTTCGCTAGATTTAGCGGGGAATTTTTTTCCGCTAGGTGTAGCGGGGAAAAATTGCCGCTAGATTTAGCAGGGCAATTTTTCCGCTAGATTTAGCGCGGAAATTTTTCCGTTAGATCTAGCGGGGAAATTTTTCCGCTAGATTTAGCGGGGAAATTTTTCCGCTAGATTTAGCGGGGAAATTTTTCCGCTAGATTTAGCGGGGAAAGTTTTTCGCTACATTTAGCGGGGAAATTTTCCGCTAAATGTAGCGGAGAAATTTTTCCGCTGGATTTAGCGGGGAAATTTTTCCGCTAGATTTAGCGGGGAAATTTTTCCGCTAGATTTAGCGGGGAAATTTACCCATAATGCACAGCGCGGTTAAGCCGACGGCGACGGCGACGGCGACGCCGACGCCGCTCAAGCCGGGAACGGGCGGCTAAGAGCTGCGCTCTAAAAGGAGAAAGATTTACAATACCCCTGCTCATGTTTCGCGTTTATTGAGAATACCAAGTGTGGCACACGCCTGATCTATACGTCCGGACTTGTTTTTGGTCTCTTGAGACGAACAGAGCCATGCGCCTTTTTTAAGGGAAGCGATTAGCATTCTGTTGAACCATTAGTCTAGTGCTCTTCCAATGAATGAACTGATTGCGAAGTACGATTAGCGGGTACTCAAAAGTAAGAACTTACAAATAAATGATTAACCAGTCTCTCGTGGAAAAGTCAATTCGGCAAGATATGGCGACTGCCACAGAAAGTTTTAAGACAAACTTAGGGCTGCGCTCTTCACTTTGTGAGCGGTTCTCGTATCGACCGATCGCTTAAGTTGTCCGGCACTAATAAAATAAAGGACGGCGTTCGCACTGTTGGACCTAAACCAGTTGTGGTCTGGGTGACATGGGGTTAGAGCCGCAGACAAAACTACAAAAGAACAATAAGCCACAAAAGAAGAGAAGAGCGGCTACTTTTAAGAAGAAAAGATATGGAGGAAACAGTTTTTTCCAAAGAAGGCAAGTAGAATCTGTCGACTACGATAAAAAATACCAGGCAGCAGAACGTTTTTTCAACCGCTAAGCGAAAATGAATGCGTGGTTCGCTAGCGAGCTACTGCCCTTGATATCTGTTGTGCGTATACTGTGTGAAATTATTTCTATAATAGTAAAGGAAACAAGGCCACTGGACACATCTATATGTTGAAAAGTATTTCCAGCTGTTTTTACGTAGTGTGGTACAAAATTGCCAAGATTGTGAGCTTCTTAAAAAAAAAAAAAACAGAAAAACTAGAGATCTTTTTAGCTTGGGGACACCAAAGGTGAGTCATGCTTACCAGGGAGCCGCGAGCCACTTTTGGACCCGCGAAGAGCCGCATGCGGCTCGCAAGCCGCAGTTTGGCAACACCTGATCCAAACAGTCAGTAAGGATTTCTAGCAGATCGTTCTAATAACGCCGATAATATTACCCGATACTCCACCAGCGCCTTCCCGCTTGCATCGTATCGTTATCGAGTATTGTTACCGGAACACAAACACATATTCTAAAACTATATAAGAACTTAATTTTTTTAAATGCGCTATATTCATCTACAGAGTGAGAACTGCATAGCGTGTTTGTTGAACGTCCGACCGCTGCATGCTTTTCCCCCGTGCACGATACACCCAAGCGTTGGTGAAAGTAGGAAGATCGTGCTGGAGGCAGGACAACTGAAGCTTTTCCTTGCCGTCCTCACCCTGTCAGTGACTATGGTATACCACATCAACAAAGTAAAAACCAAGAAAGTGACTTTTGGTGGGAAATAGAAGCGTCTCACCGAGTCGTCGGCAAAGCTGGTGGTGTCGACCACTGGCACCCCGTAGCGGATGATGGGCGGCTTGGGTGGTAGCGGAAAGTTGAGGGTCAGGCTGCAGTACTGACCCCGAAACTGGACGTCGCCCAGGGAGTTCTTGACGGCCGCCCTCAGGCACATGTCGAAGTCCCCCAGCTCGGCTAGACTGCCGTCCGAGAAGCCGGTCGGGATCTTCCCAGACGCGTCCACCACTGGCGTGACCAGTGAGAATACAGGGTTTCAGTCAGAGAAAGGTTGATTGAAATGTTATTGCGCAGTCCGTAACGTACTATGTCTAAACGAAGCACAAAGGTCACAGAACTTAATTGGAATAACTCAAGGAACTCTTTGGGAGCCTCGAATACGCGTCCAAAACATTACTGAGAGAGCTTAAGCTCTCTCAGTAATGTTTTGGACGCGGATTGGACCCGTATAGAGACATTGATGAAGAATTCTTCCTCAATGTCTTTATACGAAACGCCGGTTGCCATGCTGAGATTTCACAAGAGTATTTTTGTTGTAATAGGGTCAAGTTTCTTAGGCGATGTGACCGCCCGTCCGCTTTCAGAGTCCTCAAAAAAGCACTTGTCATAACATGTGAAAAAAAAAATAATGCAAAGTTTTGATCTGCAGTCCAAATGTCCTATATGCAGAGTGTATTAGGGATGTACGCATATGGAAATCTGAGCAGCGTGTCAGCTGGATGTAAGATCACGTGACTCACGGTGCGAAGTTGTAGCGTCACGGTATGTCACGGTGCCAACAACGTTATTAGATATAGTAACGATGGGTGCCATCTCGTGGTGCAACGTAACGTCAAGTCACGCGACACCGCGACGTGACTCCGTGACATCACGTGCCTTGGTGTTACATGGCGCAGGTCATGTGCTAACGTGATCACGTGACCTTCATTGACACGGGACTACAGGGCCCACGTTTACGTGCTCACGCGAACCACGTGACCTCTATTGACGCGGGACCACAGGGCCCATGGTATACGAGTCACGTGGCGTTCCACTAAATTTAGCCATTGGGGCTACGGTGACGGCGTCGCAAGAAGATTTGAACACAGCGCCAATTTCGCTTCCGTTAGAATGCATTCTGCACTGAAAAGTGCCACAAGTGGCGAGGACCAGGATACCTGTAGGCGCGAATTTCCCGTCATGAATCCTAGCATATATGAAACTTCATGTTCAGTTTTATTTGGTTGTTTAAAATGTATAGCTGGCATCGCCATTTGTCGGGTCATTTCCCCCAAAAAATGTACACAGGACTACTAAATACAGAAATAAAACTCGCAAGGAGGTGTCGCATAACAATGTCTGTGATTACGAGCTGTGTTTGCATTCCCTAAAATTTGAGTGGGGTGCACGGTCTCGTGATCCTCGATCTGAATGCTCTTAAGATCTGAAACCATTTGTGCGGGACGTAATGTTTAAAGCTCCGCGCAATCATCTATTTTTTAAACTAAATATTAGAGGCATATTACTCTAATCAAAACTTTTCTCGCTTGAAATAAAGACAGCTTCAACTATAAAACCTTCTTCTAATTGATTTCCTGGGGTATACCAGTTCGTCTACCGGGTTGGGGATTGAGTCCCACCCCTGCCCAATCCAGTCAAAAATATATATAGTACTCTGCGCATGCATCCAAAGCGCTGTAACTTGGAATTTGGCACTTAGTGCAGGATGGCAAGGCGAGGAAACACACAATATTTTCAAATCGATACTGTTCAAAAGAAACTATCAAACACGAACTACTTCTCGATTGTATCACACAAATGACTAGGACAAAATCGTTACCAATAGTTATACGGCCACATGGTTAGACATTAATAAATACGTTTTCCGCACCATCCTTACAGTCGGCAAACAATCGACCAGACATAAACTTTAGGCACATCTAAATAAAGGGTAATGATGCAATGTTTATTGTCTTGTTTGCTATTTAGCGAAAATCTTTCCTTAAAGAGGCTCAACGTGGATGCATATGTCGCAATATCATGAGAGATGCGCCTACCCCGCAAGATAACCCACCCCTATTTTTGGCTTGATTTGCTATTTTTGTTCGTAAACAATGAAAGACAGCTCACTTCCAATAATCGTAGTGTTCGGATGAGTGATGACCTCAGCGTAAATGCGGTTACTTAGCTATGGCGGGATACAAGCGAACATTGCTAACAAGAAAGTAGCGCCCTCTGTGCTTTATTGCCCAATACCGCGATCACCTGTTTGGCAGGAACACACAATGCAAAAATAAAAGTTATTACGCTTTTTCTGATAGCACACCGAAAATGCACTCACCCGATTTACTCTCGACTTCAGGAAGCCTATATATCGGGATATTACTGTGATAGATAGCTCCCCCCCCCTCCCCTATATATGAACCTGTCGCTTGCTTTTTTATTCTTACGTGAGACGTCATTTACAGATTTTATCGCCGAGCACAGTTTAACAAATGCAACGACGAGACAAATGACCACGCCTGTTTATTAGCGTGAAGGCTAGACATGTTTCTTCGAATTCCTTGGAGCGACTATACTATACTCTGTTTTGGGTTTAGGATGGATCGCAGTGGACGCTACGAGACACCGGACCAATGCAAAACCATACCATGCTAGTGTCACGTGACCTTTGGGAGAGACGCAGCGACGCGCGGGAACCGTGGTCCCGTGATCTGTTCACAGCGCTGCATTGGTTGCGATGGTTCGATAGCGTTTGTTGCGATCCAATCCAATATCCCAAAGAAGACAAGGCCTCAGCACGACGTCATCGTTAGTTGATCCCGGACCCGTGCGGCAAGCACGCTAGAGCTCGTACACAGTCTACGCAAAGCAGCAGTGGCTTCCGTTTTGGCTACGCCGCCTGCTAACGTCGCGCTGGTAGTGAAACGCCGCAAGACACGTTGCGGCGACGCTAACGCAAGGTAGGCAGCGTTGTGTGTATCCAATGCGGAGCAGCGCAAGTTCGTCTGCTTCTTTTGCAGGGGTTGTGGTGACGTCAGAACGCCGAGCTCTGAAAGGCTCTGATTGAAACATAATGGGTAGACATCGAGGCAGCATAGCGGTAACGTTTGAGGGGGCGCGGGGGGGGGGGGGGGGGGGATACGTAGTCCTTGTCGTGTTCAATAAGCCGAAGGAGGCAGGAAAGACTCCCTGCTGCGGCGTAAAGCGCCACGCTTTGTGGGGGGGGTCTCAGGGCCAGCCCCAGCGTAACTCGTCTGCGTCGGTTATCGAGCGTGGCAGCTCGAAAACACCTTCGGAAGCAATCGACATCGACGTGACCTTTAATGCGCGCCCGTAAACCGTCCATCAGCCCTAAGCTGATTGTGCGGTGGAAGCTGCGAGCTTCGACGGACCACTCATACGTCTGGCTTTCGCCACGTGATCACTTTCTGTCCATGCCGTCCGGCAGAGAGCAGGGTCGGTGAATGAAGAGGGGACGGTCCATTGGCCCGGCGAGTGCGTAGCTCCCATCGCAGTGCCAGCTTAGGTTGTGAATGGAGTACAGCCCGGCATTGGGGCGTCCTTCGAGCGAGCTCGATGGCATTTCCGCGTACGAAAATGTTTGATGTGAACAGCGCCTCGAGCGACGAGCTAGAGAGGAAAATGAAGAGCGCGAAAAGAGGACACTGAGTCAAAATGGCAGGACGTGTTATTAATGCGACGATCATCACGCGCCTCTGGTAATTTGCATAAAGAAAGGGGGGGGGGGGGGAGCGTAAATTCAGAGGTGCTTGAATCTCAAACAACTACCTGCCAAGCGGCTACCTGGGTTTGCCTGAAATGGAATTGATTTGAATAGAGAGAGAAGAAATAGGCGGATGTAAGAAACTTGTAAAAAAATAAATATTAAAACAGGTTCAAGTGGCCACGTTTTTAATGGTCTCGATTTACTGCTTCGGAATTACAATTTTATTTTGAATCGGAAGTTCTTTTGTTTTGTTTTTTCAAAATGTATTGGCGCGGTTTTGATATATCAAATCAGGTAAAAATTACATAAAAATAGAAAAATTAGTAAAAACGCAGCACTATAGAATTAGCAATGTATTTTTTAATCGCTTGAACTTGGTCCTTTCTGATTACATGTTCTAGGGAAGTAGTGTTTTCGAAATTGGCGGCTGCAGTTATACCGAGTCCTTATTATTTGTAGCAAATTTTGAAAAAAAAAAGAGCTACTCAGCTGATTTATTTTGATTAGTGGTGGTTTGTTCTTCGCCAAATAAAAAAACTTCAGAAACTTCACGTGTTTGGTGAATCCCTCTAAAAGGCATTTCTGTAAAGCGGATATTTTTATCTTGCAATAGGTATCGAAACAACGCTACAATGAATGTTATGTGGAATATGCACTAAGGCAAGTGGGTCACTTAAAAAACGTTCGAAGCATTCGTCCGCGATTGAAGATATTTTTTTTTCCAACTATTACAGCTATTGAAGATCTTTTTCTGGCATTGCATAGAACGCCCCAAACTTTAAAAAAAATCCAGAAGGCACTGGAGCCACTCGGTATCACGCACTGTATTTAGTGCTTTTGGCAGGCTGCGACAGCATCTTCAAAGGTCGTAAATTAGCTTGTTCAAATCGCATGGTCCGTGGCCTGGATGGCAGAGTGGACGGGTGATCAATTTCACTAGAGTGCCTTCCACGAAGTTAAAGGTCATGTTCACAGCGACGGCGGATGCTTTGTCATGGAGGTTGTGTAGCTGAAGTTCCCTCGAGTCAGCAATTTGGCCTGCTCTTCTGGTGTTCTCGAGTACAGCCGGGAAGCAAACTGTAATGTATTATTTTTCTATTGAAAATAACCTGTCAGCCTTGATGTGTTATGGTGGGACACCCTCAGTCCTTAAATCTTCTTCGGACCGATCAGGCCCCCTATCCCTTTTCAGCCCTTCAGCCGTTCACTACATTCAGCCCTTCAGACCTTTTAGCCTTTCAAAGCCGAAATGACTGTGAAGCATAAACCAAAAGTTCAGTTAAAACGTTAATGGAAGTTTATTTTAGATATTGAGAAATGCATGTTGAAACTCTGAAAGACGATAAGAACCAACGACTAGACAAAAGCGACCAGACAAAATTGCGACAAGCGAGTTCTTCCATAGTAACCCTGAGACGTAGGGAAAAAAAAAACACACACACACAAAAAAAAAAAAAAAAACGGACAGTACAACGAAGTTTTTTGTTGCCAAAAAATTTCTTTCAAGGTACTGACAATTCGGCTGGGTAAATTTCTGAGACGTACGGTAGTTCAACTCTTAAAACAAGGCGGGTACACCACAAACGCATACACATTGTCAGTAATACGTTCAGCGAAAACCACGAACGCGAAACTAGCATCCGCTGCCGTTGACGAAATGCTCAGCACGGTCATGGTGTCGTCCCTGGTGCCATCACAGTGGCGTCCCCGGCGTCTTTTTTTTTTTGCTCGCTGGACGAGCTTCTGAAGTCAGGCGGACCAATAGGCACAAGAAAAAGGCACTGAAATACCTTCTCTTTTATCCGGACACTGAGCTGCTTTAAAGGATAGATCCACGCGTGAGACGGGAAGCTGACACTGAGCGACCGTTTGTTGCGGCCGCCCGATACAAAATGTTCGAGCGACTTTTGTGACGCATATATCGTGAAGGGCCACGTAATATCTCCCACAAGCCCTTAAAACTATTTTGATAGGTCACGTGCTTTATGGAAAAGATTGTCACGGACAGCACTTGCCTCTTTCGCGCTATGCAAGGCGCCCCCGGAGGTGCCGCAAGGCAAACGCGGAGGGAAAGTTTCTTTACAATACGGTTTAGCGTGATCCCGATATTGTAGCTTCGGCTTGACCTTTTCAAGAACAAGTTATTTTCTTTGGTCGGGACGAGAATGGTGCACAAGGCTTACAAAGCGTCTACCGAGGTATAATGACTTCAGAACACCTAATTTGGGTAGATATTTTGAATTAATGGTTTTGAATATGCACAACAACTTCAAACCGTTTGAACAAGTTCAAGCCTCGAACGAATTCCAGCCGACGCCATGACCTCAAAAACAAAATGTCAGCGGAAGGAAAATAATTTTTAGTATATGAAACTAACATGAAGTGGAGGGAGGTGGGGAGCTTTACTTGCATGGCATTCACAGAAATGTGATAAAATACGTTTAAGTGAAAATAAAAATTTAGGTTTTTATATTCGCTAGAAATCTTTGAATGTAATTTTTCTCAGAAATAAGCTAGTATTTTAAACGCTGAGATTAAGGTCACTACCTTCTCCTCTTATTCGGTATTAATTAAGCGAATCTCTTATTAATACTGGTTTAATAAAATCAGATCGTTATGGTGTGACACTTTTGAATTACTGTTATTCAATATAAATAGACACCCAATAAATTGAGCTTTTTAGTTTGAGTGTTTACATAATCGTTTATTATTAACAGTAAGTTTGACCAAACACAGTTTTATATGCTTGGTGCTTATGCAGCATCTCGTCACATATGACATAAATGTTATTGAGAAACAAAAGAAAACAAAAGCGAAAACTCCTATTTATTAAAAAACATATTGAACGTAACATAAATAATCGTGGGCCTGCACTCCAACATCAATCCCAGTTGAAAATATTCCATGATGTTTGGGTTCCAAAAATCTTGTTTAGGCTCTTCAAACCTAAACCAAAAGCGTTCATCTGGAGGGCATGTTTCCGAAAGAAAACAAATGCGTTCAGGAACGAGGGCTTTTGTTGTAGCTTCCCACCCTTGGGCTAATGAAGCAGCGGCCTTGCGTAAAAGTTTGAAGGAATCACTAAGTCGATGTGTTTTATATACGCGGTGTTTCATTTGAATTCGAACAGATTTATTAAAAATAATCCGAGAAGAATAGACTAATTCGGTTTGACAGCTTAGTTATACGGACAGGGGGACATATAATAAAGGTCTAATTCTCACTTTAAGTCGGATAATTAAGTACAATATATTGATAAACCATTTAATTGAAGGATATATATATAGTGCTAATTGGAAACTAGCTGAGCGTCATCGAAAACCACTGAATCAGTTAATGTAAGAACGACTTCCGCTCCGAACTGTGTCAGTGCGATTCCAGTAACCCTGGAATGGCATTTAGCTTCGCGCATAACTTGTGCTAAGGAGCATATTGTTTGCAGCTGGTTCCTGCGGTCCCGGTATCTAAAATGAAATTATTAGAAAAATACACATTTGTCAGCATTTAATAAATGAATACCGGTCGCTGGCCCTCTCGTGATTTATCTTACACCCCGAATCATTTGGAACCCATGGACGCATTTTACGTGTTTGTACACGTAACCTTTCCGTTGACTCACATTTCCACGTGAGCTCAATCAATTGAAATGTGAAGTTTGTACTCACTCCTGAAGACGTCTGCCTTCAGTTCCTGCAGTCCCTTGAGCATTGTCGTCAAGCTGATGATACAGTCGTCCGAGAGCTCGGCATCGTACACCAAACGGAGGGCGTCGCGATATGACGATGCTACGAAGTCCCGAATACTCTCTTTCAATCCAGTCTCGATGGCTTTCCACCTGGTCACAAAGACGTCTTCCGTGGTCATCGCACTCCCGAAGCTTGTGACATGGGAATGTAGAACTTCATTTGTCGAAGAGGATCCGTTAGAACCAGTGCTTGCAACGGCGCTGCCGCCATTGTCATCACCAGACGACAACCGGAGCTGCTGAAGAAAGACGCAGGTCGCGGCGATGACGAAGCAAGTCCAATTCATGCTCAGGACAGCAGTCGTGTCAGTCTGACGGTAGCCTTTTTGTGATGGAGGATCGTATGAGCCGCAGACAACCTTTGCAGCAATAGAAGGCTACCCGTTTGACATGTTCGTTGGAGTGCGCGCTCTTCCCCTTTGCTCACGACTTCCCCCTCGAAGTAGTCAAGGGCGACTTTGAGTGGGGTAACGCGGAGGAGCGTACAAGAGAGCGGTTAGTTTTATAAAGATCACTGGAAGATGCCTCTTTCTGCAGCTGCTTTGTGCTGCCTATTTTTCAGCGTTTATTATTTAACTCTCTTTCTGAGTTTTGTGGCACTCTTTACAGTTGTTTAGGAAGCTTGAACTTGTTTCGTTCAGGCGACAAGATATTATACGAGTGCTAAAGTGGTTGTAGGAGAAGTCGCAGTGTTGTTACTTGAGCTGCCTTAAGTGTTAACTTGGATAGTATTGGATGAAGCTCTCTTGACTGAATTATTCGGACAAGTCCTGCTAGCTAAAATCTTTTGATATTGTATTAAGTCAAAGCTTTTTCGACCAGTCAGAAGAAGTTAGAATAGGCCTTATAATTGACTTAAATGGTAAAAAAATGCATAGGGTTGAGTGGCAACCACCAGCCTATAGGCTTAGGGTTATTTTAACCTTAAAATACATCACATGTTCAGTAAAACAACAAAAAAACACACACACAAAAAACAAGCAAGCATATATAACGGAAGGCATAAAAAACAGACCAAAATGGCTTTAATTGCTCTATATGCCTATAACATTCGTGAAAGCACTTATTGTTAGTGCAGTATGTTTACGTCATTTCCTGGAAATGACGTAAACAGCTTAAAATGTGTGCGACATGCGTACAAATATTTTTCTTAAATAAAAAATATAATTGACGAAAAAACAACAACTAACGAGTGTACCAAGCACCCCTCATGATTGGCAAAGTAATATAATGATGCTCGATTCATATACCTTTTCTGACTTTGAGATGCGGTTACAAGAGGTGAATTACCAGAGATTCTTGTTTCATGTTCATTCTGACTTCTCCATCGAACTTGCACCATCGATTTTATTTGTTTTACAGAAGAATGCATTTGCATTGCTAAACAAATTTGAGGTATGAAGGGGCGCATAAACAAAACAAAACCAGTGAAATTGTCGCTGCGCCACCGTTTGTTTCTATATTCGCAATCCCAGAATTTTTTTAAAAACCAGTATTGTTTTAAAACATCAACATTTCTGGCCAAGGTTTACGCTGTGAAACACCGTAACAAGGGAGCGCGAGTTTTTTTAAATTAAATGTCCTGATCCATTTAAACTTCATCGAAACATATTTGCCAAATTATTTGAAGATTGAATAATTATTTTTTTTCAGTGTACACAGAAAATGCTATTTGAGTCACAATTAGAACGCGTGTTCCATTCGCTCATGATGAACACGCAGGTGGAGGACTACAACCAAAGGTTATGCACAAGACAGGAAGAGGTACTCTTTCGTGTTTTCTTACTCTTATTTCAACTTCGACCCGTCAATACAAAGGCTCTTTCACTTATTATTATTTATTACTTGGCTTCCTGGAACTACACAGAGCAAATAAACTAATCTCAGCACACACAGACACACACGCGCAAGCAAGAGAACCATGAATGACTAGAGAATTCACCTACTACGACATGCAAGCCAAAGCAAACAAATGAATCACGATGTGAGCGGCTTGGTCGCCGTCTCTTGACTAAGGTCGAAGTTGCTCGGGCGGAACACTTCGAGTTATGCACACATGAGCGCCAGCGAAAATGTCCCTTCTTTGAAGCTCCTCGCCACATGGGTGCAGGGTCGTTATTTATCGCGTTTCAAGCTTCCGTTATGTTAGTCAGGCTGAACGGCACCCACGGCAGTTCCGCGTAACGCGTGGAATTCCGCGGTGCAAGCGATAGAAAATCTAGAGGGTCTGAGTTGTTCACCAAAAGCGCAGTTTGTCGCGAACCTAATTCGTGCCATTGTTTCAATTCACAATTACAAACGATGCACGCGTACACGCAGATGCTACAAAAAAGAACAGGGCAAAGAGTAAGACAAGCATGTCGGAAGCATGCAGGAGACTAAGCGCTAAAGTGCTGACCCCATAGACTGTTTATTTTTTTTAACAAAAATTCACGTGCGCAAACATAAACGCTTTCATTCACAAGGTACTCCGCTTATTTACAACGCCTTGATAAAAATAAGCGTTTTCTCCATTTTAGTGGGGGCAACTATGGTTGCCCCATTTTAATGAAAATTGAGTGAAGTGCAACTAACAAGCACGACTGGGGGACCGGCGGGACAGAATAAAATTGTGACTCCCTCCCGCGTGGGTGCGGTCCCAATCTTGTCCCTCAGTGGGACTGGTGTGAGGTGACGCCGACAAGGTTCGACCAGAGGAAAATTGGCGATTCCCTTGCCAAGGGGAAGAGGCGCGGGTGTGATGTTTTTAGCTTTTTTAGACCGATCCCTCAAAGGTCTGCCTTGCGATCATCTTCATGCCCTGATGATAGTTACAGAAACGCATTGGCTTGGTAGGGGAAAGGGGAAATCTATTTTTTTATTGTTTTTCATCATTCATCATAATTTATTAAAGCTTGAAAGCCATTGCTGGCATTATACAAGGTGGGAGTAACTGCTGAAGAAACATTATATAAAGGAACAAACAAAACAGTGGGTTACATGCTTGAAAACATTGTTATATAAAGCAGCAAAAACAGAAAAAAAACTTAAAACATTTTTAGGGAAAAACAGCTGATGAAACAGAAAAATACCCAAATAAAACATTTCTATAAACACGAGTTGACTTTGCTATTAGTGCAAATGCAGATGGATGGTCAGTTGGGATATGAATGTATTATAATCTGTCTGGGGGGGTCGCGATACTGTTAGGCAGGCTATTCCAGTCCGTTATTGTGAATGGCAAGGTGGAGTTAAGAAACGAAACTGACGAGGCGAAAATTGGACGAACTTTACAGACGTTATCAATGCGAGGAAATATGCGAGTGGCTGGGGATAATAGTGAAGTTCTGATGTCATGGTTATGATTGTAAATCTTGTGAAAAAGAGACAGGCGTGATAATTTCCCTCTGGTTGAGAGGAGATCAAGGTTAGCTTTCATTCGTAAAGAAGTGATGCTGGTATCTCGTGAGTAATTTGAAAAAAATAATCTGATTGCGCGATTTTGAAGTGCCTCTATGTTTGTTATTAATGAATGTTGCCAAGGGGACCAGATTGATGACGCGTATTCAAGTTGCGATCTTACGAGTGTAGTGTAGGCTAGTTGTTTAACTGATGATGGTGCTAGTTTCAGATTTCGTCGAGATAGACAAGAGAGCGGTTAGCACTAGACAGGACGTGTGTTATATGCGTGTTCCATCAGAGATCGTCAGATAAGTGAACACCCAGATATTTGTAAGATGGACACTTGGTAATTACCTGGCTGCACATGGTGTAAGTGAAAGAGAGAGGACTATGAGCACGCGTGAAGGAAACGAGATTTGTTTTAGAAAAGTTAATTGTCATTTTCCACTGTTTACACCAGTCGGCTATTAGGTTAAGGCCAGCTTGTAGGGTTATGTTATCGTTCAGGTTAGATACAGATCGGTAAATTACGCAGTCATCAGCAAAAAGTCGAATACAGGATGTTATGCGATCTGGTAGGTCATTTACGAACGTTAAAAAAAGCAGAGGTCCAAGAACACTGCCCTGGAAGACTCCGGATGATACAGGAGAATAAGCTGACGACCGGTTGTTAATCACAGTATGCTGAGTAGGATTTTAAAAATTGTCCTATCCATGATGTTACGAGTGGATGAATGTGAAGTTGGTTTATCTTGAGCATGAGTAAACTGTGGGATAGCTTATCGAATGCTTTAGAAAAATCAATGAATATGGCGTTTGTCTGTATGTTATTATCGATGTTACTGTGTATTTCATGAACAAGTTGTACAAGTTGTGTTTCGCAAGAATATGATTGTCTGAACCCGTGTTGGTTTGGAAAGACGATGAGGTTATTTTCGAAATGCTTCATGACATTTGAATATATTATGTCCTCAAGTAGCTTGCAGGGGATACTGGTTAGAGATATAGGACGATAATTTGATGGTAAAGTTCGATCCCCCGATTTGTGTATGGGGACCACTCTACGAATTTTCCAATATTTAGGAAGCTCGCCGGAAGACAAAGATTGCTGGAAGATAATTAACAAAAAACGAGCTGAGTGTAATTTAGTGTTTTTCAGTAATTTGGAATTAATTTTGTCGTCCCCAGAACTCGACGACAACTGTAACCTTTGATGAAAGATGAAAATAATCACTGGAGAAGGGGAACACGAGGGACAAAGGACAAACACAAATCTCCAAACACAGCTAGGTGACTGGTGAGCGACCGAAAAAATCCGCCTGGTCCGGGTATCGAACCCGGGACCTCTCCATTACAGGTGGAGCGCTCTACCAACTGAGCTAACCAGGGGTTAGACGTCAGTAGAGCAAACGGGTTTTATCAGCCGCCACCAGTCTAACACCAACAAGGGTGAAGCTTGCAATTTAAGGTTATTATTAAAATGAAATTAAATGCAAAGGTGCAAGCGAGCTGGACAAGAATGATGAAAATAGTCCCTCGAGAAGGGGAACAAGAGGGACAAAGGACAAACACAAATCTCCAAACACAGCTAGGTGACTGGTGAGCGACCGAAAAAATCCGCCTGGTCCGGGTATCATTCATTTCATTTCATTTATTAACCATTTTGAAGTGGGGTGGCAGGGACAAAATGTGCTTAATAGCACCTGACCAAGGTGCCGAGCCGCATACAGGTTTCAGAGCGGCAACACAGATAAAAACAATAAAAAACATAAACAAAAAAAAAAAACACAAAAAACAAGGTTGTTTACACATTTGTATCCAATATATTATTCAAGCTTCAAAATATAATCCTTTATTCTTTTTTTGAACGTATCTATTGAATTTACTGTTTCAGCTATTTCCAGAATTTGAGGATGCATGTTTAGAAGTTGGGGTATTTGCTGTGTTAATGTTTGTTCACCATAGCTCGTACGTGTGTGACCTCTAGCATAATCCACACGTCTTACGTTGTAGTTAGTTTCTCTTAAGGGAAATTGGGTGTGAAACGACTCCGTGTCAGTTTTGAGGTAATGAAAGATGGCTTTTGTAAGGTTGAACATTATTAACTGTTGTATAGTAAGCAAGCGATGTTTTTTAAAATAAGCAGATGTGTGATCGTTATAACTTAGACACTCGATAGAACGGATCGCTTTTTTCTGGAGCTAGTAGTTTTTCAAGGTTATTTTTAGTAGTCGTACCCCAAACCAATGAGCAGTAATGTAAATGAGAGTGAACAAGTGCATAGTATAATTGGCACTTAAGCCATGTTGGTAATAAATATCTTAACTTGTGTATTGTGCCAATTGATCTGGAGAGTGTTATAGACAACTTGGACACATGAGTTGTCCAGTACAAGTGTTCATGAAACCATACGCCCAGGAACTTTAATGACTCAACCTTCTCTAATTTGTAGGAGTTAAATTTTATATCTAAGTCGTAGTTAAGCATCTTATTTCTTGCCTTAAAGACAATATATTTAGTTTTTAAAATATGCAATTCAAGCTGGTTTGCAACTAGCCACAGTGATAAATCCATTAACCAATCATTAGCTGTGCTTTCGAGATACTGGAGGTTACTATCGGAAAAAAATACATTCGAGTCGTCTGCGAATAATACCATTTCTGAGCGATGCGAAATATTAACGATATCATTGATGTAAATAAGAAATAGTAATGGTCCTAAAATTGATCCTTGCGGGACGCCATATGCTATTTGATGGATGTCTGATTTGACGCCGTTATAAGTGGTGAATTGTAATGGAGAACTTAAGTAACTATTAATTATTTGTTCGCTATGCCCCTTACACCATACATGTTTAGCTTTGTTAGTAGTATTTGATGTTTAATTGAATCAAAGGCTTTTCGGAAGTCAAGAAATATTCCGATGGTAAACTCGAACCCGGGACCTCTCCATTACAGGTGGAGCGCACTACCAACTGAGCTAACCAGGGGTTAGACGTCAGTAGAGCAAACGGGTTTTATCAGCCGCCATCCCGGGTTCGATACCCGGACCAGGCGGATTTTTTCGGTCGCTCACCAGTCACCTAGCTGTGTTTTGAGATTTGTGTTTGTCCTTTGTCCCTCTTGTTCCCCTTCTCGGGGGATTATTTTCATCATTCTTGTCCAGCTCGCTTGCACCTTTGCATTTAATTGCATTTTAATAATAACCTTAAATTGCAAGCTTCACCCTCGTTGATGTTAGACTGGTGGCGGCTGATAAAACCCGTTTGCTCTACTGACGTTTAACCCCTGGTTAGCTCAGTTGGTAGAGCGCTCCACCTGTAATGGAGAGGTCCCGGGTTCGATACCCGGACCAGGCGGATTTTGTCGGTCGCTCACCAGTCACCTAGCTGTGTTTGGAGATTTGTGTTTGTCCTTTGTCCCTCTTGTTCCCCTTCTCCAGGGATTATTTTCATCATTTTCGTCCAGCTCGCTTGCACCTTTGCATTTAATTGCATTTTAATAATTAATTGTAACCTTTCTATAGAGCTTATGATACCTGCATACATTATTTCAATGGCAGCCATGGGAGTGTGATATGCGTTGTTAAGATGAGGCATGTTACTGTGGTCATCTGTGGTGAAGATTGAGATTAAATAGTCGTTAAGACAGTTGGCGCTTTCTTCATCCGATAATGGCAACCGATCATTGCTCATTAGTTGTACAGGTCTAGACGTTTTTGGATTAATTACCTCCCAGAACGTTTTAGGTTTATTGCGAAGAATGTTTACTAAGTCATTGTTAAAGAATTTTGCCTTCGCCTCTGTAATAGATTTCTTATAAATTTTAGCAATGTCATTGTACTGTTTCCAAGCGAGATCGGTAGTCAGTTGTTTGGCACAGCTAAATAGTCTCTTATTTTTTCTGTTTAGTTGGTTAAGCGTTTTTCTGAACTAGGGATTTGATTTGTCACAAGTTATGTTTATTGATGGGATGTAAGTGTTGGCAAGGTGTGCAAGTTTATTCCTGAAGAGAATCCAGTTTTCATCGACTGTCCTGCTCATACAGCCATGCTGAAAACTATCGAAAAATATTTCAAGCTCATTGTTAATTGCGGAGTAATTAGCTTTATTATAGTTTTTAATGGTTTTAAAATATGGTGATTTCCGCTGAGTTTCAAATTCAATGTTGAAATGAATTACGTCATGGTCACTAATGGGTGGGTGGTATGTTATATTTTTAACAAGTGTAGTGTCAGTAGTGAGGCATAGATCTAAAATATGACTTGTTCTTTGGGTTGATCTGGTAGGTTGAGTAATCAGCTGCGATAGATTATGTCTATGAGTTCTCCCGAAATATGAGTCGAGAACGAAAGAGTATCCTAAATGATGTCAGGACAATTGAAGTCGCCTAAGAGAATGCATGATGCGTTTCGGGATTGGTTGAAGATGAAAGAGAGCGCGTCATGAAGCTTATAAAAAAAACCATTAACAAAGTCGGGCGGTCTATAGCACACACCAAGGAAGATACACGCGGAGGGGGAATGCAGCCGTAGCCATACCATTTCAAGGCAAGTAGGAATTTGAACTAAAGAAACTACAATATGATTCAGTACAGCAATTAGTACTCCACCCCCACGTCGGAACTCTCTATCACATCTATAAACATTGTAATTAAAATTCGTGGGAAACACTTCAGAGTTTTTTATGTCAGGTCTTAGCCATGCTTCCGTTTTGAAAACAAAGTCGGCAGCACAAGAATCAGTTAATAAATGAAGGTCTTCACGCTTTGGCAGTATACTTCTTATGTTAGTGTAAAGTACAGAAAAATAACTTTTTTTTTTTTAATCTGGGGCACTGAGGTGAGTCTCGATCACACAGATGTTATGGATGCCTGTCTTCCACAACCCTCTTGCTTTCAGGGTCATAAAGAAAAATCTGCGTTCCAATAGAAAGTTTGTTAAATTTTAGTTTAAACGGTTTATTTTGGGCCCTGGCAAACTGTAGGAGTTCTCGACGAGCTTCACGCACGGCAGGGGAAAAGTCTTCGCCTACAGAAAACATGGTACCCTTGAACTTGTAAGCTTTCCCTAGTATTAAGTCCTTTTGCTTTGTTGAGCAAAACTTTACAATGATAGGGCGTTTTTTATTCGGGCCGAAACGACCGATCCTGTGGGCGCGTTCAATGATGCTAGGTTCTAATAGTAAACCAAGTTGCGCAGAGCAGATATCGAGAACAAGCTTTTCTGACTCAGCCCAGGTCTCCCCCTCTTTGTCTGATGATCCATAAAAAAGCAGGTTTGAGCGCCGCTGTCTGTTCTCTCTATCCTCGCAACGCGTCCCCAGAACAGTCAACTCACGGTGACGTTTGACAGTGCTTGAGTAGCTGCGGTGATTTCTTCTTTTACATCCGGTATAACAGTCTGGTGCGTCTCAAGGGCTGCCCCTCTAGCTGATAATGATGCAACGATAGCGTCACTTTTGTTTAGGTCTTCCCGAAGTTGTCTCAGAATGACAAGCACCTCAGCCTGACCTTTCTCGAGGCCTGAACACTGGACACTACAAGATTTAGTTGCTTTTCTTGTTCTTTTGACATTGGTCCAGGATTTTCCTCGATGTCACCGGAAAGGAGTAGCTGTAGAGCTCTAATCTTCTGAGTTACAAAGCAATGGACAGAAACAATGAATGTGTACGCTTGGGTCGGGCACGACACCGCAATCAAAAATGGGTCATCGTCTTTGTAACATTCAAGGTGTGATGGACCAACCTGAAGTAGAGGGAACCGCAAGGCTTAGGCCAGCATTCCAATGGCGGTGTCGTGCCTCGAATGACGGTTTGGTGGAAGCCAGTCAAGCGGTCCCGCGCCTCTTATCGATGACCATGGTTGCACGCTCAAAAGCGAGTGGACGTCCATTCCTGGCGAAATGGTCGCCGCGAAGAAGGCTGGCTGGTAGGTGCTTGTCTTGTTCAGCGCTTCGGGCTCCGGAGTGTATCCGTCGATGGTAGTCGTCGTTCCTCGTAGTGTCCTCGGCGTCGTTGACAGCAAGGTGGACAGCAAGGTGGTCTGGAACACCTGAAGTAGAGGGAACCGTAAGGCCAGCATTCCAATGGTGGTGTCGTGCCTCGTGGTAGCGCAAGCTACCGCCCGTTATGAAGGGTACATCGGTTATCATCCATCCATCCCTCCGTCCATCAATCCCAGGGCAACTATGGCTGAAGAGTAATAATAAGATACTCGTGGGTGGCCCCGAACCGCGTTTATTAAGCTCTCAGTAGCTGTACAATATGTATAAAGGGCTATATATAATTAGCGTACAATTAAACGTTAACCAAAGGATGATTCTGATGCGAGTTTTGAGTTTAAGATTGTTAATTTCCATGTGCGCCAAAAAATCGCAGCAGACATCCTACAGTAATTTTCCTTAAGAAAAACAACAACCTCAAGTCATTATATGCGAAAATTAATTTCGGCAGTTGTTAACTCGCAAAATTTTAACTGACCCGCATGGTGGAAGGAACACTAAAGATTACGGGGGAGCCCAGACGCTTTAAAAGGTTACGCCCACAGCGCTATAGTTATCCTACCTCTTTTTGGTTCAAGCTGAACTGGAGAAAAAACATACATAGATATAGCCACCCGCAAACGTTTACGTCACATAACTTAAATTAGGGCTGGGCGTTGATTAAAAAGTTCAACCCGACTAATCGCTACCAATTAATCGATTAAGTAGCCGAGTAATCGGTGTCGTTCATTTCTGTGATCAAAATTATTTTTTTTTTTTTTTAAAGATGTGGAAAACGGCGCAGTATAGAATTTCCACTATGAATCAATTTCGATGTATAGCTGAGAACAGTTCAAAAACACTCAAACTCACAAATTATTATTTCAATTGCATCAAGCAAAGATGTTCGTTGATATCCTCTGGCTTTGGAGACCTCCTTTATTGCTCACAATAGTACCTAAAAAAAAAAAAAAATACACACACACACGAATATTTGCACGGAATTGAAGTGGGCGGGACACGTGCAACCTTTTGCACTTGTCTGTACACTCTAAAAAAAAAGCCCGTGAGTCTGCTTTCCCTCACAACCCTCGGAGAGCCAATCACAACAACTTACGGAGGCAGCTCAGCGAATGACAATGCCGAAACATATGTTTAGACTAAAAAACGCAGTCTGAGTTGTGACATTAAGCAATGCAAGCGTGACGTTTTGCATTGATGTCACAACTCAGACTGCGTTTTTTGGTCTAAACATATGTTTCGGCATCGTCATTCGCTGAGCCGCCTCTCTAAGTTGCAGGGATTGGCTCTCCGAGTGTTGTGCGGGAAAGTGGACGCACGGGCTTTTTTTAGAGTGCTGATGGTGTTGTCGCTGTGGTGTTGACGTGTTGACGGAGTCGTGAGTCGTTGTGCCGCATGCCTAAGACGTTTCGATCTTACTTGGCATTAGAAATGTCTTATCCGGGGTGTGTGTGCTCGACTGGTTCGACAGTTGATTATTCGGACGTGAAACGCCCGACGGTGATGTTCCGAGCTCTGGCACGTCATTTCAGCACGTGTCTCACTTAAACAAAAATCGCATCACAAGAAAGGCGAGCCGGATATCTGTCTATATTGCCAGTGCGTAACAACTCCATGTGCGTACATTACGTAACATTGAACGTTCGATTCGGTTTTTGTGCCTCCTTGATTCCACTACCGAGCTAGCGCGTTTTTGCAAAGATGCAAAGTCTCACTTGACATCTGGCTCCCGCCCAGTTTTTAACCGGGTTAATGACTTCGTTGTTCAGTTTGGATTTTTTTTTGTTCGTGTATAACGAGGGGGTTAACTACAAAATGATCGGGATGTTAAATAGAATTGTTGCGAATGTAAGCATTGCATTTGTAAGCTTTGACCGGTGCGAGCGAGCAACACCGAGCAAAACATTCTCACATTTAAGTCTGCGCCGCGGTTGTACGATACACGCGCATTTGCCGACAGCAAATGTCATCCAATCAACTACCAATTTCATGACACGAGATTCAACTCCTTTGTTTATGTAGAACATGTGAAATAAATGATGAAAAGCAGCGGTGCAGCATTCTGTAATGTCTAGCACAACCAAGCAAACGTTACTTGCTGCCAGCTCGTGAACTTTGAGAACTTTGTTTGCATTCCCCATCACTTAAAAGGTTATAAAAACTACAGTAGACTGCACGACATTGGTTTACTGAAAATGCGTATTGAAACGCGACGCTGCCTGCATGCAAGATAAATATTTTTGACCGCCACTTTCGATCACTTTTCTGTCCGGGCTCTTGAAGGCCCCGAAGTGTACAAACTTCGTAGTTTAAACGTCCAAATAATTAAAAACAAAATATTTTGACGGGGGATGTCAAAATAATTTTGAGAAAATTTTCACTCCTTCAGAAAGTAGCTTCACGGACGTGAAATTAATAACTAAACTAGTCAATGACTTAATTCTCATTCTCTTTTAGACCGTCGACATTTTTACGACTGAACGGTTAAAAAATAATCGCGATTTAAGTATTATCGAATTAATCGGCAGGTTAATCAATCAATTCCCCAGCCTTAATTTGAATAACCGAAAGAGCTAAAGTTCACCGTGATAAGGCTCATCCTAGAAGGTTCAGCGATTGACCATGACTTACCAGGCTGCCGTACCCTGTGATGTTGCCGATGTCTGGCTTGTTGGCATTCCACATTTGACTACAACTCTCCATAACACGTGACGGTAAAGTAACATTTTACCCCATGCATCGAGACAAAGACGGAAGCGTCTCCGTGTAAACAGGTTCCAGTTTGTCGTATCACGTCAGACGGAGCGTTTCTGCGCTATTAGTCCGATGTTTCTACGCTACGGAGTTCAAGATTCTTGGCGGGCAATAGTAGCTTGTACGGCGGCGGACTTGAAATTGGAAATCATCGTGCTGCTTGCTGAAAATACATTTATATAAGTACCGAATGACTGAGAAGCGCAGCTCAAAGTGCCACGCTGGAACGTTCACCGGGAACGAATATAATAATGGCTGGTACATCACCTCTGGAAATCTGCACGCCACCTGAAACACACAATGTAAATCATCTGGAAAAAGTTGTAGGAACAAATAGTAGGAAGTAGTAGATATTCCCAATAACCTCTTCATAAATGGTTGGTTTTTAAAGATTGAATTGGGTCTTTCCCTAAGGATAATCAAGAACTAATGGCGAAGGTACGAACGCCTTCGTATTGAACTACCAGGTTTTTTTTTTTAAAGTTGAGACCATGGCTCTAACGCGCTCAGTTATGTGTGCATTAGGAATTTTGACTGCTGGGTTTATTTTACCTAAGACCCAATATTGTCATTTAAAAAGACGATTTGCAATGTAAAAAAAGAATACTAATGCATTTTGAACGTTTAGAAAAAAAAAACAAATCTGTTGGGACACCTGTTAATGCGTTAGATGTTGTGCTAAGAAGCTTCATAATTTTATTTAAACGTGAAAGAAGAATAATGCTTGTCTCACACACACAAGTTTAAAAGTTTAAAACTAAAACAATTTTTAGGTTCTTAAATTAAAAAAAAAAAAAATCCCTACGCAGTTTTAGCGGCGATTGATCACGAGAGAAAGCGTTGGATGAGGTCATTTACTTTTGAATAAGCGCTGGTTCTAATACAAAGTGCCGCCCCTTTAAACATAATATAAGTACATCGTTTGTATTATAATCCGACATTCTTTTTAGAAATGTAGTGTCGTTTGTGATAACATTTGGGTCTGTAAGATAGATATTGCCGCGCGCGCAGCTATCCAAGTAGGCAAACACGAATGTGTGTCGTGTTTGGCTCCCTCGCAAAGGACCGAGGTTCGATGCCTAAAAGCGGGCGCACATTTCTGTTATTTACGTAAATCTGGCGTCCTGGTGTATTCTAGAATTCTGCTGCTTAATTGAGGTCCAAATGTTCTACGCGCCGTACATTTTACGCCGATTGTTCCAGAGGCCCACGCGTGTACACAAAGAGCTCCGCGTGGCGAAGCGGCATCAGTCTTTCGCCATCGCTCGAGCCAGCGTCCACGCCGACGCCTGCGACGCCCTGTTGTTTTTCTCAGGTATTCTTCTTTTTGTTTGTAGAGGCACAAGTTCGCCATTAAACTTTGGTTCGTCGAGTTCTTCGCCGCCCAATCGTTTGTCACTCGCTTACCGTTACAATCCTTACTCCGGCGAGGTGTTAGTTTGTCCAATAAACACATTTAGAAATGATGCTTTCAGAGATTTGACGACGAAAGACACAGATGGCCAAACTAAAATTAGCCTTTGGCAACGTAAGAGCGGCAGGGAGGAGCCTCAGATGTCGCGCCTCCAGCGGGAGTTTTTCACCTTCGCCGACGCTCCGGCGTCTTGGGGATCTCGAACGTGTGCACGCGGACAAAAGCTTGATGAAAGACTCTAAGCGCGGGCTGGAGGCCGGACATTTGAAAAACACGCGCTGCCGTTTTCACGGAAGACACGCGCTGCCGAATCTCGATATTGGCCTTTGCACAGTACCATCGTATCGGGGGTCAATGTAGTGCTGGACCACGCGCTGAAAAGCCACCATCATATTTCATGGGCAAACGTACTGCTCCTGTTCGTATTCCTTGATTCTTAATTTAATTTGTTTTTATTAAACACTTCTGAAATCGGCGTGTAATAAAAATGTAGCTATTTTTCCATTAGGATCTTCAACGTTTTTTTTTACGATTGACGCTTGTTTTTGGGCGATTGTAGAGAAGGAAATGTAAATTAGAAACGACGGTCGTGCTTAAGAGGGAATGAAAAATTAGCTGCTGATTTGAAGCCATAAAGGATGCCAGGAACGATAGTATCTTATAGGTGGCGTCATCTACCATCCCTATTAAGCTTCTCTACACCGCAATTCCACCGAAACCGTGATATTGCTTTCACAAAGTTACAGCTGGGTAAAGGACAGAATCGTCTTCTCTATTCTTGCCAATGTATAAAAAAGCGAGTGTTAAAAATGAGCCTGAAGCATAGCGGAAGGTATCTGTTTGCCGTCAACATTATTTGAACTACAAAGCCAGGAAAAGAGACCTTTTTAGTGTTGTGTCGTTTACCCGCAGTCTCGGTTTTTTTTACCACCATGTGAAAAGATCTACGCTTGTGTACTTGTGTCTGTGCTGGGAATTCAAGCATTTCCCATGAATAGGAACGGCTAAAATTTACTAAAGGGGTGTGTGAATATCGCTTCCAACCGAATAGCTCAGTGTCCTTTCTAGGAATAACACTGCCAAAGAGAGCTGACATTTCGTGGCTTACGCTTGCTTTTTGAATGCTGTGTATGAATGAGCGAGCACTTTTCAATTCAGACCACTACCCACATTCCCATATTGTTTACTTTTTTATTTGTTATTTGACTCCTCAGAACTTGATGTGAACGGCTCGTATAAAATATCAATCAGCAGAAGAATGAATGAAACCAAATTATCGACAGTGATGCAATACACATATTAAACGACCAAAAACGCGCAGGCTTTAGGCGTCCATGCGGAGTCAGCAGGTGACCACTGGCTCAGCACACTGACATGAGAAAGTAGACTCTGACGCGTGACTACTTGAGGCAATCTCGTTTTCACCTTGCTCCGAAATCACGTTGAGCCAGCGCATATATTGCCGCCGTCCTCACCTTGTGAAGAGTGACTAAGCTTGAGTAATCAATTCTTGGTCAAACTTTTATTTTGTTGCTGTAGGAATATGTTAAACCTTATTCCCTCTTTTATATTGCTGCGAAGTCAAGCATGGTGACTTTGCATTAGAGCTACCTAGCATACAGGAGTAACTGTTCCAGATCAAGTAACGTTTCATAGCCATTGCAGTCACGGAGGAGAACTTTAGTTAAGTGCTGCGTAGAAACCCGTAAATACTACTTGGTAAATTATGAAATCGCTGAGAGTCTAATCACAATGCGCGCTACCGTTAGCGCGAATACGGCATCGGCGCTTTTTAGACTTTTCTTCAAGAGGATAGTGATGATCCCAACATTTTACCCCTTAGCCTCCCGAGACCCCTTGTACAGCCGGCTTTACGCAGGTTATTTTAACAAGAACATTAGCGCTCTTTTAATGAGGGCTAAAACCGCATGTACAGCCAACTGTACACTTGAGCTCTCCGCTCCGTCTAAGAAACAAAGCAAATTGTCCGCCGTTTCAAGAAAAAAAAAAAAAGGAAATTTCGGGAAATCGATGCATGGGAGCTTTGCCATATTCGTGTTTTAAGTAATTTATTTATCACTAGTACTATTTTATTTGATATTCTAATCTGTGCTGTACAGAGCTAAACAAGATGCCTTGCCCACTGTCGACACGGCTTTCAATTTTTTTATTCGGCAGAAACCTTTCAAAATGTGGTGATATTTCAATGGACAGCTGGCTGTACGCCAGGCCTCTCTCCATTAGTTTAGTAATTTATTTTGTGAAAACAAGCAAATTGCATTTTTCACACTCCATGAAAAAACGATCTATGGAAAAAGTCCAATTGTGCGGTCATCTATATTTCAGCAAGGAATGAGTACATTATCTAACTCAGGATGATATTATGGATCTGCTTGCTCAGTCGTCTGATATCGAGGACTTGTCATACGGTGTAATGAAGATTATACGGGTCCTAACAGTACAACTGTACAAAAAAATGAAAGCCGTTTACAACTCTCTGTAATGCCGAATTAGAGCGCAGCTCTTGAGGAGGAGGATGGAAGGGTACTGAGGGGAGGGTATACCCCTCCTCCCTCCTCCTCTTCCTGTCTGCTATTCCTCTGTCCGAACGGCGTCGCCATCGCCTCATGAGGGTCACGTGACCTCAAGGGGGTCATGGACGTCACCGGGGTCACGTGACCGCTGTGAGGTCATGTGATGATGACGTCATAACGACGACGTCATCGTGATGACGTCATCAGTGGCGTTACCAGGGACGTCACATGTGACATAATCGTGATGTCATCGTCATCGCCGCCGATGACGTCATCAGTGCCGTCATCACTGGTGATGTCACTGATGACGTCATCAGTGATGATGACGTCATTCGGGTGTCGATGACGTCATCAGCGACGTTACTCATGACGTCATAAGTGGCGATGGCGATGACGATGCGGATGCCGATGACGTCATGAGTGACGTCACGCATCCCATGATGCACCGCGCGGTTTCACCGACAGCGACGGCGACGCCGCTCAAGCCGCAAACGGGCGCCTACGAGCTGCGCTCTAAAAACCAGTGAATCAAGCTCCTTCGATTCAAAAGAACACGATGTTGACCCCCCAAGAAAGGCGCCAAGACAATCTTGGCGTCATCAGGGGGCTAAATGGGAAAACGACAAGCGAAAGAACATTTAACGAAAATAAAATGCAATTAAAGTTTCCTAGAGTTTGTTACGGATTTAATTCCTCATTTAGCTTTCGTCCTACCCGAAAATTGCACGTCTTTGTGTTGAACAATGTTGAACGCAAAAAGGCTGCCTTCAGTTACATTTTTTCCCCACTGAAACCCAGTGAACAGTATGTCGTACGCGCCATAACAACCGATCAAATGAACCAATCAAGCCAAATTAATTTTTTTTGCTCTAGTCCGGTCCTTAGAGACAGAAAATTGCCGCACTAAACAAATATTCTTCTGCCCAATAATAAATGCAATGCACTGTTATTCGGAAGCTAGTACGAATCGCTTTTAAGCATGCTATGCCTCAAAACGACTGCACTTTGCAATGCACGAAAGACGAGTTTTTTGTAACCATCTTCTTTTTTTTTTTTTGCAAGCCAGTGGTCTCTAAATACGAGACCGCGGGCCAGATACGGTCCCCAGAGGCGATCCGGCCGGCCCGTGCGAGACCGCGGTCCTTCCAGTGACCACTGCCCGGCCCGCAACCTGCTGTTACTATGGGAAAAAATTAGCACACATTAAAAAAAAATCGGCACACCAAACATTGCAAACGAAGATATCAGAAAGAATGAGAAAAAACTGCACCAAAACGCGGGATATCTCGACATAATATTTAATGTACCTCCGTGGACAAGATTAAATGAAACACCCCACCAAGCTTTTTTTTTTTCCCCTCTGCGGTTCCCACAAGCTCTATTATCTCTCAATTTGACAAATAGTTCGAAGTACGGGACCCCAATATCGCACTCCATTTCTAGTTTTGACCTTAGCTCTCGCAAAAACTGGCATGTGCATTAAATGAGCACGAAGGACTCCTTTAGCTAATATTGTACGCGATAGTACATTGCCATCAACAGCATTACTATTCGTAGTTCCCAGCTTCACGCCTGTCAAAATATGTAAAAATCCCCTTGCCTTCTTATGTGCTCTCATGCTTAGTGTCCTTGACATAACGCTTGCACATTGCCACCACCAGATCTGCCAGTCTGATTAGTCTGCTGCCCAGTGTGGTCACGTCAAAGTTCTAATGCGCTTTGATTTATGCCTCGCTGCAAAGGTTTTGCGATGCCATAATTAGCAACGTATTACATTTAAAAAAAATAAAGTATATATATTGAACTACCTTACATTTCGTTTGTCAAATTTTTCTCCAGTCCAAACTTTGCAATTAAATGTTTTTTACGCCTATTTATATAGTATCTCCTTATTGATATTGTCTGGGATATTTTCGGGCCTTCGACACGGCGATAGGTTCCCAAATCCTGCTCCTTAGCTAAAACGTTTGGAGACCCCTGCTAAACGAACGTTGCGTCAAACTAAAAAGATCATGCAATTTTACTCAAAATATCTCTCTGCCCTACGGGTTTCATAACAAAGCAGATATAGAATAAAATTTAATATATTAAAGATTTGACTGAATTCACTGATTTCATTGGTTTCGTAATAAGATACCCCGAGTTTGCATGATACCTGACTGATAAAAAATATCACCGACGGAGCTATAGGACAACGACATAGCACTCGTAATAAGATTTTGTAACAATATATCTTTGCTCGGTAATATTACAATGAGCGTATTTAATCAAGTTTATTCTGTCATGTGTACAAACTCGTGAAGGCTTGTCTGCCACGTGTAATAAAAACGGCAGCCCGTTGCTTAACATTAAAACAATATAATAATAATAATAATAATAATAATAATAATAAATTTATTTACGCAGGATGTATTCAGGACGGCACTAGGCAGGTTCGTCGAAGCCAGCAGGGGCTTGTAGGACTGAACCTAAGTAGCAGTGGTAAATAAGAGAGTTTTGGTAAATAATAAAATAAAGCAGAAAAGCACCACATGGTTTCTTCAGTTGTGAAAACTACACAAAAATGTCAGTCAGAAAGTTATTGTCAGAGTCAAGGAAACAAATATACAATACAAATATAAGCTATTTTTCTAGTAGGAGGAAAAAAAAGAGGTATCGCTAAGTTCCAGTCATATCGTATAAGAACTTGATGATAGAAGGAGTCATACACATGCACACACACGCAGATACGCGCACACACAAATACACAAACATTACTGCATTACACTACACAAAAAAATGTTGACTCGAAAAAAGATTCATGTGAGGAAGCAGCACCAATTATGACGAAACCAAAAATGAGATATTATAAGGCCTCTTCATCGATGGAAAGTGTCCGGAGTGCCTTTTTGAGTTTCTTTTTGGAAGTAATCTCTGAAAGGCTTGGGGGCAATAGGTTAAAAATCTGAGGGACGTAGTACAAACGCATATTTTTGCCGTAGCGGGTATAACATATCGGAGTGAGGAATCTTGAAGCTTTCCGCAAGTTTCGAGAGATGGGGCGTGGAGATTTAAAATCGTCTTTCCAGTTGTAATTGAGCACAACTGTTTCCAGAAATAGGGACTGAAAAGTTGGCATTGATAGTGTTTGAAAAAGATCTAAATCCGAAAAATCACGCTTGTACCCCACGCTTCTCAGTATTCCCCTCAGGACACTGTTGATTTTCTTTTGCCATAGTTTGGAGCATTTACCAAAAATAGTTATGCCATACCGCAAATTGGAGTAGGCTAATGCATAAGTTACACGCTTGCGTAGAATGAAAGGCATGAATGCTTTGGTATTATAAAGCAGACAGGAAATACTTCGTAACTTAGCATATAGTTTCGTGAGATGCGAGTTCCATGAAAGATCGGAATCAAAATGTATTCCGAGATATTTAACAGTGTCGGAATATGGAACTTCATTACAATAACATGGGGAACAGTGGGACGAATGGAGATAAAGGGGAATATTTAAAGAAACAACTTTTAAAGGATTATGAAAGCAAACTAGCTTTGTTTTAGTTATATTTATAGCAATCAAATTCTGGTTAAACCAGTCCATCAGCTTGTTAGAACAGCGTTGAAGTGCTTCCATTGCTTTCGGGTAGGGAAGGTGACGTGTCAATAAAAGAGTGTCGTCAGCATATTGGTAGAGAGTACAATTTGAAAGAGCAGTAGCCATATCATTAACGTAGACGTTGAAAAGAAGTGGTGAAAGGATAGAACCTTGAGGTACGCCGGCTTGTAAAGAAACTTTGGTGCTATGTACATTATTGATAGCCGTTAGCTGAGAGCGGCCATGTAAGAAATTATTTAACAGTGACAGAAATGGGCCGCGAAAGCCACTAGCGGAAAGCTTTTGTAGTAGAATGGAATGGTTAACTGTATCGAATGCTTTCGCAACATCTAGGAAACAGGCACAAGTAAACAGGTTATTGTCAAAACCAAAGTTCAGGTCGTCGGATAGTGCATCAAGAAGTGGCTGCGTGCCTCGACCAGCGATAAATCCATATTGATTCGATGTCATAATGTCATGTTTGTCAATAAACGAACACATTGTATTATATAAGAATTTCTCTAGTATCTGAACAAGGCATGGCAAAATGGATATTGGACGATAGTTTTCGACATTACTTCGGTGGCCTCCTTTGAACAGAGGTTTTACAACAGCGAGTTTTAACTCGTTAGGTATGATACCAGATTCTATTATTGTATTGAACAGAAAAAGAAGTGTATTTTGAATATAACGGAAGTTTCTACGGATGTCATTCAGTCGTATGCCGTCAAAACCTGGAGATTTGTTGGGTTTGAGGCTCATTACTATAGATTCAAGATCATCTATAGTCATCGAAGGAAGCAAAGCTGAAGCCGAGTTAGAGTAAGAAAGAAAGAAGGAATTGGGGCTCTTTCGTGCTTTACCTGAGAAGGACGCAAAATACTGATTGAATAGGTTGGCCGTTGCGAGTGAATCGTGTCCGAAGACATCATCATATGAGCTGCCATGTGAACGCGGAGAAACGCCTCGCAGGTCATTAATCAATTCCCAAGTTTTGGCTGAGTTCCTCCGATATTCGAAGAACTGTTTTTGAAAATAGATTCGCTTTGCCGATCGAATAAGCGCGTTGACTTTGTTGCGGATGGTCCTAAATTCTACTTGAAAGATCCGATTTCGTGGTGAGCGGCGGCAACGCTTCCAGGCTAACTCTTTAGATTTAATGGCAGACAGTATGTCATTATTTAACCAACGTATGTCTGTTTTCCGCTGCTTTAAGTTTATACATTTTTTTGATGCGTTAGAGAACTGTGTCAGGAGTTGAACAAGAGAATGATAGATTTGGGAAGGAGAAATCGAGTTTTGGAAAGTGGCCCAGTCGTAATTGGCTATATAATTGTCGAAAGTGCGTTGGTCAACTATCGTAATACGGCGGATATTAGTACTAGTGTCAACAGAAGTCGAACCAGGAAATTCTAAATGACATGTAACGAAGTAATGGTCTGATATTTTTTGTGTTATAATTGCCGAGCTTGTTCTCGCGGATGGGGCCCTTAAGTTTATATGGTCAATTGACGAACTTACAAGTTTATTGCTCAGGAATTCTTTCCTTGTAGGAGTGAGAATTGTGGCTTCAACTCCGTAATCGGATAGCAAAGTAAGGTACTCACAGACGAGCGATTTCGAGGGCTTCATTAGGTCAATGTTTATGTCACCTGTCAGACAAAAGGTTGCATTTAACGGAAGAGATTGTAAAGAATATCGTAACTCGTCGAGAAAAACTTGAATGCTTTCGGAAGGTGGGCGATAAATAGCCAATAAGTAGATGTCATATACGGAGTTAAATATGCGTAGTGCTATTGACTCACAAGAAGTGAATGAAACTGTTATCTTGGAGTGAAATAAAGAAGTTTTAAAGAATACCGCAATACCACCCCCGCGTTTGTTATCACGAGTGTAAAAGGAGCTGCTGAACCCGGGTAATGAAAAAGCATCAACTTCCTTGTTGCAAATATTAATTTCGTTAAGGATAAATACATCTGCTGTTGGAAGCACGCAGTCTACTGCTAACCTAAATTGGTCCCAGTGTTTCCGGAGGCTCCTTATATCAACATGAAATAAAGTAAATGAAGTATCCTGACTAGGTTGGATGTTTTGAGAGTATGAGTGAAAGTCATTAAATTGATAGTAAGTGACCATATACGCCTATACAATTTGTTCTAAAGCAGTAGCATTGGTGATGCGGAGCACAGCAGAATTTACATTGTGCTTTGCGAAAATCTGACCATGCCGAACCCACACAAATTTGTATCCCTTTTCTTTTCCTTTGGTTCGCGCCATCCAGAAGAGTTTTTTGTTGGCATCTGTGAGGTGGTCGTTAAAGTAAATTCTAGGCTGAGATTCTTCATGAGGCAGAGATCTCAAGTGGCCGCGACATGCCATCCAGCGTTCTTTGAGAGGAACCGAAGAAAAATGAACCAAAATTGGGGGAATGGCATCATGCCTAGCAGGCAGGCGGTGTGCAGCCTCTACATGAGTGAGCTGAAAGCTATCAATGTTCAATTGACCTGCTAAGTTTGCGAGGATGCCATTGAGGTTCTCCTTGGAGGAAAAAGGAATACCGTGAATTTCCATGAAAGATTGACGATTGGACTGATCGGTGGAGTTTTGTGCGGCTTTCAGTAGTTGAATCTCAAGCGCTTGGTCGTTCTGGGTGGCTTTCAGTTGCTGATGTTCAAGCGCTTGATTGGATAATTTTGATTGCAAAGACCTATTTTCTGCTTGGAGTTCCTTGACTGCTTGGTCTTGAGATTTTGTCGAGTTGACAAGTGAGTCATACTGGGCCGAAACAAAGGCCACAGATTCTTGCATCTCGGTTACGGAGTCGCGCAAGGCGTCGACCGCGAGCTTCATTGATAATAGGGCATCGATTTTGGGGTGCAGGTCTTGGAGATTATCAACCGAGGCTTTCCAAGAGAGCAGAAGATCCAGTTTCTGATGAAGCGTTAACAGCTGCGCTCCGAAATCGGTGCACTCGGTTTGAGAGCTTTGGGTGTCACAGTTCAAAGTAGGATTCTGACTTGAGGACCCGTCGCGACATGCAGGGCATCGCCATTTCTCCTGCTTGGTAGTGCTCATAGCCTTAAATGTGCCGTCAGCAACCCCAGAGCACTTTTTCCCCAAATGATATTGTCGTAAACAATGTCGTCAGCAACCCCAGAGCACTTTTTCCCCAAATGATATTGTCGTAAATAATAATAATAATAATAATAATAATAATAATAATATATTTATTTCACACAAATTGGAATTCATGTACTAGATACGGGCATATCAAAGCCTGCAGAGGGCTTGTATGATGACGCCCATAAAAAAATTCAAAAGACGATTACCATGATTCCACAATGTAAGACAGAAAGTCGAACTATAAAACACAAAAAAAAAGCATGAAGAAGAAAAAGAAAAAAAAAGCGAAAAGTGTTAAAAAAAAGAAAACACGGAAGAAGAAGAAAAAAGCACTTAGAAAAAAAAACACGAAAAGTGTTAAGCGAAATCAAAGTAAAATGGGAAAAAAATAAACAAAAGGCGAAACTAAGTTAAAATTACCTTAGCTAATTACAGTTCAAGCTCGGAGCTTGCAGACACAGCAAAGAGATGCTAGATGAAATCAAAGTTGGTGCACTTGAGTTCTTTCTTCAGTTGTTTCAGTGATGTAATGGCAATGAAAGTGTCAGGGAGGGCGTTGAACAAACACGGAACGTAGTAATCCCGAGTGCATTTACCGTACCTGGTCGAACAAACTGGCACTACAAAACGAGGAACGCGACGAAGTATTCTGGGAGACTGAAACGGTGTTTTAAACTCATTTTTCCAAAAGCTACGGAGCACTACCGTTTGTATAAAAAGAGAACGCAAATTAGGCAATTGAAGACTTCGAAAAATATCACTGTTGCTGGAAAAATTCGAATTGTATGCAACGCTTGTCAGGATTCCTTTCAATAAAGAATTAACTTTGGACTGCCAACGACCCGAACAGTTGCCAAATACCGTAACACCGTATCGAAGGATACTGTAAGCAAGAGCATGGACGATTATTATTCTGATACCGACTGGCATAAAGAATTTAGTATTGTAAAGCATACAAGACACAATCCGTAATTTGCTACAAATATATGACATATGTGTGTTCCAAGACATATCAAAATCGAAATGTACACCCAAGTATTTTACGTGATCGACAGACTGGATTGAAACACAATTGCATTGAGCACAACTGGAAGGGTGAAGCAAAAACTTTACTTGAGCCTGGCGTCTTTTAAGAGGGTTGTGAAAACACACCAGCTTTGTTTTAGAGCGGTTTATGTCTAGGAGATTATCGCCGAACCAATCCATTATATGAGAGGCGTTTATTTCGAGTGTGCGGAGTGAGTCAGAGAAATTAATATGACGTGACACAAGGAGAGTGTCATCGGCATATTGGTAAATTTTACACCCGTTGATAACCTGGGCCATGTCGTTCACAAAAATATTGAAAAGTAGAGGAGAAAGAACAGAACCCTGAGGCACTCCCGCCAGTAATGAAAGCGGAGAACTCTTAAAGTTTCCAATTAGGACAAACTGGGACCTTTTAGATAGAAAGTTTTCCAGTAAAGAATAAAACGGGCCACGAAAACCAAGGCGATATAATTTTGCTAGGAGCAACTGATGGCTGACAGTATCGAAAGCCTTGGACACATCAAGAAAGAGAGCACATGCAAACATATTACTTTCGAATGTTGAATATATGTAATCAGAAAAATCATCAAGGGCCGGTTGCGTGCCTTTCCCAGTAATGAATCCGTACTGAGTAGATGAAAATATTTCGTTCTTATCTAAAAAACTGTTCATTGTCAGAAAGAGGTGTTTCTCCAGAATTTGTCCTAAAATAGGTAGAATCGAAATGGGGCGATAATTTGCAACATTGGATCGTTCTCCTCCTTTGAAAGTGGCCGCACAATAGCAGCCTTGAGCTCATCAGGTATGCTGCCAGACGTAATGAAGCCGTTCAGCATAGTGAGCAGAACGTTCTTAATATATGTGAAATTTCTCTGAAGATCATAAGCTCGAATATCATCAATACCGGGAGATTTGCTGGCTTTAAAACTAAATAAAAGGGAGCGCAGATCCTTCTCGTCCAAGCAAGGAAGGAAAGCTGACGCCAAAAATGCATTCTTTAGTGTGCATGAGTTCACAGGAGGCGTTCTTCGCACGCCAGAGTATTTAGCAAAGAAGTCGTTAAAGTCGTCTGCTAATTTTGAGGTAAGTGACCCGAAATTTCGCTCGAGGGTTTGGTCAATAGAATTTCCAGAACCAGTTCTTCGGAATTGATTAATCAGTGACCAAGTTTTGGCTGAACTAAATCTGAATTTTTCGAATTGTGATTTAAAAAACTGTCTCTTTGCAGAACGAATGACAGCGTTTACTTTATTTCTTAACTGCTTGAATTCATTTTGTAAATCTTTGTTGCTTGGAGATCGGCGACACCGACTCCAGAGGACCTCTTTCTCTTTAATAATCTTAAGTATATTACTATCTAGCCATTGATGATGAGGACGCCGCTTTTTCAAAGTAACAGTTCTACTGGCAGCGGCAGTAAGCGAACGAAAAACTTGAACAAAACTTGAGTATAAGTCAGCGTTATTAACTGTACCTAAAAAGGCCTGCCAGTCATGAGAGGAAACTGACTTGTCGAAAACAACATTGTCAATAATTTGGGCTTGTCTTGAGCTTTCGCATTTAGAGTTTGACGCCATTGTGTGTGTTAGTTGACACCCCACGAAGTAGTGATCTGCTAATTTTTCCTGAATTACAGCAGATTCCACAGAGACACCTGGTGCTCGTATTAAAATATGGTCAATGCAGGAAGTGACTAACTTTGTCCCTAAAATTTCTTCTCGGGTTGGAGCATCAACAACGCATTCTAAGCCAAAGTTCGACAAAATGTTAAGATAGTCGCATACGATGGAATTGGCTGCGTTCATTGTGTCTATATTAAAGTCACCCACCAAACAAAGTTGCTGTATAGAAGATAATGTGGAGAGAGTTGCCTGCAGCTCATTCAAAAACATTCGAACATTTTCTGAAGGAGGCCTGTAGAAACATAACAGAGCAAGTGAGAAGGTGGAGTTGTCAAGTTTGATAGATACATTTTCGACGTGATAAAAATCTAGATTGAGGGGAGAAACTTGCCACATTTGATGTGCGAAAACCACTATGCCTCCGCCACTACGGTTTGAACGCGTGAAACAAAAGTTGTTGTAGTCTTTGAGAGTGAATTGATAAAGCATAGAGTTCGAGACATTAATTTCCGTAAGTATAAATGCATCGACATGAAACATAATATTTTTTACCATTATAAGAAAATGATCCCAATATTTTCGAAGGCTCCGGATATTAACATGCAAACATGTAAAAGTCGCACCTTTTGGTTTATCTAGCAAGGTTTGAAAAGAGGAAAAATTATTACATTGGGAAAAGGTGGCTCTCATAGCTTAAACGATTTTTGCAATATCTCCTACGGAGTTGATCCGTAGGAGAGGCGAGCCTTCACTCTTTCTTGCATAGATGTTTGCATGTTTTACCCAGATATACTTGTAATGACTTTCTTTTCCCTTGTTCCTCGCCATCCAGAAAAGCTCACGGTTGGAACGGGTGAGATTGTCATTAAAGAATAGCTTGGGCTGACTGTCAACGTTACTGAGCTCTCTTAGTCGTCCACGGCATCTCATCCATTGCTCCTTGAGGGCAACGGACGCAAACCTGACCAGTATTAATGGAGCAGTGTTTGGTTTGTCTGCCTTCTTCGGAGGTAGACGGTGGACGGACAGAACATCCGATGGCGTAAACTGTGACAGGCCGATGTTAGAGGCTAAGTCACAGAGAACCATGTTCAGGTTTTCTTTTGGCGTGGAAGGCATGCCCTGAATTTCCATGTTAGGTAGGCGATGTTGTTGCTCGGCGTTATTCAGTTCTGCTTGAAGCAGGTGAATAGCATTTGCCTGCTCCTTTACTGTGTTTTGGAGTGACTGGACTTCCGCCCCAAGGTCTTTGGTTACTTTTCTTTGCTCAGTGATTTCAGTGAGAACCGAGTCGTACTGAGCACTGAGGAAGACAACGGAATCCTGGACCTCTTGGACGGTTGTCCGCAGCAACTCAACGGTGGGTTTTAAGGCCAACAAGGCATCGACCTTCGCTGGAAGCGTGAGAAGCGAATCAACGCTTTGTTTTAACGACAGCAGCACGTCTAGCTTTTCGTTGATGGATGTTAGCTGGGCGGAGAAAGGGTGAGGTTCATCCTGAGATGTAGCCTCCATGTTTCCAGCGCCCGTGCGGTTGTCCCTGCTGCGACAGGTCTTGCAGCGCCACTTTTCTCGTTTGGCTGCTCCCATCGTCGTAAAGGTAGCCTCGGCAATCCCGGCACATTGACCCAAGTGAAGAGAACTGTTGCACTCCATGCACTTCATACATCTACCATCCGTCGGCACACACACGCCACACACGCCGCAGGCAGGAGGTGGGGACATAATGAAGAACGGGATACCCAGTTGACAAGAGACAGCGAAGAGGAAGAAGATGCAAAGGTTGGAATATGAACGTACGGGCTCACCGGAAGAAACCTGAAGGCACACAACTACGCATGCAGAGACCACAACACAAACATTGATGAAGGCGCCGATGATGATGCGTAGAAGTCTGGTTGAAGACGAATTCAGCGGAGAGGCATATGTGCTTTAGTCCGCAAGTGGTCTCGCCAGGATGAGACCAACCATCGGCAGAATAACGGTGGACTTGCAGTGGACTGAGTAGTCGCCCCAGACGATCTCCCCACCTGGTGTAGATGAAAGATTGTCGTCAGGAGCCTCAATTCGAAGAAGCCATAGAGAGACGAGGCAAATATTTCACAGCGGTGAAATGGCCTTCCGAACCATCAATAATAATAATAATAATAATAATAATAATAATAATAATAATAATAATAATAATAATAATAATAATAATAATAATAATAATAATAATAATCAATCAATCAATCAATCTTTATTATACAGTGCCCAGGAACAACCCTGGGGTCTTGGTGCTGGTACACATAATAATATTAATATACTTTATTTTCTGGTAGTGTCCAAAAACGGCCACGAAGGCCTACTTATTGGTGCACTATAAACAAAATCACAATCACATTAAAGATGCATTTCTCTGTTGAGGCACAAAATAAATCAATACTAACTAACAATACATTATCCAGAGTCGAGAGGAAACGTTTGTGCGGTCCTCATCCAATCGAAACAGAGGTTGCCACCATCCTTCCCCAAGAGTTCCACACCTTGATCCGTATAATGAACAGAGCATAATTCGGTCTCTTCATTTTTCTGCCCCTTTTTTTCTGCTATATATGAAATAACTCATCACATTTCCCCAAGTGCCAACACCAGTCGCTTCACTGTGCAGCACCATATTCAACAGATTGAGTAGAACAAGCTTTTGCCTTTGGTGATACATATCAAAGAAAATTTCAATTTTGCGGCTGCTAACGCAAATTTTGCTGCTGAGAACATTTTAGACCAGTGAGTAGTGATGTCAATTTATGTCTTGCTACCTGGTTAATGCATATCACATACGACTGGCTCAACGCGGAGAGTGCCACCAATAATCTCTTCCAAGAATCACTAAACTCTAGTCAGTGAATTTAATGTATTGGCTTGAACTAATACAGGTGAAAAGCAGTATGAGTTTTAATTTAGTATTATTTATTGAATATTTCGTTATGGTTAATCAAGCACCGCGTGTATTGTCAATTCGGAAAAAGAGAAGAAAAAAAAAGTCTCTGCAAGGCAAGTATCGTAGGTTCAACTGAATGTGCAACGAGAAATGACTTTAAAAAGAACACGTCAGGCTAAAAATATCATCTGAGATGACTATACCGCGAGGATGCATATGTAACTATATATATATTAACTTGGTTTGTAAACAACGCGTTAGTATTATGAATAAACTCGATTTAATCGTGGTGCCCTCGGACGCGCCCATTAAGGAATGCCGCCAAGTTTGAAAGCTTAGGTTACAACGGGCGCCCCACACCTGCCAATGTCCCTAGCAGCGAGGTGGCACAGCCTCGCTCTCTACCTGCTCTCTCTGACTTGGCTCTCTCAGGCTCCGCACCAAGACTTACTCGAGTAGGTCCAGTTTTGCCCGTGGGCCATATCATGTGATAACATGGATGGCGTGAGGCTGGACGCCAATAGGTTTCCAAACGCCGAGGTACAAAAACTTTACTCTGGCGTGAGATCGAGTAAAATGTAGACCACAGCATAGGTTTCCACGCTCCATCGTGCTCGCTCATCCTCTCGCGTTTTGTGCCGAAGGATTATTCGTCAGGCTATCGAAATTGTCTGTTTTAGGGAGGAAACCGGGGGAGAACGAGAAACTTATGCAGCGAGAGGAGTGAGAGTAGCGTGCGAAGATTGCACGGCGAGCGTAGGTCGAGAGCCTAGGATAAGAAAGCGTTCAAATGATCGATCGGTCATGGGGTTCACGGGCGTCATTTTGTAATATCAAATGGTTACTTCTTAAAAATATGAGCAATAAAAAGGAATTAAAGTAGGATGATTCGTTAAATGAAACGCGAGGAGTTTTGCGAATTTCAGTGCGTTTTTCTGCGTCAGAAGACCATGCAGCTACACTCGATAAGTTGTAAACGCCTCTGCCGGCGCTTCTGATCATTGTAACGTTATAATGATTTGATGCGCTAACTAAAATATGTTTGTTCGTATTGTAGCTCAATGCCTAAAAAAAGTGCTATACGTTATATACAGCATGTGTCAAGGGGTCGCATACAGCATGTGTCAAGGGGTCGCTTTAAAGGGATCGCATAAATTTCTTTCTCAACGTATCACGCTAGGCTATACCATAGAGGTGCCTCGAAGTGGAGGATCTTGTGTATCATGATTGCAATGAACTAACTTACCTGTGTAAAAATTTACAAATCAAGAATGTAAAATCCTTAGCTGCGACGTTCGTCTGCTGTCGAAAGACGTCTGCTAAGCTTGAGCAACAAAACCTCTTCCAAATCTCTCACCCTCGCATGCATGTAGTTCTAATTACTGAAAATAACTAATGAGATCAAGCATGGTGCTTTTATTTTGTCTTCATAAAAATTTCTTGTTGCAACCCATGAAAATTGGCGGCAGAAGAAATTGATGATTTAGTAAATACATTTTAGAGAGCATAAAATATATGTCCGTTTATTTTTTAAAAATCTGCACGGCCAATAAGCATAACAAATTTGTAGCTTAACGCGCAAAGCAATCAAATACTTACTGAAGAAAGTAATTAGTTACGGTCAAGGCGGAGTAATTTTAACTATAATTAATTAGACTTTCTAAGGTAACTGAAAAAAAAAACACATCTATTCTTTCAATTGCAGCGTCTAACTGTGAATAAATGTTTTTTTTTCTGTGCTCGTATAATTCCCGAAATTGCAAAAAAATCGGGTAACTCTTATTTCTAACATAATTGTTCTAAAAGTGCATGACTTGAAGTTGCATTTTATCTGAAAACGTCTCACCCAACATACACAATTTCATGTCAGGTTACATTGTAAACTAGGCAGGATAAAAAAAGGCAATAGTTCAGCTGATTTGTAACTTGTTTATTTTCATGTTTGCGACATGTTCTGAGCCCCTTGCTTTTTTGACATCACAGTTCCTTGCAGGCTAGGCAGAAAAAAGAAAGACAGCAGACAATAGTTGAGCTGATTTGTAACTTATTAATTTTCCTGTTTGCGACAGGTTCCGAACCCCTCCTTTTCCGACATCACAGCTCCTCACAGTCTAAACAAAAGAAAAAAAAACAAAAAAACAAAACAAAACAGTACAGCTGTTGAGTTGATTTGTAAGTTGTTTATTTTCTTGTTTGCGACATGTTCCGAACCCTTGCTTTTCTGACATCACCTTCGGGTGATATTGATACAATCTTACAGGAGATAACTTGGCAATGTGCTAGGCTAACCGAAACGCCGCTTATATTATGACAGCAAGTCGAGTAAAACCGTTCCCTAAATCGTGGTCACGTTATCTTGGCGTCCTCCGTTTGATGTTGCACAGGCCGTGCGCAAGAATCAGGTTCTATGCGCGAATTACACTGGATACTAACTTGGCCCAGATAGAAAGATAACGAAATATTGGCGCTTTGGAATCTTCTAGAAGAGATGTTGAACCAAGGCTAAGATTCCTTAATTATGTTCGTTTTATATTTTTGTAACAATATAAAGGAACCAAGAAAAAAGTTCTAAAGAAAATAAAAAAAAGCCTCAGGCAATTGAGGAGAAATAGTTTTGACACGATAATCTTTTCGAGAGCTGAGGACTCTCTAGTTCCCGCTCCATTGGAATCAAGTCAGGCTCTTCTTCAGTTCTATTAAAAAATATATAAATTAACACTCCCTGCGCAATGTAAGCGCTCACGACCACACTTGTTAGAATCTCTCTATTGAGGAAGGGAATAGCACACACGAATAAAAAAAAACGAGCAACGGCAATCAAAGGGCACAATGTATAAACGTACATCCGTCAACGTCAAGAGGCACATCATTGCAAGAACCAGGCCTTGAGGCACAGATGGTGCCGGTAGCCTCCTTTTGTACATTCACCGTCGGTGTCTATAGAAACTGTGAACAGAAGGATATTCAGGTTTAATCAGGAGTAGGAAGGTCTGATGCATGTGAGAAATGCAGCAGACCTCCCTACTGGATGATTTCGTGGTGTTCTCATGGACGGAAGATGAATAGCATGGCCAATCTGAGCGCGCAACGCGGGAATACTCATCAAAGCATCTCTTCAAAACCTCCATACAGACCCTTTCTAAACATCAAAGCGCACTAAGGAGAAGCGTTTAATTCAACTTAGGCGGTTAATTTTAGAGGGGTGAAGCAAAAATGAGTTCATTATGTCTCGCAAAATACTAAGCTCAATTGTAGAAAGTTGCATAACAGCGTTACTTTTAATTGTTTTGTACCGCATGCCAGGACTCACAGGGTGGGAAAAAATATACTAGATAAAACACAACTGACAACAACGCGATCAATGTAACGACTGCTTCGAAGTTGCACTTTCAAAACAACAACAACAGCAACAACAACAACAGAAGTTTTATGATGTTTTTTTTTTACCACTTCGACATCAGTGCAGTCGTACTTCTAGAGAGACCGCTAAATTAACTTTGCTGGAGCCAAGATCTATAATTATCTGCCAGACAACTTAGTTTAAAAAAAAAATCCTACTTTACAATCCGATGAAGCTAATCAATCAGCGACAAAAATGCGTTGTCATAGTGCTCGTCGTCTCTGCGCGTTTGATATCACCGGCTAAAGCAATCGCGCCCAGCGAATGATCCCGCGCTATTTTCTGCCGCGTGATTAAATTAGTCAGGGATAGCAAGTGTGTACAAGAATAACGTACGTTAGGACGATACACTCTCGGCGCTGCTTGAGCAACTCTATCAAATTGTAGAATTGGCTGCGGTCGGAGTTCAAAGTGAAACTACGGTGCCGTGAGTTAAACTGAAAGATGTGACCTGTTTTGTAGCTATTGTTTCTTTCAAATTCTGTTCCAGTTACCTGTCGAATTCAACAAGATCCAGGTGCGCGTACCGTACTCTCCGTTTCCAGGGTGTCTTGTGTCCATTAAGTTATTTTTTTATTATTTTTTAGACCTTGAGATTAATCGATATATATATAAAAAAAGTGAAATGACCGACTCTCTCGGTCGGTAACAGCTGAATTGACAAATTCACGCGTCTCAGGAGAGGGAAGGCGGAAGAAAGTGAAGAAAGCACCGCCATCTTTTATTCCCCGACCGGGTCACACTAAATATTAATGATATCGACCAGTCAGAAAATCAATAGACGAAGCGGACAAAGAATTCGAGTTTGATTTTTGTTTCCTCATTCTTTTCCTTTTTTATCGCCTCCTCAATTTTTGCTACGGGGAGCGTATGTAATCTTCAGCTGGACAAGCTCCGAGATTTTGTTCTTGTTTTAGGGTTCAAAGCAACACCCAGTTTATAAATTGTGAACCATATATCCCAACCTTTCGTTTATATATAAATATATATATATATATATATATATATATAAACGAAAGGTTGGAGATATTTTACCTAAATGTTCTAACCTGGTTCTCGAGGAGTGATAGCGTATATCGATGTTCTCCGTCTGTATCGAACTTTTGCGAGGATATAGTGATGGGAAGCATTTTGTTTTATTCTGCACTTATTACTAAGTAAGCTGCTAAGTAGACATATGACGTTATTGGCTAAACGTCCGCGCTCTTTTCATGTGCAATTTTGCATAAATATTTTTGTAAATTAAGATTTTTTCGAACTCCCTTTATTTTCAAAGAAGCTTGAAGTAGCCTTGGTTTAGATTAACTTATCGCTGAATAGGTAATTAAATAATAAATGTTCTTTCACTCTTTGTAACCAACCCTTTACGCAGGTTAACGTACTTCGATGTTTGCATTACAAGCTTTATGGCGTCTCACAATTGCTTTCGAAGGCCATTTGATCTGTCATAAATCCTTCAGGACGGTAGAAAATCAGCTGTACAACTTTGAAACCTTTTATTTCTGGGTGCGCTGCGCGAGGGCTTCGCTAGTTTACCTTGTGTATATTACTTCTATTAAACGTGTCTGGTGTATAGGAAAAAGGAGAGGGGATGGCTATATGAACTGTGTGACAATACTTTCTTATTTCTGAGCCCCGCTCCTTCATATAACAGTGTATTGCAAAGGTGTTATAGTTGTACAAAGGCACACGTGAAAGAACCGTACGTGTTACTTCAACGTGGAATTTATATCTATTGATTTGGTCATATCTCCGAAAAAAAAAACCCGCAAGCTTCGCGAGAAGTATATAAGACAGTCTGGAGACATCACTGTGGTCCACAGATAAAAACTGGTTTATAACAGAACGACCTGGCGCGTACTTCGTGAATGGTAAACAAAGTTACACTAGGCTAAGAAATAAGTTATTTATTTGTGCTCCCTTTGGTGCAGAGTGTCTATATTTCGATTGAATTCGCCACAAACGCGACGGCCTTCCTAGCTCTGGTAATGTTAAGGCTTCGGTGAATTGTCTACGTATTAAAATAGCGCGGTGTTATATACAAGCTTAACAGGCTCTTGTGTAAACTTGGGGCGCCATTATAGAATTAAGTATTGGATCATTGTTAACGGGCACATTCCAAAAGTGTATATACCGCTCTTGTAACATGTTAGATTAAGATGAATTCACATTGTTAAGCTATGAATAGAGTTGAGCACCTGTTGTATTAACAAAACAGCATCAAACGGCGCGCGTATAAAATAAGTGTAGCAAAAGTGACATTTTTCCTGCGTCCTTAAGTCTAAAAAGTGGTGCCGCCTTCAACAGTTTGTAACAAGTGGTACCTAGCTGTAGAACAATATAGTACAGTCAAAATACCAAAACTAAGCGACCAAATTGACGGTACAAATATTTTCGGTCCAATAGATTGAGCCTCGGGACAGCAGAACAATGCGTACACCACCATTTGAACTTGCTAGATTCAAAATGCGTCGATAAATATATCGCATTACAACCAGGCAACCTTGGGGTACATTAGTGTTATATAAAAAAAATATGTATAGTCACAGTCGCAAACCAGCCAGTAGCCCCAGTGGAACTGTTGAAGTACACTTAAATGTAAAAAGAAAGCAGGTTCATTCCTTATAATCACTAGTCTCCAAAAACACCATCAAGATCACAGGTTGCAGGTTGCGTAGAATGGTGGTCCCTGGAAGCTTCTGCCGTGTTGCTTCCCTTAAAGGCATGACTATCATTTCGGCCTTCGCACAACGTAACGTCATGGGCTCAGATGTTTTGTAACCACGGTGGACAAGGCTCGCTGATACACCTAAATTAATCAACAATATGAAAAGTGCTGGCTAGGAATGCTTTACACTTTCTAAGCAGTTCAAAGATCACAGCTCGCGTGGGGCTTGGACCCTATAAATGGCGGCCATGGTACGCGCCAGTGTCACTCCCTAGGCTCCACTCGCTTGAGGTCCCGGAAGGCGAAACACACACGACCACACTTCCAGTGAGGACAACGAAAATAGGAACCATCTATGCCACTTAGCGTGTGTTACGTCCTCTCGGTGCTAGGAACTGGCTGGTCCGCGAGTCCGTCCTTGAAGATGCACGCCACCGAGACACTCCTGCCTCTGTGCTCCGCGTCCATGGTGGCGGCCTGCGGAAGACGTCCGTTGACCACTGACTTCCGGCCGTTGCCCCCCACGCGCATGGTGAAGGCCGCGATGTCGGCGGACTTGGAGAAGGCGAAGCAGATGGCGAAGCAGGGCGTAAGCAGGGCCACGGCGCCAAAGACTGTCAGGCAGAGACCCTTGATGGTGTCCACGTAGAGGACGAGGAAGACTCCTCCGGAGAGACTGGCCACGCCGACCACCAGGAAGCAGAACACAGTGCCCCGGGCGTCGCCGGCCACAGAGGCGATGGTCACGCCCGCCGCACGCGGCATGGCGCCCGCGGCTCGTGTCCTGAGCAGAGGGGGAAGATATTGTATAATTATTTACAGAAATGCAAAGTTTACAAGAGTAGTGGTGACATGATGATAATACAAATAATGCAAAGGTGCGAGCGAGCTGGAGAAGAATGACACTAATAATCCCTGGAGAAGGGGAACAAGGGGGACAAAGGACAAACACAAATTTCCAAGCACAGCTAGGTGACCGGTGCGCGTCCGAAAAAATCCGCCTGGTCATGGTATCGAACCAAGGATCTCTCCATTTCCTGTGGAACGCACTACCTACTGAGCTAACCAGGAGTGAGACGCCAGTAGAGCAAACAGGTTTTATCAGATGCCACCAGTCTAACACCAACAAAGCCTGCATTTTAAGCTTATGATGATAACGCAATCAATGCAAAGATGCAAGCGAGCTTGACAAGAATGACGATAATAATCTCTGGAGGAGGGGAAAAGGGGGGACAAAAGAAAAACAAATCTCCGAACACAGTTAGGTAACCGGTGCGCGGCCGAAACAAAAAAATCTGCCTGGTCCTGGTATTGAATATGCTTTGGACCCCATGCGAAAGATTTTGGCAAAAGCTGACTGCAGGGCCGCATTCGGCATTTCCTAAACCGACCCAAGAAGGACCGTGTAGGTGCCCCGGGAAGGACAGAAATTTACGTTGCCAACCGACGTGGCGCAGTGCAAAGCGAGGTAAGTGAGAGGAACGGTTGAAAAACATTGAAGAATTGAAAACATTGATTTATGCGGCATGCGGATAAGGACACCATCAAAGATAGAGTAGCCCTTGTTTTAATGACAACCAGAGAATGGCCAAAACAAAGTTACTAGATTGATGAAAAACGAACGAAAATTTTATTTGAAGTTTTACTTTTCAGTTTGCTTATATTGTCATAAGTTGGCTTTTAGATTTTCTGCAGATTAACTGGGAAATATAGCAGTCACTTGTCGAAGATAGAATAATGTAACGCCTGACGTTCGACGCGGGGTACTTCCTGGTCTGACTATAATTCGTTTTAGCGTTAAGTCTAAAAACAGCTGACGCTACCAGCGGATGGGATCAATCAGACAGCCTCAAAAGAGCACCATTATGGTGTTTGCCATGTTTCCGTACGTGCTTATATCACCGTGACCAATTATAAAACGAAAAGGTCTAGTGACCTGTGATTTGGACGATGTTTGATTGGTTCCATTAACTCATAGCATCGGATGCGTCTGGACTTATGCTGAAACGAAGTATGTATCCTTTTTAAAATAGGGCTTCAATAATTGATGTGCGTCTGAGTCCTGGGTACAAATTTTTCGTAAATTTAGTTTTTAATTTTTAGATAGGTATACAAAATCATCCCTTCTAATTTTCCAAGGTAAAACAACATAAAAACATAACTTTGTGGAGATGTGCGGCATAGCATAATTATATCTAAAAGTGCTGGTTCTAACGGCTAGTTTTCAAGCAGTACAAATTTCTATACAACAACACATTGCTCATTTTACGTGCTTATACACACTGCTTATACATCATACAAAGTGCAGTCTGCATACAAATTCAAACGTGAGTCACCACGACATTCATGTTTCGAATGCCGCATGGCAATGATTTCAAGGAGAAACTTGGCACGCGGCATTCGAACCGCGGATGTTGCGCTGACTAGTGTTTGTAGAGCTTCTTTTGTATGATGTATGAGCAGTGCGACCCCAACATTAAGATTTCGTATTTCGACTATTCGCGTCTGCAATACACCTTTCCGGAAAATCCCAAGAGACCTTGCAACGAAAGGAATTGTGGGGCTGTTCGGATGTATGCCCATGTCGCTTCGAGCGCTTCGTATATCCTGGTATCGGCACGATTCATTCTTTCGTAGCTGTGCAACGACATTGAGTAGGAATATTTCTTAAGCAAGCAAAAAAGCGCCGAAAAAAATACAGGGAATATTTCTTACTTTACACCAACTTCCTGGCACTATAGTGGGACCCAAGAATACTCGAACGAAACACCACTGACCAAGAAGCGTCTTCGTCGCGGCGGAATTCAAAGGATGAAAGGCGAGCTTTTCTTTCAGTCTCTCCTTTGCGAAATTTGATGACGGAGCTGTGGAGACAATGGCAACAGTACGATCCCCGGGAATGCGTCATAGAACTTTGCGATCCCAGCCGTGACGATATTCAAATGCTGCTCACACAGTGGACGCAAAGACTGCGTACGCATTCGATCTGGGCTCCTGACAATCGATGCCTCGACATGCATTCGGGTAGTGGCCCGTGTCCAATCGCTGCAACGACGACGATAGCCGAGCCATAGCAATGTATGGAACCCAGTGCGTGTCCTGTGCTTTGCCAACCACTGATCTCCACTAGAGGGGGCTGGATGGTGCGTTGAGCAAACAGGTATGAAGTCACCGGAAGTAAGCGGCTGGTTCCGGAAGTGAGCGCTTGGCAGGCTTTGTCACCTTTCCGAGTGCTGGTTCAAAAAGCGTCGAGGGCGCTGGATTTTCGCTTGTTCCCTCAAGAGAGCCTGCTTGTTGCTCAGTAAGAGCGCATGCAGACCCGAGAAGTATCATGAGAAGCCATTCAATGTGAGCATTTTAGATTCTAGTTGATCAAGGCTAAATATGTCCCACGTTCAAATGCCTCATTCTCGGGACTTAATCCAGAACGGGAGTATTATAGCCCAATCAAAGACACAAAAGCATGGTCCAAAACATCGACTGAAGCCCAGCGCACACCCAACTTCCGGGGCAAGCATCGAACTTCCGGTGGCTTCACTTGCGCCACGCTCGGACAGCAGCTATGCGCTATCCAGCCCCTATAGTATACATATCAAGGTTGACAACCCCAGCGCATGGCTATGGTCAACATTGGCGGCATATAATCGGCTACAGATCACGTGTCCGCTTGTTCTGGCTGCGAGTTGAGGGGGTGAACGGTGTTCGTTTTTCTTTAATCTTTTTCTGGAACTTCTATTGCGTGGCGTGAAAAACGAACGCGCGTTTCATAGGTAATTAAGTCAGGGACCTGTTTTAAGCGGTATTCGCGCAAAGTACAAAAATTGTTGCATCGCCCCTGTAAAGGTTGTCAAACCTGTTTTGCTTTCTTTTCGCCTTCTCTGCGTCCTGAAAGTACGACTGTTAAACCAACGTCAACCTCGTCTTCGCATCCTGGACAAGTTCACGTGCCGTACCATTTGAACGTTAAAAGGCGTAAAGCAGACGCTGGGGCTCCACATATTTCCAGAAAGATCGATTCAAGTATGATCCTGCAGTTCTTCGAAAGGAAAATACCTTCCTTTAGTCCGTTCATCCGTAAAAAAAGAATGTCGGATCTGGTGACTCGGTTCAAGAGCAAAGACTTGCAAGAGTGCAACGAAGGTACTCGGCGAGTTGCTCATATCAAGAACGCATACCCGACGAGAACGGTAGAAAGGCGGTAGGTGGTCTACATCTTCGCGGGGATTTGTGTCAGCGACAAATTTGCAGAGGGAATGCTCGTAAAATAAATACGAGGAAAGCCTGGGTCATGAAAACTATACTGCATCTCATAACTTGCGTGCGGCAGAGACAAAAACACAGGCGCGAGGGCCTGGCTTTTATAGTTGCTTTCCTTTCACGAGCATTTCTGAAAAGATAGCACATCTGAAAGGCCACGTGCCCTCGCCAATGCCTTTGCCTTTGCTGCATACAACTCCTGAGATAGAGTATAACTCATCAAGCACGCGCGAGAACATTGCAGTCAATAATCACTGACAGAATGAGTACGACATGGAGGTGCTTCAGTTGTCCCGCCTTCAGCACCATCTTCAAATACCTCGATAACACTTCGGCCGTGTTCCAAAATTTACTCGATCTAACTACAGGGTAAGGGTTTTGTACCCTTGGCGTTTTAAAACCTACCTGCGTCCAGCGTTTTTCAATCTATGCTGTCACGTGATACGATCCGCCGGAGTTACTCAGATCCATTTGGGTAAGATTTGGAACACAGCCCCAGAGACCTCGTGAGCTTCGAGTCTGCACGCGCAGCCGAAGCAGGTCAGAAGGCCGCGAGCGCGTGCAGAAGGCCGGGCGTCAGAAAGATACGCCCTGCAGTGCCTTATCCTGTCAGTTGACACGCCCGTCATAGTGCGTTTGGCGAACGCGAAATCAGCTCGTAAGCGGTTTGTTCTGCAGAAATCACTGGCAGAATGTCGCGTGCAGAGTGTCTGTGATTTGTTTCTTTCCTATACACGCCTTACACACGCGTGAGCTTACACCCTCCATTGTTGACCTTCTTTTGTCTTACCGCTCATTTACACTGGAAGCGGATCCGCGTTCGCAAAGCGGTTGCGAACGCGGTTGTATCAAGATTCAGTACAATTGCACGCGCACTTGATGTTTTCGTGTGCGCGTGCTCTTGTACTGGATCTTTATACAACCATGTTCGCAACCACTTTGCGAACGCGGATCCGCTTCCAGTGTAAATGAGCGGTTACCGAGACGCCGAGCCACTGATGCAGGCATTGACGAGCCTCCACAAAGGCCAGTGCTGGGGAGAAAGACACAGTAAGATCTAAGATGGCAGTAACCTGTCCTGCTATGGTAATAACCAAGTGAGGTGAACAAAATACGAGGATTTATTTATTATTTATTTATTTACATACCTCTAAAGGCTCCAAAGGAGCATTACATAGAGGGGGGTGTCGTATAAACTTTTACATAATCATACAATATTTTACAAGAAAAAATAGAAGACATCGTGTCACGCTAAACAGAACCTTGAAGGGAAGACATTACATAACAAAAAAGCCACACACGCACTCACATCATTGGAGGCAGTCGACGTGCTAGAAAAAAAGCAATAGACCCAGCGAGCGAGTAACAAACATACAGGGCAATATATGATTCATTCACTTTAAAGATTCACGCAATAACAACATAAATGTATCATGATCAGTGACCGTCGCAATTTCGCTTGCCAACTCATTCCATTCAGTCGCCGCTTGTACGAACGGGGAGTATTTGAACAGATTAGTTCTTGCAAATGGAATATGAACTTTGTAACAATGATCATGACGAGGGGAAATGCGAGCCGGTGGGAGAATGTTGTTTTGACGGAAATCTGAGGAACTATGATAGAGTTTATGAAAATGGGATAACCTTGCGAGGTATCTTCGCTGGTGGAGAGTCAATAAACCAAGTGAACTCTTAAGTTGACTGACGCTTATAGGTGAATACGTTTTTAGTATAAACCTGGTGGCCCTGTTTTGTAATGATTCTAAATTATTAATTAAATATTTTTGATGCGGGTTCCAATTTATAGCTGCATATTCCAACTTGGGCCTAATGAGGGTAGAGTATGCAAGTAGTTTCGTTTCTGCTGTTGCCATATATAAATGCCTTCTTAAGAAACCAAGTGACTGGTTAGCCCTCCTAAGGATATAATCTAGATGAGTGTTCCAGGAGAGGTTGGAAGTTAAGTGGACTCCTAAATATTTATATGTGGATACTTTATCCAATTTTGAATCTATAACTTTGTAGTCGTATTGAAAAGATGAGCGACGATTGGTAAATGTCATTATTTTTGTTTTATCTATATTTATCTGCATTTGCCACGTGTCACACCATGAAAGTATGATATCCAAATCACTTTGAAGGGCCAGGCAGTCGCTTTGACTAGATATTTGACGGTATACCACACAGTCGTCTGCAAATAGGCGAATCTTTGAAGAAATGTTGTTCGGGAGGTCATTTATATAAATTAAGAACAAAAGTGGTCCAATAACGGATCCTTGAGGGACACCAGATTTGACATGTATAGGTGGTGAGGTGATGTCATTTGCAAGTACTGATTGTTTTCTATCGTGCAAAAACTCACGAATCCATGTAATTACCTTATCATTAATTTTGAGATATTGTAGTTTTTTTATCAGACGACTGTGTGGTACACGATCAAAGGCCTTCGAAAAGTCTATAAAAATAGCGTCGATTTGTGAGGATGAGTGAATACAGGTATGCAAATCCGTTACCAGTTCAAACAGTTGGGTTTCACACGAAAGACCACGTTGAAAGCCGTGCTGATTGGGAAATAGCAGGTTGTTTGAGACTAACCACCGAATTCAGAAACCTCACTCAAACTACACTCAAACTGAAGGGCCCCTCCACTTCCTCGAGGAAGGCTCAAGGGCCGGCGCTGGCCAATCGCAACGGCGGATCCGTCCTTGCGATTGGCCAGCGCCGGCCCTCGCGCCTTCCTCGAGGAAGTGGAGGGGCCCTTGAGTTTGAGTGCACTTTGAGTGAGGTTTCTGAATTCGGCGGTAAGTGTTTCATGACAGATGAATATATTATATGTTCTAAAAGTTTACAAGGAACAGAGGTCAATGAAATTGGTCTATAATTTGTTGGGCAATTCCGATTACCAGATTTATAAATCGGCACGACATTTGCTGATTTCCATTCGTTCGGAATGTGGCCAGTATTAAGCGATTGCTGGAATAAGCCGGCAAGCACGGCACCTGATGCATCCTTTGTTAGTTTAAGTAGCTTCGAGCATATACCATCAGGACCCGGGCTGGATTTTGTCGGCAAGCGGTTAATGGCACTGATAACACCATCAATATCAAAAACCAAAACTGAAGGTCGATTATAGCGGCGCCCGTGCACAGCTGCTGTAAAACGTGTATATTTATTATGAACCATTAAGCTAGCTAAAACCGATTACCTAAAACATTGGATCGCTAATTCTTATGCTAGAGGAAGTGAAGAGTGGGAGTTCGTAAAGAAAGGGGGCGTCCCGCACTATTCTTTTGCAATGGATAAAAAGTTTTTGATTGCTTAACTTAATGAGCGCTGCCCCCCCCATTTTTCACTCAGGCACAATCGAGGGAGCCGCTCCTGCGCAGTAGCAATAACGTTTTACATCAAAACCTGAGAAGGCCGGAACATTGTGAAACGTGAGACCCGTCATATCTGAACAGTTCGCGCTTGAGAAAAATTAAAGCTTGAAATCATTTTACGTACAGACGTTCAGTAGTCACAAGTCAGTACGTGCGCGTACTTACTTCTGACAGCCCCAAAATACATCATTGAGGAAGTACTGATAATAAAAGCTGCGATCACTTCCTCACCGGTCAGTCTTTTACCCTTAGGATATTAAAGCAACTGGTTGTGACCGTGTTAAACTCACACACGATTTACCAGAAATTGAGTCACATAATATTGTTTTGAATTAGAAAGACATATTGACACCAGATAACACCATTTTGTTGTGTTTCTCTGCTTTGTTTTATGAATCTTACCGAAGACACTACTATAATTGTCAACCTAAAGAACCATCGTTGGTATATCTTCTTTATTTATTTTTCTTTCAAATTCTAGAGAAGCTTAAGTAGAGGCGTATATAAATATTTTTAAAAATTCATCTGTTAGCAATTTTTTTTTCAAGTACGTATACGTGACCTGTAGGGGACCTGTGCCTTGTCGGGCGTTTTAGGCTATTGTAGTGCCCTCTTTTCGAATTTTGTCTGAAAATAAAACTTAAACAAAGTAATTAAACAAATATAAAATTAACAAAAATTCACTTAGCATTCAATGAAAGAAGAATGCTGGGAACACAAAATCACAAAAGCGTGGCCGATTTTCTCGCAAACGGTTGCATAACAAGGTTGCATGAGAAGAGTCCCGCGAGAATACAAGCCCTTTATTATCACAATTTTATTTAAAAAAGAAGGTGAGTGGCAGCCGCCCCATTAAAGAAAGGAACGACATTTAGACATATCAAGCCGTTTTTCACTTAACCAAGAGCTACGTGTGCGTGTGAAGAACAAGCTCATGAAGAAAAAAAAAATCACAAGACGGAGCTTAAGCTTCGCATTTAAGAGTGGACTGCAATAGCTAAATACAAAACCCCGCCCGTTCCCACGCCGTGCAAGCGCGCCTGCATGGCATGTACCTCGCTTCAGCTTAAGTCCAGACGCAGGCGACGCTACGAGTTAATGGGCGTCAAAAGTCATTTTCTAGGTCTGTTCCGTTTATCATTGGTTCAGCAATGATTGAACACGTACAGAAATATGACGGACAGCATGATGGTGCGCTTCCCACGCCGTCTGATTGGTCCCGTTAGGTCGCAGCGTTGACTGCGTCTGAACTTAATGCGAAACAAACTATAGTCCATAGCGTGTCTGGCCTCCGCCTTAAATTCTTCAATTTTTTTTTCTTTAAGACAACTGAATTACTTTATAAAGTGAAACAATTTGAGGCATGCGGCGATCTGTAATTCGCATTACATGCCACGTTTTATGCAATTTTATTCCACGCGTGACGTCACGTTTCACGTGAGCGTTGTGGGTTGTATGAAATTCTCGCGCGAGGTCATTTGGCTTCGACGTCCTGACCCTATGGACCAATCAGGATTTTCCCGTCCGCCACCGTCACCGGCTTTTATGCGACACGAGCTCCTTAAAGCTATCGCTTCAAAAAGAATCTTGAGTATGTAGCTTTAATAGGTGCTCGTTTGCCTTGCTTCGTTTTCTTCGTGAAGACTTTCCTTGATTTAAACAACGCATTCTATTACCATACGTTATGTGATGACTAACATTTGAGGAATTATAAGCTGTCATTTTTCTACTTTACGACAGATCAAACCCCTACTCCGAGAAATGTTCGAAGTTGGCAGAGGGTTACCAAACGTTTTGTGCTCTTAATTTAGCAGCGTTTCCAAACCTTTTCTACGTGATTAATGGCTACCCAATCCACTCTTTTCCTTTTTTATTCTTTCTCTTTTTGTTTTCCAAGTGACCAATTACCTGGTCTGCGGTCATCAGCAAACACCACACGATCGTTTCAACCACCTCCGCGCACACTTTAACACACACAGGAGCGCGGGTAGATTACACATCGTTTGACCTTTCGATGGACTGCAGTCGGGACGCTACGAACCAACCCTGCCAATCAAGAGTTGCGACCATATCCCGTGGCTAAGGGCCCTACGAGTCGCCGAACCTCTTCCCAAGGGTAACGTGACATTCCCACAGTATGGGACTGTATTCGAGGTGGCTCTTACAGCGTCCGCTGTAGTCCATCGGGAGGCAAACGGGAGTATAGGAAACGGGGCAGACAGGAACTCAGGCCCTTGTAAAAGGGGCGGCGCCAGGCATAGTAGGCGAATGGGACACCGATTTCAACAACGCTGGAAACAAGAGAGCCCGGGGGGGGGGGGGGGGGGGCACTATTCCGGGAACCGCTCCTAATACCGCGGGGAAACAGTGCGACTCTGATCGAGTGACCAGCGGCCACTAACTACCACTCCGGCGGCGCTGGGCCCAAATTGATAGCCCGTCGCGACCCGGGACTCTCAGCCCCGCCACGGGGTACTGACCGACATCGCTCTTGCGCGCTGTCCCGCTATACTCAGTTTCATTGTGCGATGAACCGCTGAGGACACTACGAGACAACCCAGCTAATCTAGTAGTGTGAACGTGTAGCGCGACTACAAGCCCCTCGCGTCCCTGGTGCCCCTGAAGAGGGTCACGTGACACATACGCAAAATTGGATTGGCCCTGATGGCTGGTAGCGTCTATCGCGGTCCTTCGTAAGGGAAAACAGATCGTGGTAGTCGCTCGGGACCTTCTCCGTTAGACCCGCGGTTGATTCGTCTTTTACTTCGTTTCCGGTTATGGGAGACTCGGTACGTCCTAAAAGTAGGGCTCAGTGAGCGTCCACGGAAATGAGCGTCGATTGATGCAGTGTGTTTTATTGCGGGGGACGTTCATTTAACGATCGTTTCTTGAGAAATAGTAAAGGTTTTGATACTACCCTTGTCGTAGTTGTAGTTACTGCCTGCAAATTTCTTCCACACCCAAATATGACATTTGCTGCAACTACTGATCGTTAACTTTCTCTCTTAAATTTGACAGTCGCAGCTTTGATTTCTCCACTGCTCATAGCGACGGACAAGTTCGAAGTATCAAAACCATTTTAGAATATATTTTTTGTAAAATTACTGGAATTATTGATACGATAATGAGAATATTTGCACCGAAAATAACTCCCAGTTACGGGGTATTATAAGCATGCGTTATTACGCCATGGCCCTGGGCACGCAAGTAAACAGAATGGATTGAATTCTGCCCTACTTAAAGACCAGCAACGCCTTCTGTGGGAACTGGTGGAATTATGCATCAAAACGTATGTCTGACCGCATTAGCTGTTTATTTTATCTTAAGTGCAGTCTTATAACAATTAGGTAAACGTGACCAAAAACAAAAAAACAAAAAAACAAAAAAAAAACTAACTAGCAAAAAGGGAAAAAGACAAAGTATTCTAGTAATTAGATACCGGATGAGCCGAGTTTTTTACACTAAAAGAACGGCCACGGCGATGAGTTCCTGGGGACGCATGGGGCGCAGTTCGGAGCATTTCTAAGTATGAGATTTAGCACAAACCTTCGTCATCCCAATCCCTACGAGACCGCCACACCAAAGCTGCAGGTGACTGTGTAGAAATTTCCTTATGATGAAGCAAAGTGAAGCGTTCTGTTAACCATGCATTGGTGAACTATGCTTCTGGCGGGTCTGAATGCAATAGAGCCGACCAAATAAAGTAACTTTCATGTACAAGTCCGACCTCACTATACTCCGTTCACTTTTAAGCTAAGACTAGAAGGTCCGCCTTTACCCCCCATTCACACTGGAAGCGGATCCGCGTTTGCGAAGCGGTTGCGAACGCGGTTGTATAAAGATCCAGTGCAATTGCACGCGCATGTGATGTCATCAAATGCGCGTGCAATTGTACTGAATCCTTATACAACCGCGTTCGCAACCGCTTTGCGAACGCGGATCCGCTTCCAGTGTGAATGAGCCCTTAGCGCGAGCTTTCTGCCCTTGCTATTACAAGTGTAAACGCGCAGGAACGCGCTACCAAAGCACCGCGGAAGCCAGCGAGCTCGCGCTGAAGGCGGAGCTTCTAGTTTAAGGGCGATCAGAGTATGGTCCGCACTAATCTGCACGTGCGACAACGGCGCTGGAGCTCTACGCAAGCAGATCGTGAAACTGCACGAGCTATTTCGTGCACTGCCGCTTGCCTCCTGTGAACTCAAGGTATGACTGCGTCACGCCTGCGCCGGACTCTTGGTGAGATCGGTCTATTTCTCACTTTTGTATATAAAAAAGAGGCGCATCTGCGTGAGAAATTCATCACGTATTACGGTGTTTGGATACGAAGTTTATATTTTCCACCCACAATGTATTAAATTTTGAGTACTAGGACTGAGGATTTCCGGGTCAATAATTACATTTAAAATTAAACTGAACTCAATACCAATCAGGAGATTGGAAAGTAGTTTGGTATGCCTAGCTGTGTGAGTTTAATACGTGCGAGACGTTACATTGTGTTGTCTTTTGGCCAAGAAATATATAGTGTATTGATATATAGAGCTTGTGGCCTAAGGGTTAATGTACATTTAAAAGCGAAACACAAACAACAACAGCAATAAATTAACTAAAATTTAATCAAATTATATTCCTCCTAGATTTCTTTCAAATACTAATTGTACCTACAACCACTGTACACTTTAAAAAAAAGCCCGTGAGTCTCCTTTGCCGCACAACACGTCGGCGAGCCAATTACCGCAACTTACGGAGGCAGCTCAGCGAATGACGCTGCCGAAATGCAATGCAAGCGTGACGTTTTGCATTGCTTAATGTCACAACTCAGACTGCGTTTTTTGGTGTAAACATACGTTTCGGCATCGTCATTCGCTGAGCTGCCTCCGTAAGTTGCGGTGATTGGCTCTCCGAGTGTTGTGCGGGAAAGAAGACGCACGGGCTTTTTTTAGAGTGTAGGGCAACCTATACAAAGGCCAACTGTCGAAATCAACGTTCAAACACTAACGCGCACTAGGCTTCGGCAAATAATCGCCATATTTTGTCCTTGCGGGAATCCTTAGCACTAAGAAACTCGGAATGCGTTGGCACAAAACTAATCATCTATTTTACGCTAATGGATATAGAAGACAATATTGCTTACGACCTAAAATGATAAGAATTAATAATAAGGATGACTCTACGAATCCTTTGATTCAGACCCGTGAAAGAATCGTGCACTGAGTAACACACTTGCTAGCCAGAATTGCTTGCACTACTCCGTTCACCCTGAAGCTGAAACTGAAACCTATGCCGCAAGCACGAGAGCTCGAGGTCGCTGCTTTGAGGCGTTCTTCCGCTGAACGAGCACTCGCGCTTGAATTGCAAGTCATAAAGCCAGAAGCGTGGGCTGGCTGGCGCTTGTAGCTTTTGCTGTAGTCTGAGCTTAAGGGTGAACAGAGTATACGCTGCCTTCGTCTCACATTACGATATCTGAGGGTGCGAGAAATGCGCCCACGTGGTCGTTTCGTCTCTTATCATCCGCATGTTTGCACCTCCAGCTTTTTTATTTATTATTTATTTATTTAGGAATACTGCAGGACAATTGCGGCCCAAGCAGGATTGGGGGTTACAAAAGTGGAGTAAAAAAAGCGCAACGTCAGGTAATCCGTAAGATGGGAGAGGGGAACAGGGGAAAATTATGCAAAAATTGTAATAAAGAACAAAAAAAAATGTAATAGCTCACAACAAAGTTGGGAGGGGTGGCGCTAGTGGGGAACAGGAAAATAAAACACAATGCCAAGAGTTACACATCAAACAAATGCTCAATCGACTCCAAAACATTGTCAGATATAAATATGTGATGAGCTAGGTTGTTCCATTCTGTTACGGTTCTGGGAAAAAAGGAGTGTTTAAATACATTTATTCGAGCGAATACTGGAGTTATTTTATGCGGATGGTCATGCCTTGTGCGCCAAGTCGAGGATGGGTGAAGAAAGGACGACGATTCAAGCCGGAGTTTTTTAAACCAGAGTTGATAAAGAAATTTTAGTCTAGCTAGCTTCCTTCGTGATTCAAGAGAGATGATGTTGTTACTTTGAATTAAGGCAGCAGGTGAGTCATGCGGGTGGTAGCGATTAAATATAAAACGAGCTGCTTGCTTTTGAACATCTTCCAGTATCTTGATATCTTTTTTTTGTGAATGGATCCCAGACTGTACAGGCGTATTCTAACTTCGTTCTTATCAATGTGTTATAGGCTAAAAGTTTCACATGAGAAAGCACGTGCTTAAGTTTGTGCCTTATCATACCTAGTTTTCGACGGGCAGCTGCACAAACGTGTTCAATGTGTGAGGACCAAGATAAGTTGCTAGAAATTGTTATACCAAGATATTTAAAGCTCATCGTCCGAGAGATGTAGTTCTCACCAATAAAGTATTCATACTGATGAGAGGACTTTTCGTTAGTGATGCGCATGTATAAAAACTTTTCTTGGTTAAGCTTCATCTCCCAACGATCGCACCAGCTAGAAACTGAATTAAGACTTTCGTTCAGAACAACTTGGTCCCTAGAAGAGTTAATATCCTTGAACAATAGATAGTCGTCCGCAAATAAACGAATGCTCACGCTTGTATCTATACAAAAAGTGAGGTCATTAATAAAAATTTTAAAAAGAAGAGGGCCAAGGACACTCCCTTGCGGAACACCCGAAATTACAGGAAGAGGATCAGAATGGTGACCGTCTACATCGACGAATTGTTTTTGAATTTGAAGATAAGCTGAAATCCATTGAACAACTGTGCTGGGAAGGCCAATCTCATTTAGTTTGTACATAAGACCGGAATGAGGAACTCTGTCGAAGGCTTTGCTAAAATCAAGGAAGATGACGTCGACTTGACCAGGTCTATCTACTATAGAAGCAAAAGAATGAATAGTCGAAATGAGCTGAGTAGAGAAAGTCCCTTTCGGAACCCATGCTGAAAAGGCGAGATTATTTCATGTTTATCGAGGAAATCATTGATGTAATTAGAAATTATAGGTTCCAGTAGTTTACACGAAGAGCTGGTGAGTAAAATTGGGCGATAATTTGTTAACATTGTACGGTCTCCTTTTTTAAAAACGGGTACAACCCGAGCAATTCGCCAATCTGAGGGAACAACGCCACATGAAAATGACACCTCTGCAGCTTCGAGCCTATGCGAAGAGGAGGTCGTCTGCTTCTTGCGGAGGAGTTGCGGTGACATGAAAACAACACCGAGTTCTGATTGGCTTGATTGAAAGGATGGGGGTAGACCTCAACGCTAGATCACCTGAGGTCTCCCCGCTATTTTTGTGATCAGCCAATAAAAGGTCGGCGTTGTTCTGACGTCACCGCAACTCCTGCACAGGAAGCAGACGAACATGCACTCCATGCACTCCGCATTGTACGAGTGGAACCGTGCTTCCCACGCGCTCTACATCTTTGTAAGACTTGCTGGTTTAGTAGTTTTCTGTTTTCTGTTTTTTTTTTCTGTCTTATATCAGTTTGTCTCGTTTCCGTGTTGCGGATTGTTTTTTGTGCTGTTTAGCATATTAATTTGACTCGCAAGTAAACAAATGGAACGCGATTGGCCGATTTATTTCAAGGTGCACCCGTCAGAACACCCAGCGCATTTTAGAGACGGTAAGAAACTGCATAGGTATTATTATAAAATGTCCATTGGATTCGGCAGAAAGTTCGGAACTAGAGTTGAGTCGGAGTTCGGACAAGTGTACGAGTCGTGCATATGCGGATTGCACGACACGTGTGCTTTTCTGAGCTTGGAATAAACTAATTTTGAACTTTCTGACCGAATCGAACAGACCTAATATATCCATATATAGGAAACCAACCTGACGCAACCGCCGATTGCCCGAAATGCCAGGGATCGAGGCTGATACGTGATCCGAGACAGGCAAACTTTTTACCCATTCCGGCGCCCGACGGAACGAACCATTCGAAGCGAAAGTCGAAATATAACTTTTCCATAGACCATAGCTAGCAAACAACTTTAGAGTGACCAAACATTTGTATTACCAGAGAGGAACTCGCAGCAGCAGCAGTTAGAAAGCTGAGTATCGCAACGGAAGGAACATTTCAATTTTGAAAACTAACAATGTCTCTATGGTACTTAGGAAGACCGGGAAATCTATACTTCGTTTCAGCTTCGGTCCGAGCGCGGCCGATGTTATGAGCCGAAGGGTCAATCAAACAGCGCAAAAAGCGCAGCGTCATAGCGTGCTCTCTGCGCATGATAAGACTAGCCGGCGGAGGAGCGCGCAGAGAGAGGCGGCGAATACCGGCTGGTCCTATCAACTGCAGTGAGCACGCCATGACGTTGTGCCTCTTTCGCTGTTTGATTGGCCCTTCGGCTCATGACATCGGCCGCGCTCGGACCGAAGCTGAAACGAAGTATAGCGAATAAGATATAAAGCTACTTGGTAATGTGTGCGACTCCAAAGGTTTGCCTCCATGCTCCGCCGCTTGTGGCAGCCAGAATGCATAGTAAAATGGCGGACCTTTTCCCCTAGAGTTAGTATATATGAACTCTATGCTAGTTGGAGTGAATGAAGCTAGCTGCTGCGTTTTTTTTTTTTAAATCCATCAATGTCTTTCTTGGTATAAGGACCCACATAACACTGCAATGTTCGAATATGGGTCTTATGTACCTTTTATATGCATTCTTTGGTTGCGTTTTTTAGTACGTGTCTCAGAAAGCAGAGCTTCGTATATGCCACTGAGCAGACGGTCTATCGAATAAAGACACGAGCCGTGGGATAGCGATTGAAGAGAATAAAATTTAATGGTGCGTCCCTTAAATAGGCCAGCGGTGGCGCTGCCCACGATGCAGCAGGTTGCCAGAGTAGCAGCACCGTTACACCTCCATTTCTTTATGAGGGATGGCGAAAGCAGTGAAGTCACGGGTGCTGCTGAAAACGCCCGTCGTACCACAACCTTGTGGGTGGTTGTCGCGCACGTGTTCGCTTTGAAGTAGATCTCCTGTTTACTGAGTGACGGCCAGTGGCGTACGCCTCGCGAGCTCTGTCAGATACAGCGACCAGGTACTCCCAGATTAAAAAGGAGACCCTGGGAGTCACTTACGGCCTCGAGAGGTTCCATGACTTTGTGTACGGAAACAGCTAATAGCTGCGACAGCTAGTGATGAAACTCTTGCTCAAGTAATCAATAGCCTTGAACATCAGAGACCTATTCAAGGTCTATACAAGCCCTTTGAAGGGAAGTTAACAGTAGTAGAAGGAGTTATTTTCAAGGGCACAAAAGTTGTCATTTCTCACAGCATGAGAAAAATAATTCTTGAAAGAATTCACGCTGGTCATCACGGCATTAACAAGTGTAAGGCCAGAGCAAGAGAACTGGTTTTCTGGCCTGGTACCAATTAAGAAATCCCACTTCTGACACCATGTATCGAATAAAGATACGAGCCGTGGGGTAGCGATTGAAGAAAAGAGAATAAAGTTCAATGGTGCGTCCCTTAAATAGGCCAGCGGTGGCGCTGCCCACGATGCAGCAGGTTGCCAGAATAGCAGCACCGTTACACCTCCCTTTCTTTATGAGGGACGGCGAAAGCAGTGAAGTCACGGGTGCTGCTGAAAACGCCCGTCGTACCACAACCTTGCGGGTGGTTGTCGCGCACGTGTTCGCTTCGAAGGAGATCTCCTGTTTACTGGGTGACGGCCAGTGGCGTACGCTTCGCGAGCTCTGTCAGATACAGAGACCAGGTACTCCCAAATTGAAAAGGAGACCCTGGGAGTCACTTACGGGCTCGAGAGGTTTCATGACTTTGTGTACGGGAACAGCTAATAGCTGCGACAGCTAGTGATGAAACTCTTGCTCAAGCAATCAATAGCCTTGGACATCAGAGACCTATTCAAGCTCTATACAGGGCCTTTGAAGGGAAGTTAACAGTAGTAGAAGGAATTATTTTCAAGGGCACAAAAGTTGTCATTCCTCACAGCATGAGAAAAATAATTCGTCACCAATGTAATACTGGAGTGGAAGTACGTTTCGCTTTTTAGTAATGTGGGCACATGCAGACTTTGCGTAATAATTTATTGTAATGTGAAACGTTCTTCGACTCGTCAGAGAGGAGGAGGGAGGGAGGATCGCCAGATTTAGTGCAGTTCAAATATTCCACCGCGACGCTTGACGCTGTTTGGCTGGGGGAAAGGTCGCGTGATCAAAGCTGATTGGCTGATTCTGATCGGTATGGACTGTTCTGGAAAACCGCCAGGTTTTCCAAAACAGACAGTCAACCCGACTAGCACCAGTATCTTCATTCCAGGAACTGCTACCAAGTTTTTATATGCCATGTATTATGAAGAGCGCCGTGAGCGTAGTCGCCGGGCTCGGTAACGTTCCGGAACGATACAGGAACGTTTAACGTGTAACATACTTTTAATTGCCAAGCAGTTTGTTGTTTGTGTGTGTGTAGGGGGGGAGGGGGGGTTGCACCACCTGTATGTGAAAAACCCGGCGATCTTAAGCGATATTTATATCCCATGAGTCACGTACCCTTCCTCTACGAGTCTATGGGGTAAAGATACATATCTAGTGCTGTTTGTGGTTCCGGAGAGCTTACTGTTGAATAGATAATATAGTCGTCCCCAAAAAGTATGACGTAAATTTCTGGTCGTGAGTTGTGTACTGTGTAATTTATCTAAATTAAAAACTTAAAAAGGGTTGGAGATGTGGTCACGAACTTCGACACTTTGGCTTCGATTAGTTAAATAAGATTGAATTCAGTGAATAGTCGTTTGATGTAGTCCAAATAAAAGTTTTTTAAAAGTTAAAGTAGTTTTCTATGCGGCGCCCTATCAAACGCTTCAGAAAAAAAATGATGCACAAGATATCAACTTGCTCTTTTTCAATTAGTGGAGATGCTATATCATAAAAAATAAAAGTTCGAAAGCCGCTATCAAAAAATATTTCGCAAAGCTGTATTGAAAACCCTGACCTTCTGATAGCCAGTTTATGTATGCTGACCACTGCCCCATCCCACAACGAATTGTTTTTCAGAGGCTTTTCAACTTTCATTAACATTTGATGAGTAGGTAAACCGTTCGGTCATTTGCTAATCTTTTAAATGACTTTACTCGGAACGAAGATCACACAAACTCTACACTACGCTGCTGTTCGTTGGAAACAGAGTGAACATATTTTTATCGCATCAGTAAGAAATATTGATATGAATATTCTGACCTTATTCCAACTCGCCTGAGATATTTTTGTTTCAGGCATATTCATGAGGGCTATGTTATCAGTTGTCAGAAAAATGAGGGCTTAGTCTTATAGCATACTATCCGAAGATCTTGATTTCATAATGTTGTTATTTGACTATTCTTCTAAGAAAATATGTAATCAATAAATGCCGGACACTACAAAAGCCATTCCACAGCGAAGAGAAAGGAAAAAAAAAAAAAGGGACATTCGGGTTATATTTGGTTTGCATGCAGCTGATTATGACTGGTTATGAGGAGACCTCAGTAGCAGTAGTGGCTCTCCCTCTAGACATATATATATATATACATATATGATTACGGATCAGGTATCACGACATCTATAGTCACAAATGGAGTACCAGCCTGACAAGAGAAACAGTACGCGGAAGTACCCGACGAGAAAAGTCCAAAACGACACCTGAATGGAAAATCGGCGCGTCTGGAGCGACCGCGCACAAAGGAAGGTTATGTGAGAAGGGCTATGCTAGGGGACACCGCTGCTTGTGTCGATTTTTTGGACGGAGCTTCAAAAAGACCGGACGTCTTTCTTCTGCTTGGATCGATATGAAATTAACTGCCAAGGTAGATGCGCTCAAGGGCGTTTCTGAGTGTCTTTGTGGGATTTGGTCCACACGCGCCACATAGCCCCGAGAACCTTAAGGGAACTGGGATGAAATAAAGGAACTTCACTTTAACAGCCGGTGAACCGTGGTATAGTTTAGCGTGAGGAGCCTGAGTTAATACGCAGTGGGAGATGCAGGAATTGATTGGTATGGGCTTTGAAGAGGCTTGTAATGCTGATTTGAGTAAATTGCACGATCTGTTTAATAAGGTAATTAAAATACAGAACTACATTAAGAATGGTGAGTAGACGATTCTTGAATGTCCTGCAGTTATTTATGATCATTCACAAAAGCTCAAAGTGCTATTTTTTATTAACTGTCATGTCGGTACCATGTGATTATGAAGGGGACTTCTGTAGATTTTCTTTTTGGAAATATTACGTTGCTCCAGTTTTCTTCGTCTAACCAAAGTAAACCGGTACGAGAACAATTGTTACATTTGGTTTGTCGTATATTTTATTTTGCTTTATATTTTGCTCAAGAACGATGATAGCTAACGCTCTAAGGCTTCTGTGCTACACAACTGTACAAAGCGATGTGGTCTAATAAGGCAACATGAATCGCATTTTGCCCTATCATTGCGTTTGTTTGAATACTTTTTTTTTAAATGTGTGAATTTGAAATTGGTGCCTTGACTCGTAACTTTGGCGACGCTGCCAAAGTTATGGGTTCTTTATGGTTGACTTTACAACAATATTTATTCTATATAAAAGACTGGTAGACATGTGCAAGTTTTTTTAGATCCTTTCAGTATTAAGTTGCACATGCGAGCTCCAATACTAGGTATGCGGAATTGGTTCATGTTTTTGAATTTCCGGGTCGCATGACCAGGCGCAATGAACTAATTTATGCGGCCTTCCCATACTTATTATCTATAAAACTAAGAACTAACAGCTGCAAAGGGAAACTTCGCATTAAATTGTTTGAACATCTTTATCAAACGCCTCCGAGAATTCACGCACACTGAATGGCGATTTTGAGTGCATTTCTGAGACGCATATTTGTGTCATAATAAACCACGTAGACTGACTTTTTTACAAATTTTTAAAATGTTTTTTTTTTAAAGTGTATAGATACTAATATTTCTAAGTTTATTTTAATGACTGTATTAGCTGCAAAATAATGACAAGTGTGAAGGTTTCTGTCGGACATTATCACAGTCTTCGAGATATTTTCTTCGATTTCCCATAAAAATAATCTGTAGCGGCACCATTTCTATCTAAAAACCGCGCGCACTTTTAATGGACCTCGGGCAAAATGGTGCTTTTGGTATTTTTCACGGGCTTATATTTATATAAATTAACAGGAAAACCTCTCTTTTTCCCAAGAAACAGTGAACTTTGTTATTTACAATGAATTCTGCCGAATGACACAAAATTCTCACGGGTTGCCAACCAAAAGTGACTGCCTCTTGAATTGGTAAAGTTCAGAGCGCAGCTGCATGTAATGTACCGTCACTGAGAGATCAACGTCGATATAGCATGGCCAGCCTCGATAATCTTATGACAGAGCAGTCTAAGCTATTTCAGCATCAATCAATATGGTAAAGCAGGAACCAGCTGCGAAGCGACAAACAAGGTAAAAATTACCCCTCCTTTGTCGTTATGAAGCTCTTAATGTCTGTATTAAATGTAAAATATTAAAACTGGTGTTTGTTTTCACTTATCACGGCTCCTCTTGCATTACCAGCCAATTGGCCACTCTTTGAGCAAGGCTAAACAAGCCCTTACGAACTTTGCGCCACTAGGGTTGCTAATCGCTATTTTATGCGCTAATGCGAGTGAGAGTTGCGACTTAAAGAGGCCTTGTGTGACTGAAGGAATTGGATTTTTTAAAATACAGTGGTGAACAGATCACTCTAATGCGACCGGATAGAAAGCGTTTTGTATAGTGCGTCTTCTCTATGCGGTGCAATTTTCATAGACTTGAATATATCATGTCAGTCCTGTGTCAAAAGAAAAAAAAAGAAGAAGAAAGAAGAGCTATTGCATTTCAAACATGGTGAGCCATTTCAAAGCTTGTGGGCGCCATTTTAAGATGTGATTTGCATTATTTTATTCCAAAATTGTACCGACAATGTCGGAAGAAATTGTGGGAACAATTTCTTCCAAAAGCGTTGTGTATTCCCGAGGCAAACAAGTTCGCCTCGGAGATACAAAAAGGCACGTTTGATATGAACGGAATAGCTTAGTGAGCTGGAATGAAGTATTAATATAATGTGCGACTTAATAATGATCCCCTGGCTTATACCCCCCCCCCCCCCCCCTTCCAAAAAAAAGAAGAGGACATGAAGATTATTTTGCGGCGTCACCTAAAATGCACTTTTCACGAGCCACGAGCGTCGCCCCCAGGGAGGTTTCAATTTCGGCTGGGCGCTATGCAAAACGAGCGGTCGGAGTTTACTTGCCTCGCGCTCACTGACGACGCGGACTCATCAGCGCCGCTGCGGCGCACCCTTTGCCCGAGCGCCATCGAACGCCGCTGTAAGGCGGGGGAAAGTAAGCCAGCGGGGGACAGCCCTTATCGGGGCCCGGTGCGGCCGGCATTCGCAGAATCCGCACACGCGAGGCAAGGCCGTTGCTGCGACAACCGCAAGTCAAACGCCGCCCACCTGAGTTGCTCCGCTACGCGACCAAGAGCCAGGACGGCGGGCCACGCTTGAACGGCGCCTCGGGAACGACATTCCGAACACGTGCGCGCCCCAGAGGCAGCGCGGACTTCATGTGCGGCACGTGGTGAAAATGCGTCTATCATGAACCGCTGGGGACCACTCGGATGCGATGCGGTTCGCCGGGAGCCGTTTGTTCGGTCGCGGAGTCGGCGCCGGTAGCGTTTGTGGGGAAACAGAAAAACTCTAGGGCTTCTTTTTACTCGGCGTAGCTCGATGGGGCGGATTGAAAACTGGCATCAACATTAAAGGTCACCATCTTGTCACTCTTTTTTGGGGTGTATACATGCACCCCCCTCCTTTTTTCTTCTTTTTTGCGGAACGTACAACAGAAATTGTTAGCAGTTTTCCAGGGTGAGAATCTTGGGTAAACCATCGACTCCTCCTTTGCAGGAAGACAAGATGTCATTGAAATTAGCAGAACTATCGTTAAAATCCTTTCTCTCGCTGAAAGCAGAGTGCGCATAAAAATATATTATATCTAAAGTATAGTCCGGAGAGCGACTTAGCTCCATCCGTACGACAAGCTGTAAAACTTTCTGGTCGGGTCAAAATATTAATAATAGCAATAACAATAATAATAATATGTTATTATTATTATCATTACTTGCACGACAGTGTTAACCTGGGTGGAGTGCGAGGCTGAACAGAAAGGTTAACCCGTACGCAAATGTGCCAGCTACACCGGTGCATCCACGATACTAGATCAAAATTAAGGAACACACAAGCACTGAGTTCGAAGAGGATTCAGTTTGCCAGTCGCTACTGTTGTGCAGACGCTTTGGGAATATTCGGCGGAATGATGCAGACTCAGCGCAGTCTTTGGGAAGAGGGGATCGAGCACTGATTGACGCACTTAGGAAGTCTTTGATTCCGCAAAGGAGAGGCGAGGAGCCGTGACAACAGGTCAGGGCTCGAATGAGTTGAGGCAGTCGTGACCTCCTATGCAGTCTTAGGGATTAATTCGAAGCAGCTTCCTTTGAGTAAGCCGTGAAGGAGTCGGCAGGTCAAGCCCATCCGGGAGAAACTTCTCCGTGGGGACAAGGGCTGCAATCTGAGTCGCTTCATACGACTCGGCTAAGGCAGCGCAGGCTCATCTTGGAGTGTGAAGGTTCGAATGGCCCGTCGCCTATACGCCATCCTATAGGCTGTTCACAAAGCTAGCCTTTTATAGGCACCACACTGCGCTACAGCAGTCTGCAGTTGCGGAAGTATCTGTGCGGTGTAGGGGACGTGGAAACTGAAAGTTCCACACGCTTTGTGTACCCCTGTCACGAATTCTAGAGGACTCATGTCCTTGGTAACAGGATGGCCAATATGCGTAGAAAAGGCGTGTCCGGTGTCAATCACGACCATTGTTGCGTTACAGGCAAGTGTGCCTGTAACGTAAGGGGTGTCCGGGTAAAAAGAGTAGTGTCATGGTCGTACTGAATCATAAGAATACCGCTCGGTTAGTGTAGATCTATGATGTACCAAGGGAACAGGGATGGTCCCAAGACGGAGCCCTGTGGTACCGCCGCAGTAACCGTATAACTCTGGGATAGGGATCCATGGAAGAGGACCTCGTGTGTGAGGTTTGTGAGAAAGCATACCATACACATAAGCAGTGGATGGTGGACACCCGCCTCGGCCTTTTTCCGGAGGAGCGGGACACGGTCCAGGGTACCGAACGCATTACTCAAACCTGACTGGATCAGGGCTGTTGAAATGACACCGTCGAAGTTGTCGCTGATGAATGCGTAGGTGTATCCAGTGCGGTCTCACAGCTCCTGTTCTTTTTGAAGCCATGCTGTGTTGGGGAACGAGGTTGTTTTCATCGCGAAACTCGAGCAACTTGTCGTTAATCATGTGTTCGGTCCGGCGGTAGTCACAAGGGGCGTCAGGTGATTTACCCTGCCCTTGTGAATGGGGACAATGAAAGCCTGCTTTAATGTATCCTGTACGAAGACATTTTCCGCAAATATCTGCAGTATATTCTGCTGGGGGCGACTAGATATGAGCTTACAGCCACTTCAGGAAAGTGGGAGCAAGGAGATCCGGTCCGGCGGGGCGTGATGACTTAATACGCTTGATGGCACTTCGGAGACCGCTGGGAGTGAACACGATGGTGGGCAGTAAGCTGGCTGGGCAATCGGTAGTTGTGTCCAGTTCATGAACCTGCTGGTCCACATCGAGGCCACCCGAGTGGTTACTATAAACCGACTAAAATTGTGTGGTGATATGTTGAGCAACGCCATAGGGCGATTTCACTAGGCAGTCACCGAACATAATATATAGTTTGTGAAAGGTGGATCGTTGTTGGTTTCTGAAAGCCCAAACAATTTTGCGTCGAACAGACCCGTGTTGAGTGTTGGCGTAGTTCTAAAGTGTCTGGAAAGAACGCCCCTTGTAGGACAACGTGGTAGCATGCCTCCACTCAATTGTTGTGTGGTAACTGCCGTCAAGGTCAGAGAGGACTTCGCAAGTCAAAACTCTTGCAATATCCGCGATGAATGCCAATTTAAGGAGGCTAGGGTTCGAGCTATTCGAGGTGCGTGTAGGAGACTGCATGACATGGTATAGGCCTGGCCTGGTATAGGCACCACACTGCGCTACAGCAGTCTACAGTTGCGGAAGTATCTGTGCGGTGTAGGGGACGTGGAAACTGAAAGTTCCACACGCTTTGTGTACCCCTGTCACGAATTCTAGAGGACTCATGTCCTTGGTAACAGGATGGCCAATATGCGTAGAAAAGGCGTGTCCGGTGTCAACGTTACGCTGTGAATCCACATTGAGGTGGCAGACTTAAGAGGGACGTCCGACAGGGTGTACTTAAGAGCTGCTGGGTTGCTGCTCTGACTGATTCAGATTGCAGCCCACTTTGATAGGTTAAGGGCGAGAAAGTTCAATCACGACCATTGTTGCGTTACAGGCAAGTGTGCCTGTAACATAAGGGGTGTCCGGGTAAAAATAGTAGTGTCATGGTCGTACTGAATCATATGAATACCGCTCGGTTAGTGTAGATCTATGATGTACCAAGGGAACAGGGATGGTCCCAAGACGGAGTCCTGTGGTACCGCCGCAGTAACCGTATAACTCTGGGACAGGGATCCATGGAAGAGGACCTCGTGTGTGAGGTTTGTGAGAAAGCATACCATACACATAAGCAGTGGATGGTGGACACCCGCCTCGGCCTTTTTCCGGAGGAGCGGGACACGGTCCAGGGTACCGAACGGATTACTCAAACATGACTGGATCAGGGCTGTTGAAATGACACCGTCGAAGTTGTCGCTGATGTAATGCGTAGGTGTATCCAGTGCGGTCTCACAGCTCCTGTTCTTTTTGAAGCCATGCTGTGTTGGGGAACGAGGTTGTTTTCATCGCGAAACTCGAGCAACTTGTCGTTAATCATGTGTTCGGGCGGTCACCGAACTGGTATTTTACTGGGCGGTCACCGAACATAATATATAGTTTGTGAAAGGTGGATCGTTGTTGGTTTCTGAAAGCCCAAACAATTTTGCGTCGAACAGACCCGTGTTGAGTGTTGGCGTAGTTCTAAAGTGTCTGGAAAGAATGCCCCTTGTAGGAAAACGTGGTAGCATGCCTCCACTCAATTGTTGCGTGGTAACTGCCGTCAAGGTCAGAGAGGACTTCGCAAGTCAAAACTCTTGCAATATCCGCGATGAATGCCAATTTAAGGAGGCTAGGGTTCGAGCTATTCGAGGTGCGTGTAGGAGACTGCATGACATGGAAGAGTTCAGCCGAAGACAAGTATCAGGTAATCACCTCAATAGGTAAGAAGTGTCTCGTCGTGCCCCCACCTCTCCATGTGTGCATCAAAATACCCGAATGTCAAGATATCCTAGTATGTTGTGTCTTCCGCACGGATTAATGCGATGTCATGCTTACTGTATAAGGACTCTCTTATGTGCGGGGGGCAATAAACACAACCAAGGAGGATCCTGCCGCGTAGCAGCAATAGTTCGAAGAACAGTGCCTCAAGATCTGGGTCTTTCAGATCGAAAAGGAGCAGCTTTGAGTTTCAAGGGACAGCAATCGATACACGTCCGCCCCTGCTCCATCTATCTTTGTGGAATACAGTGTGAAGCGAAATCGACAAGCTCACCGTCATTTACGCCAGGGTGGAGCCACGACTCAGTGAGCATCAACACCGCGACAATCGCACGCAAGTCGGTGACCTCGTTTTTTTTATACTGCTGTAGTTTGTATACCGCACCGTGAGAGCTCTGTGCGGAGTGCAAGTTCGTATGCTTCTTGCACAGGGGTTGCCGTGATGTCAGAACGCCAATCTCTTATTGGCTGAGTGAGCAAACTAGTGGATAGACTTCAAATCATCTAGCATTGAGGTCTACCCACTAACCTTCCAATCAAAGCCAATCGGAACTAGGCATCATTTTGACGTCACCGCAACTCCCTGCAACAAGCAGACGACTTGCTCTCCGCATTGGCCCCACAAGAGGAAGTCCGGCGGGCTTTGTCAGGATGAGTAGTGTCACCAGAGATCGAAGTTGTGAAGTTACACACTGCTGAGACGCCCCCAGTTCCGGCGGAGGGTTCTGAGAAAAAGTCGTCTGCAAAAACTGGAAAAGAGCTCGCTCTACAATGCCGCGGGTCCGTCGACCTTGAAAAGTTTCGGTACTGCGGTAGCGTCATATACACGCATTAGCGTTGACACCGGTGATCACAGGAATCATATCACTGGGCGGCCTGGTCGTCACGAACTCGCTTGGCACAGCGCCCGCCGAGTGTCATAGGACCAGGGTTAGGAGCAACGTGACCGACGAGCAGGAGGCACCAGGTGATGTAATGCTGACGAGCGTGAGCCGCGAGATACGCCACGGAGGATAGACAAGATTCTTGGATAGCCGAAAGCGAGTGCCGGCTAGGCCTCACCGGCTTTTCCCGGGCTGCAGTCCAGCTGGAAACGGACAGAGGAACACCAGTTCTGGCTTGGTGTTAGCCGACACACAGATCGTGGTCGTAGCACTCGGGGTCCGTAAGGTTTCCGGTTCGCACTCGCAGCTTCATTAGCGTGACAAAAAGCAGGAAGTGGAGCAGCGAAAACATATGTGCGTATGCCATGTCCGAGTTCTCAGTTTAAGGGTCGATTCACATGCACCAGTCGATTCAGGGAAAACTCTAGTGCCACGGATCACACCGTGGAGAGGAGTAGTTAACTTCCGAATGTTGTCTGGAGTTCGAAATGTTCAGAGAAACTGTTAGTATTGAAAATATATATCCACGGGAGCGAGATTGAAAAAGCAGCAAATATTTTCGAAACATTTCTTCCTCTGTATAGGAGGAAACGGGAAGAGACCACTAGCGTTAGGACGCATGACTAACTGTATGTTGCACCCACACATATGTATGGTATAAACATGGCTCCCCTTTCTTTAGCAAGGGAGTGTGATAACTATATTTTATTATTTTATTCATTGCGTATAAATAAACATAGTGGGCGAAATCACGTGCTATATATAATTCATTTGTGAGCTCCCATCGTCTTGCTAGGATTGATTCGAAAAGACATCGAGTTGAAAAGGCAGGCCAGAACATATGAGCCAGTGTCGCTATTTATTTATTCCAAACCCGCGGCAAGCTGTGCTCTTCATTACATCTAGGGTTCGGAATTTTCGGTTAAAACCGATAAAAACCGATAAAAGTACGCCGAATTCATTTACAGAAATTTGGTCTTAACCAAAAAAGGTCAGTTTGTAGGTTCAGCCTTTTCGGTTTAAACCAATAAAAACCGATAAAAGTACGTCTAATCTGTTTTCTAATATTCAGTTTTAACCGGAAAAGGTCAGTTTTTTAGGGCTAGGCGAGGTGGGTAAGGGAGGGGAGAGAGAGAGAGGGAGAAAGAGAGGGGGCTTTGCAAGGTTCGACATTCTGTGACGTCTTTGTGATTGCCCTCTTCGAAGGTTCAACATGCAACAAAAGAGGTCTTGGATTGGCCTTCGCGGAACATCCCGGTCCTAAAAAAAAAAGTTCGGATGTGGGCTAGTATAACGTTATTTGCTTCATGCATTTCAAAGGACATCGAGGAAAGCCGTTAATACTTTTCACCTCTCCCAAACTTCCCTGTGTTTAAGAGCATAATTACAATGGATTTGGTTTTGCCATTCCGCTGGTTTCTGTACGGTCATCACCTCAGACGGTCACGTCGTCAAAATGGGAAAGAAAAAAAAAAAGCGTGCTGATGATTATGCCCACCAATTCCGCAATTTTGAGGTGTGTCCTGACGGAAGTTGTAGCGAAGACCATGTATGTATATGTGTCGTTATTCTTTGAGTGATCAGAAATATCACAGCTACAAGGATTACCTCATCCGGTGTCCGATGATGTTTTTTTCATGTTGACCGAAAAAAAACTGTAAACGTTTTTGGGGAATAAATGTACAAAAAAAAAAAACGAAAATTAAATTTTAAAATAAACACCGAAAAAAGTACGCCGAATTTGGAAAAAAATAAAAACCGAAAAGGTGGAACCCTAATTTTATCGTATTGAGAGCAAGCGTCGTGGTTTCTCTACATCGATGTCATATTTTGACTTCTGCCATTGAAAAAAACTCTTTGTTCACGTCTCTTTAGTCTTCGATTTTCCCTCTAGTCTGTGGGAGCCGAGAGTGAACGACGAGGCAGAGAGCACGTGACAGGCGGCCGGCGGAGAAGGCACGTGCTGGCGCGAGACATTGCGCGCTGAGCGAGGCCGGTAGCTGGACAAGGAACGTCGAAGCCAAGCTGCCTGGCCTAGGCCTGGCCTGGCCCATAACGAACACCGGAGCGGTCCACCAGCGAGGTCTGGAGCAAGACCGGTGAAACGGCGAGCCCGGGCCATATGACCTGGGCTATGACGATCCCGGGGTGGTTCCGCAGCGAGACTCGGGCATTGATAGACCGGGACAGACAGCCTACGCAGCGCTGGCGCGGGAAAGGCGATCCGCAGGCCTGGAGACGGACATCGACTGTGAGCTCTGATCGACGGGCGACAACAAGGGTCGGCGGGCCTGGACTTCCGGCTCTCGACAACGGGAAACCGAGAGGTACAGTAAACCCATTCGCTGTCTTCTCGTTGCTGTATGTCACTCCCTGGGTGACGGGAGGAACGCATACCGATCGGGCGGCGATTATTAGTACAGCGATCTCCGTAAAGAACCCCATAAGTCCTACGAGCAATACCACAATATCTTGTTCTTGACGTTTAAAATAACACAATTAAGCTTGTTCCAATTAATATCCGAATCATCATACAAACATCCCAATACGCGCGTGCGGTCCTAATGCAGAACACGATTGCTGAGGAAACACGGATTTGTACAGTCATGCAACGAATTGACCAGAGCACTTGCGGAGGTCTGTGCCCTATTTATGGAATTGCTTTCTTGGTCAGCTTGTCGTCAAATCGGCTTATTATTGCACACATTAAGCCAATTCCCTAGCTTTTATTGCTATCTCCGACAGGGAAAGTGGCAATAAATAGGGTCGTTCTAGGAGCCAGATATGGCTATTGAAAGGACGACAGTCCCGATTCGTAGTGGACGTGTGCCACTAAGCGACTGCTCAAGCCATGTTCAAGTAATATAAACTCGTATAGCTGCACAAAGACTAAAAGGGGAAAAATATTCTATATCTAGCTTTGTTATAGCGGGTTGGAAAAGCGAGCTTGGCTAAAGTTGACAACGATCATAAAAGGTAACATTTTTGTATATAGATACACTTTATTACTTAAGCAATATCTACTGAAAAATAAAAATAAGCACGGAAAACTACTAGTAATGTATGTCCGAGTTTTCCTCTTTCCACAGTAAGCGCAAAGGCACTCAAACGAATGATAGCGCAATAATCTTGTTTTAAAAGGCCGCCCAGAACTTCTATGCCAGAAAACATCCTATTCGTTTCAACATGACTACTACGAGACTTTTATTTTAACTTAATTGTGCGGCCTTACCTGGTGTCTAAACGTTAATGGCGGTACAAACTTCCCATGCCACTGATCCCATAGCTATGAGCGTTTTGCCAAATTTGTTTGTCCTCGGTGTCTCGGTATACACCAACTCATGTTTACAAACAAACCGGAGCGACCCTAGCGGACGCCACCGGCGCCCCGCATGCGCGGTGGACGGTGGGCAAGAAACCCGCCGTCGCCCATAAACAAACCATTGAATTGCTATGTTTTTGACGTCGCTGGGAGACCCCATGCTCTTTTTCGCGTTGGAATTGTTGATTCTGCGTCTTCCTAACAATGCCTGACTACTTGAGCGGCTTCAGCAAAATTAACGAGGCAAAACTTTGCGTGAATATTGTGACTTGCGGCAATTCATTTCACGTGGACGCCGCAGAATGGGCGCTAAGGCCTGACTCGCACGACGAGATTCTGCTCGCTATTTTCAGTCGCGACGTCACGTGGGCTGCAAAAGCGTGGACCGTAGCTGAGATGGTAGACGTCGATACCGAAAATGCAAGTGGAATCGGGCAATACAAATCAGTGATGGCCACTGGTAATAATGATTAACATCTTCTTGTATCTATTGTTTACACTTAGCCTACTTACCCCACCCAACCTTCAAAAGTGTTTTAAGGCCTGAACTTAGTTCTTATCGCAATTACCGGGTCAACGTTTGGTTTACGGGTCGCTGTCGTTTGAACGAGCTGACGGCAAAAAGCAGACAAGTTTGAAAGAGCAGACGACAGTTTGAACGCTTGCGCAATTGAGTGCGGGCTAGAAGCACCGCGTCTCGCGTCAACAAACCATTAGCATGTCACGTTGTCGGCGTCTGTGTGAGTCTGCATACTGTTTTTTGCGTTGGAATTGTCTATTCTACATCCTCATAGCAATATCTTACCACTTTAATCACCTGAGCGAAATTATCAAGGCTCGTTACACCGCTAAACTTTGCGTAAATGATTTGACGTGCGGCGATTCATTCGCGTGAACGCCGCAGAATGGACGGCAAAACTGTAATGAGATTCTTCTAGATATTTCCGGTCGCGACGTCGCTCGTGCTGCAAAAGTGTAGAAGGTAGCGGCGATGATCGACGTCGATACCGAAATTCGGAAGCGGGAACAGACCAAGCGTAACAGGTCCGTGATGGCTACTGGTACCAATGATGAACATCTTGTAATTAGTCTTTACACCGAGCCTACATAAGTCTTTTAAGCCCTGCAATTACTTCTTATTGCAATCACCGGGTCAAAGTTTGGTCTACGGGGCGCTTTTGTTTGAACGAGCAGATGACAAAAAGCAGGCTCGAAAGAGCAGACGAAAGTTCGAACGATCATGCGGCCGTGTGAATTTGAAGACGCACTGAACCCGCGGGTGGCCCAGACAGCTTGGCGATTTTCTCTCGTTCATGTTGGAACAAAACAAATCAATATTCTGACCACAAAGTGTTGCTCGCACAAGCAATCGCAGTTCGACAGCGTCTGATTTATCCTTTTCACGGCTACTATTCACGTACTCGGACGGACGGAGCGGGCAGAAGCGCATGAAAACTGATCTTCAAACCTTTCCAGACACTTTTGGTACAGCTCCCGTCGCAGATTTTTGGCGAGAACGCAGGTTTTTTGTCTGCTTTCTCCGAAAAGAACACAAGAATGCATGTCTCGCGCGGCGACTTCTGCCCACCGCCCCAGACCGGAAGTGCGACCGACGCGCCACCACCGCGGCGTGACATAGGAGAGTTGAGTTCGTGCATACACTGGAATGGGAACTTTCCAAGGGTTAATACTGCCGCCATTACAAAAACGTTTCTGAGAAATAACGCGCATTTAATAAAAAAAGTTAACTCCTCATTCCGGTATGTGATGAGTCTCGCGCCTGTCCACTTTTCGTAAATACTACGTTTCTTATTTATAGTTCGCAGAAATTATTTTTTTTTCTTGCATGCAAACAAATATGTTAGTCCTACGACTAAAAAGATATAATTCCCCGAGCTTCTGATAAATATTTATTAATATTGCATCAGCCGATAGTATTTCTTCCGGGAAAGTTTGGGATTTATGATTATAATGCAGTTCGTTTATGCAGTTCGTCTGAAATGTTTTTTTTTGTTTTTTCTTTGTTTTGCTAAGTTCTTTTGAGAAGGGAGAGAGGGAGAGAGGGTGCTAAAATTAAATGTCTCAAAATCTTGGTATGTGTCTAGTTCTGACAGTAAACATAGTCGTGGAGTTAAATAATCACGTGTTATGAGGTTTTCCGCAGCTCCATCACACTGAAAGCGTCCTTTAATGCAACATATATTTTTCTTTTTAACGAAGAAAAAATAAAAAAAAAACACAAAAAAAACGTACTGATATTTTGAATAGAAACCGAAACAACCGAACCTCTTTGTCAGGCTTGACCCTGGTAACTAGTATTAAGTAATTTTAATAAGGTCAAAATTGTAGTGCAACAATGTTTCAGAAATGTCGATGTAAATGTTCCTAAAATGGCAAATTCTGTCTGTTTAATGAACACTGCTGATTTACATGACGTATTCGTAACTACGCACCTGTGGTGCCTATGCCTCGTTACAGGCCTGTGTGTTTTCACCAGGCACATTTTTCCACAGATTGATTGAGGACGCTTGTAATGTTTTCAGTGTCGATCACAAGGATAGGTTAGATTAGAGTAGCCTTATGTAGTAATCCTAACTTAAAGCACTAAACCAGGTGTCCAGTTCATTCCACATTTTCCTTCTCCATCTTGTTTTCTTTTTTATCAAGCGTAATATATCAGGTCGCTGGATTTTTTTCTCATGAAAGCTAAGGTGGGATCAGTGACCTAAGGGAAGAATAATGCTTCTGATTTCTTTGGTTTGTCGACGCCGTACCATGCAGGATTGACTCCCGTACTCGCTCTCCGAAGGAATTTACTATTTAAGGCACAACTTCGAGAGTGGTGAGCCTCTAGTTTGGAAGGAGGGAAACGATACGTTGTTTGTGTCCTCAAGAGACCTACAAAAAAGCCTCTTAAATAACTCTCATTTTGACTTCAGAGCGTTGCTTTTAAACACCTCATTAATAATAATTTTCCTTGATATTTAAAATAAAAGCTTGTTCCCACGCCTGCCTATCTTTACTAATTCTGTATAAAACCTATGAGAAGGATTGAGTCATGCGCGGATAGTGGTCTCATATCCGCATTCAAATAGCAACAAACAGCCTTCGGTATAACTTCCCAGTGCCAAACACCTTGTACATTTACCTGTTACGGGATCATACCGAAATACGATGCTGATACATAATCATTAAATCTTCGCTTGAGCAGCTGTAGCCTTCCTCTAAACGTTACACACCCCCGTGCTGTAAGACTTCGTAGAATCAATTCTTTTCGAAGGCAACAAGGTTACGACCAGGCAAGTTGGTGTATAATCACAATATATAGGATTTTGTCTTGTTTATTACGCCTAAAATAATCTAAAACTTCACATCAAAAATAACTTTACTTTTCTTAAGTTTTTCATAATGGTTTTCTACATCTCAACCTATCTACTGGACAAGGACTTCAAGGCGTTTGCTTGAGGAAACTGTGGAGTCTTAAAGGAGCGGTGCAACGATATTCAATTGGAATGTTTTTCACTTGACACGAGCTTACTGGCACACCTGGGACTCAAGGATACTCACACGCAACGCCACTGGCCAAGAAACTCCTTTGTTGCGGTGTAATTTCAAGGACAAAAGCGATCATTTTCATTCAATCTCTCCTTTGCAAAATTTGATGACGTAACGTGGAGATCGCAGTACACCCAAGTGACGATATTTGAATGCGGTTCATAGATTGGACCCGAGCATTGCGTGGACACTCGACTTGCGCTCGGGATAATTGCTAGCTCGAGAAGCATTCGGGTAGTGACCCGTGTCCAATCGCTGCAACGACGACAACAGCCGAGCCATAACAATGTCTGGAACTCAGCGCGTGTCCATCGCTTTGACAACCCCAGCGCGTGGCTATGATCAACACTGGCGGCATATAATCGGCTCCAGATCACGTGGCCGCTTGTTCTGGCTGCGAGTTGAGGGGGTGAACGCTGCTCGTTTTTCTTTAATTTTTTTCTGGGACTTCTATTGCGTGGGGTAAAAACGAACGCGTGTTTCATTGGTCATTAACGTTAGGGATCCGTTTTAAGCGGAATTTGCGCAAAGTACAAAAACTGTTGCATCGCTCCTTTAAGCGCATGTGCTCGTGGCTTTGTGCGCGCATGAATGCGCATATGTCACTCACTGTGTGTCTGCGTTCTTGCACGTGTATATGAACGTTTAGATTTGTGGGCGCGCAGGTAATTTTCCGAATATTCTTTATATTTAACTCGCGTTACGGGCAAACTTCTGCAAATAGTTCACTCCGCGAGGTCAGGGGGAGTATTTCTTACCACCTTTGTCAGCGAAGCCGATGTAGCGAAAAAAATATCGTTGACGTCAGTGGAGGGTACTCAAAGACTGACCTCCATTTTCACCCGACATGCTCTCTCTCTTCTCGTCACCCTTTTTTTCTTTTCCTCTTCTGACGGCGGCAGACGTTAAAGGGGATAATCTTACTCACTGTCCCCCACAGTTGAGGGCGCTGTTTAGAGCGCATGTTCAGAACGATAGCAGATTAAGAGGCTGCTAAGACCGGCAACCTCGATGGTGTAGAATGCACGGTGGAAAAGTACTGTGGAAGCTCGCCGTCAGCTCGCGCTCAGCAGTCGCGCACACAGCTATGACCGCCATTGAATGTTTGCTATTTGCGGCGAGATGTTTCGGTGGCGTCCTCGTCTGGTTACCTTTCGTGACGTCATTAACTTGTGAACAACAAGTTCGATGGTGTTTGTAATGAGCATGGTGAAGCCTAGTTCACATGCAGCGGTTTTGGCCCTAGAGCGGCGCGATTTCTGCCGTCGCGGCGCTCTGGCCAGCACCAGCAATTCTGCGGCACGAGCACCGCGACGGCAGAAATCGCGCCGCTTTAGGGCCAAAATCGCTGCATGTGAACTAGGCTTTAAAGATGAAAATCATAGCGCTCTCAAAGCAACAGTGCCAACAGCGTCAAAATGGAAGTTCTTTCATTCCTTTTATTGGCGTCGATGAGAAATCCTTTGCTGACATCATAGTCAGCATTCGGCCAATTGTGGTGGGCCGACCACAGCGACACTTTTGATCGCTCACGTCGCCAATACGCAGTGCAAGTGTTCCAAAAAAGCTTCTTTTGTGCATTAGAAACACAAGGAGGATCACGCCGAACAACAGGCAGCACAAAAGAACACTCAAAGAACGCGCGATTACGAGGCAGTCAAGCGATGGTAGCTCCTTGACTGAGATCAGGGTAAACAAAGGCACGTAAGCACATCTTGGGGGTAAACAAATTCACGAGGTGCGCAAAGAGCAGACAAAGCTGCGCTCTGTATAAGGAATGCGAGTTCGTCTGCTCATTGCGTGCGTTTGTTTACCCTCAAACGAGCCCACATGCCTTTGTTTACCACCTATCTCACCCACAGACGGCGCACGCTTAGTTGCCTCGTCATCTCGCGTTCGCTGTGCGTTTTCTATCTTGGCCTTTGATTCGCACACCCCTTCCGTTCCTATGCACGAACGACACATTTTGGAGACCTTGCTCGCCGTATACTCCGTTTTACATTCGGGAGCTTTAGGGAACCGTTTTTGACCATCTGATACGGTACGATGGGCCCTCCGGTACGCACTGAGCATGTGCAATTCGCAGGAGCCTCGCGCATGCGCAGTTCGTACCGGGTTCGGGGGTGGGGGCATCGTACTGTATCGCATGTGCGAAGACGGTCCGCTAAAACACTATATTACGTCCGACGGCCGCCGACGCTACGGTACAGTGGAGCCAATCAAGCAGTGCCAAAAGTGCGTCTGTTAGTCTGGACTGATTGTTCACGAGGTAAATTGAATCAATCTGGCGATATGGGTCATTTGGTTTGCGACTGGTGGTAGATTACGTATCTTACTGCTTTAACTAAGGTTTTTTGCATAAACTGAAACAAGCAGCTTTGCTCTTTGATGTCTGCTTAAAACATGTGTTTGGCTTGAAATTTGCGAGAGAATTGTCCAGGTTTATTCTTGGTTGAAGGAAATGAGCCAACGGCCATTTTGGGATTAGAATATAGGTCTACCATCTTTCAGTGGATTTGGGGAATTAGCCTACCAGATCAAAACGCACTGATTTGCGGGAACCCTAAAAAAATAAGAGGCTACTCATTGTGCTAGATATTATTATATGTTCGGGTCAGCCTTAGCCCCGGCTACGAGCAGTGTATATTTATATAATACGGTTTAGCGCACTCTAATCATATTGCCTCTGTATAAATCTTTTATTTTTTGTTAAATTCCACTGAGTTCCGTGTAGTTTTAGTTCATGGTTGCTCCGGACTAAAAAAAGTTTTAGCCAGGTGTAAAAATCCTCCACGGCACGTATATTTTCTCTCTATCCCACAGGTCATATCATAACAGCGACTTTTCTGAGCCAAGTTATTGTGTAAAATAAAAACAAAAACCACGAAAAAAAATGAACATAACACGGACAAAAGGATTCCCGGCGAACGGCTTGTGTTTTCTAAATGGAAACTCGCGGATATTAGAAGCAATGTTGTAAATCCTGGCGCTGCGCGAGTTGCGGCATATCCCATGCAATATACATTTAGAAAGCAAGTTAAAAATATGCCACAAGTGGTGGTTGTAGTTTGGACGTTCTAGGGACGTACTTTAAATGGTTAGTTCAAAGAAATTTCAAATGTACCCGTCGTGTTCAGAATATGGTCAACAATATCCGTAAATGACAATCACACGTTTGTATTGCGGGCCTGATGGCTTTATTTTTCGTTATAAACGGCCCACTCTGGCAGGCGCTCGGAGAGCAGCCAGCTGGGAGTACGTGCTATCCGGCTCAATCGTGACAGCCTGTCTCGGGGTAAGGAAAGCTGCGGCGAGGCTGACATCAACGGGCGGCGGAGAAAAGCTCACCGGAGAAAAGCTCACCGGAGAAAAGCTCACCGGAGATAAGCTCACCGGAGAAAAGCTCACCGCAAAACCGGCAGATGCGGAGAAAAGCTCACTGATATTTTTTTTTAGTTTAGCTTGATTCTGCGTAAAACGTGGCAACTTAACACAATTCGCGTTCGTCACTTCATTAAAATATGTCCTCGTTTTTGTAAAATTCTTGAGGTTCACTGGGCATATTTACTAATTCCTAAAAAATTAGTAACCACCCATTTTGTAAATTAATGAAGCCGCAAGTATAAAATCAGAACGTCGTACACCGGTAAAAAAGGCAACAATTTATTGACAGCTGAGGGTGCGCCGTCGGTAGCTCTGTCAGATAAAGAGGTTTGTTTTTTGCGAGCTAATATGAATAGCGGTGTGTGAATCGCTTGAGGTCCAAATATTGTGTAGTGCCTAATAGGTGATTAGATGTTTTTTAATGTAATCAGTGTCGGCTACGCTGTTTTCTTTCTTTTAATTTCTCTAACAAAACTTTAGTTGCGAGAACAGCTTCGTCGTGTCGTGCTTGTTGTCTTCACTCCGTCGTCGTCGTTTGAGCGGTTTTCATCATGTATAACGTTTACCAACTCGCCCAATTCGCTACCTACCTTACAAATGACTAGTTCTTATATAGCTCACGAACAACAACGGAGACAGTGTGCACCTCTGAAGGTCATGGGTGGCGCACCATAGAAGGACACTATCACACAAAGGGAACGTGTGGAAACACCAGCACGAATGATTAGAAAGCGTGCATGTCCGTGGAAGAAAGAAGCCTCGATATCCTATTGACTGTTTTATCCTGTTTTCAAATGTTAACAAAAGCTTCAAAGAGAATTTCAGGCACCGCGGTGTTGCGCGTGCACTTTTGGATTTTCGGAATTTACACCTTTGACTTTTAGGTTTTAGGCAGTCATCATTACGTTTCTTTAACTTTTTCCTATTCTTCAAGTTCATAAAGATTTTAGTTAGGCATTCGTTGCCTAGCGAGTAAGGCACAAAAAACACTGGCCCGCAATTATTAATTTGGGAGCAATATACCCATTAAGCTTAACAAATATTACAAAAGAGGACATTTTATTTTTTACAAAGCTGGCGAATTTTAATGATATTAAATTGATATATGTTACGCACGATCTAACCGCCTCCATATAAAAAGAAGAAAAAATATCGGTGAGCTTTTCTGCGCATACGCTCAATGGCCGGTGAGCTTTTCTCCGCATCCGCCGGTTTTGCGGTGAGCTTTTCTCCGGTGAGCTTATCTCCGGTGAGCTTTTCTCCGGTGAGCTTTTCTCCGGTGAGCTTTTCTCCGAGATTCGACATCAACATGCCATGGAAGCACGCGTCAGGTTTATGAGACGCTTTAGCGGGAAAAAGGAAACAAAAAACCTAGCGAGGCAAAATGGCTTTATATTACTACTTAGGGCAACTGAATATGGCATGTCTCAGAGTGACGAAAACTCAACCATTTTAGTGCTTGAAATTATTGCTGCCAGTTATTGAACCTTCATCTCAAATCGTAGAAGCGATTTTTCTTTAAAAAAAAAACGTTTATGCAGTCCTCGACATAAAAAAAAAACAAAAAAAAAAAACAACAAACAAACAGTATCGCATAAGCTTTCTGACACCGCATCTAACGGTGAGGAAGTCCGATTTTTAAGTGGTCACTATCGCCAAATGCGCCCGGCCCCTCTGCACTAAGCACACACATGACGGCGCTCAGGAGATAACTGGTGGATGGAGTGCCCATACTCTACGCGCAGCGTAGTTAGTGGCTCTACTGGTACCCTTAGACAGTTGTGTTGACATTAAATATACAATAAAAGATATTTTGTATTTGTGTCTTAAATATTCTAACTTGAACTGCTTCAAAATAAAATGCGAGATGGTTCCCATTCTCACTTTTCTTATTCTGGCCCAAGAAGTAGGCGGACGAAGAAGAGAAAAAAAACAAATAAACAGAATGTTTAACTATACACCAGCAGAAAAAGCGCTGAAAATGCCGTCGTCGAAATGGGGAAACCTTGATCGACAGCCCTCCTTCTAAAGCCGGGTGGTTCCTCGTTAGCCATTAGCTGAAAGAGCCAAGCGAAAATTTTAACTGCTTGCCTGAACCCTGATACTGGTGTATTCCTTTCCCCTTCTTGTGCTCATTTTTTGAAGCACAATGGTTATTTTTGTGGGTCTTTTAATTAAGAATGGCATGCGATTTCTTCAAGAACTTCTAAAATCCGTGATGCATCTAGATAAAGATACAATTCCGTGTAAACGAAGTAAAGCGCCATTTTAGTGCACCTTCAATGCCCATTAGAACTTACACCTTGGAGAGTTTGCTAGCTTCATTTGCAAAATCCAGTACATTGTTTGCTTTCCTGAGAAAGTTCAAGCACTTCCCTGTTGAGGTGCAGGCTAACCTCGCTGTACTCCTTTTGCAACAGTCCTCTTTCTCCCTCAGTCGTTTTGCTCGCCACGCCATATCGCAGCAATACTCCCAGCCCAACGACAGAGGGTGTTATGTGCTCGGTACGCCTAGAGTTCCTGTATAGCTGGCTCCCGTAGGGAGTCTATACAAGAACTCTAGGTGCGCCTATTGGGAGATCTCGCCAAGCGTTACAACCATCGCTAACTCCATCGTCTGCGACAACGTCAGCCGTTGACACGGGTAACTTTGTTGGTCTCATTTTTCACAAAAAAGCGATGCCTTGAAATTTTGCAAGATTAAGTACACCATATAAGTGCTTGTACAGTGACAAATTGTCTTTCTATGTCCATGCAGCGACTTTTCCAACTAGTTTTAGAACGCAGGGGTTTATTGTGGACAACCTACAGTGTAGTACAGCCCCACCGAGAAAAGCACAGTTTCTAAAGGGTCTCTCTCCCTCACCTGCAAGCACTTCACAGCCCAAGCATCTAAGAGATCCTCAATGAACATTTTTAGAGTAACTACCGCTATGCTGGTTACTCTAAAAGCCAAAATGAAACTTACAATTCTGCGAGACTGAAGTTTCCTCTGTTAAAAAGAAAAACGAATACACCAACAGGGGGTGAAAGGCGTGCTGATGCGCAAACCACATCGAGGTTACCCACGTTTATGTACGGATTGAATCACGTCGTGCATCATTCATAACTCTAAATCACACGGGACAGCTAAGAGTAAACTTCAACAGTTTTATTACACGAAACGAGCTGAGTCTACGAAAAAATTAACATTCGTCTTTGCTGGACTCTAGGAAATCACATGTTCAAGATCTTAATGAAATGCGTGCATTCGTTTTGGAGGTCAACATGCTTTTGCGATGTGCGACCCTACCTCCTGAAGCATCAAACAAAAGAAAGTGCTTCGGAATTAAAAACAGCGCGGAAAGACGAGGACCAGACAAAGAAGTGACACGGACGTAGCGCTGACTTACAACTGAGTTTATTGAACGCAAAATCGCATTATATATTTGCGGTGTCACGAACAAAAGAACAGAAAAAACTCAGCCCATGTGATGTATCACCAATAAAAATAAAAAATAATAAAAACATTGAAAAAAATATTAAAATGCGCCATGACACAGCCGTACGGAGTATGTGCTAAAAACGAGCAAGTCAGGGAACCAGAAAATTCATCTCTTTGCCTGATAGGGCCACAGAAGGACTGCTTACACATGCGGCACCCAACCTCGCTATTTCAACAGCCTCTAGAATTTCCCGAGTAAGCTGGTCCCTATGACGCTTAACAACCTCCCACCGTTGGAAGTCGGGTAGGCAACAACAGTAGCGGCAATGAATGCCCAGATGACCGGACACGGTTGTGAAGACACTGTAAGCGTGCTCTCTTAACCTGTCGTTGAGACAGCGGCCCGTCCCGCCAACGTAGCGCCTGCCACACGTCAGAGGGAGAGAATGAACAACCCCCTCCACACACGAGACGAAGCGATCTCGATGCCTTGTACTGCAAGCCGTGGCCGCCCTCGAAGAAGGGTTAACAGCTCTGCACAACCTGGACAGCTTGTCCGGGGCAGAGAATAAAACGTCGACGTCACACCTGCCAGCAATGCGTTTTAGGTTGTGGGACAAGCCGTGTACGTAGGGAATGACCACAAACTTTCTTCTTTCCCCTCCCTTTCTGAAAGAAGAAAGTTTGTGGTCATTTCCTACGTACACGGCTTGTCCCACAACCTAAAACGCATTGCTGGCAGGTGTGACGTCGACGTTTTATTCTCTGCCCCGGACAAGCTGTCCATGTTGTGCAGAGCTGTTAACCCTTCTTCGAGGGCGGCCACGGCTTGCAGTACGAGGCATCGAGATCGCTTCGTCTCGTGTGCGGAGGGGGTTGTTTATTCTCTCCCTCTGACGTGTGGCAGGCGCTACGCTGGCCAGACGGGCCGCTGTCTCAACGGCAGTTTAAGAGAGCACGCTTACAGTGTCTCCACAACCGTGTCTGGTCATCTGGGCATTCATTGCCGCGACTGTGGTTGCCTACCCGACTTCCAACGGTGTGAGGTTGTTAAGCGTCATAGGGACCAGCTTACTCGGGAATTTCTAGAGGCTGTTGAGATAGGGAGGTTGGGTGCCGCATGTGTAAGCAGTCCTTCTGTGGCCCTATCAGGCAAAGAGATGAATTTTCTGGTTCCCTGACTTGCTCGTTTTTTAGCACATACTCTGTACGGCTGTGTCATGGCGCATTTTTAATATTTTTTTCAATGTTTTTATCATTGTCTTATTTTTATTGGTGATACATCACATGGGCTGAATTTTTTCCGTTCTTTTGTTCGTGACACCGCAAATATATATAGCGATTTTGCGTTCAATAAACTCAGTTGTAAGTCAGCGCTACGTCCGTGTCACTTCTTTGTCTGGTCCTCGTCTTTCCGCGCTGTTTTTAATTCCGAAGTATGTACCAACTCGCCCAAGCCTCAACTTTAGAAAAGAAAGTGATTATAACTATTCTTGTGCATTCAGCGATTGCCGCTTTCACTAACAAGATGGGCCTATTGTAAATGACCAAACCATGAACTTCTGGAAAGAGACAAAAAAAATGTTGTCTAGAGTGCTGTTTGAAGGAGGAAGTAAATGATAGCTCATAATGAAAGATGTTTCTAGAAAACCCTGTTGCAAGGCAGTGGGCACCGAACACATCGCGGCGAGATACTTCGACGAGAACAACCAAGAGCAAACTCTTTGAAGGGTTCTCATCCCTCAGCAAAGCAAATATGATGCATAAACGTAGCAATTGAGGCTCTGAAAACCGGCATTGTCTGCGATCAGCAAATTCTCCCACTAAATAAAGGGGCAGTGAAAGCGCTGCATGAGCTAATTTATACGATACCAGATATCGCTGTCAACAGAAATCCCCTTAAAATTGATATTCTACATGAATCAGAATTATAGAGGCGAGCTTGTTAGGAAACAATCTAATTCGTATACCCTGTGACAAGGAAAAATAAAATGACAATGAGTCCGGTATTTCATTTCTCATTGTCTGATGGTTTTGATTAAGATTGTTGATATTCTGCTCGGATCAGAACATCAGTAGAATTTTGTGTCAGAGCTTGGTCATGAAACTCGATGGCCATCTGAACGTCACGAAGAAATCGTTCGAATGGATTGTATACCTGGGTCCCTTGGAACCGAATGCAACTGTGGTGCAGCGCGCCCAAACAACGGCCTTCCAAGTTTTAGCAATAACGAACGAAACTGAGAACATTCTACTTCATGTAAACTAACGCTTCTAAGGCACTTTAGATGGCCTACAGAAATCAGTTTTTTAACGTTTCGCGCTGCGATTTACCTCAGAGGTGCAACCACGTGGTAGAAGCATTGAGTGAAAATATCAACGAATGAGCTTACCGTATTCAAAATCGAAAAAAAAAAAAGAAACTGTTCCGGGCAATTTGCGACTGCGTTTGCAGGAACTTCATGACCGTGCTCGCCTAGCTAAATCTTCCGCTGACAGATCTAGGAAGCCTTGAGCGCCGAGCTTAGCAGAGTATCTTTGAAAACGTTTCACTATGCCGGCGTGCTCGACGCTTCCGACCTCTGTCGATGGCAGATTTAACTAAGCGAGCCCGGTCATAACGTCATCCGTGAATGCCGCGGCAGATAGCCCAAACGTTTTTTTCAACAAGGTAAGGTCATTTGTTTATATTTTTACCCCATGCTTCCACCGGGTGGTTCCACCCCTGCAGTAAATCTCAGCGCGGTACGTTAAGAAATAAAGTTTGGCGGGCCGTCTAAAATGACTTAAAAGCGTTAGTTTACACGCTGTATAGACATTTCGAGGATCAGACGCGAAGTGAGTCGCACAAAACTAAAACTAGTTTAACCGGCTTTGTATTGACTTTGATGAAAAAATAACGAACAACGGAGAACGTTACAAGGCTTCACTTCGAAGAAGTTTATCCGTCCACTACAGTACAATACAGAAGTTGCCTAAAAACTGCTAATGCAACTCATTAAATTGCTTAAGCGCAAAGGAGAAATTATATGCACCTATAACTCTATCACATGAGAGTATAACAAATGAAATAGGAATGGAAATCTAGGAAACGATGAAAGCGACGGAGTCATATATGACATGCGATACCACTCGGTGATCAAAAAAAGGCAAACAATGAAACTACAAAAAATCGTAAGGGTGCAGGCGAGCTGGTTAATCTTAACCATTTTGAATTAACTGAGTCTTGGGTAGAAAAGAAACATCAAAACGTAGAAGGGACAGAAAATAGACAGGACGACGTCTCAAGCTAAGCTAACTCATTTATTTAGCCCACCTCTTTATATAGTCTCAATCTCAAGGTCATCTCCACCAACACAAAAGAACGAAGCCTATACAGTTCAAGCGCTACCTTCCCTGATGGATTACATCAGAAAATCGGGGACGCATAACCTCATATAACCTCACCGTATTCATCTTCATACCCCCCCCCCCCCCAAAAAAAAAAAAAAAAAAAAAAAAAATAACCCTACCCTCCTGCTTAAAACCTACTCAGCCAAGGCAGGCGATCTTCCTTTGCATATTAAAGACATGTTTCACTCACTCACTTCGTCACACAATGCGAGAACGTTGACAACCTTTACAGCTCGACGCGATAAGGCAACATCCATCCTCCTTCAAACTTGAATAAAAGGATGTCTTCTCCTACTAATCTGAACACAGTTCATACTTCTGAATCATAAAACTCCCTCTCCACAAAACAAGAAGAAAAAAGCACTGAAACGGTAGTTCGGCCAATGCACGTGGAGAACCGCACAAAGCAAAAATGTTTTACAGGTATTTGGAAAGTCACAAGAAGGTCCCACTTCAAACAACCTAAATGGCAAATAAAATATTATTAGGTTTTTCTTAGGAAGCTTTTTGAATTGCTTCTAAACTGTAGTGAAGCCTGACTTATGCAGTTGCCTAGGTACTTTATCCGCACGGTCTCCCTTTACATCGTTCCTTTCTTTGTGTATTATTTCCATCTCCGACCAGAGCGCCATGCAGTTATTACACTCATGAATATGTTTTGCTATTTCAGAGTTTTTTCGCATTGTTCTTTGCATTTCTTTTATGTTCGTTTAATCTGTCATTTATGCAGCGTGACGTCTGTCTTACATACTTAAATCAACACTCCAATGGTATCTCATACACAACACCAGTCTCGCAACATACCGTTTTTTCCCGATGAGCCTTTTTGGAGTCATCACACCTGTTTGGAATGGCGTCAGCTAACTTAATCTAAAATCTGAACTAAAGACCGTGTCTACTCCAAACTGCCTCTCACATGCCTTCAGGTTGTGCGAGATGTCATGAAAATATGGGATTACAGCAAAGCAGTTCCTTGATTTCTGTTCGGTTTTTCTCCTGCAGTTTATAAACAATTCTAATTGCCGTTTTATAAAACTGTCATCGTAACCTACACTAATCAAACTTTTCCACTGCCTTTCTACTGATTCAGTGATATGATGGTCACATGACCTTTCTTACGCGTTCCTGTCTTTACAATCCCCGACTTTACGGTCTTCGAATGACAACTCATTCTTGGCAAAACCGGTTTCGAATTTTCTTTACCATATTGCCAACATAACCCTCGATTCACGTGAATACGTAAATCGAGTAAACTGCGTTACATCATCCTCCGGTTTTTCCGCTGTAAACTTAAATTCTGGAGCCGTTGAACTTATCACACCTTCTATGGTTTCTGTTAGACCTTCCGTAAACGTACATATTAAGATATCATCTACCTATCTTCTCACTATTGCCATATCGGGGGACAACCCCTGTAGATTATTGTGCACTGCACGTTCCAAAGAGTTTAAGTAAACTTCTGCCAAAATCGGTGCGACGGATGACCCTATACAAACACCTTATTTCTGTATACACTTTCTTCCTTCGTACTTCACTACCGTTGACTTCAGATAAAACTCCAAAATTGTTAATAAACTCTACCGATATACCTGAGCCCGATTGGAATTTAACGGGCTCAGGTATATTGGAAGAAAGTTTCTTAACAATTTTGGAGTCTTATCTGAAGTCAACGGTAGTGAAGTACGAAGGAAGAAAGTGTATACAAAAATAAGGTGTTTGTATAGGGTCATCAGTCGCACCGATTTTACTTAAACTCTTTGGATCGTTTAGTGCATGATAATCTACAGGTGTTGTCCCTGGGTACGGCAATAGTGAGAAGATATGTAGATGACATCTTAATATTCACGTTTACGAGAGGTCTAAAAGAAACCATAGAAGGTGGGATAAGGTCAAAGGCTCCAGAATTTAAGTTTACGGTGGAAAAACCGGAGGATGATGTTCTGCAGTTTCTCGATAAACGTATTCACGTGAATCGAGGTTTATGTTGGGAATATGGTAAAGAAAATTCGAAACCAGTTTTGCCAAGAATGAGTTGTGATTCGAAGACCGTAAAGGCGGGGATTGTAAGGTCATTGGTCAGGAACGCGTTAGAAAGGTCATGTGTCCATCATATAACTGAATCAGTAGAAAGGCAGTGGAAAAAATTGATTACTGTAGGTTATGATGACAGTTTGATAAAACGGCAATTAGAATTGTTTATTAAAGGCAGAAGAGAAACCGAACAGAAATCAAATTAAGGAACCGCTTTACTGTAATCCCATATTTTCATGACATCTCGCACAACCTGAAGGCATGCGCGAGGCAGTTTGAAATAGACACGGTCTTTAGTTCAGATTCTAGATTAAGTAAACAGACGCCATTTCAAACAGGTGTGAGTGAGTGCCAAAAGGCTCATCGCGAAAGATCAGTATGTTGCGAGACTGGTGTTGTGTATGAGATACCCTTGGTGTGTGGTGGATTTAAGCATGTAAGGCAGTCGTCACGCTGCATAAATGACAGATTAACCGAACATAAAAGAAATGTAAAGAACAATGCAAAAAACTCGGAAATAGCTAAACATATTCATGAATGTAACAACTTGAAAGTAATCATATTCGACAGATATCTGCCTGGTTGGGTGAGAGTTAAAGTCCGAAAATGTATCTCCAACCAAAATTTGAAAGGCAACCCGACTTTTCAAAACCAACATGGTTTTTTCTTCAGGGGTGACTGAAGGCACGCGGACACAGCAGCAGCTCCTAATTTCTTCGCCTTCACAAAAAAAAAAAAAGAAAGAAAGAGAAAAGAAAAAATTAAAAAAGGGAGAAGTTAGGATATTGAAAAAAATGCAAAATAACTTTTTAGTTATGGAGATGGTCGTCTCTTCAGCTTTCCCGTCAGGTCACGGAGGCCATGCGCGTACACAGAGAAGAAGGCAGAGCGCCCAGCGACCTGTTTAGATTTCCTGGCGTGTGCTGGATTTGCCACGATTCCAAGAAAAGTCTTCTTCGAAAATTGGGCTCTGTGTCCACCACATGCGCGTTCACGAAGTCAATGCGATGGTCTAGGGTATCGCAATGTTCGGCGATGGCGCTGCGCTCACTGTCAAACTTCCGCACGTCGTTCTTGTGTTGGCGGATACGCTCGGGAAAGTTCTTCGTCTCGCCGATGTAGGTTGCGGGGCACTCTGCGCAAGGTATGGTGTAAACCACGCCCTGTGCCTTTTCTTTTGGTAGAAGGTCTTTCGGTCTTGGCATAAACCTTCTCAGTGTGGACGTGGGCTTGTGGGCCACCAGAATACCTTCCTTTCCCGGAACTCGTGCGAGCGCTTCGCTGGTTCCCTTTACGGAGGGAACGCTGATGCGCGCGACTCGATGGGGCTGTCGTTGTTCTACTGGCGAGACCTTGGCGTCAGGCAATGCGCTTAATAAAGCTACTTGAGTAGCCATTTTTCTTTAGGTCTTCAATTATGGTCTTCTTATCCTTCTATTAATCGGTTTCCGACGAGCAGATAGTCGTTGCCCTACTCACCAGGGCCGTAACCACTGAGGCCTTATGACTCGTTGGATGGCTGAAGTCAAAATCGAGGGAGCGTCCGGTGCGTGTTGGTTTTCGGTATACCGTAAACGTCAGATCTTTTCCTCGTCGGTTCACCAGCACATCAAGGAACAGCAAGGTGCCATCCGTCTCATATTCCACGGTAAATTTAATGGCCGGCTCGATAGAGTTGAGGTGTGCCAAAGAATTAATCACGTCCAGTTCTTTGAGAATTCAGAAACAATCATCCACATAGCGCATGAATACCTTGGGGCTGTTGGGGAAAGACCTCAGCGCTTTTTGCTCGATAGTCTCCATCGTGAGGTTCGTCGTTGTGACCGACATGGCCGCACCCATTGCAGTGCCAGTGACCTGTTTGAAAAGCTCCCCTTTGAAGGTAAAGTATCTGTTGCCGAGACAAAACTCGAGCAGACGGCACAGATCCTCCACAGTGAAATAGGTTCTTGTGGTCAAAGAGCTGTCTGTTTCGAGGGCTTCGCGGGTTCCAGCAACTGCAAGGGGAACTGGGACACTTGTGAAGAGGGACACCACGTCGGAAGACACCATGGTGTCGCCGTCACTGAGATGTATTTGCGAGGCGCGTTCCACGAAGTGGCCAGCATTTTCTACATCGGTTGATGTGTTTTCAACGAGGGGAGCCAAAGTCCGGTGAAGATAACTGGATAGCGTCCGAAGCGATGAGGTTGTAGAGTCCACAATAGGTCGTAGAGGCACGTCAGGTTTGCGGATCTTTAGAAGGCCATAAAAACCTGGAGCGGAGCCATTCCTGCAAATAAGTCGCAAGTAAAGGCTCTTTGACTCAGGGCATTTCTTGAAAAACTCTGCCAGGATTTTGTTCAAGTTCCTCTAAACCTGTAGCGTCGGATCTTTCTTAAATTTTACGTAAGCATGGCTGCCAAGAAGATCCCGTACCTTTTCCTTGTATACCTCCCGGTCCAGGACGACGGTCGACTTCCCTTTGTCAGCCGGCAGAAGCACAATCTCCGTATCTTCGCGAAGTTTGCGAAGCGCTGTAACTTCTTCCGCCGGCAGGCTGTGTCTTTGCCGTTGTGGGAGCGGATGCCCCCCGCTTTAAGCCGCACTCCATCCCGGATGCTAGGGTCTAAGAGCATAATTCTGTCCTTCACAGCCACGACCATTCCTGGAAGAGGCAGCCGTTGCGTGGTCATATTGAATCCGTGGCCTTTTACCAAGACCGCAATTTCGCATGGCGAGAGTTGTCGAGACGAGAGGTTTTTGGCAAAGTTTGTGTCGTGTGTTTGTGTCGTCCGATCTTGTTAGCCTTGAAATCTTCTCTTTCTGAGAAGTCCGTCGTTTATCCAAAGCAGTAGATGCGTCACTTGTGGCAAGAGCCTGCAAAGCCGGGAACAAGTCCGGGATGCGGTGCTCGAGCTGCCGGCGTGCGAAGAAGAGGTCTAGTTCTTTTCTTCTTAGCGTGGCCTGGCAATCGTGAATTCTGGCGCTTTCCAACCGTTTCTCTGCCTGCGCCACGATCTTGTGCTCTTCCTCTGTGTGGACAAGGCGCTTGAGACGGAGGCTTCGGGGAACAAGGTTCATATCCCGGCACGAGAAGAATAACAGAGCGACTTGTTCCGGCCAGTTTGCATTTTTTTTCCATTGTAGTCACTGACACAGCGAGAACTACAGGGCGTGTCTTTCGAAACGCCCGGCCTCAAGCACGTGTTACGTGCCTTCCGCCATACCATAGCCTTCTATATACTGACAAAGCCTAGCAGGTCGCCACGAGAAGTGGCCGCCGAAATGAAAAAGGTGGAGCGGCAAAAAACGGATGAGAGGAGAGCCACGTGACTGGCGCCCCGCTGCGGCGAGACACCGAAATACACTTCGCCCCAGCGAACAAGTGTGTTTCGAGTCCTTTCCGCTGCAAAAGCTATGTGCTGACGTACAGGTTCCCCGAGAAATAGATATTTGATGCTTTGCGCTACCAGATCCTCGCACTCCAAATCTGCAACCGGGCGCTTTATGGCTCCGTCGTCCAACTGCCAGACTTTGTGAGTATTAGCGATGTGTGCGACCAAAAGCGTCGCTGCGGTCAGCTTTCCATGATTGGCCAAACCATGGGCATATGAGCATTGACAGGTTGTCAACTTTGACGGTGTTAGTTTCGGATTGCGATGGCTCCTAGCTTCCACTGTCGTTTTTAAACACACCATCGAGATCGTCGTCGCACCTGATGGTAAGTAGCCAGGGTAACAGCTGGTGGGGGACGTCACGGCAAGGCAAATCCCAGTCGTACGTCACGGATGGAAACCATAAGAGGGCGCCACCGAAACATCTCGGCGCAAATAGAGGAGGCTATGGCCGTGCTTTGACTGCGCGCTCGCGTTCGAGGTGCACGAGGCACTGAAGCGTTCAGGAAGGTAGGAAGCTCGCGCTGGAGGCGGGGCAACTGATGAACATCCTTGAAGCTCGCGCTGGAGGCGGGGCAACTGATGGACCTCCCTGCAGCTCTCATTCTGTCAGTAACTAAAAGCGAGCTTTGTTTAAAGTGCATTTAATTATGAGTTTAATAGGTAACCCGAGTTTAATACATTTCAATTATGTTCCATATTAAAGCATTTGAAGAATAAACCAGGTTAGCTAATTACTTTTGAACTTTGAAAGGTTTGCGACAATCGAACGAACGTTCAAGAAATAGCAGAAAACTATTATAGGACTATGCGAGTTTTACGTTGGACCGATATTTCTCAACGAAACATATAACACCTATACTCCGTTTCACCTTATGTTGCACCGCAGCGAAGGCTAGAAGCGCGAGCTCATAGCGTTGGCAGCTACCCTTAATGCACGAAAGCTTGTGCCGCCGATATATGCTACAGAGCAAGGAGCTCGCGCTTTTAGCCTTTCCTGCGGTACATCATGAGGTGAAATATAATATCCAGCGGCTGGCGTTTTCTTGCAAATAATTATCGAGTGAGTTTACGCCTGGGGCACTCCCTGAGTTTGTGGTGTCATCTAGTAATCAAATGCGTTCCAGTGTACAAGGTTATTTTTGTGAAGTTTTCTTTCATTGAGAATACTCAAGATGCGCTTTTCCTTAGAGTATCTTAGTTCAGTTACCTGAAAACGATTGTATAAAGATTTAATAGATGTACTAGCTGTTGCCAATACCTCTCTATAGGCCGTATACTGTGAACGTCCAGGGCTATATGTGCTTAAAAGAGTGAAGAAAATGCCAATCAAATCTTCGGTGAAATAATTTTTCTTTAAATTGCACTGCGGCGTACTCCCTGTAAAAACCTGGCTAGAACGGAAAGGTATATTTGTACGAGTGGGCTCGGCGAAAATCACTGGAGCATGACGATCACTAAGCCGATGTTCTTCTTTGTTCAGGCCCTCCTACTTCCTTTCTACTGCTGCCCGGTTGCTTCAAGTGAAAGCTTCAACGTCATCCAACTACCGATCCATCATGACAGAACGTTTCTACAAGGCGTCAGCAGCGAAGGGCCCCTCCCTCAACCCTCAAGTCATGGGGTTTGTGGCGTCTGAGGATGCCACGGCTACAAAAGAAGCGGCAAACCAAATTCGGCTCAATGGCTCGGCGAAAATCACAGGAGCATGACGATCGCTAAACCGATGTTCTTCTTTGTTCAGGTTGGTAGCAAAACATCTTCATGCAAAAGTGAACTTACACTAATAGTTGTGCCGGGCCCACAAACCCTTCTTGACATTGCTAATGTTTGTTTTAATGTGTGAAAATTGATTCTTTGTGGTGATATTGAGACCAATCTGGGTGCCACGAGTGAAGAAATGTTCGCGCAAATCATAGGGGGACAAAATGTTATAAAAACTGAACTTGTAACTCTGCGAAAACAACAAAGTTCGACAGACTCCAAGGTTGATAAATTGCGTACAAAATTGTCCGATGGTGATAAGTTACTGCAGGAACTTAGGGTGAAAACAGAGAAAATCGAGGTGCTTGAAAGAACCATTTTAACTCTTGAGATGCCCTTATTTCCCAAAACCGTAAAATCGCCGGTCTTGAAGATCGAAGCCGTAGCTCCAATCTTCTTGTGTATGGAATTCCGGAAACAAAGACAGAAGCCGAGTCGCAATTAAGAAGCAAAGTGATATCTAGAATCTTTGAGCAAAGGCTTTGAGAGAAATATGCTTCGATCGCCACAATACATCGGCTCGGAAAAAGTAGTGGCCGAAGCCCGGTTGTTTTGTTTATTTAGGATTATAGTGAAAAACAAGATGTACTTCCCAATGCAAAGAAATTAGAGGGAACGAATATCTACATAAAAAATGACTATTCACAATACAATCTGCCCAAACGAAGATTTCTCTGGGAAAGTGCAAAAGCCGATAAGACGGCAGGGAAAAAGGTATCGCTTTCTAACGACAAACTGGGAGTCAATGATGACTGGTACGTTTGGGACGATATAAAGAACGCGCGTGTCAAACTTCCCACTCTGTCATTGCCGAATCCACCGAATTCACAACCAGAAAACACACATGCTGAACAACTTTGTGTGTTAAACTTAAATGCTCGAAGCATTGTGAACAAAGTTGAACAGCTTGAGTCACTGTTGTTAACCCATGATCCCCGTATTACAGTGATTTCTGAGACATGGCTTTGTGACCGCAATGGTGATCTATCTACAAAAAACATTCCGACATTCTAGAAAAAGTTCAAAGACGCCCTGTTCGCTTTTTATGGTAAATTCAAACGCACCGATTTCCCATCATTACTAATGCAGACAAACAATCTACCTACCCTCCACCACCGACGTAAGATTGCCCGTTTAAAGCGCTTACACCGACTTGTCAATTCTAAGGTTTCTCTAAATTCATGTTCTTACGCTAGTCCACTTTCAACCAGGCAAACAAGACACAATCACCGCTACTCTTTGACGCCCTGTTTCGCAAGTACAAATACATTTAAGTTTTTATATTTCCCAAGAACAATAAACGAGTGGAATTCATTGCCCCTGGAACTGTTTTCATCACGTGATTTTGAATCATAATTCGAATCTTTTTATCTATTCCAGTGACCCTCGCCGCTTTATAGTTTCATTGCAGTATTTTTGTCAATGTATATTTCGATGGAGCTTTCAGGCTCGTAGTTTCACTGTTATTTTTGTCATTGTATATTTTGATGGATCATTTTTATAACTTTGTGATTACTAGATTTTGATATAGTTATATTTTATGTATCTTGTATTTCTGCGCAGCGGTTTTTTCACTATTATTTTCTTGTTTTATGTGCAACCATTGTTTTTTTTTGTAGCGTTATTAGTGTTTACCGCCCACCCTGCTTGGACCTCGAAAGGTCCACAGTATGTACTAAATAAATAAAATAAATACCGTGGTCAGTGAATAGTATCCTCTGTAAGAAACCCGAGACGATAGAGCACGTATTTATTGAGTGTTGGGACGCCGTGTTTCATTGGGACATTCTTCAGCGCACGCTGAAAAAGATCTACCTGTAACTGCGCACGGCTTCCGCTTTTTGCCCCTGGAAAACGAGGGGGGAGTCCCCTACGATATGTTCGTGCTCCTCGGCCTCCACAGTTTGTGGAGGACAAGAATGAGGGTTAATAATGCTGATGTAAACACCAAAACAGTAAGAGAAAATTTCATTGAAAGTGTGGCATCTGTTTGCGTGGTATACAGTGCGCCCCCTGATTCCCCTGATTGGTTGCCAATACTAGATGAGTTGGTATGTTTAAAAATATTTTAATGCGCTGGAAACCGCCGCTAAGTGACTGATTCGCTCTTAAACATATTGTACGTGTGTGAATGACTGTGCAAATTTTCATTTTGTCTTAACCAAAAATAAATAAAAAAAATAAAAAAAAATTAAAAAAAATCGGTGGCTGAGTGGGCTAGCGCACACCAGCTCGGAGCACGTAAAGCGAAAGCTCGGGGCGCGAACCCAGGGATCCTGGGTTCAATCCCCATTCCTGTCCGTTTCGATCTGAATGAACCACAGTGCAGTCGAGCATCACAACTGCGTGGTGCACATAAAAGACCTAGCGGTTGTACCGCACTGGCTAAATTGCTCACCTACAGCTGAGACACCAGACGCCTACTGAGCCAGACTAACTTCCAGCTTTATAAAAATATACACAACAAAACTTTTTTGATTGAGTTTAGGCTCAACAAATAAACAAAACTACGGTTGAATTAAAAGTATAAAGTAAGGGTTACACGGAAGGATTATCTCCGAATAATGGTTTTACAAATATTGACCTCTAAGTCCGCACAGGTGTTGAAGAATACAGGTATTTGGGAAGTCAGTGGGTTTACTCAAGAGATGATCACCCGCTGAGAGTAAAATATATTATTTTTCCGACATTCATTCGTAACTAAAATTACATCTCAGAGTACAGGGTTATTAAACTTTTGACTGCATGCCTTATTCTACTAAATTGTTATTCTTTCATGAATTCTTTTTTGCTATAATGTTTGCAAATTGTATTTTGAATGCTTGGTAGCAGTTTTACGTAGAATTCGTGTATGACACTCTTGTTGCGTTATATTCCACCTTCATGTAATATTAATTTGGTCAATAATGCAGTCCACACGATGTAAAGTGGCATATAACTAAATAGGAATGAGGTAACAACAACGTATATTGCATCGAGCTGCTACAGCTGTGTGATCTCTCAAATCTAAGGCGCCGTTCTTTGGTAGACTCACAGAACCCACAAAAACAATAAATTCGGGTCCTAGTTTTAAATTTGAATGATCACAAAGTGTACGCAAAGAGAACACGTTTCGTGTGCACGAGCACACGAAACGAAATTGATGTCATAGTCCTCCTTTTACGCTTAAGACGACAGTGAAATGTATTGGCTCCGGGAAAAAGGAAAATAAATACAGCCTTTTCATCTCCACATGTAAAAGCCGCGTTCTTGTTAAACCAATTAATATCGAACCTTTTACACCAGACCCCACTGTGGAGATAAAAAGAAAAGCCCGTCTTGATTCTTCTTTTCCTCGGAGCCCACACATTTCGCTGTGATGAAGGACTATGACGTCAATTTCGTTGCGTGTGCTCGCGCACATTGGCGGCTGCTGGCTCGTGGAAAGATCGTGCGCCACTTATTGCGAACACTAACATGTTTGGTTCAGTATTCGTTTAAGAAAGGTAAGGCGTGGCGGAGCTCTGGCAGCTCATTATCACTCCGCAACAAATGCAATTGTGGCATTAGAACGCCAAATAATCGATCACGAAGCAAGAAGCGTAAACATAAAATGCCACCGTCTGAAGTTCTTAAACGGTCAGTGCCTATGCGCCGAGAAAGTGAGGGAGAAAGGGAGACGAGAGCGCACATGGACGTCAAAACGCCAAGCTTTGTTTGGAATGATTAGCGGGTATAGACGTAAAGCCCTTTGTCTCTACTTGACCCGTCGAACGCGCTCGAGTGCCAGAGCCAAACGCCAGACGCCTTTTTCGCGTTTAGCGCGTTCAGCGAGTGCAGTGGAGACAAAGGCAGCTAGCTTTAGGTCTACCCACTAAACCTTCCAATCAGAGCTCGGCGTTCTGACGTCCCCGCGCGCTTTCTCCCATCTCCTCCTCTCTCTCACTTTCTCGGTGCATAACTGCCGCTTCACGAAGACGACTGCCTAGTTTTTCGTTCAATACTTTCTGCGGCTTGCACTGAAGTCACTTGTTCGGCCATAGACATGTAGTTCTCAATTTCGGAGTAGCGCCCTGGCGAGCGAATTCGGATACTTTTAGGTCGAATTTCCGTTCCTTCAAGTTTCATCTTTTCAGGCGTTCTGTTATTAAGGCTATGTTGTACTACAACGTGGAGCGCAGCAAATGCGGCGTAGCGCAGCGCACACATACACCGGTTGGTGGCAGGTATCGAGTTGCTGCTCACCGGCTAAAAAAACACGCGTGTTCTGCGCTACGCTGCGTCCGCTGCGCTCAACGCCGGAGTATAATGGCTCTATTATACGCCGACGTTGAGCGCAGCAAACGCGACATCGATACTGATTGGTAGCAGATATCGAGTTCTTGCTCGCCGGCCAATCGAAGGCCCACGTTCTGCGCTATGCTACACTCTAAGAAATGCCTGCGCGTCTACTTAACCGCAAAACACTCAAAGAGCCAATCACTGCGACCATTCATTCATTCATTTATTAGTTCCCTTAAAACCCACGAGGGGTATTATAAAGGGAGGGGGAAATTGGCAAGAAACAAAACAATAATTCCACAAGAGAAAAAGAAGGAATTCAATGGGCGTAGCACAGGTGCAGGTAACCAATCACAGCTTCGGCGAATTTATGAGGGTCTGTTATCGTGACAACGGCTTCTGGTAACATGTTTCAATTTTTAATGGCGAGCTGCAAGGGTGAAAACTTGTAGATATTAGTCCTGGGAATGTCTAGGTGAAGTTTGCAGGAGTGGTCAAGTCGGCGAGAAATGAAAGAGGCGGGTGTGCAAGAAATAGACTTACGAGATGGAGAGTGATAGAAAAGTTTATAAAGTAGTTTTAGTTGGCATACAGCTCTACGTTCTCTTAGAGGAGGAAGGTTGAGAACTGACTTCAGAGAGGTAACGCTTACAGAGTGGTTATAGTTCCTTAGGATGCAAGGCGCAGCGTTTTTTTGGATAGATTCTAACTCTTTTTCAAGGAAGACTTGGTGGGGGTTCCAAATAGGCAGAAGCATACTCTAAAATGGGGCGTATTAAGGCGTTTTAAGCGACAAGTTTAGTTGCTTCAGATGCGAGATATAAAGTACGATGCAGAAAACCAAGAAATTTGTTAGCTTTAGCGGCTATATGATTGATGTGACATTTCCAAGAGAGGCTACTGGTTAGAAAAACTTATAGATATTTATAATTCATAACCTTTTCTACACAGGCGTTAAATAAAGTGTAATTGAATACAGACGGAACTTATTTAGTGCCGAATACCATGAACTTAGTTTTGTGAAAGTTAATTTCGATCTGCCATTTCCAACACCAAGACTCAATGCTGAAAAGGTCATCTTGCAAGGAAATACAATCTGCTGTATTAGTAATTCTAGCATACACAACAGTCATCAGCAAACAATCTTAAATTTGAGTTAATACAATGAGGCAAATCATTAATATAAAGAAGAACTACTAATGGTCCCAGCACGGTTTCCTGTGGTACACCTGAGCGTACTTTTATTGATGAAGAGGCCTGATTGTGCAGAGAAACATACTGCGTTCTAGATGTTAAAAACGATTCTACCCATCTTATAACGTCTTCGTCAATATGGAAGGAGAAAAGGTTTTGAATTAGCCGGCAATGGGGAACTTTATCAAATGCTTTGGAAAAATCGATGAAAATGGCATGGGCATCTGTCCTGGCCTGTAAGCTTCTATGAATGTCCGTAGTTAATTCAAAGAGCTGTGATTCACATGAAAGGGACCACCGGAAACCGTGCTAATTAAGCAACAGTAGATTATTGCAAGAAAGGTGATTCATTATCTGTGAAAATATAACATGTTCCATCAGTTTACTAGGCACTCTAGTTAAGGAAATAGGTCTGTAATTTGTTAAACATATTTTAGATTCGTTTTTGAACACTGGAGTTATTTTAGCCTGTCTCCAGTCAGCTGGAACATCACCGGAATTAAGAGACTGATTAAACCAACTGGATAATAAAGCGCACAACACTTCATTTGTTAGTTTTAAAAGTTTGGTTAAGATTCCGTCAGGACCACGGACGGAATTGAAGGGGAGATTGTTTATTAATTTTTTAATACCAGCCGGTGAGACATCAAACCTAGCCATTTCATCGGCAATTTCATGTGGAGAGGGCAGCGAGGGCAACGGAAATATTTCCTCCCTGAACATGATAGAAAAAAAACACGGCTCAAAGTCTCACATGCCTGAGATTCCGTTAGCTTATTTCCGTCAGAATCGGTCAATTTGGTTGGTAGAGAGCTTATGGAAGTTTGTATAGTTCGCAAGAACTTTTGAGGGTTAGTTTTTAGAAGATTTCAAAGATCGTAAATGAAATACTTGTGCTTAGATTTTTCTGCCTCATACTTGTATCTTGAAGCGCATTCATGATATTTCGTCCATCTGTCAGAAGACCCTGATAACTTGGCGGATCGAAAAAAACATTTCGTATTTCTTAGAAGCTTCGTTAGTGTATCGGAGAAACAAGACTTCTGGAGCCAGACTGCATCGACATCCTGAGAACAAATTTATTTAATGACTCGACCAGCGCCCCCTTAATGAGTTTCCAATTTTCTTCCCAACGGTTTTATTTTCAAATTCATCAAATAATGTTGCTGCGAAATGAGACTTGCATTCATGAATTGCGTTGAGTTGATTTTGATCTACGAAATCAGCGCAGCGAATGATGAGGCGGAACATCCGTTTAGACCTAGAAATTAAATCTACGCTGTGGCATTACGCAATGCAAAGTGTCGCCAGCACGACACTTTGCGTTGCGTAATGCCACAGCGCAGATTTAATTTCTAGGTCTAAACAGATGTTCCGCCTTATCATTCGCTGAGCTGATTTCGTAGATCGCAGAGATTGGGTCCTCTAGTGTTTTGCGGGTAGGTAGACGCGCAGGCATTTCTTAGAGTGCACTCTAAAAAAATCCCGTGAGTCCGCTTTCCCGCACAACACCTCGGAGAGCCAATCTCCGCAACTTACGCAGGCAGCTCAGCGAATGACGATGCCGAAACATTTGTTTAGACTAAAAAACGCGGTCTGAGTTGTGACATTAAGCAACGCAAGCGTGACGTTTTGCATTGGTTAAGGTCACAACTCAGGCTGCGTTTTTCTGTCTAAACATATGTTTCGGCATCGTCATTCGCTGAGCCGCCTCCTTAAGTTGCGGTGATTGGCTCTCCTTGTGTTGTGCGGGAAAGTAAACACACAAACTTTTTTTACAGTGTGTACGTTCGCCGCGCTCAACGTCGGAGTATAACAGCGACCTAACAAAGCCTTTATTTCCCGTTTACAGACGCCGAGGGATGCTGACAGTCGCTAGTTTACACCCGTGGATCGTGTAGTTGTCTGGACGCTTTAGGACGCCGCCTCACCTCAGCCTTAATTGGTAGTGTCTTGCGAACGCTATTGGAGGCGCCTCTTTTATGGCCTTGTCTCTTGGACACCACAGCGCCCCCTGGCCGAGGGGAACATGCCTATATGCTCGAATCGGATTTCTCGTCTGCAAGCCTGCCTCTCTTTAGTATTGATGCATTTTGAGAAATCGATGTCACTGAGTGGTCAGAGTAGAAAGCTGAGATGGCGACTTCGCACGCCAATGAGCCAGTGCGGAAAATGCCAGCAGCATCTGTATAGGTGAGCGCACTGTTTGCAAACAAGCCGCACAAACAAAAGTGGGCACTGGGAGCCCGTCATTCGTTTTTGAAGCGAAGATCAGCTACCGCACGTGCTCAGTGGCCATATCGACGCCGCTTGTTAGTGGACGCCGCAACGCCCAAGGATTCTTGTGTTCAATCAACACCACCTGTACTCTGTTAAGTCCAAGCGCTGCCTACGCTAGGGGCTGATGGTGCATATCAAGCAGTCCCTAAAGTGTATCGTCATGGAGCTCGTTGTCTTTGGGCGTTTTTTTACATCGGCGACTATAGTCCGTTGCAACTCAAGAATGTAGAGAGAGAGGAAGGAAGGCCGGGGAGAAGGAAGCAGAGAGAACACTGGAGAAAAGAGGGGGAAACCCCCTGTCTCTCCAGCGTTCTGCCTGCTTTCTTCTTCCCAGTATTTTTTTCCCTCGCCCTAGATTTTGAGTTGCAACGAACTATAGACCAATCATGTTCAGTGAATGCTGCGCTATCCTGAGATTTTTTTGCGCATGAGTGGTTTAGCCGGGGATAGCAAACTCACGGGGACAACGAGTACCATGACGATGCACTTTTGGGACTGCTTGATTGGCTCCATCGCAGCGTGGTGTCGACTGCGGTCCGACTTAAATTCAAACAAAGTATAGAAAGATCAAAGCCAGTGAACAGCCTCCTCCACCTCAGCGTGTCCCCGATCTCACTAAGATGGCGTCGAAATGCTAGTGATTATTCGATGTGGTGTTGGTTCAATCCACACTCCTACTAGTTTCGCTCTGCATGTGCACCGTGCCAGCGTGCGGTCGTGCAAAGACAACTGCACGAAACGCGTTAAAAACCCCAGGCCAGCAGTTGCACTGTAATGACTAAATTTATCTTCCTACTGCGTGTAACAGTGCCATAAAACAACAAAAGGAACAGCTCCAATTAAATACCTAACTAAGCATTTTACTTTTACTTTGACTTCCTAGTAAACAGGGGCCAAGAAAACAACTGCTAGAAGGATCGATAGAAGAGGTGAAAATGGCCAATAAAAGTAAGTAATACCTTTCGGTGAATCGTTAGGCGGAAATTTCTATCGGGGTGAAGCAGAAAACTGTCGAACAATAGCATCAAATATAAAAATCAAACAGCTCCTCGTTTACACCGTTGCTTCACGGGTAATGAACGCTGTAAAAGAGCCCCTTAACCGGTAGTGTACGTCTGCAAACGTAAAGTTTTTAGTGTACCTCACGCACTAGAAATTACACGGCCCAACACTGATCCAACTCTTATTTACACGAAAACCATCTTAAGTGAGAATTGAATTAAAATTGATGTAATTTTTTACAGAGGTGATATTATATTAACTTTACACTAATATTTTTGTACCTATTTGAAATGACTTAGGCTCTGTCTTTCTACAGCCCTTCGACGTAATCCTAAAGCATATGAACGACGGCGTCCCAAAGTTTTAGAAGTTCTGAAATTGTAATGTTTGCGAACAGTGTTTGTCGTTTGTTCGCCAGAACCGCCATTGGCTGCACGTATAAAAATGGCTTAACGGTATATTCCAGTGTGATAAGAGTTTCTTGCTCAGATTAACACGATCGGCATTCCTTCGTCTATGCGGAGAAGTATTCCCTTGGTCATTCTGTGAAGTGTTGGCAAATAAACGACATATCGTCACAACCAAATCACGGGTACGGTCAACCGGCCGAATAAAAAAACACACCAGCGATTTTCATTATCGTCTTTTTTTTCTCCCTCGGGTGGGTCGAAGTCGGAACTTCAAAAAAGAATATAAAGCGAGCACCTCCCACCCACCAGTCCGATCTTTATTTTGTTCCTGCGTTTTCTATCGCTCCTATTTCTTTCTTTTTTTTTCGGGGCGCGGTCCTCCAAGGTCTTTCAGAATGAGCTGTCAACGAAGTCGCGCTTCGGTGTTTTGGCGATTATGCATTTTAATGAGAAGGTGCATTAGATTCGCACGTTTTTCTTCTTTTTTTTTTTTCAGGTGTAAAGCGCAAATTGAGGCATCGTATTTTCTTTTTTTTTTTAGGTTATGGACAACCTAAGTAGCTAGAGCCTATCTAATTGACTTCACTTTTCTTCTTGATTGACATCTAATGATTTTTACTCAGTATATACTCCGGGATTGACGTTGTGAATATAGCTACTGGTCGTAAACCAACGCTGATTAGATGTTACGAGCTCAGTACAGTCATTATACTTCATTATAAAACTCCAGTACAGTTCTTTTCCTGCACACAGATTTAATGAAAACAACGTCCGAAAGGACGCAGAACTACAGCCCGTGTTCAGTAAAGACAGTGCCTTGGGAACTAGAGCTGAGTTAAACAAACTGACGATTTCCTTAATTAATCTTAGCAATCTGACAACGACAAGCCATGCATATATAGCTTTTTAGATATATTTTGTTAGTGGGGTTTGAAAACAGAATAGATTGATTTTTGACTCGCACCCAACATTGTAATATTTATTCGAAAAGGCAGGGGCTTCTGAGCGATGTTCACGTAAGTAGCGCAGCAATATCGTATATATTTGCCTTTTAAATATTTCGTGCTTTCTTAATTCTCTAATTCAATCTGATTTGCATGAAAAGATTAAGAGCGATGTGCTTAGTCTCCAAGAGTAGGATAGCGTATCCACAGTGAAAAGACAATAACCACATCACCAATGACGCGCCGCAGTGGACTTACTTTTTCCTGCCCCGTTTCTAATCAAACGAAGGAATCGCCTTCCCCGTAAACTTATTTCCAAACCCACGTACGAAGGGAATGAGGAGCATCATCCTCATTATGTTGAATAAAAACAAACAAAACGCTGGAAGTGCTCTTTTGTGGTTACTTTCGATAAACGAAATCTAGTGTTTGATAGACGCGTTTTGTTAATGTTTTTTATTAGATAAGAGGCGTGGTGATATAGCTAAGAATCGACAAATGACAGACAAGCCAACGGCATTCTAATGATGAGTGAAAATTGCGAGCGAGACCGCATGACGAAGGAGATTGGGGAGGAGCGATGTTCATAATAAATATTTGAGTGACAGTTTATGCAGGTTGGAAGCGAGGAAGGAGAACACATCATTGGTGCATGTCATCCGCGAGCTGCCCATTAATACGTTGTCTAAAGACGCCTTTAAAGTGTTGTCCAAGCAAGACACATCAAATTCCGCGCGTGGCAAAAAAGAAAAAATAAAGAAGCGTGTATGCTTTTTTAGAAGCGTTAAAGTTGCGGTGCGCGTCCACGTTTTCAGTGAGAACATCAATCCACTCAAACAGCACGGCTTTCCTCCTGACCTCCTTGCTGTCATATCCCCTCCTTTCTTGCTCTCAGTGGATTGGGGACCGAGAACAGCGAGCACAGTCCTGGATGACTACCAGCAGAGTGGGTGACTCAACTATCCGGCCTCATATGATGAGCGCGCTCCAAACTTCAGTCCATGGACGGAAGCGGAGAGTACATTTCTACCCGGCTAAATACAGAACAAAACGAAACAAAGCACAACCAAATGGCTTGGAACGGAGCGGAACCGGTGGACATAAACTGTGCTTCCGGTACAGCAACTCCAGTGCGCGGAATCTGCTTTTTCCTGTTTTTGAACAGCCCCCGACAGTGCAGAACTTAAGATAATATCATAAGATTCGTTTTTTTTTTATTTCCTTAGGTGATTTTAATCCGGTTTTTGGGTTAAAAGGCTGAGAAGTTTATGTTCTATGGAGACACCTAACATTTGAAAAAGTTGATTATTTAAATATTGCTAAATAACTTCTCAGGAATCAGTATACTTTGTTTTTTTCAGTGTCGTTAAAGGAAAAAAAAAAATCTCGAAGGAGTCAAGATTTTCCTACCGAAACTATTATATTTTTGAAATTTGAAGACGCTCGATCGGTTATTTAGTATAAATTCTTAAATAACATTTTTATTTAGGGAAATTACTGCAATAAAAATGCTTTAATTCAGTACTTTTATCATGTATAGTAGAGTCGATATCTGTGATAATTGCAGCCAGACAAACTTGGCTAGCTACTCCAAAAAAAGTAAGAGCTCATCGTTGAGTTTCCATTCAATATCTGTTATTGCGTGCGTCTGCATTTATAAACTGAGAGCAGCCTTCAGAACACTTCATGAGAACACACCAGCAATCAGAGCACACAACATCAGAACTCAATATTTAAAAAAAGCAAGAAAAACACCATGATGCATTTGAAATTCTTCTGGACTGTACAGGGGAACGGAACACGGATAATACAGTGAAAACGCTGCAAAGCGCCTGCAGCTGGAAAGGCAAAGAGAAGCCTGAGAATCCACAGGTGAAGTAAACGAGAGAGCCCGGCGAAAAATGCGACACGTGGCTTTGCAGTTGCGCGAACACACCGGGTTCGTCATGGCGGTACAGGCCCCGTTTCTGTGACTCGCCGAGGCTTGACAGTCTCTCACAAACAGCGCTCAACTATAGCATATAGAGTTACTACGATATTCCAGTGTGAAAGGCCCTATGCATTGGGGCCCATTAAGAACGGCGGAGCAGAGACGCGGACATTTGTGGTGGTCCCGATGGTCGGAGGTCCCGATGGGCTTATACTGCTAGCGACGTCATAACATCCCACAAAGTAAGCTAGAAAAGAGCTGTATCCAGCTCTTTTCTAGCTTACTTTGCAAGAAATAAACACCGGCATTGCGCATTGCATAAAAATGTATAAAGTTGCCAAGCGCTCGAACAATTTCAACTCGTCACGGCAATGCGAACAAGCCTAAACTTTCGTCTGCTTTCTTTTTCCACTGTTTCGTCGAACTCTTTTTTTTTTTCTTGGGACAAGCCGCGTCAGCGCTCCGGATTCGCTGCTATGGTGAGTAGCAACTTAAGGGAGGCAGAGAGTGGCGCGTCCCGATCACCATCCAACAGCACATTGCGGCGTGAATCAACAAGGGCACCGAAGAACAAATCACAGAGCGAGGAGGGCGAACCCAATAGGCCACTCCCCTGCGTTCTATAAGCCGTCGATGGCCGCAATAAAAGCCTGTTCAGCTCAATTTCTTCGTGAAACGTTATCGGACTAGGACGGTGCCAACTCGGCGAATGTGTCCGAGCCCGACGGCGGGCGTCCGTCAGATCATGCCCCGAGACAGACTACAGGTCCAGCCGAACGGGGACGCAGCAGCTGGGTCTGCGTTCGGCAATAGTGCGACGGCGTCAAACATTTGGCTCTGCAAGTCTCACCAAGTCCCGAGCACGTTATTATCACTCCTCTGCTAATATGAGATCATCCCATAAAAAACGCCGAAGAACGATTGAAGAAGCAAGAAGCTTGAACCAAATAAACCGCGCTCTACATTTCTTAAATTGTCAGTTGAAGAAACCTTAGGCGTTGTTGTCCCACTACGACACTTTAGGAGCGACAGGCGGCAGTTCCCGAAGCGCGCTTTGGAAACTGCCGCTGAACGGCCAGAGGAAGGCAGTGCTTCTTCCTGTGGCCGTTCGCCACCAGTGAGTGACACTGCGAAGGAGTAGATTTCAGCGCGGAAAGTGAATTCGGTATCCGCGTCAGTCTCACATAGCATAATAATTAATATCTGAGCGGAACTGTAAAAAAAAAGTCTATGAGTTAAGTTCCAGAAGAACACGAAGGCAGCCAATCACGGCGGACGATAGAAAAGTTCCAGTGAATGACAAGCCTCACAACACGATTATAGACCAAGAAACTGGTATGTGGACTGGTACAACAAATAATGTGGATCGCTCATTCTTGTCCCTGCGCAAATCTACTTTTTTTTTTTTTTTTTGGTGAAACCATTGTCTGAGGTTCATCAAACGCTGGGATACTTTCCCCGCGATTGTTTGTCTCTGTGTCACGCAGGAAAGTAAATTTACGTACTTTTTTATAATCTGTATCTGCAAATGCGCAGGTTTTGCGAACAACGTTTTTTGCGAATACGAAGTCACTGCGTAAATTATCGAGGCATTTTTAATATATCGCTAACTCAACAAAGAGCTTCAAGGACAATTGTCAGACAGTCAGGGAGGACCCTACTGCGCATGTGTGAAAAATCACTTCGTATTTTGTCTGTTTATTCGGCAGTGAGTCGCCCTTCAAGCGGATGAAGCTTTGTATGCTCGTCAGATTTACTATAACTGCGCGAGTTGATCGGCGAACACTAAACATGTTTGACTTCAACCTTCATCATTTATCAGCATACAATGTTCAAACGATTCAGAAGGCTTTCGGGGATGATTAAGTGAGCAATTTTCAAGAAAAAAATGTATGGTACGGTTGGAGGATGCAACAGGAAGAAAACTACCGGAGGTGTGGGGAGCTGGTGACTTGCAGCTTCATCACGACAATGCATCTGCCCATTCGTCCCGTCACGGTATTTTTGCCAAAACACTTCATCCCCCAGGGGTGTCACGCCCCCAACATACTTGTGGTTTTTTCCAGAGCTGAAGTCACAGTTGAAAGGCAGAATGTTTGAGGCCGTTGACGAGATTAACTAGAAAACGACGAGGCATTTGATGGCGATCTAGAAATAAAGCTTCGCCGGATGTTTTAAAAAGCAGAAAGAACGCTGGCACAAGTATGCGAGCTTCCAAGGGGAGTAATAGGAGGAGGCAGCTTAAGGTGCCATTGTCGTTCGGCACCTATGTTATAGAATAATAAATTGCGGGAAACTTTACGGACAGACGTTTTATACACTTGTGCGTGCTAATTAACATCCTTTACACCACACATCTCGTGTGTTTACGTTCGTAATTGCATACGAAAACATGAAGTTCCAGCCGAAACAGCCGAAGCCATCGTAATGACCAAAAAAGTATGTAAATAAAATACTCAAAACAGTTTAGGAGTATATATCCATGAAATTCGAAGACAATGTTCACTAATCAGATCAGAATCCTCGGCCAAGGTACGCGATCCGTAAAGTTCTAAGGATTTGAAACTAATTCAAACAAAATAACCGCACCACAGTTGTCAAGTCCCAGCAAAAACAAGAAGTCAATCCTCGCTCATCTAACGAGCTTGAAAAGTGAGCAATTTAGAGATTTCCATTGAGCTGTGTTGGCGATAAACACATATATCCTATACCGCCAAAAAGAATTAAAAAAAAACGTGATAAGCTTTTATCTAAATTTGCTATTTGATTGCGGATTCCCTCTTATATTCATGCAAAATACACGGGTATACACCAGCCCAGTGTTTCCAAACGAGCCTGCTTTGCCCACACCAAATGTGGGCACTGCGCGTGTGAAGAAACCAAATTCGGGAGGAGTAAAGCGTCTGCGCATGCGCAATACCGACAGTAAACCACCGCAGTGGCGGTCATCAAGAGAGTAGGGTTGGTCTTTATGAGTCTGCATACTGGATCTTGCATTGCTTTTTATACCCCATTTCGCTCCAGGTCTAACCGCAGCCCACGCTACGATTCAAAAGACACAATCAAGTGGCTTCCAAAAGAGCATCGCAACGGCGCCGGTCGTTTTTCTGCGTTAGACTTATTCCCGGCCTAACCAATCGCGCGTTGTGAATGCCCCATGATCCTGCGTTCATTTATTTTTTTTTTTTGAGCGTGATCTGTCTAGCAAGCAATGACAAACGCACACCGCGATGAGCGCCATGACGATGCACTTTCATCGCTGCTGGACACGTTCACTGAGATGGTGGGCTGAGGTCGGACCTATGGTGAGACGGAGTATGCGGGTCGAAACCGAGGGAGAGGAGGACATGAGAGGGCACGAGGACGCTATACATCGGCGAGCTCTGACCGGAATGGTTAATGGAAGGACGCAAAGCTTGCTGTCCTCGTCTCTACTCACGTTTCGAAGGCGTTCGAGCGCGAACACCGTTCTTCTCTACTCAGGGCGTTCTTCCTTCGAACGCGTTCGAAGAGTGAGTAGAGACAATGGCGGCTTGCTTGGCGTCTACCTCCTAATCATTCCAGTCGTAGCTCGATGCTCGGTGCTCCTCTCCCTCTGTTTCGACCCGCATACGTAGGAGTTTTGTTCAAGGGGTTTGCAAATAGTGGATCGAATGAAATAGCGCCGCGTCCTTCACGGAGCTGAAGGAAGCCCATGACATGCCGGGTCTCTTTTACGGAGCTGAAAATTGGGACGAGGATGCTGCGGTAATAAATTCGAACCACTGTTCGCAAACCGGTCGACTTTTACAGGACACAAACTTTCGAATATTTAGGGACATTCGGGATTATATGGCCTGTTAGTTGGGCAGATAATTGCTATAAAAGGCGGTGGTACTGCGGCACCCAGTTTTCGTTCTTGTAATATCTGTTTGTGCTCATTGTATTACGGTTAAGGACACGAGCAGCCTGTCCAAATGCACCAATGTTTCTCACGTCTTTTGTCACGAGTTGTCCATATGCCTTGAGCTGGTTAGCATCTTAAACACTTCAAAGTGTTGATAAAGACGTAAGCACGCAATTATGCTTACTGTATTACAATCGGTGCGATTGTCGTGTCTATCTTTCTTAATATTAGACACGTACCATCAGGTTTGAATGAAACGCGAACAGTGACGGAACTTCGATCCCACTACCGACGCAGGTTCGAAGCATGGGTTGTGCTTGGCGAGGTTCAAACACATCGCAGTAGGGCGGTGCGAGGTTGTGCTTCTTACTCCGATGTGTTTGAACCTTGCCAAGCAAAACCCAAGCTTGGAAGCTGCGCCGGTAGAGGGCTCGAAGTTCCGCCACGGTTCGCATTTCATTTGAATTCGATAATACCAGGTTTAAAATAAAGCGTCGTAAAATTGTTTTTGTTAAAAAAAAGCCGTTTCTAAGTTAATTTGCACGAAAGAAACTGATTTGTTTTTGTCTGAAAACATGCGGCGCAGCCGTATTAAAATGGCGATCATTAAGATGGCCGACAAACAAAGGGAAGAATCGATGCATGAAATTTTTCTTTTAATGTATTTCGCGACAGAGGGATCGAATAATGTTTCCTTTTTGCCAAATATTCATTCGCTTTTACTTTCGGGTGAACGTCTTTTTGTCACCACACCCTATCAGATAGCTGAACCGACGCCAACAATAAATATCCTACGAAAATGACGAGAGTGGACTGTTCTTGATTCGGAGCCTAATCTTGAGTTGTTCAATGTCGAAGAACCTAATCCGCATTCTTTCGTTAGATAACAAAGTAGACGTGGCACTGAATAGGCCTAATGGCTTCGGGTTGGTGGAAAATATAACCCCGAGGGGCAAACCGGGAACAAAAATGACATATCTAGGAAGTAATGTGGTTTTCTCGTATCTATATTATAGGAGGGTAACTTCCTGTTTACCCACACTAGTCCTTTGCTTTTTCTCAATTACAGCTTGAAATATTTCTCACCTAGCAAACTCTAATAATATTTTGTGTTTGTTAGGTTCTCACTGTAGGTAATTCGAGGTAGAATATGTATACGCCAAACAATATATTTAAATTCTGTTGGGTATTATATGTAGTAAAAAAAACAACAATAAAGACTGTCCCATCGCATTCCATACTTTGGCCATATTAAATCGTTAGTTTTGCTCGCTTGGTGGGGCTAACACGCAAAGGGTGACCGCAACCAAAAGAAAAACATCAAATGAACATACATTCACAAGACGTAACCACCCGGTAAAAATGTCACTCATTTGAACACACGACTACGACGATTTAACTATGCGTAAACATTTCTAAAAAGAAGTCAAAAAGAAAGAAAAGAAACGCAGGAACATTTGGGAGGTGTGCACTCGACTTTGTTGTTGTGTTTACCTTTATCCGACGTAGTCTTCATGGACAGATCCGTCTTGTGGCACTGAGCGGTCCGAGCCGTTGCCGAGTAGAGGTCGGATGGCCAGACACTCCTCCGACCGGCGATCTCTGGCTCGTTGGCGTGCGTGAGTGACGGCTCGGTGGGGCCGAGCGGGCGTACGGTTCGGCCGCCGCTTGCACGCCGATGCCTAGGTAACGGCCCGGCCCCCGCATTGATCTCCGAGGACTGCCTTCCGGAAAGCCCGCCGTCGCCGCCGGCGTCCCGGCCCGGCCACGGAAGTGGCCGCGGAAACCCAGGGGTTCCAGGGGCGAAAGCTTCGGCGCACTTTGAAGGCCCAAGTCTGGCAGTCTTCTAGCGAGGACGATTGTTGCTCGCCTCACAGACTGGATAATTGTTGTTGCTGCGTGCTGGCGTTTTATGGTATCGCGTTGGGAAAACGGAACGGGGAAGGTGAATCCGCCCTGGACGTCACGTCGAGCTGGAACTTTGTTCGCATGCAAGCAACTAGTGGTTTTCCGGACCAGCGCAGAACACGTCGTTTAATCCAAGTTGCTCTCGGGAAAGTTGAGCGAGTGCCATGCAGGAAGTTGAATTTATGGTTTGAATAAGCCGTTCAAAAATATTGAATGCGCTCACGATTTGAGCAGAAGGAATGCACAGACAAGGGGGTCGAACCTTGTAAGGCCCGATTCCTGTGCGTCGAAACTCTAGTTGTTTGTTAATAGATCACCGTCTAGGCATGATGAGGTTGTCTGAATCCGAAGTGTGTTAAACACTTACTTTTAGATTTATAATAACGCTATGAATTTGACTTAGGCTATATACATAAAAACCCGTACCCTTGAGACTACCTTCAGTAAAACTGCTTCAATCATTATTTAGCACAATTTTGTTTGAAACAATCAAGCATTGTTAATTTGTTTTCTTCCATTGCATTATGCTCATGCAGCCTACGTTCTTTCTTTGCATTTATGTGTAATACACCTTTTTGTTTCTCTATAACATTTGGCAGTTTCGTTTTACCGTAGCAAACTAATTGTAAAATTATTGACCTCCTCGACCAATAAGAAAATAACATAAATTGTTTTGTACAGATTTCTCAACGCCGAGATTGGAGCTATCTTTCTCGACGATTCTGATTCTTTTCGTTTAACCACTCGTTTGCAGCACTCGATGCGATAAAGAATATATTTTTCCTGAAACGAACGGACGTAGAAACAAAGAAATCTGAGGCATGCCGGACTCTTGCAACATTAATGATGTACTACAGTTTATACAAACCCTAAAGACTGTCGTCGAGTCTCCCAGCTTCCAGTCTGCTCTCACGTGAAAAAGGAAGCTCAATTTTTAGTTTGGCAGACATCCACTGAGTCTTATTGCATCCTTTTCTCACATCCGCTGGAGACAAACGCTGCTTTTACAGAGGTCCACGTGCCACGTCACTTCGCTGCCTACAGAAAGAAATTGAAATTCCAACCACCCAAGAATGCCAAAACCTAAGTCGCGACAACCAGAAAGAAAAAAAAATCATGATTGTTAAAAAAAGAAAAAAAAAAAGAAATCAAATTACAAATTCAAATTATATTTATTTGACTTTAATCGGATTATTTTGATTAAAACCTATAAAGTTTATATATAGTGAGTCTTCATCACCTAACGTATTTTTAAACATCGTATATTGATTGTTCAGTCCGTCCGATCCCAACACACAATGCGGGAAAAATATTAAAAATTTAGTTTAATTAAAAAAATAATATTGATGTAAATCCCACTATGCTAGAACAAAAACAGGTTAACCTTTCTAGTTAGCAAAAAAAAAAAAAACTTGATTTTTTTCGCATTCTGATTTGGTTACGGCCGGCTGTTACGTAACTAGAGAGTTTTAGTAGATCGTTTTGGTTCTCCCGACGCTATACGCTAGAGCGACGACGCTACTGCGCATGCGCGTTGCTAGCGGAAACATTGCGGAGCTGCGGAGGCTAGCGGCGTGCTATACTTCGTATCACCTTAGGTCCGAGCGCGAACGATGTTATGAGCAGAAGGACATATCAAACAGCGAAAAATGCGCAACGTCATGGCGTGCTCTCTGTGCTTGATAGGACTAGCCGGCGGAGAAGCACGCACAGAGAGACGGCTAATACCGATTGGTCCTATCAACTGCAGAGTGCACGCCATGACGTTGTGCCTCTTTCTCTGTTTTACTGGCCTTTCCGCTCATAACATCGGCCGCGCTCGGACCGAAGCTGAAACGAAGTATAGCGTGGGTCTCGTGAGAACGAGTCTCGGCGAGATGAGGGAGAGCCAGCGAGGGACGCAATTCAAGATGGCCGCCACCCCGCGCCTGTCTGGTCTGTGCGCTTCGCGATCGTGGTTCTGAAGGGCGGATTACATCTTGCTGCTGCGAGAAGCAGCCGCGACAAAGCCGTTTCACGACTTCAACAGGTAGCGATTTATGGCGAACATGCTAAACACGGCCACAAAAAAAAAAAAAGAAGAAAAAAAAGAAGAAAAGAGAAAGCTTCGCAGTCCGTAGTGCTGTGAGCCAAGGGTGGGGCCTCCTGCTCGGCCGCTTTGTCGTGAGGACAAAACCGACCAAGGAAGCGAGCGAGCAGGCGGATATAAGGGATTTCTGTGGCGTTTCATTTTCGGTGAACAACGACACAACAAAAGATATACGGTTGTTGTCGCTGGCTTTTGCGCTTGACTCATATAGGATTTGCTTGGACAGCTTGGCCGTCAGTCGTATTCAATTACAAACGTAATAGTCACTTACATACAAAAGAAGCAACGATTAGCACCTTATGCAACAAAGAACAAAATATTATATTAAGATGATGACGTTACTAAACAAATTGCGAAGAATTGCTTCACAAATCTGTTTGACGCGAGCCCTAGTGTCCAGAAGAGCCGCTAGTGGCTTTGCGTTAGCTCTCGTAACGCTGTGATCCGTAGCTGGTTGCCAACGTTCTACTAAAACTTAAAATGGTGGTTCCGCTACGCTACTCATAGCGGAGGTCGTAGCGGCTAGCGGATAGCGCAGCGGGAGTGTCAGAACGGTCCACTAATACACTACTGACAAACGAGGAGGAAGGTAGGAAGGAAGTTCAACGCTCCGATTTGCTCAAAACACTTATTTTTGCTCTTGTTCAGCCTGACATCAATCTATTTGACTTGAGCATCCTTTGGTTTTGCATGCGCAACACAAACCAATACTAGCAACAAATGAGAGGCAAACGGAACATATAATTGCGAAATTATTTATTGCGGGAAACGTTTTATTTAAATCGTCCAGCTTAAAGCGGTCTGATTTAAATCGCTATGTGAGTCGGAATTTTCTGAACAATGTAAATTATGACATAAATCATGATTTTATTCGCGATTCATATCATCTTGATTTTTATTTTGCACACTGGTTAAAAAATTATTTCGGAGCAGAAGTCAACAACATTTTCAAACTGTCAGCCATGTTTTCTGTGTAAATGTCTTCTATTTCTTTATTTATTTATTTCAGATTCCCCACAGCGTCCATGAGGGCATTATTGTGGGGGAGGGGCCAAACAGGGTGAATGACGCCACATCAATGCTTTGATTGACTGAAACCAGTTCAACAAAAAGAACCCGATGCAAGAAGAAAATATCACACTTAGTGCAACGAGAGAAAGGAACACTAACACATCATTCTACATTTTCTAACTGGTTCTTAGAATGTTCTGGAAATAACAAAAATATGCAAGCAAGTTGGTGGGCTTGTAACATCCTGGAAACCCGAGATTGTGAAACTAGGTTTCGAAAAATATAAAGAAGTCGTGTTTTTTAAAAAAAAAATAATACTACGTTTTAGTGGTTTCACGTTTGAAAGAGTCCTGCCACAAGCCCTCTCGCGTGTACATTACGTCTTTTTGTCTATCCTCTGACTTTAGTAGATATATGACTCAAAAAAACTTTAGGTTGATCAATTTTCTCTGAAAGTTGCGAATTTGGTTAAACAGGGAGGCACTAATGGGTGAAAGTTCGTTTTTTACAGATGATTTATCGATTGCTTTTAATGTTCCACAATACGGATCTTGTGCCGTGCAACGGTAAGAGAAATGGGGTAGTCGGCGTATATGATGGATCTCGGTGCTAATATTACAAATATATGAGTGATAACGATTGTGGGATATTATTTGTTCGTGGGTGAAGGAAGGCTCCAACAGAAACAATTTAATAAAGGATAAAAAACAAAAAAACAACAGCGTTAAAGATAGTGACAAGAAAGAGGAGACAAACACACCATAGTGTTGTGGTGTACTCGTCTTTCTTTTTTCATGCTTTTCTCATTGTTTGCATTTAGTAACTATCTACAATCTATACCAATCATTAAAACGAACATCTTGAGGAAGATTCAGTGACCAGCAGCAAGCTGAGAAAGCAAAAGTAGTGAGCTTTATGATCGGCTCGCAACCTGTGTGCCGCAATAATTCCGATTCCCAAATATTTATCAGCCCTAAACATTTAAACTTAGTAAAAGCAAGTTGGAGCTGCAGGTTTGATCAGATCAAACTTGTTGTAAACTGCTTTAAAGCAAACAAACAAAAACCTAGTAATGTTATTGCACTATCAAAATTAATATTGAGCTGCACGGCCTCTAATTTATTTTATTTAATGTCGATCATGACGAATACTTATTATATTCATGTACTATGGCACAGTTTCCGTCCCCGAGAAAAACAAGGAACAGTGTAAATTAAAACTTGTTGTTGGCCTAGTTGGTTCATGATGCAGTATAGAGGTTTTTTGCGCGACACAGGGGACAATTACAAGCGAGTAGACACGGACAAGCGCAAACTTTCAACTACTTTATTCGTGCGCAATCGACCACGAACATCCAGACAGAGCATGCGCAGCACGCGACACAGACGAAAAAAAACCGAAAATAGATAGTAAAGTCATTCACCAAGACACATTCCACGATAGTCATTATCGAACCAGCAACCCGGATAAAAACTGCACTTCACTTTCAAACAAAGAAACCGAGGTATCGCTGACACAGTCATGGTTCTTCTTTATATAAAAAGCTTCCATCAATTCTCTGGCTGTGCTGTCTTTGCTTCTACCCAAGATCCTAATCTCCCGAAATCGCGCATCACACCCACAGTCGGCACAGTGAGTAGGCAAGTGTGCATTGCCTTTATTCCTGATTGACAATTCATGTTCCTGTGCGCGGTCATTAACGCAGCGACCAGTTTGACCAATATATACTTTCCCACACGAGAGCGGAATCTCGTGTGGGAGCACGAGCCACAGCACAATCTCGTGTGGATTGTGCTGTGGCACAATCCACAAACGGTCGGGCGTGCTTTTTGTTGCAGCCACTTGTCTTTTCTCTTCCCGAGGAAATCCTCGGGCAAAGGCCCGCAGGCTTGCGTGGCGCAGAGAATACGAAAGGTACATTGTACCTATTCGCTACCTTCTTGGAGTGTTGAAGCAGAAACTAGAAGTGGTCCTTTTACATCTGGAGTTGCCGATTGCATTTTCATCGCTGGATCTTGCATATCGTGGAGCCATATGACCTCCCGACAGAGTGTAGAAACCGAATAATGCCAACTCTTCGGGTAACAGAACCTTTCGGCGTAGGCAGAAGCGAAGCATGGGTGCTCTGCACGACGTAGAAGCGATAAGCGTTATGATACGAGACTGATATTAAAGTAAACACAAAGAAATGCTCGCTGAACAAAAAACGAAGCTTGCTAAAGGCTTTGTTTGGGCTAGTTGATTGATGAACACTTCGGGGTAAAAGAGTGCAACTGAACACGAACGAGGTAAAGACGAGACAATACACAGCGCTGACCGCAAACTCCGGTCCTTTACTCAGGGCGCGGGAAGCTCTTGAAGACAGACTTTCAGTGTTTGTTCTGAGGAAGCCCACTGACGCTTGAAGGTGCATGAAGATCAAATCTCACATTAAAATAAGACTCATTGTGTTCTGAGTAAGGCATCAATGTTTTCGGTTAGCGCTGTGCTAGTCTTTTCCTTACTCGTGTCCCGTTGCGCTGTTTTACACCGAAATGTTCTTGTCTTATCTTGCCGGCGTGGAGGAAACTGGGTGAGGAAAATTGTTAATTTTAAGTTGTCTATTAGATAATTTTAATCTTTTTGTCAACTTGTTTTAAGTGTGCCTGATCATCTGCATTGTGAGCGATGATGTTGCTATTGTGGACATGACGGACGTTCCTTGAATTCACTCGCAGCAGTTAGCCTCAACGTCGTCAACAGTGCAGCGGAGGCATGGGACTGTCTTACTTGGTGTAGCATTTTATAGTTAAAGATTGTCGCCGCTGTAATAATAACACTTTGGTTAATCTTAACGGTATTAGTAATGTTATGAATCGCACCCAAGGGTACCGGCCGGTCTCTCTCGCGTCGCGATGTCGCCTGTCGCCCAAAGACCCACAAAACTGCAGTTGAGCACCCCATCTCTTCAGACTGTACCAGGACATCACTCTGGTCGTTCGTTTGGAGCTCGTGCAGTGCTTTCACGTAGTTTTGACCGTTCCAAACAAAGGACGCACCTGCAGCAGCTAGCTGCTTGGTTGAGGAAAGACGACAAAAAAGAAAACGATCTTCTGTGCACGCGACAGAGCGTGCTGTTGTTCTGAAACGCGACCTCGAGGAAAGCTGCTGACGATCATCCACTTAACCTCTACGTAGAATGCGATTAAATCTGTAAATACTGTACATTTTGTTACCGGGGATCGGCTTCCAGTATCATGCACCAGTCTCGCTCCTGTACCTGTCATGAGTCGTCGCACCGCAAAATAGGGTCCACCACTCGGTCCCGACAGTAACCAATCTCAAACAAAAAGGAAATGAAAAAAAAAAAAAAAAAAAAAAAATATATATATATATATATATATATATTTAACAAAATATATGCAAGGTTGCGATTGTGCAGGTCGAGACTCAAATTGCTTAATCGACAGCAGGAACAGATAGACGTCTATGTGTGTGCCTTTAAGGCGGGGGCAGGGCGGGGGTCACACAGCTTATACATCATACCAAAGACAGTCTGCACACAAAGCGAAACGCAAGTCACCGGGAGATCCGCGCTTCGAATGTCAAATTGCAATGAGTTCAAGGAGAAACTTGGCACGCGGCATTCGAACCACGGGTATTTCGGTGACTCGTGTTTCCAGACTGTTTTTGTATGATGTTTGAGCAGGATGGGCTTATGGAAATAAAGTGTCCGTTACTCTTCATAATATCTTACACACTATTTTCTGCTACCTCGGTTTCGGGTTTTTACTGCGTTTAATTTTCACTACTTCGTTCTCTTCCGGTCTTCTAACGGCATCGTGACGTAATCAGGAACACCATACTATCTTGGAAAAAGAAATGGCGCAAACGAGGAATGCCCCGTCGCCAAGTATTATTTATAATATACGATGCCAATTTCATATATAACATACTCTGTGTAGCCCACGTGTTTATATATTTGAAATTAATTTATTTCACGAGACTACGTTGTGAGTGGTTAAAACAATATAGTTTGGTTAGGCTTCTGCGATATAAACCACATGACTTGCTCAAGATCCTTTCAGACTCGCGAATGTTTCTGCGTGCCTTCTGTACATTTTGGAACACCGATCACAGATATTTTGTTGTCCAACCAAATTAAAATGGACGTTGCAAATGTCTAGACAGTAAGAGGTCGGTCTCCCCAAAAGGACAATAAAATGAAGAGAAAAAAAGCTTTTAAAGGGCCTAGATAGGACACGCGTTTCACACAAATATTTGCTTTCTATTAAGAAATGGCGCAGTATTTACGCCGCTAGACGCAATTTAGGGGGAGGTAGCGCTGTCTGTTAGCGAAAGGTGCTTGATAGCTGATCAAAGCTTCTCGGCTCTCATGGGCTGTAGAAATGATTTGTGTGTGGAATGTTTGTTGTAAAGTTGCTTCTCCGTGCCGTGGAAGTCTTTTATTCGACATGTTCTTATGTTTGAGAAACAAACAAAATAGATAGTCATTACTGTTTTCAAAAATATCATGATATTGCCTTTCCGCTTCGGATTTTTACGATAAGAAACATGGCCGCCGGCGTTTCCGACGAGCAGTTTTATACACCGCAAAACTGGTTGAGCTCGTCTGTTTTTATGAGTGCGAGTTGTGACGCGTTCACCGACATGATGCGAAAAGAAACCTTTTCAACCGATGTAGTTTGCAGAAAAAAAAAATGAAAGCCGCTTACAACTCCCTGTAACGCCGAATTAGAGCGCAGCTCTTGAGGAGGAGGAGGGAAGGGCACTGGGGGGGGGGGGGGGTTAAACTAACCAGGGGGGGTCACGTTACCTTGGGGGTCACGTGACCTCCAATGCCGATGATGTCATCACTGACGATGACGATGCGGGTACCGATGACGTCATTAGTGACGTCACTGATGACTTCACCAGTGATGATGACGATGACGATGCGAATGTCGGTGACGTCATCAGTGACGTCGCTGATGACGTCATCAGTGATGATGACGATGACGATGCGGATGCCGGTGACGACATCAGTGACGTCACTGATGACGTCATCAGTGATGATGACGATGACAATGCGGATGCCGGTGACGTCATCAGTGATGATGACGATGACGATGTGGATGCCGGTGACGTCATCAGTGATGATGACGATGACGATGTGGATGCCGGTGACGTCATCAGTGATGATGACGATGACGATGTGGATGCCGGTGACGTCATCAGTGATGATGACGATGACGATGCGGATGCCGGTGACGTCATCAGTGATGATGACGATGACGATGTGGATGCCGGTGACGTCATCAGTGATGATGGCGATGACGATGTGGATGCCGGTGACGTCATCAGTGATGATGACGATGACGATGCGGATGCCGGTGACGTCATCAGTGATGACGATGACGATGTGGATGCCGGTGACGTCATCAGTGATGATGACGATGACGATGTGGATGCCGGTGACGTCATCAGTGATGATGACGATGACGATGTGGATGCCGGTGACGTCATCAGTGACGAGGACGTCATCGGGGGGTCACGTGACATCGGCGGGGGTCACGTGACCTTGAGGAGGGGGCCACGTGACCTCAGGGGAGTCACGTGACTTCGGGGGGTCACGTGACCCCCCACGAGGTCACGTGACCTTGGTGGGGGGCTCGCGCGGTGCATTATGGGACATTTCCCATGATGCACCGCGCGGTTACGCCGACGCCGACGGCGACGGCGACGCCGACGCCGACGGCGACGCCGCTCAAGCCGGAAACGGGCCCCTAAGAGCTGCGCTCTAAAACTGCCAAAAGTACACGTCTTGGGACACGCTTTGTGATGCTTGTTTTCGTAGCGTGACTAGCGTGAATCTAGCGTCCTTTGTCAACTATTTTGCTTGGTCTGGCTTGATTTGTTTCTTTCCGCGTGCTGATGTTAAATAAAGGTGTCGGCTCCTGTAAGAGTGTCCCTACTATCTTGAAAATCGTACAACCGTCGTGATTGCAGCCATAGTTTCAGTACTGAGAGCTCACGTCACCTACACTGGTAAGAATGGACCTTTTCCACATACCGACGGCACCAGGCGGTGGCTGCACGAATTAAAAATCGAGGAAGTGACCTACCTGCGCTACCAATCGATACCGGGAGCTACGCTACCAGTTTCTTCGCTCTCCGAGTTGCGTCGCGTGCCCAACGCGAGCTTAAAGATGGGCATCCCTGGCGTCCACCCAATCGTTGTGTTTTTCCTTCCGTCCTCTTTCTTTTTTTTGTGTAACCCAATTATATATATGCTGCAATTACCGGTTCTACTCGCTTATCCACAGGCTCATTCCGAATTTCCTCGATTTTTCGTTCCGACTTCCGCCGCTTGGCATCGGGCGCTCGCGCGTGCGCAGAACGCTTCTCGGAAAAGGTCCATTTGCGAGTCATTTGGCTGGAAGCAATCGGGTGTTGGCATCGCATCAGGGTTGTCCAGGTACGTTTCCATCATCTCGCCTCGGAAGCTTTTAGCTCTCAAGTTTTGAGTGATATACCTGGCTTTCCAGAACAAATATTTTTATGTCGCGTTTTAATTGTGCTTCATGACGCTTATCCACCTTACTCGCGGACGCTATATAGGAAAACAACAAAAAAGCGCTGAAATAAATGCATATATTTTTTTTATTTTATTAGTCTTTCAGTGGCCTTTAATCGCACCTTGACAGACGCTGACAGACAATTTTATGAATCCGCAGCTTGGGCATGTGGAACGATGCTTTCATTGTAGCGCCTTGATGGTACCGAAGACGCTGGTACACAGTAAAAATTTTAACACCCATAATTGTGCAAACAGGGTGTAAGAATGGTGTGAGTTAGAAAACACACCCATCTTACACAATTTTTACACAATTTTCAATTATTGATGGGTGTAACAAGGGTGTACGGACGATTCACACCCATCCTACACCGTTCACACACCCTACAGGACATATCGTTCGTAAATCGTGTTAAAAGGGTGTTCGTCTTTCTCTTTACACCATATCTACAGGGTGTGAGAGGAGTGTATCGGTGAAATGTCGGATTAACCCAAGGCATCAGTTAATCGAACTTTGTTACGACAAACAATGGCGATCAAGGCATCTCGACTGATCGTCACAATCAGGTATAGATTGAAAGTCCTAATGAACTGCACGGGGTGGTCCGACCGATTCAATTTCGGTACGTTGATGCGACCAAACGTGGAAATGTCAACTCGTGTGTAGGACGATACAGCCAAATAAAAAAGCGCCGTCGCGCGCGAAAGCCGGATGTAGAGGTTGGAAAGTATTCGTGATCGAGCCGCGATCACGTATACTTAAAAAGGGGCGTATACGTAGTCCTAGAGATGCTCGTGAAAATTTGAAATTAACGAAAATAAAAAAAACAACACTCGAAGTCTAAATATGCTAGGAAGACTTAAGTAGCAGGAGTACAACACAAAATCTGCATCTTGAGGGTGGTGTAGTGGGTTGGACGCTTGAGCCGTTATCGAGGGGTTGTCAGTTCAACTCTTTTTCTTTATTCTTTATTCAAATATTACCCCCCATTGCCCGGAGGCGTTATTGCAGGGGGGTTACAGTTTTGAAAAAAATACATCTTCATTTGTAGAGCACACCTGGTCTTCAGACAACCTATTCCACTTTGCACTGGTTTTAACAAATAAAAGAATTTCCATACATGTTCGTCCTGGTGTGGTACTTTCGGATCTTGAAAGCCCCCCATGCTCAGTCCGCCTAGAAACATAATGCGGGTGTTTTAAATATACTTCTCTGTTAATGCCAGTTTTATTATTATATATGAGAAATAAAAACTTCAGTCTGAACTTTTCTCGTCGAGAAAAAAGCAATTCCCAATTCAATTCGCTTTTCATTTTAGTGCAGCTCTCTCTCCGCCCATAACGACCCAGTACAAACCTAGCAGCTCTATTTTGAATTCTTTTCAATTTATCAATCAAGGTTATGTGCGGAGGGTCCCAGACGGCGCAGGCATATTCTAAAATCAGCCTAACACATGTTAAGTACGCGGTTTTCTTTAATTCAGGTTGTGAACATTTCAAATTCCGTTGTATAAAATTGAGCGCCCTGCCACCTGACGGAAGCTTTTTTTTTTTCATTAGTCTGTTTTTGTATGATAGGAACATGAAGCCCACACGCTAATGCGTCGTATGCTGTCACTGACGCCCGCAACCGCGCATTTAATCGGCCGCTTTCGCTACTCGCGTACTTGTCCAAACACCCTTATTTGAGAATGTGAGACATTACACCTCTTTTCTAGGGCGTTTTCTTGGGAAAATAAGCGCCGAAAAAACACGGACAAAGAGTAGATTGACAACGACACAGGGCGCACTCTCAACTGAATTTATTAGGAAAAAACACAAACTTATATACCAATGGGAGCACACTATCAGACACCACACGTCACGTTAGTCTCCGCCCAGACCACGTTTCAAATATTCAAACTCATTCGTAGACAGAGCCAATGATGTATCGCTAATGCACTTTTTACCCCTTCTCCTAATCTCAAATGCCTCGTGAAGCTCGCGTGACACTTTGTTTCTGTACCTCGCCAATATTTTAGTGCTGTCAAATGATGGGTCACAAGTGCATCTATTGCAATGTACAGCCAAATGCCCTGACGGTGTAGTTCTAGTTGAAGCGGCGTGCTCGCGGACCCGATCATTAACACCACGTTTTCTTACACGAATAAGGGTGCTCCCCATAGAACAAGCCATTTACACGAATAAGGGTGTAAAATGTTTAAGTGTGTAGACGGGGACGTAGTAGCAGACGAACGCAAGCGAGGGCGGTCACAGACGCGCCATATTCGTGTGCGCGTCTTTCGGACTTCGCAGACGATGATAGAATGCGTTATAATAGCAGATGATGTAAAATGGTAAACAGGAAGACCACAACGAAAAGGAGCGGCTCGCGTCATATTCTTTTCTTTATCGTTAAGTAACGAAAATCGCCGTTAAAGTCACGATAAAATACGGTAGTTCTCCGTCGCTTCCCTCTGCAAACCTGACGAGGGAATCAAAATGCAGAAACATTGGTGCCGAAACCCGAGAGTTTCATACTAAAGAAAAACGTAAATCATGGATCAACCAAGATGCAAGAAAAGATCCCGGCATGCACAGAGCACAGTGTTTATCAATGAGGCTAGTGCCATGATCTCGGATAGTAACCTGGAACTGTCAACTTTTAAACGGCTTTATTAGGGACTCAAGATAAACAACGCCGAAAAAGAACTGTTGGATAAAAAAATTGAAAGCGGGATCACAGATGAGGAGTTTCAAACCGAATACTAGGTCATGCAATATGAAAAGAAAGTGGCTCAAACGCAAGTCGACCTGAAGCTTTAAATCGATAGATTGACGACAAATTTCGATTACGCCTGTCACCAGCGTAAGTCGACCAGTGTCTTCGCCTGCTGGAGAAGGGCTCATGTTGCCTATTCTTGGATAAAATGGAGCCAGGCTACCGAAGTCACAGGTGACGACTTTCGACGGGTCGCTGACCACTTGGTAAGGCTTTTAGGATCAGTTTGCGGCGGCAGCACCTAACAACGAAAGCCTTGCTAACATCGAGAGATTCAGTGTTGGGTAAAGTACAGCTAAAAGGGTACTTCAAGTAAAGTACAAAGTAAATGAGACGGGATCTACTTCAAGTAAAGTAGTAAGTACACTAAGTGCAATGTACTTGAAGTAAAGTACTATAAATGCAATGTACTTTCAAAGTAAAGTACAAGTATTTCAACACAATCTTTTATGATGCCGTTCCATTCCTCTATACTGTGATTTTTTTAACTAGTATGCATTGCGCAGGGGTAATTAGAGGTGTATGACCAATTTTCAAAAACAGCGGCGATTACTTTATAAAGTCAAGTGGCCACAGCGTAGTTATTTTCAGAAATGGAGCCAAATTCAGAAGTTTCTCTTCTGAATTTGGCGCCGTTTGCACTGGATTGCTGCTCCTAAGGGAGTTAAATCAAAGGCTCTCGGTCAATGTACTAGGAAAGAGAATGACGTCAGCCCCGTAGCATCCGCGAGAAATTCTCTCATAAAAGAGTGCCCTCTTCTTAATAAAAACAAAAGAAAAAAAAAACAACAACGGTGAGTGTGCAAGCGATAGGGTGATAATTAATGATAATGTAACACCTAAGGTTGGGGTGCGAAAAAAGTAAGGAATTTTCAAGTCGAAGGAAGTGACAAAAGAGAATGTCTCAAAACATTGTGACGTTCTTCTCTGTTGTCCTTTTCTTTAAGTTAAAAGTTTGATTGTTCCACACCACAGTCTCAGGTGCTATATTATGATTAATTTTGCTCTCCTAATATTTTAAACCTCCTCGTTCGCGCTGACCGGTCGAGAAGTGGCGAGGGTTGAAAAAGCTACGGGAAAGCCGCCCCCAGAACCAATGGAATGATGCGTCGTCTTGCTGACGTTTCTGGTGAGAGTAGAATATCCCTCCCAGTATTTCTTTGGAGTTGAGAAAGTATCATTTCGTGATACAAATTTAACCAAACCAAATTTGGAGAATGTACTTTAAAGTAGGAAAGTGAACTTTCCTCGGTAAGCACCATAAAAAGATACTTTAAGTAAAGTACAAGTACATACTCAAACAATGTATTTCAAGTAAAGTACAAGTTTTCTAGACCTACTTGAAATAATACTTTAAGTACAATGTACCTAATGTACTTCCCAACACTGGATAGATTTCACTACCTTCGGTCATTGATGAAAGGATCGGCGGCATCTGCACTAGTGGGACTTATAGCACCCGTCAACTGTTACCAAAAAGCGATAGATAGTATGAAGCGTCCATTTGGTGACACGTATGACATAGAATTTAAGTACATGAACAAATTACCGAGAGCGGAGAAAGTCATATTATCGAACATTTTAAGACGAATCAGAATATTGCACAATTATGTGCATACAAATATCCGAGTATTAAAAGCCTCAATATTATTCCAGCGTCGAATGCTTCAATGATGTGTGAAATATTGATAAAAACACTGCCTCAAGACCTTACGTTGGAATACCACCGGAGACGTCCCGCTGAAATAACTGGACATATTACGGTAGAAGACAAACCAACACAAAATCCTGAGTCTCCTCCCGGTCTAAGTTGAAAGTCGTGAGAAAATCGGCTGAACTACCGATGCATGGACTGGCACAAACAATTTGACGAGAACCTTGCAGCAAGAGATTGTGCCATCTGCCTCAGCACCAATAAAAAAAAACAGTGCAGAGCCTTACTGCTTTCTTTGTAACTCTAGAAACACAGAACAGAATAATGCCGAACGGATATACCATTATCGCAAGTAAAACACCGATTAGTGACTGACCAACGATGTTTTCAAATACCACGAAAGGTCACCGTGCAAGAGGCAGTAGGCGAAGAGTGTCTTAAACCTCCACTAATAGAAGACATGCTACCCTAAGGTGCGACCCTAAAAGACAACGAGAAAACAACGAATGTCCGAGGCGAACGGTTTGCACGTAAGATCACGAAACGTGCCCTAAATAGAGGAGCCACATATTTTACTACACACCTTCAGGTCTTACATTGCAGGACAGAACACTTCCTTCTAGATGCGATGCGTTACAGACTCCGGCAGCCTGCGTTCATTTGTCAGAAAAGATGTGTTGAGACGTTATAAACTGAAAGTTTTTGGGCAAATTGGCATCAATATTATCAGGTTTCGTGCTCTTAAACCATCCAAACAAAAAATTAATGGTGGTAGAGTTGTAGGTTAAAAGTCAGTTTTATCAAGTTGAATATACCTTTGAAGCGGTTGATGTGCTTGGCATCTGCCACGGTTTGACAAAAATCCCCTTTAAACCTATCTTCGTGAAATGACCATGAGAGGAGGGGAAACAAAATGTGGTCTCTTGTTTGTTTGCCAACAAGATAGAAACTCCAGGCATCAACCTATTGCTCGGAGCTGATCGGCTGTGGATAGTTGTCAAGTGTGAAGTCGTCCAAGGTGATAAGCATTACTTGCACTCAACACTCGTCTGGAACGGACATTTTAAGGACTGACGAGAGCAGCTTGTTCCTTGATAAAAAAGACCAACACCATGATTTGTGCTCTGCGTACCGACGTGAGCGCGGAAATAAATGAAATCCAGGCTGGTGGGGTTTTGCAGCATATTGAAATCTACCATTCAAAAATGGAAGATTTATACCCATATTTAAACCTGGCAGACGAGATACTTGCATGCCTTGCTACGCATCAGAGATTCAAGAAAACATAAGGGTACACTGGGGAAGATACGAAGTAGGCCTCGCCTGGAAAGAGCCCAAATGACGCCTTCACAGTAGCCGAGATTTAGCAGACATTAGACTTCATGGACTATGAAAAACTCCCTAGAGGTTCAGATTTGCCTCAAACATACGACAATGTCATTCGACAGTAGATAAGAGATAAAATGAGAGGGAGAAACAGCACATCGTCTTTCTCACATGCCGCATCACGCAGTAATGCGAGAACACTCTCTCACAACCAAAGTACGTATCGTTTTCGACGCTTTTTCACATTGAAAACATGGAGAGTCTCAACGCACACCTAGACGCTGGTTTGAACCTAGAAGACGAGATGCTTGCAAGTCCTATAAAGATTCAGAATAAACGAAGTAGAACGAATTGCGTACATGGAGAAAACCTTCGTACAAGTATCAGTAAGATTCCAAGACCGCTATGCACTGCAATTTTTATGGTTTCACGAAACCATATATTACAGGCCCACTTCCGCCCATCGAGTTGTGGAAATAGGCGAAGGTCCCAATTGAAGTCGCGTTGAGCCTTTTCATACTGGCAGCAACTCTACAGCATCATCTCAAGACTTCCAAAGTGTACAAAAACGCAGTGGCTAAGCGGCTATCTTAGCAAAGTCAGTTTACGTGGATGACCTGCCTACGACAGCGTCGATCATCGAAGCGGCAACACAATTCTATATTAAAGCATCTTCAATTGCGCAGAAAGCGGGATGAAATTAAAGAAATGAACATCTAATTGGAAGAGACTACAAACCTTTGTCAATCAATATGGCGACAGAAAAGACAAAGAAACACCTTGCACAAAGGTTCTAGAAATCATCTGAGACATAGTAAAACATCTTTCTTAAATTTTTTCTAGACTCGATTTTGAACTTTTTCTAATCTAAAATTAACACTAAACGGTATCTCCTTCACGCAGCAATTCGGATTTTTGACTGTACGAACGTTCTCGCGGCCTTTATGATCCGAGTCAAGATATTTTCCAGGAATTACAGGAAGAACAAATAGGCTGGAACGAGACACTACCTACGAAGATTTTAAGCGAATGAGACGTGATGCAATGAAGCGGGAGGAATTGGTGTGATAACTGTAAAATGCTTCATATTCCACTTGGTCAGCGACATAAACTCTAACTACCAGACTCATGTATTTACTAATACGAGCCCCCCAGCTTATGATGCAGTCCTATATCTGCGCACGCCAGACACTGCAGAAAGAACACAAACGCACCTTCTGCTATAGCAGAAGCCCAGGTATCACCAATAAGACGACTAACTCTTCCTAGCTTAGAGTTAATAGGAGCTCTTGTCGGCAACCGACTACTTCAGCTTGTCATGAAAGTATTCTAAGAAAAGAAGTATACCTAACTTTTTGGGCAGGTTTTTTTATTACATTGAAGTGGATTCAAGGATCAGCCAGTAGATGGAACGCGTTTGTCGTTAAAACAGTACTAGTAGAAATACAATGAGATGATGACGTGTCACGGTGGAACTTCTGTCTCGGAAAGAAGAATCCAGCGGATCTACTTACGAGACACATTTCAGTTGCACATCTTCAGAGAAATCATCTCTAGTGGGAAGGTCCTGACTGGCTCAAAAAACGCCCTTCAAAATGGGTACATCAAGAACCGGAATTTGATGCTAACGGAAGTGCTGAACCCGAACAAATAGTTAGCGCACTTATAATACTGACCATCGCACCAATAAAATAGTCGATTCTGCACTTTACACACTACAATAACCACTGGGCAATCTCACCAGTTACAGCTTGAATTTTCCATTTTGCAAATAACAGTTAACAAGGACTGCACGGAACTTACAACACTTCGTTATTAGCTGAATACATTCTTCAAAGGGAACGTTATTGGATGAAAATCGCACAAGGCTTTTTTCTGGGTTAAGTCCTGACGAAACCAACAAAAGTTGTCAACAAGAGACCCGAGATCACAGATCTGAGATCATTCCTGGATGAAGTTGGAATGTTGCGAGTTGGGAGTTGATTGCAAGAACTAAATTCAATCGAGGACATTACGTATCCGACTAATTTTCCCAACAACCACACATTTACAATGCCAGCAATGCCCACTGAGCATCAACGATTACTTCTCGATGGGTTCGTGGACAGGTTGAAACAGCTGAAAGAACGGTTATGGTTTATACGAGGTCGACAACTGGTAAATAAAGTGTTGCATAGCTGGGCAACGTCCAAATGTTTAATATAAAAGTTGCCGCGCCCTCAGCTACTTTACTGAAGAATCGCATAGGACGATCCACACCCTTTGAGGTAACAGGGATCGAGTTCGCAGGACCATTGCACACGAAAGACGAGAACACACGAAAAGCTTACATGACACTGTTTACTCTGCTTCAAGTGAAGCCATTTTCATGCATTTGGCATTATCATGTCCGCTTAAGAACTGATCATGGCATTTCGAAGATTTGTTTCCCGCCGACGACTGTCACGAGTAATTTATTCGGACAATGCCCTAACATTCAAGGCATTATCAAGAAATCTTAATGAAATTTGGGCAGTGCTGAAACACCAATACGTATAGAATTACGCTTCACATAGCCACATATTGCGGAAATTTGTCATGGAGTATACCGCGTGGTGCGAAGGGTTCTGGGAGAGGATAGTCAAGGCTGTGAAATCCCATCTAAAACAAATTTTGAGATGAAACTCTCTTAGCTTGTGGGAATCACGTCTGCCTATCTATAGTCTGTTTCATACTAAGCGTGCGACGCTGTCAAAGTTACTGGTGCGAGCGTGGGGCGTAATCTCGTTGATCATTTGCACGCGTTCTCGCGCAAATAAAATCATAGATGAAGCCACGCGCTCTCGCCAGTAGCTTTGGCAGCATTGCACGCTAAGTATGAAACAGATTATAGGCCTAGAACACGCAGGCCGTGGAGACTGCTATGATGGCGGCTTCCCGGATAAGAGGTGAGCCTGCATTACTCGAAGATTGTGGTTTCTCTTTTGCCATTTTGGGTGAATGTTTGGCGCACCCTTGCGAATGATTGTGGACGCGACCCATTTGGCGGGCTAAGCCACGCCACCTACCTCTGGCGCGTCCATTCCCCGTAGGGTTAGAATGGCGGTGGCTCTTTTTTTTATTTTTTATTTTTTGGAAGGGCGAAGGGAGAGGGGGAGTTTTTCTGGGGGGGTTGGCTCTTGTCTCGGAGCCTCTTTCTTTTTGCGTTTCCCCCGTCCCACGAATCTGCCTAGAACGGTAGCGTGGGCCCTCTCCAGGTGAATCTGTCTGATATGACAGCGCCGGCATTTTTCCGTTCTTTTCATTTATTTGTTTTGGCCGACGGGCAAAATATGATCGCGAAACGCTAATAAAACACGTCACTCTATAGACCCACAGACATCTCCTGTGTTTTTACGTGGTATCCCCTCAAAGGGTTTGGTGAACTCTCGGCAGCACTTCACAAAACTGAAACGGTTATCGACTCACGACCTCTGACATTCCTATACGCTGCGGAAGAAGAACAAAAAGTTCTGATGCCAGCTTATTTTTTATTAAAAAAACAAAACAAAAAAAAACTTATGACATTGCCATCATTATTAGAAATACACATGCCCTAGCAAGCGTCAAGATCACTTTATTAACGATGGAAGGATCACCAACAGCTAGTCAGTCATTTTTGGAGCAGGTGGAAGAATTAATATTCGCTACAGCTGCGTTCAACACACCACACTGCACCCGGAACACAGACGAGCATGAAGCTCAGAGACGTTGTCTTTCTACTTAACTTCCACCTTCCAAAGACATTGCGGAAAATAAGAATAATTGTAACAATTCACCAGGGCCGCGACAAGTACATTAGGACTTGGGAAATTCGTCTCCAAAACGGACAGATTGTGCGAAGACCGATCCAAGCGCTTGACCCACGGGAGGTTTCATATCCAGCCCGACGGGTGGAACCTTTTGAATGATAAACACAAAGACGACGACAAAAACGAATGGCTGGCGTCATATTTTTGAACCGTTAAGTCAGGAAAAATTTCGGTAAAAACACCATAAAATATGGATGCATCCGTCGCTTCTCTTGCAAACAGGGAATAACAAAGAGTTTTAGTAGATCGTACACTGCGGAAAGTGCGCCCGGCAACCGCGCGCTCAATCCATGTTTCGAAATGACAGCACGAGCTTCCGCTAGCAAGGCGAAGCCCTAATGTGATGTCTAATAAAAGTCCCTCATAATCAAAAGAAGATGCCTTTAGCCTGATTCACATGGTGCGATTTTACTTTCGATTTCGTATTTGCGACGTCGTTTATGCGGCAAAGAGCCTGAGGTAAGCTGAGGCGCTCAACGCACCAGATGCGAATACGCAAGCAAAATTGCACCATGTGAATTAGGCTTTACGCTACGGTGCGTCTGCTCGCACCGGTAGCAGGTGGTGTCAGACGGCAGACTAGACGTACCAGACGTCACAATGGGGAGACATTAGGCTTGCGTACGTGTGCTCCCGAGCAGCTAAGCCAATCCAGTAGTAATTGGCGCGGCCACTGTTTTGTGGGCAGGGAGGGGTACTCCGCCGACTTTTGAGCTACCTCAACTAACTATATTTTCTGACTCCCCGGCCTTTACCCTTTCTGGTATGCTATTTAGTATCGTGAAATTCATAATAGTTATTGCGAAATCGGCAAATGAAAATCATGCAAAAACAAGCATTCAAATATACCCGCCCTTTTCAGGGCCGTGACGTCATTGGAAGGTCAGCTTGCCAGTCGGGCGAGCAGTCTAAAAAATAGAATATGTCAATCATTTGTTCCGTGATGGAGCGCGGGGACTGGAGCGAGCTTCCAAAGCATTCATTTGACACCATGAAACTGCTTCAAATCAGTTGGCAACAAATTCTACAGTCCAAAGAGTGAACCCCTGCACTTCCAATGACGTCACTTTTTTATTGTTGCCAGTAGAGACTTTCAGTTTGAAAAACACGGTGAGGACCAAAATTGTAAATTCAATAACTTCGTGAAAAAAAATTATTTTGACCTAATATTTGGGATACTATTTTGGCGATGTTGTTTGGCGAGTTTAGCAAAATTTCAAGCAAATCGGGGACCATGAAGAAATCGGCGGAGTTCCCCTTTAAAGTGGGTGGTGACCTCCACCTATATTGTATATCGCGGCGTAAATATGGCAGTAATATATATATATATATATATATATATACATACATGTGTGGCGGTCTCCTCACCGCCAGTCACATCGACAAGCAAGAAGTGGGATCCGCGCGGCAAGACCAGCGCGGCCCCTTCTCTCGCGGGGTGAAAATTATGAGAACGCGGCATCCAGCGGAAGGTCATAAAACAGGGCCCCCGCGCTGCCGCCTGAGAGGACAATAAGCAGAACCGTTTTGTACAGACACGAAGACAGGCGTTTTTCCTTCGCGTCCTCAAAATCTCGGAACACTGCACCAAAAATCGGTGACCCCGGACGAGCGACTCCTTCACGGTTCCCGGCAATTTTCCAACCATGTCCAAAAGCGAACAGTCTGTGGCTGAGGATGCCATTCCGACGGTATCTTCGGCGGCAATTCGACTCAAGCTGCCTCCATTTTGGACAAAGAACGCCAAGGTCTGGTTTGCGGTGGTTGAGGCGCAATTTCAGCGGTATCACATCACCTCGCAAGCCACTAAATATCTTCACGTCGTCTCCTCGCTGCCAGCTGAAGTCGCCGACGAACTAGAGGACATCCTCGCGGCGGCGCCGACACCCAACCAGTATGACAACCTCAAGGCCGCTATCTTCGCCCGAAAGACCGCGTCGGAGCGGAGCCGCCTCCAGAACCTCCTCAACATGGAGGAGCTTGGTGACCAGAGTCCCTCCCAGCTATTGCGTCGGATGCGACAACTTCTGGGCGACGTCACTTCGGATGCCGACACATCGCTCCTCTGTGAGCTATTTCTGCAGCGCTTGCCCAACAACATGGTCGTCGTACTCGGAGCGGTTGAGGACATGCAACTGGAGCGCTTGACTGATCTGGCGGATCGTGTTGCGGAATACTCCACACTTCCGGTTGTCGCCGCGACCAGCTTTCAATCACGAGCATCGGATGCCGCTGCAGCCGCACCTTCCCAGGATAGAGCGGCTCGGCTCAGCCGCTTGGAAAAGGCCATCCAAGACCTGCGACTGCCGGCCTCCCGTCCGTCGTCTTCCCGCCGGCGATCCAACTCCCGTCGTGCTTCCCCAGCGGCTGTGTCGCTGGACAACGAACCTTGCTGGTACCATCGTACCTTGAGGGCAGTAGCGCGCAAATGCTCCCAGCCATGTTCGTGGCAGGGAAACCCGACTACGGGGCACTAGCAGCGGCGGGTGCTCCCGGTTCACGACAAAGCCGCTCGTTTTACGCCGTGGACCGTGCTAGGGATTTACCTATATCCTCACCTGCGTGAAAAAGTACACACGGTGGCCTGAGGACATCGATCTCCAACATCAGAGCTGAGACCGTCGCGGAGACCTTCGTCATGCACTAGATTTCCCGGTACGGATGCCCGTTTACCATCACGACAGATCGAGGGCGACAGTTGGAGTGTGCGCTGTTTACGGCATTAGCTCAGCTCCTCGGGGCACGGCACATTCGCACGAGAGCTTACCACCTTTCGGCTAACGGAATGGTGGAACGTCTTCACCGGCAGCTGAAAGCCGCACTCACAGCACAGGACGACTGCACGCAATGGCTCCAACACCTTCCACTCGTACGTCTCGGCATCAGATGTGCCTTCAAACCCGATTTGGAATGCACGTCGGCGGAGCTCGTGTACGGCACAGCACCACGGCTACCAGGGGAGTTTTTCACCCCCCTGAACGAACAAGCCTTGCCATCGCCGTGTGCCTATATGAACCGCTTGCGAGAAGCGTTCCACCAACTGCAGCCAGCGCCCCCAAGAAATCCTGCCTCCCGCGAAGTGTTCATGTCCCAGGACCTTGAGACATGTACGCATGCTTTCGTGCGCCGCGATTTGGTCAAGAGGACGCTAACACCGGCGTACGATGGCCCTTTTAGGTTATCGGCACGCGCAGCAAAGAGAATGACTTTAGATGTTAAAGGCAAGCAGGAATTCATCACAATCGACCGCTTCAAACTTGCCTTTCTCGATTTCCTCCCAGCTGCATTTTCAAAATCTGTAACCTCTGCTTCTGTAATACCAGTCATAAGTGACCATGAAGCAGTTGTAGCGACAATGAAATGTTCAAATGTACCACGATATAAAAGCCAACCAAGAAAGGTTTACATGTTAGACAGAGCTAACTTTTATGGCCTAAGTTTTAATCTTATGGATTTTTTGCCTCGGTTTGAGGTACAGAGTGTATCTATCGATATATACACATTGTGGAATTTATTTAAGGATAAGATAAAAGAGCTGCTTGACGTTTACGTACGAACTAAGATAGTCAGTGCAAGGCGCAAGCAAGATAAGCCTTGGATGAATCCGGAAGTTAGACGTTCAATATATAGAAAGAAGCGTATTTTCGCACAATATAAAAACACTAACGATTCACCTACGTGCGATCATCTTAAAGAGCTTCAACGGCAGCTTAAGACTAAAACCAAAAATGAAAAGTCTAATTATTTCTCCTCGTTTGGTCAAAAAATTAAAGACTGCCCTAAAGAGCTCTGGAAATATGTTAAATCTCAACGAAAAGACTTGGCGGGTATCCCTCCACTTGTGATTGACAACGCCCTTGTAACAGACGACAGCCTAAAAGCAACTGCATTCAATGGGTATTTCAGGTCTGTCTTCTCAACTTCAACACCTGCGTCTCTACCGCCAACTGTTGACGTAATTATTGATGCTATGGACGGCATTACCTTAATTTGATCATAACGGCATACGTAAATTATTAAGCAATATCAGACTCGGAAAGCCACCGGACCGGACGGAATCCTTAACATTGTTTTGAAATCATGTGCTAATATCATCGCGTCATATGTAATAATACTATACACGAAATCGTAAGAAAACGGCTGTCTCCCTGATGACTGTTAAAGCAGAAATGTAGTTCCAATACACACGAACGGCGCAAAAAATAATGTAGCCAGTTATAGGCCAATATCTCTAACGAGTGAATGCTGCAAAATAATGGAACATATTATCTATTCAATTCTTGCGCGTCTTCTAAATAACCATAACCTATTTTCTACGGTTTAGCACGGTTTCCGCCAAGGTTTATCATGTAATACACAATTACTCGAATTTTATCACGACCTTGCTTATTCGCTTAACAAAAGCTATCAAACTGTTTTTTGATTTTTTTAAGAAAGCATTCGATGTAGCCGACCACTCGCTTCTGCTTCACAAGCTGCGTAGTCTGAACATCGATACAAAAGTCCTGCAATGGGTTGCAAATTATCTCGGTGACAGGAAACAACGTGTCGTCATTAACGAAATTCACTCATCATATGTAGCCTTAACATCGGGTGTACCACAAGGTTCAGTTTTAGGCCCCCTTCTTTTTCTAATTTTTATAAATGATATTACAAACGGAATCTCATCTCACATCAGGTTGTATGCGGACGATGGTGTTTTGTATAAAGAAATGCGCGGAGACGCAGATGTTGAAGTTCTCTTCAGGGTGACCTAGATAGCATTTCAAGGTGGTGCGACAAATGGAAGATGTTTCTTAATACGTCCAAATGTATCCATGTTAGAATTACAAGAAAACGTAAAATAATTCCTTCAGTTTATCTTCTAGGTAACCAGCCTTTGCATCTTGCTACTGAGGCTAAATATCTTGGAGTTTTGTTGTCCAATGATTTGAGATGAAATGATCACGTCACGGGTTTATGTTCTAAAGCTCTCGGCATGTTCCATTTCCTCCGTCGCAACTTTCGGAAAATTTCTGCAGACCTGGAAGAGACTCTTTATTTCTCTTACGTTCGACCAATCTTAGAATACGCGTGTATTGTGTGGGACCTGCATACGCAAATATGTATTAATCAAGTAGAAATGATTCAAAACCAAGCGGCTAGATTTGTTTCAGATAAATATAACTTCAGGGAAAGCTCCTTAGAAATAAAGTGCACACTGGGATGGAATCTTTGCAGTTTAGAAGGAAATGGCTACGTTCAAAGTTTTTGGACAATCTTTATAATGGAAACACACGTCTAGATAAGTCAAATTATTGTATAACGCCTTCCTAAATTTCCCGCAGGATAGATAATTCCAAAAATATTCGAGAATTCTGTGCGAGGATTGATGTCCTGTCCTAAAGTGTTCGTCTTTTCCCCAGGCGATCCAAATATGGAATATGGTCCCGGTAGGGTGCCTCAACGACCTTTTGTTTAGAGTGATGCCACCCTTTGTAGTACCCGATGCCGACAGCACGCGCTCACGGGAAAAATACAAAGATATCGACGAAAACAAAATGTCCCCATAGCACAGTCAGCGCCACAGACGCGTGCAGGGACACGCTCTTTGACGCGCTTCTGAAAAAAAAAAAATTAAAGGTGGGAACCAAATGGCCAGATGTCTCCACCCTAAGCAAAGCGCACATGAAGGCACCCTAGGTCCCGGATGCCTTAGTAGAACTTTCTTCTGTTTGCTCCTTTTTGACACTATCATGTTGATGTAAGGTGCCCATCATCCTTTGTTGTATCAATTTTTTGTTTGTTCGCACTGTACTGAGGATATTGTTTTTTGTTTTATGTGGCATCTTCTGTATAGTTTGTGGTTCTGCGCTATTTCTCATGTACTGTCTCCCCCCCCCCCCCTTTTTACTGTAATGCCCACTGGGCAAGGTAGGCAATAAATAAATAAAAAATAAATAAATAAATCTCCTCCCCCTCTCATACCGGACCCGGCCAATCACTCCAGCGCAAAGTCCGGACAGTGACATGGGCCCTTCGGGAGCTTTGAGTTTCTTCCTTTTTTTTTTTTCGCATCGTCTCTCGGCTATACAGCTCGCGCGCCAGGAAACTGAAGGAGGCCTCTGTGATGGTCTCCTCACCGCCAGTCACAACGACAAGCAAAAAGTGGGGTCCGCGCGGCAAGACCAGGCCTTGTCTCGCGGGGTGAAAATAATGAGAACGCGGCCACCCCAGCGGAGGGTCATAAAACAGGGCCCGCACGGGGCTCGCCGCTCGGTCCCTTCCGCGCTGCAGCCTGAGAGGACAATAAACAGAACCGTTTTGTACAAACACGGAGGCAGACGTTTTTTCTTCGCGTCCGTAAAAAATCTCGGAACACTGTCACATCGACAGGCAGAAAGTGGGGTCCGCACGGCGAGACCAGCGCGGACCCCACTTTTTGCTTGTCGATGTGACTGGCGGTGAAGAGACCTCCACATATGTATATATTGTGGCCTACGTGCCCCATCCAGACACCTAAAAGACGTTTCTTTTTATTTATTTCAGTGTTTATTTAAGACAAGGCGACACTGGTTCAATGATCAATTTGGCCAGCTGAGTACCCCTGCGAACCCGAGTCTTTAACACACTTTACGCAGAATTGGTAACAAGATTACACGCTTATACGCTGATCATCCAGATAGACACGAGAACGGTGCGGGGACCGAAGTCACTATACTCCGTTTCGCCGTACGTCAGACCGGAGTCAAAGGTTAGAAAAACATAAAACAGACTCACAGAATCGGAAATAAAATATCATGGCGCATTCACTAAACTTAATTGGGTTGGCTAATAATAACACACCCCCAGAAAGACGATAAAAACAGCGACGGTATGCCTTTGGCGCTGCTCGATTGTCGCCATCAACGTGTAGCGTCTGCTGCACTCGATAGGACTCAAGGTGAAACGGAGTATAGTGGCAGAAACTGAGGGAAAGGAGGATATGCCAGCACACCGAGCTCTGATTGAAATTATTAGTGGGTAGATGCAAAGCTATCTGCCTTTGTCTCCACCCACTCTTCGAACGCGTTCGGACAGTGAGTGGAGAAAAAGGCAACCAGCTTTGGGTCTACCCACTAATCCTTCCAGTCAGAGCTCGGCATTCTGACGACCCCGCGCGTTCTCGTCTCCTTCTCTCCCTCAGTTTCTATTCGTATAGAGACCATAGACCATCACGCGGCTCTGACGTCACGCAACTGTGGTGGCACTGTCGACGGTCCTGCGCATGCGCAGACGCTTCACTTTACGCGAATTCGGTTTCTGCGCAGGCGCAGTGCCCACACCTTGTGTTGGCAAACGCGGGCTTGTTTGTAAACACCGTGTCGGTCCTATAGACAGACACGCTGTTTACAATGGTGTGAGAAAGGCGAGCGCTGTCCTGCTTCAATAGTCACTCAGGTCCAGTAAACCATGAGGCACCCGCTGCTATTCTCTTCGAGATACAGGTTCCATTGGGGTGCGAAATCTCTCTCCTTTCTCGCCGGCTAAACTGATTACAGTAAGATGGAAGCTTAGTGCCCCGAGTTTATCAAGTGGAAGTACGGGCGGAGGCACTTCTGAGAGTGCAGTCAAATCAAAACTTCCTAGATGACATGGCTGCGTTAGCCTCTTGTAGGTAACGTAAAGAAATTCAGCACCGACGTCCTGATATTAAGAAAGTTCAGGTCGAATACGTCTCTGTTGTGATTTATTTTCACTAAAAACGTTGGCGTAGTAAAGCCGCGTTATCCGAATTCCAACCTAAAATGTTTACAAAGTTATAAAAAAAACGTTCTTCTATCAACAGAATCCGCACTGTACTCACTGTCACCCCACAATAGAGTAAAGCCAATACTGCAGGCCGCCAGGTCCAATTACGAACCTTTTAGAAACCACGTGATATACTTGCTCCGTCATAGGTATCAGTGCGCCACGACGCGTGATGCGAAAGTAGGTTTTTCGTCCGTTTATAGAGCCGTCGCGGCGGCTCTGTCTGCTTACTACTGTTGTTATTTTTTATTTGGAACATACTGCAGGCCATTTACTGGTCCAAGCAGGAGTGGAAATAACAACAATTTAAGTACCATTAAGCACCTTTGAAGCCAAAATTAAAACACATGGGTACGCACATTCGACGCATATACCAATAAATGCAATAGAGGGGAGTGACGTGCAAAACACTCACATGTAATATATTTTATACAAAAAAAGTAAGTTAATCTAAAAACATAACTGTTAATTGTTTGAGCGCAAGAACCAAGCGCTGAGCTAGTAGCGCGAGCGGCTTTGACATCCAGCTCGTGACATGGGCAGCGTTCTTCTCGCGCATGAGACATTACCGTTTTTGTAAGCTCTCAGAACGAGTTGGATGCCATAAAGGTTCTGCGGTTTCGTTCTGTGCATCTGGAAGTGCTCGCCAGTAATCTTCGAGTGGTTCTGAAGGCGAATTGTTTTTTGTCGAAGCCGCTTATCTGGTGGCTCACCTCTCCGTGCTTGGATCAACGCTGTGGTAACGAGTACGTGACCGTTCCTGAGGGTTCTTTCATCAATCTCCAAGTGCTTGGCTGGGCGTGTCCAACAAGCTTCTAGAACCCGTTGCCTGAGCCTTCGCGGGCATTGTTCGTCCGGTCCTCCTCTTGCAGTGTGGCCTTGTGCGCATTCCATAGTTCTGAGTGAAGCTCCGGTCGTCGTGTGTGCATCGTCACGGTTACTGGAGCGTTTAATGCAGGTGTCGCAGCAGAAGCGATACGGGCCGTAGAACTATGCAGACTCGAAGTAGTCTCGCAGGGTTCCAATTTCGCTGCTAGTATTTTCTTGATATTGTTCAGTCATTCGTGTGCAAGCTGAGGAGGGAGGAACGCTAGGCCATCCAGCATTCTTCCCAGCTTTCTAAAGTGGTCCTCAGATTTTCACCGGTTCAAAAGACCTAATACTCAAACCCGAACAACGTAAAACAGATATGTTTAATATTTCGTTCATGAAATAAGTTTCTCCCAGTGCGCTTTTGTCTAATATTTACCTCTATCTGTTTACTAAGTAAACAAATAGAAATAAATATTTGTCCTGGTCTGCAAAAAAAAAAAAAAAAAAACTGTTGAGTTGTTTTTCCGGTGAGCATTGCTCCGGCGAGTTTTAGCCCAGTGAGCTTTTTTCCGGTGAGCTTTTGTTCGACCACCTAGTTAAAGACAGAAGCAAAGACGGATGATTGAGACATGGCTCTTTAGTTGTATGACTTGATTTGAGATAACAATTTAAGTTAATTTAATTGAATTCGAAAACACTGTTTTGCTATAAATAGTCCGCACTCCGATGCGATGGTCTTAAAGAAAGTAGGCAGGCGAGCTGGTTAAGGATAGACATAGTAACCGTGGAGCTAAGGGACAAAAGGGGACGGACAGACACGAAACTCCGAGTTTCATGTCTGTCCGTCCCTTTTTCTCTTCTAGCTACAAGGTTACAATGTCATGGTGTTATTTCTTGAATAAGACTAATACTAAGAGAATTAGCAGAATATATTCCTGCCAACATTTCTTTAAATTAGCGACGATAGAACAAAATGCTGCATGATACACCTGGTGTAATAATTACTGGAAGAAATTTAGGTTCTACATTGCGTTTTTAGTAAGATTAGGACAGTGTTCTTCTGACATACTTAGAAGTTTAATTAGAACATAGGCTCTCACCTACAGAAGACCCTTTGACCATAGTACGTATGTTAAAAAAATTAAGCTTCTTGTTTTCATTTTTTATACAACCCAATAATCAGCTTTTTGATGCGCTCAAAACGATCACGAAGCCATAAGTAGCACATCGTCATAGGAATAAAAATCCACGTACAAGGACATAAACAAATAAAGACAAAACAGAGACACAGTAATCAAGATAACTAGTAAAGAAACTATGATACTTTCAGACACTTCACATCTCTCTAATTTCGTAATCGACACGACAAAAAAAGAAAAACAAACCGGGGGGGGGGGGGGGAGCCGCTTTGTCATTTTAATTTTTTAGTAGCGTTAGAAGGGTACTTTTAGTTCTACGTACAAATAGAAGATAGTTTTTAACTGAAGTTATCACCAATTGGATTTTCAGAGTCATGTAATAACATCAGAAATTGACTGACAAGGAAACTAAGAAAAACAAGCTCTATTTAGAAATGTGCGTTACAGAAACCGAGCTAACTGCCTAAAGTGAGGGCGTGCTTTTGTATATATGGAACATGGTGATAAACCCTGACACTACACTGGAAAGGAGTTAAACAGTAATACAGACAGAAAGAAATGGGAACCGGCAAACAATTTGACCTTTCTTATCTCTCTACTACTGTTTTATATCGTTTTTTGTTCGAGCCTTAATATTCACGCGCTGAATTTGGTTTATCAAACCTAAAAGAAACGACGTTTGGTGAAGGGGATCAGTGTCTCTCCTGTTATCAGCAAGGCTGAGGACCGTCGGCGAGTTCTGCGGTGCGACCTATAGAGGGCCAGCGGCGCCTCCTTCTCTACGTGGCGCTCTCCCCGTCCACCTTTCCGTGCATCTTCTTCGGAGAGCGTTGGCCATTGTTCCCACTTGGCCCGGTCGCTCCCCGGGAGAAAGAAAACCGTCGAAGCGATCGACCAGAACCCAGCCGAAACCCGCGTGCGTTCGGCCTATTTTGAGACGACGCCAGTCGATACCGGGCGGTCGGTTGAGCTCGGGGACTGGCGACGTTGTGACGTCAGTGCGTGCGTCTTTTCTATTGGTACAAGAGAGACACATCGTCGCTACACTTCTTTTTTTTTTAGTGACCGTGAAACTACGTCGTGTCACGTGGGCCGAGTGATGCCAGCCGTCGCACTCGGCCACGCAAGGGCGACTGAAGTACAGAAAGTGCGTGCTACGACACGCGGTGCAGCATTAATAGTCAGAGATTGAGACTGCGTTTGAATTACTTTGAAGTGTTTCGCCGCAGGCTTCTTGAAGTGTGAAGTGAAGCGCTTCGATCACTGCAGAATACGTCATAATCCGGTAGTCTTAAGACGAACCTCGTTCCTTCACTCATCTCTTGTTCTGATAGCAAAGCGAGTCCACCTTGTTTCTGTGTCCCTAGACAAGCGCTATTTTCTCTTTTCCGTCGTCCCATTGCCGAGATAATCACGCCGAACCTCAGTGGTTCGCCACACTGTTCAGCGACGTCCTTTTAGTCCCCTCATTTTATCCTTCGCAAAGGCGTGTGAATGAGACGAGATCACCCAAAGAGTATGTTTTATATCATAGGATGAATGAATTGATGAATGGTATTGGCTACACCCTTCGCATCGGATGGCGGCTTGCGCCACCCAACATAGAAACATCTACAGCCACCCACCCGCTTTATATTTGCTTTCTTTTCTTTATCGGTAAATTATCTACCCCAACACTTTTGTTTACTATGTCGCTTCTCTAGACCACCTCCGCCAATCTTCAAACATCCTATTTGTGAATCTTATTTTTTGTTTTCTCGTTCTTTGATTTTCGCCACAAAAACTCCTGCCAAATCCGTTTTTCCTTCAGAGAGGGCAGGACAAATCCCCATGCACTTCAAAACCACACGTTAAAGCGTCTCGCTTTCACTATAGCGTACAGCACATATGTTTATCTCTTGAAATTTAGCCTTACATATTTTTGGCTGCGGTCCCACGGCGGCCATGACATATGACGCTATCCGCACGTTCTCGAAATGCGATCGTGGCGTGTTCAAGCTTGGTAAAATTATGTGTTATATATCATCTTGTAGTGTACAACATTATCTTTTATCTGATGTAGGATTTGTTTTCTTAGTGCAAAAAGCTAATTCAGAGGGCACCCGCGAACATTGACCTTTTCGGCAAAACATGGTTTCGTAGTACAGTTGTAGAGGGTGCACTATTGGAGCAATTTCTTTCAAATTTTAGAATGCTATAGAAGAAGAGTGCGTTCATTCTCAACAGAGGCCCTTTTTTCGTTTTTTATTTTATTTTGACAGATATTTACTTTAGAAAAATTGACTTTGCGGAAGCAATTCAGTCGCGAAGTTTGGGGCGCCTACTCGGTCATTTTATTTGAAACTTTTTATATCAGTTTGTAATTATGGTCGAAAGAGGTACACTAAATTTCATTGTAATATGGCTTAAACTTTTTTCGGAATGCTCACGTGAAAAGTGACAAAAACAGTTAATTTTGGCAAACTTCATTTGGTAGTACAGTGGTACAGCGCTTAGGGATTGGCACACATGAATAAAATTGTAGGCCCGCAACGAAAAACATATTCTGCTTTGCAAAGCGAGGCCCTTTTTCCAAATTTCACTTTTGATTTTCCATAAAAAAAGTTTGAATATAGGTGAAATCATGTATTTGTTGATAGTCAAAAACGAGTATTTTGACCCCTTTTGGCAGACATTTAGGCAGATATTTTAGTACAAAATAGAGTTTACTGTCCCAGGTCCTCATTACTAGCCCACATTTTTGCTAATCGAGCCTATTTATTAAACAAATCATAAAACATACAGAAAATACAAATTGGATGTCTGGTTGCGCCCTCTATGTGGCGGTAGCTGAAATGTGACTACGCGAGGTTCAGGAAACTTCCGAGGATGGCGCTGATTCCAGCTGTGGTTGCCAGCTTTGGAAACTGGTTGTACACTTGGCTTCTTCCGTTTCTTGCAAAATAACGTGCTGGAAAACTTGGTCGAAACTCGTGAGGTCCTTTATAACACGGTACTTTCTGCTAATATAGCTTTTAGGAAGAATTTCAGTAGCTTTCATATTGTCAAACGATTTTTTTTTTTTTTTTTGCGAGGCTCCACCGGTTTAGTTTGCTGAATAAATCGTTCACGCAATCGATATCGAAGTTTCAAATTACCGAAATGCCAGAATCGCCAGTTCCGCGTAGATACGCAGCGTGACGCACGTGCTTCTGGTGCGTGTGCACGTACGTGTTTGCTGCGTGGTTCTTCGGTTGCTGCGAGTTTTCGCGTATTTATTGCGCACTGCTTGCCTCCGTCTGCCCACGCCTCTCATCCTTGTAACTACCCCTGCTCTGTTTGCCTAGCGTGAAGTTTGTGTCTGTCTTTTCGTTCGCTGACTAAGCTCGTGTCGGTGTCCTTCCTACTGGCTGCTGTTCGTGTTTGCGTACCGTGTGTGTCGCTTTGATTACTAGGTCCCCTGCTTATGGGGCGGAGAAAGCGGTGGGCGTCGCGCCAGGGGTGGGTCGTGATTGGGGAAACTGCTTAGCAGCCGACGCCGACTTCGGCGCGTTTCTTCTGCGCACGCGCGTACTGTCATTGATATCGCTACTTCGCGCCGTGACGATGCGCTGATCTACAGGCCGGTCGGCGCTCGCGTGATATTGTTAAAAATTCTCGAGCGTGTATTTACGTTTCGAAAGCCGTAATAGAATTAAAGTGGACATTTGGCCAGCAGCCGGCATACCGTGGCTCTGAAAACAGATTGCTAGGAGTGCCCTCTCATTCGCTGGTTCCACGCTGGGTGCGCGCAGTCCGTGCTTCTGGCCGCCCCGGCCACCCAAATGCGTTTTTCTGATGCTTGTTTTGTTTTCAGTAAACAGACAATAGTTTCCTGCTGATATTCTCCTTTATAATCTTCACTCTTGACAACTGTTCAGTGTTCGAAGGAACTCCGTCAAATTTGACGATAATGCATGTGTAAGTACAACTGGAACCTCATAGTTGCAAGAATACTTTTCCTGGATTGTCTGCAGTAGAGTGCCTCCATGTGCGCTTCGCGCACATGAAGGCTCCTTAGTCTGCACCTTTCTGATAATATGATCGGTCTCCATAAATTGCACTTCCCCGCTTCGGGAGCACGATCAGTGGTGGTTCTCTGTCGGTCATCGAACCTCACACACGTGAAGCGTTGTCAAAGCTGTGATATACCGGGCGTTTTATTATTATGTTTTATTTTTGTTTCTTTGTTTTTTTGCTGAAAGAAATTATACTTTTGGTATTCCCGGGGATAACATTATCGGCCGCGGCGGACATAAAGGAACGAGCGTAAATTGACAGTTAGTGGCCTAATAAACTAAAATTTGCCATTTGCGAACGCTGGAGAGGGGGCGACCTCCTCTCCCCCGTTCGCTCCGCTGAAGTGGAACAGGGTGGGAGGACCTCCCACTTCGTTCTTGACCTGTCACCGACTACAGTTGCGAATTCCACTTGTCATTTTGGAGCGATGACGAGATAGAGCTGAGTCATGTATTGCGTTCTCTGAGATGAAGAACGCAATGCGCGCAGAGTTGCTCCACGTATGCACCAGTCACCAGTAAAAACGACCTGTCCTCCGAGGAGGTCGAGCGAGACGCCGGCGGACATGGGGGTCGGTCACCTCACCGTCACCACCGTCTACCGTGCCTTCAAAAACACGGGGCGCAATGTGTTTCTGCAGTATAACAAAAAATTGAACAAACAAGGTGCAAACTTTCATTTTTTTCCTAAGTCTGGTTTGCAGGGCTGAACAGAATACAAAAACGATACGCCGTGCAGGGATGACGTCGACTACAATGGTACACGATCATAACAAGAGCACAAATCCTGCCACATTATTTTGCTACAGTGATAAGAGCATATATATCTTTGTCCTCGATGCAGCAACAGAGACATTATTTCCAAATTAGAGTTCGAAGTTAGCCTTGGATGCTAGCACTGACCAACTCACTTCACTCACAGGGTGAAAACGTGAAACTTCGTATCATTCGGACAGAGATTGAAAAATAACACGCACCGCTTCAACCAACTTGGACACCCCAAAATAATTAACTTTAGTGGATCGCACGCAAAAGCTAGCTTCGCGTACGCAATAAAATTGCCGGTCAGAAGTACGGTTCCGCAACCAAAATCAGCATATGAGTCATCAAATTATGAAGAAAAAGCAGGTGTGAGCGTGCCAAAAATATTCGACATTTATTGTTGTCAATATTTGTTTTTCTATCCACGTGCTTATGTCGCAGTAGAAAGCCGTGAAACTCCCTATGAACTTATTTTGGGCAGTGTTTGCGGCGGTGCTCGCTCGATCGTAAAATGCCGCTTTGTTGCTACTTTGGCGAATCAAACAAGGAAGCCACGTTCACCTACAATGCCCTGTCCACAAGAAGGGAAATCGAAATTTTCGCTTCGTTTTCTTTTTTTTAAATATTCTTCTCTTCTGTACGATATAGGTAGGGTTCGGAGTTTTCGGTTTAAACCGATAAAAACCGATAAAAGTAAGCCGAATTCATTTTCGGAAATTCGGTTTTAACCGAAAAAGGTCAGTTTTTAGGTTCGGCATTTTCAATTTAAACCATTAAAAACCGATAAAAGTAAGTCGAATCCATTTTCTAAAATTCTGTTTTAACCGGAAAAGATCACTTTAACCTTCCAGTCGTACCGCAGAGCCGTGGCGAAAAAGTGGAATGACAGTGTCTATGGAAACGTGTCCGAATGTATGGGATACACGGATGCCATCACGACGTTTTGGTTTAATGTGCGCATGATCGATCGGAACGTGAAGTCTGGGGTGCTATGTTGCGCTTTTTGCACTCCCAGGAGACTTGGGAGAAGGAAGTGACGTCAACGACTAGAGCAAACGCAGATTGGATGTTGACAGAAGAAAACAAATCAACATCCAACCTGCATTTGCTGCGTTATTGGCGTCAGTTCCTTCTCCCTAGTCTCCTGGGAGTGCAAAAAGCGCAACATAGCTTCCCTGAAATTTCCCATGACTTCACCATGTACTCGTTGTAAGAAAAGGCTGACTTGATGCAAGCTCTGCATGTTATGTTGTGCTTCAAAACGTCCCACCATGTCCCTTTTGGCGGTCAGTGCCAGTCACAATTGGTTGATTGGCCAATTTTGGCTCAGGCAGCGCTTTATCTCCTCAGCCTGCCAGTATCCAGTGTTAGCGTTGAGAGGGCATTCTTGAAGCTCAGGGTCATATTAACAGGAAAGAAAAAGTGCGGATCAAGGAGAAGAACCTGGGAAAGTACATGTGTGTAGTATAATAAGATCACGTCATCCTGATATACAGAAGGTGAAGTTCCGTACTTTTGGGGGGCATAAGCGTCATATGTGACTTGTTTGTACTTCTGTGTTTTTTTCTTTATTCTTTTACAGTTGCACACATTTGCCAAATAAAGTGTCCATTTCTTTTTCAATATATATGTGCCATTATTCTTTGAGTGATCACAAATACCAGAGAAAAAAGGATCATCTGATCCGGCGTCCGTTGGTGTTTATTTTATATTCACCGAAAAAAGCCGATAAACTTTTGTGCGCATAAATATGCGCCGAAAAAAACCGAAAACTGAATTTTAAAATAAACACCGAAAAAAGTATGCCGAATTTCGAAAAAATAGAAACCGAAAACGCGGAACCCTAGATATAGGGTATGAATTCTTATCCTTCCCTGTACTCTCGCTGCGACGAACAGTCCGATAAACGAGTCACCCTATGACAAAGATGGGGGTCCCGAAAATCTCCTAAAATCGTGTTTGTTCTCAGAGACACATCCGTGTGTAAGAAAAAACCGCGGCCCTCTCCACGAAGTACGGACATATTTGATAAATAGCGTTGACTTGAGGTTGAACTTTTCATTTGCTTTGTAAACACAAGCGTGACGTCACGTTCGCATCCCACGCGACCCGACTGAAGTCTGAACTGGTGTACTAGGTGTGGACAATAGGGCATTATTTTGACTTCCCGGCCGCGACGACCTTGGCGAGGGAGGACAGATGGGGGTCCCGAAAACTCCTAGAATCGTGGTTTGTTCGCAGAGACACACACATCCGTGTGTAACAAAAAACGCGGCCCTCTCCACGAAGCTTACACAGGCATTGTTGTGTAACTACTGAAGATGCCCAAGCTGAAGTTCTGACCAGTTTCGCCTCCCTTGCGGGAGGCAAGGGAGGCGAAACTGGTCAGAACTTCAGCTTGGGCGAGTTGGTTATTCATGATTCATGGAGGCGTTTATTCAAGGAGGCGTTTATTCATGGAGGCGAAACGTCTAGTGAAATTGTTTTTTCCTGTTCTGTGAAGTCGGTGCTTTTATTTTAATTATGTTACCAGTCGGCCTGTGTGACCAGTGCTCATTTGAAGAATCGCCTTTGTCTTTCCTGAACCCCAACAAAAACACCCTTATAACATTTTTTTTTTTACTGTTCGGCTATGTTGGCGTAGCCTATAATCGACATAATTTTTGCAAAAGCCTACTTTTATTTTATAATTATCTGTAACCATTTCTAATTGAAGAAGTGACAAGTATAATAATTATATTATGATTTCATATCAAAATTCGACGAACCGGGAGATGCGAAATTCGGTGAAACAGCTTTTCAAAAAAATATCCGGTGCCCGAAACTTGCTTATATTAAAATGTCTAACATGTGTATGTGTTCTAATACAGAAGATGAGTGCAATGTGGAAACTGAATGGCCTCACAGACAATTGTGAACGAGTTGGAATTTTTTATGAATTACCCTTTGTCGAGTCATCCTACTACCGATTGGCCTCTTCAATCAATTGCCCGTCGACAAATATTGTTGTTGGTTGATTTGCCATCTGCTGTAAGGGGAGAGTGTGGGGCTCGTCAAGCCGACATCTGCCAGCATTTTCATCACGACTCCAGCGCCTAGACTGACGCCGACGAGTTGGCCTAGAAATAAATACCCACGGACTATACTATAGCCGCTAAATATCTCTACGCGAGCATGATTTGTTTTCAAAGGGGCACCCGCCTGTCGGTGCTTCTTTGAATTATACATACGTCACGGTCAAAACGTTCCGCAGCTAATGAGTGAAGGCCGACCAACCTATTTTGTCCAATTGTCCGTGTATGGGAGATGAGAATGCCACTGCGTCAAAGACAAGACGTGTGCGAGCGTTGCTAAAAATAGAGACCACTATCGATGTTTTAGTATACATGGTTTCATTCTTAGTCAGAGCGCAAACAGAGGTTAGATGTCACGAAAACACATACACAAAGACAAAAAGCACTTTTTCACGGCGCATTGAATGAGTTGTTATATTAGTGGGTGGAATCACCCAAACAAAGATAGTGAACGCCGTGGCGTTTAGGTGTTGAGCTGTTGGTGATGCTTGATCGGCGCAATGTGCCAGTCGAGCTGCAACTGAGGGTGATATGAGGCGGGGCAGCTCTGTGGTTTTACTTGTTTATTCTGGTGTCTTTCGTTTTTGCGCGAAATATTGCAGATCACAACAGCTAGGCATCTTCGTCCTATGAAGCTCTGTTTTATTGATTGGTGTTTCATCGAATAGTGGACATTTCATCGAACACCGCTTCATTGAACGCCAACTCATCAAGTAGCTTGATCGAATTATGTTTCTGCTATCAAATTATTGCAGATATAATAACTACGCTCGTCATATTTTGTAAATAACGGTAGCCTTTAGCGAAAATTCTGTTGCATAGTTCGTTTCGGCCATCAGCAAATAGTGAAAAATATCTATCTACCTATCTCTCTCTCTCTCTCTCTCTATATATATATATATATATATATACAAAGGCAAACATGCGTACTGTCAGAGTTACTAATTCGAAGTTTACTACGACGCTTCGAGCGGGGACCACTCTTCATCACCTAATGAAGAACGGTCCCCGCTCGAAACGTCGGAATAAACTTCGAATTAATAACTCCGACAGTACGCATTTTTGACTTTATATATATATATACATTTTACTAATACAATGTCTGAACATTTACACTTACCAAGTAACCATTTTCAGCTGTGATTTGAGACTGTGTTGCGCTTATCCCGCTCTTATTTATTTATTTTTTGTTTCTCTTGTTTCTGGCCTTTTTAGTATTCGCGACTCCAGCAAAACGGACGCCACCAAGCGGGAAAACCGGGAACCAGCCGGTCCAGGTCGCTCCGCGCCCCTCCGCATCTCTGGTGGCTTTCGCAGACACGTGTTGTCGGCGCGATGGCGAACAGTGTAATTTCACGAAGGTCCGAAAATTTCTTAACTTTGCCTGAGTGTTCATTAGTGTGGCGAAACCTCAGGAGATTGTTTTCTTCCATCACGTGTTTTCGATTTCTTGGATGGGGAGGAATCGCGGAAAAACGTTTTGATTTCTTGTCTGTCTCGAATCACATTCAAAATGACGACTGCTTGGTAACTGATAAGGGGTTCCTTTATGAGGATGTAGAACAGTGGGAGGACGACAGACGAGGCATTTCACTGGAGGGAACACCAATGCTGCAGTCGAGTGAATGGGAAGGTTCGATAGCTGCTTTTCTTGAGTTCGGTTGTGTTCGATTAGCCTCAAGTTTGAGCCACCCACGCCGGTCGGTGCGTTGGCTATTCAGCTTGGCTGCTTTTCGCCAAAAAATTCTCTGGACCACTCTGAAGGAATTAAGCTGATTTCGCAATTACTTGATTCAGAAAAACCTGCTCGCTGCAAATGATGAATGAGGGAAATTATCTGTTCTCAAAAGGGGGGGGACGCGTCTCGCAACGTTAGAAGCTGTCACGGCATTATGATCTATCGCGCCTCCAATATTTATATTATACCTCCGTCGAATTAAGCCAGCAGCAATATACGTCTACATTGCTCAGGTTGACCGACCACAAAAATACTAATTTTTTCCGTTCAGGGTTCGAAGTCAAGTTCAATGCAGAGAGGTTCTGCGTGAATCTCCAATGAAGACTCTCTTCAGTTTGTCCGCATTCGCCTCCGTGCTACTGGCTAGAACCATTTGGTTAAGTTCAACTTAGTATCTCTCTCTCTGTCAAATATATTTTTATTCGGCAGTTCACATAATAGCTAGTTAACTAAGCTCATATTTCAGCCCGAAGAATATACTAACATCGCTTTAGTAGGACATAGTACGTAATATAATACATAACCCGCTCGTCAAAATGACGTCTTGATTGCTACTAAAACCTGAATTGAAATACGAGTATCAGATGCTTAGTGGGGTGCCGGTGGGTTAACATGCTCCTTGGCTCAAGAAGCGCTTGCTTAATTTTCGTAATTTTCCTGCAGCCTGCGTTGTTGACCGAGCGTACGACTGAAGCTCGCGGATACGCACAAAAGCTCGATTTCGCGGACAGATAAGTCGCATGGTGGAGGCATGCGAGTTGGCTGAAAATTACTGTCGGTGGGAGAATTCTGCATTAATAATGACTTTATTTACCATACAAGTATGGTGGGAGCTGAGAAAAAAAGCTGTGCAAGCAGCTTGACTGGTCCTCAGCCCCCCACAGGTACACAGCATTGGGGAAGTCATACACAAGAATTTATATAATACAAAATATTTAACAACAAAAAATTTGTTGTTAAATTGCCGCTTTCCTTAGATGATCAAAACTGCTTAGTATATTACCGTCTCTCCAGAGCCCATAGTTTCGGTTTCGAACGAAATCTCCGAAACAAAAGTATGACATGAAAAAAAAAAAAAGAAAAAAAGAAAACCACAATTGGAAAACGAAACTATGCTCTGCAAGTTTATGTGCACCGGCTACACTCCGTCTCAGTTCAAATACCTATAAAATTGGGCATTAAACAAAAGAAAATCTGTTAAATTGAACGCGCCACATGTTCAGGCGGCCCGGCCGAGCCGACGCGACCTGGACTCAGCCGCCATGTTAGTTTGGTGGTGGCGCCCCCTATAGGTCGCTGGAGTCGCGAATAGGCTTCCACCAGCTTGCTTGCGCGTGAACTCTAATTTCAAGTGAAACGAGTTTGTAAATTAGGGTGACACTATATAGGTTTGAAATCCTATACCAATTTTATTGCCATTTGGTGAGCCACGTACGAATTTTGAAATATATCTTTTCATCCAAATAATCGATTAGTAAATTGAATAGCGATTCGGACGAATTTACTACGACGGGAAGAACGAATTTGCAAATCTCATGGCAATTAGGAAATTTCAGCCATCCTTGGTTTCCGATTGGTCGCGCTCAGTAGCGGCTCCCTGCGCACTGACCGGCCAAAAAAGTGCGGTGCTTCAACTGCTCCCGCCCAGACGACTTGATGTATTTGTATACGCCCATGACATCGGCCGCGATCGGCGATTGAGGTTCCGTTAGCCGACGCAAGCGTCAGCGGACGTCTCATATTTCCATACTCTCATTTAACTACAGAAACAAAAACAACAAAACAATCATCCAGTTCATGCTCACTATGTTCACCACTGACAAGATAGTCGGTAGTCGACGAGTTTCCGTGCAAAGCCGATCAAAACGAGGCACCAGATCAACTTTTACGGCTGCCATCAGGAAAGATCTGGCTTGTCGAGTTCCCTCAACGTCACTCCGAATATTGTTTGTGCCCCGCGCACCATCCTCTTGTAGCAATATTTTTATTGTCCCCATGTTATTTCTTTTTTATGTTCTTACTGGTATTTGATCATAATTCGGTCATTGAAATAGTTTTTGCTGCCGACCCTACCATTATTTTGACCCTCTGGCAGCAAAGGAATATTATGCCGGCATTACACACAAAATAAGAATGTAGACACTCCGTCCCATATCTCAAATTACATCACAATGTGTTTACACAACTGTAGTGCAGAGGTACGATGAGCAGGGTCTGAGAAAATATTAGTTTCAGTATTTTCAAAAGAGCGACGAAACAAAATAAAGAAAGGACCGCCAACCGGCAGCGCGTGCAAGCATAAGCAGTAGTGACAGGAAGCGCGAGGTGTGTCTTTCGTACGGCCGGCATCAACTCAGGCACTGTCCGAAGATGTACTCTGTTTTACTCGTAGGATTGCAACGCTGCGGAATGTAGGCGTGTGATTTCAGAAAGCGCGTCCTACCATTTCTGCGCGCGAGTGCTCCTGCAACCCAAGCATTGTATACAGTTACGTCCTCGCGCCCGTGCCTTGGCCAGCCCCGTACACAACTTATGCAGTATCGAAAAGGCATAGTTCAAAATTGACGGTCCCACTTTTCCATACCGCTTCAAAACCCCATCTCGCTCAAATCACTTGGCAGCCGGACTATTTTGGCAGGGGGCCTCAAGTTGGGGATTATCCGGTACATTGTCCTCCCAACAATGAACGTGGGCGCGACGCGCCAGAGGGTGAACACGTGAAAGGAGGGGCGTAAGAGTGGAGAAGGAAACTCAAGGTCGCAAGCGACGGGAAAAAGGGTTTCGAAATTGGCGCGCAGGTTTTGCAGCACTTGCTCATACGGACAGCCAACGCCGCCCTGGTGGTTCAACTAATGTTTTGTTCAAGATGGCCGCCGTGGTACCGCAGCCTTAGCTCCTGTTCTTGCCTCAAACAGTAAAGATCTTTTTTTGGTGTGAATTATCAAACACCTGTTCCTTTCTTATGTCTAGTTTTTTTTTTACTTGTACAATGCCAAAACTGATTTCTCTAGTATTCCTTCTTCCTGCATAATGGCTTCTGCTTTTTTTTACTCTCTTTTACAGTGAACTATCTGCTCAACTTCATCGCTAGTGCGTAGGAACTAAAATGTCGGCATTCGGATTCGATACCTTGATTTCGTCTTTTACAATTTTATTATAATATCTTTTATACTTTAGATGTTTACAGCGTACGCTTCAGTTCAGTAAACTTCTGTCTAAATTTCAATTTACTAATTGCTCCTCTGCTTTCAAAGAACAACGAGCCCATGTTCCCCTCCCCTTATTTCGTGTGTTCCCGTGGGCTTTCAATGCCAAGGTATACACACGCTGCTTTGTCAAAATTTTAAACCTGATTAATCTTATTTATTTTATTTATTTATTTCCAATACTACTAATCCCATTAGGGATTATTGTAGGGTGGTACATCATACAGAAATATTTTTTTTTAAATACACATTTGAAGATAAGGTATGCAAGCCTGTGTTGACAGGTGTGCTTCCAATTTACTAAGAAACTGCTCTACACTGGTGGAATGCACAATGTTTCGCGGCAAGTGATTTCATTCGTTGATAGCGCGGGGGAAGAAGGAATATTTTAAGTAATTATTGTGGGTTGGAAGTTCTTCGTAAAGCTTACCATGGTTATATCTGGTTAGCCGTTTACTAGTAGGAGTTAGATAATTTTTTTGTGGGGATGTTGAGGTTGCTGTTAGCTAATTCATATAGAAATTTGAGCCTTGCAATTTTCGCCCTTTTTTCTAGTGATAACAGTTCCAATTGCTTACATAACTCGGAGCGAGAATCATGCCAACTATATTTGTTAGATATAAACTTTGCAGCCATTCTTTGCATTCTTTCTAATTTACTAAGACCAGAGGCCGTGTATGGGAACCAGACGACGTTGGCGTACTAAAGCATAGGGCGGACTAGCGTTTTGTAGGCTGATAATTTCGTCTCAGTTGATCCACTTTTTAAGGTTCTTTTTAGAAAATTAAATTTTTTTTAGCGCTTTTTAAGTTACAGAGTCTATGTGTAAGTCCTAACGGAGGTCATGGCTTATATGTAGACCGAGGTACTTGTACTCTGTGACTTTCTCCAGAGGTTTATTGTTTATGTGGTAGGAAAACGGTTTTGGTTGCTTTTTGTTAGTTATGGCCATAGATACAGTTTTATCTAAATTTAACAACATCTGCCAGTCATGACACCATTGCACAATATGTTGAAGTGCATTGTTAAGGTTCATTTGATCCTGTTCGTTGTTGATTTGTGAGTAGAGTATACAATCGTCAGCAAAAAGACGGATTTTTACATTAACGTTTTTAACTATGTCATTTATGTAAATATAAGAAACAGGAAAGGTGCCAGTACCGATCCCTGTGGAACACCAGATGAAACATTTCCCTTTGACGAAGAATGAGCGTCAATTGTCACAAACTGAGCGCGATCATGAAAGTAGTTTCTTACCCAATTAAGAATTTTGCCTGCTCCCAGAATAGTTTCTAGCTTGAATAGTAGTTTTGTGTGGGATACTCCGTCGAATGGTTTCGATAGATCTAGGTATATAACGTCAATTTGACCCTTGTTGTTAATTACAGTAGAAAAGTCATGAATGCCTTCAGTCAGCTGTGTAACAGTCGATTACTGACGCCTGAAGCCGTGCTGGAATGCGGTTATTATATTATTTTTCTCGACGAAGATTGAAATGTGTTTTAGTATAATGTGCTCGAGTATTTTGGAGCAAGTTGAAGTTAGAGATATAGGCCTGTAATTAGTAAACTCGTTTTTGTTTCCAGATTTATATATGGGGATTACTTTAGCCGATTTCCAGTCCTCAGGAATTTCCCCTGTGTTGAGGGAGTGTCTAAACAGGAGTACCAGATACTTTGCTATCCATTCCGCGTATCTTTTTAAAAATTCATTGGGTAGATTGTCAGGGCCAGCACTCTCTTTACTATCGAAGTTAAGTAAGAGCAGCAAGACACATTGTTCGGTAACTACTACATCGTCCAATGTGGCCAGAGCTGAACAAGAGACCAACGAAGGTATATTACCTTTATCCGTAGTAAATACAAAAAGAAAATACTCGTTGAACATCTTTGCTTGATTGGTTTTATCGTTTGAGAGTGATTCTAGGTGTGACTTAGTTTTAGAGTTAACATGACTCCAGAATTTACGAGGTGACGATTTAATAAACGACTGAAGTGTCACATTGAAAAATGAATGCTTAGCTGATCTAACTTTGAGGCCAATTGTTCAGCAATCAGCGTTGCCAACTTATCTTTATTAAGAGGTGTTTTAGTTTTCTTTGCAGATTTGCGCAGCCTGTTTATTTTACGTTTCACGTGAATAATTTCTCGCGCTATCCAAGGGTTTTTCCTGTTCTTACTTTAAGCACAGTAACACATTGCCAATTTATAGTTCAGGCACCATTACTCGTTTCCATAAACCCCTGACCACTTTATATTGTGAGACTTATAAATGGAGAGATTTAGTGAGGTGATCTAGTGGTCGTGAAGATGGCAATCATGGGAATCTGGCTCCTTCTACTTCCTCCATCACAACAGGTACTCTCCCGTGGAGAAAGCGCCGGTCACAGGCGTTAAGGGGGTCGGGGGGGGGGGGGGGGTGCTTGTGATAACGTTTGAGGCGCACAACATGAACGGCGTCATTTTGTTTTGATCGTTGGTCAGGAGGAAATGAGACGGGTGTGACATCGTAATTCGTAGCGGAGATTCGTCGAAGTATTCGGTATGGTGCCTGGAACGTTTTGAACAACTTATCACACTTGCCTGGCACGTGACAACGTGTCGATAAGAAAACGTCCTCACCCACCTCAGCCGGGGTGTGAGATCAGAGTAGCGGAGAGCATGCTCTTTTTGGCCTCTCAAGGTGTGAATGTGTGAAAGTTGCAGAGCACCTTCTGCAATGCATAATTTGTCCTCAGTGTAACCGTCAAGGCAGGCGTCATCTAGGTAAGGCAATATAATGTTCAACATTGACAACGGTTAACGTGCGTATAAAATATAATATAGATAGCAATTGTTAGTAGCTTGCGACTGGCGTTGAATGCGCACGTGTCGTGGCAGAATGGTTTCCCAATTATCATGATTATCGGCTATATACATAGATATCATGTCGGCCAATGTATGATTTAGATGCTTGACGAGACCATTTTTTGGAGGGTGATAACGAATAGGGACATGATGGACAGTGTTCCTAAGTCCGCAAAACGCATTGAGGACGTTTGCTACAAAAGGAGTCCGCAAAACGCATTGAGGACGTTTGCTACAAAAGGAGTGCCGCGGTCACTAGTGGTGGCTTGGGGGGGGTGCTCCATGGCGGTGCAGAATGGAATGCAAGAAAATTTACCGACCTCAAAGGCTGTTGCGGCTCAGACTCAGACTGCTTTACTTTTAGCGTATCGGATGAAATAATCTATGGAAAGTATCATCCATCAGTGGTTTTGCACAGAGCGGGCAAAAGGCCTAAAAATCGATACTAAGGGACTCAAATGGATGATTTGGTGGGGAAACGGGTCTGATGACCCCAGCAGATTTGGTCGTGGGTTCTGTTTTCATCTGGCATTGGTGGCATATGCCTCGACGTATTCGTTAATTGAGCTGTGCATACCATTCTAAAAGCATTTGGCGCATGTTTGGAAGTACATCTTGGAGAAGCCAATATACCCAGCGGTTGGGTCATCGTGATTTACTTTGATGACTTCCTTTTGGTGGCGGCGTGGTACTACGAGTAGCCATACTCTTCCTTTCGGCTCAAAACATTTTCGGTAGAGGACGCCGTTTTAGGTGGAAGAGCCGGGCCCGATGCCGGATGCGTGGGGGTGTTGGCGGGCGTGCTCCTTGAAAATGGTGAATGAAGGGTGTAAGCAAATCATCTTCTAGCTGAGAGAAATTCACATTGACGCTGTTTAACGTGGCAGTGTTATCGAGTGTGGATGGGTGGATTGGGCCAGATGTGGCAGAAGAAAGTGGACATCGGAATGAGCTATCCGAATCAAGACCTTTCTTGCCTGATTTGTATACGACTGTAAACTTAAACTCCTGGAGTTTTAGGGACCAGCGACGAAGTCGTCCCCCGGGATCCTTGAGGGTAGTTAACCAGAAAAATGCCTGGTGATCGCTCCCTATTCAGGACGAGCCATAGCGGTACGGGCGAAACTTTGAAATCGCCAAATGGCGGCCAAGCACTCATTGTTTGTGGTGGAAACGTTTCTTTCAACGTTGGTGAGGATGCGGCTAGCGTGCGCGATGACGGATTGTGTGTCGTTAATGACCAGAGCGAAAACAACACCGATGCCATAAGTACTGGCGTCACTCCTTATTTTAGTGTCCTCTCCTTCGATGAAATGACCGATGATGGGAGTGGATGGTATAGTTATCTTGAGTGCGGTTAACAAGTCTTGCCTGGCCAGACTCCACTCGGAGTGAACACCAGTACAGGGCAGCCGGTTAAGTGGTTCGACAATATCCATGAAAACGCGTATAAACTTGATGAAGAATGTGGAGAGACAAAGTAATCCCTGTACATACTTGCCTTTTTTTCGGCACTGGAAATTTGGGTACCAAATGGGGTTCTGGGGAGCCCCGGCTCACTCCATCATAAATAACGACATGACGAAAAAAAAAAACAATTTCGCGGACTCCAAAAGTTCACTAATTTGAATTTAGTTGCACCATTCAGTACGGATTCAGTGAAGAACTAGATGGAGTCTCTGCAAGTGGTCGGTAAATGGAGTGAAAAAGACGACATCATCGTTAAAATAACACACGTGTGTGATCCACGTTAGCCCACGAAGCAATGAATTCATCATGCGCTCAAATTTTGCTCGTGAATTACAAAGGTCGAACGGCATTAGGGTGAATTGATAAAAACCCTGAGATGTGACAAAAGCAGTCTTAGGTTTGTCGGCATCGGCAAGCGCGATATGCCCGTAGCAGCATTGTAGGTCCATGAGTGAGAAATAGGAAGAGCCTTCTAGAGTGTCGAGCGTGTCATCAATTCTGGGTAGCGTATACATGTCTTTTCGTATCGCTTTGTTGAGCCGCCGATAATCGACACAAAAGCGCCAAGAGCCATCTTTTTTGTTTTCACAAGTTGGACCGGGAAGGACCACGGGCTGGACGATTAGTACCGTTTTTCTTAAGCATATCATCGATGTGTCGTTGAATGACGCGACGTTTCGTGGTTGATACACAGAAATAAATACGGTAATTTAATCCTTAGTTAACAGCGCTACATGTGGTGAGGACGGTTTATGTTCCAAGCCAATTAAGGCTGTTTAATCTTTAATATGTTCTGCACTCTCACATATTTGTAATAAAAGCTTTAGTACCGGATATTTTGCGTAGAAAATTGAAATAGTGAGTCGGTATAATTCACAAAGGTGGTTTACACAATACTTTAAACAACGATAAACGTGGATCCGTGCTTTCTACTTTCTCTAATGAACATGTCGTTTACAAACGTCTGGTTGAGTTTTGTGATCAGCATAACTTCATTACGAATCACGAGCATGAATTTAGACAGGATAAAGCAACAAAAAGAACACTGCTGAATATAAAAAAAAATATTGCACAATATAAAAAAATTATTGTTTTACCCCAGGAATATTTTTAAACTCCAGAAAAGTCTTGGTGAGTTCTAAGGATCTTCTTCAGTCGGTACGATTTATGTAGCTACGAAACCAAAAGGGCAAAATAGTTTTTCTGCTTTTGAGATTGGCGACTAAGAGCCCGCGCCAGTGCGACGCTCTCCAGACGGAGCCGACGGAGAGAAGCGGCAAGATACGCAGCCAGCCGAACTAGTGATATAGTGCGGACAATAACACAGAGCACCGCTTGAGCATGTGCGACGTAATTACGGCATCGAATATTGAGTGTGGTTCAGTCGAAGTGCCAATTTCCAAAGTGTGTTTATGATCGCTTCTAATTCTGTAGCAGAAGTGAAGAGTAAAGTCCTCCATCCACTCGCCATGATGGCGCTGTGCAGTGTAGGAAACAGCAAGAGGCGGTCCAAGCAACCATCCTCTGGTGCTTCGTTTTATCGGTGGGTGCGCACACTTTGCTGATTGCTCTAAAATCATGACGAATTGATGAATCTGTAAGGCGCTCGCAGCGTCCCTAGAGATTTCACTTTCACCCGTAATGCCCAATGAATTATTGCCTCTATCCAGGAAGGTATTTAGACTCCCTCGAAGTGAAGCAAGGTGTGCTCCAGGCATTTCCAGCCGACGACTTCGAGTGAAGTAAAGGACTCCCGTCACCTGAAGAAGAATGCCGTACCATCAGTGGGCTTACCGGTTTGAAGTTTTGAAGTTTTTGGAATTTTTACGGGCCAAACGTGGTTGGGAGGTTGAGACAAAAGATATTTCTGCCTAACAGAGGTCTCTACACCCCGCAGTTTACAGCAGCACATACAATGTATACATAATAAAGAAAAAGAAAAAAAAAAAACATGCACAGATGAGCAAAGGCAACCTCTGACACTTATATGAACATTTTACATGAACACACCTCTGAGAAAAATAACTCGAAATCGGAAGACATACACGACAAAAGGTCATTGCAGCTGTGTTTCATCCTTAAAGACGCAACACAGGACACAAGTAATGAAATTCCACAGTTAGTTATAACAATAAAAGCACGACAAAACATTTTGAAAGTCATTAGTAATGCTAAAAAAAAAAAACACATTGCGCTCGTTGTTGGAACAGAAAAAATAGTCACAACGCAATGCTTGTAGTAACTCATAATAGAGGGACGAAGAGATTTCTCTAATTGCTGGCCCGCTTTCAATGCACAAGGCATTGACAGAAAAAAAAATAATGAAAATATTATAATAAAATGTTAGAAAAATATCTCAATACTGGCACCAAATCATTATTCATTTGTTCATTGTAAATATGACAAGTTTGCTTTTTCCCCCTTTCTTCTTTGCCCAAGGCATATTTCGTTTTCTATAAGCACGTGTTTTATTTCGTTCTTGTATATGTGTGATGATAGAGAAAAATGAGCTTGTTCACCCAAAGTGTTTAGCAGCGCAGGGATCTGATAATCTAATTTTTATTTTCTATGATTGGCCCTGACTTTGGGCGTTTTTCTTTTGGCATTTCTGAATTCATAGGGATGCGTAGGGCTTTCATTCCTTTGATAAAGTTTTTATTTGCAGAGTGTTTGCATAAGTTTGAAGAAATCTGGTTCGCCTAAAGTATGTTGTGCTTTATTTTAAACAGTGGACCACTGTGAAAATAACGAATGTTACCTTGATAGCATTCGAAATTGCGTAACACAATTCCATCCTTTCCCCTCTGGTGAAAACCAGAGTGGAAAGGCTGGAAAGGTAGCCGCCATCTATGAGCGACGGCGGCAACCAGACAACCGGTAAGCCAGTTGTCTGTTTGCCGCCGTCGCCCATAGATGGCGGTAGCTGCCCAGAGTTTTGCGTCGACATTTATTTTGTGACAAACACGAAACTGGGGAAACTAGCCCTTAACAGCTCCGCTGTGAAAGGGACAAGCGCTGGCGGGATTCAAACCCCAGCCAGCGGCGTGGGAGTCGAGCACGTTGCTGAATCAGTTATGCGCACGCGGCAATATTATGTTGGATAATAAAAGCTAGGCAGAGCGACCTTATACATTACTTTTTTTGCGGCCTGTTTCTAGAGCAATGTGAAAGTGCACATACAGTGTATCATAAGTGCTCATTAGCGCTCGTCTTGTTCGCCTTCCTGTTTTACTTTTGTCAATTATTGGCTTTAATGTTATAAGTCATGAAGTTACTCGCCCGATTTGCCACTATAGTACAGTATATCAGTCTGATCTGCCAAAAAGATGATGCCCATTGCTAGAACTTGTCCCGATGGAACCCGTCTAGGAGGAGTATGTAGGAGTTGTAGTTGAAATGGAAGGGTTACGTGTATACTTATCTGATTTACACTGTTGAAGTGAATTTTGTTTACAAAACTGGAGAAATTCGTTTGCAATACAGGAACTAGTGAACCATTCTAGTTTTATGGAGAATGTCTCTGATGATGGTGATGGTCTGATGACACTCTTTAGGCTACCTTTAAACTTACAGCGCATAATATGTTGATCTGACAATGCCGTTGGCAAGCTCAGTAATAAAGCTTTCAATGCAAATTTATTAAGCTTGAACCCCAAATATTTGCAGCAACAGGCTGTGCGGTCTAGCTTCATGCGGGTTGTTTCGGAGGCCGGTTTTTTAACAACAAGGTTAAGCGAAGCTAACGAACTAGTGTATATAGTGCAGTAAATATTATGCATTTAATTTTCCATATTTTGCACTCACTCTCGACTAGCTTACTTCATAGTACAGCGCACCCGATGTCGCCCTGTCAAAGCCATCGACAAGCTCGGTAATGAGCTGCTTCATCTCTCACAGTGCAAGCTTGCTAAGGTGGACACACTTTTCAAATCGAACAGTATTATAAACTGCATGTATGGCAAGTTCTACATATATGGGAATATTTCTTGGCATGTCGAATGTTTTATTCTACAAGTCACTCTCAATATCTAAATATCAAAAATAAAAAAAAAAGAAACCATGAATGTCGTTCATCCGCTCCCTTGGTTCCTCTGTGGCGTACTGGTGTAAACGGCGAGGTTTCGCCGGCGAAGTCACGCTTTCGTGAAGTGGCCGTTTCGCGCTGAGCGTCGGCTGAACTCGGCCGTGCACCCGCTCCGGAGTTTCCCCAGACGTGCTGTGCGGCCAAGTGGCCAGGCCTGCACCGACGCACCTCGCCGGGCCATTGCTTGCGCTGCTCCGCCCTACAGAGGGCTTCCCTGGTGGTGTACCTTGGAACAACGACGCACGAGAGCCAATGGGAGCCTCGTTCCGTGATGACGCGCGCCAGCCAAGGGAGCCTATCAATCAGGCTTCTGCAACAGACGATATTGGGACAGTGGAAGGTGCCGTTTGGCGCTGCTTCACAGCAGATGACCTTGGTTCGCTCCATGGTCTCCAGTTAATGCTGTCGCATTAAAAAATATTAAATTAACTGACCTGTGATTGTGAATGAGTTCTGTAATCAATAAAACCTTTTGTGGATTGATTGAAGCCTGAGGATTTCTCACCATTCATGCAACGGTCAATAAATGTTGATTTTTTTTCTGATCAGTATGATGCAAAGTCTATTTGTGACTAGGTGATTTTACTAACACAAGAATCCACAGGGCAAAAACACCGGTTTCTGTTTCAATTTACTTTATTTGGCTGCTGTTGTTGTCCGACAAAGCAGCACCCTTGCACCCAATGAGGGGTTCAAAGAGTCTTAAATGTTAACATGCCAGCAATCACGTAACTCGCATGCTAATCAGAAATAGATTGCGATGTGGCTTGCGATTAGAACCACGAGATTAGGGAAGATACCAATCATTAAAAGCAAGGGAGATCAGATGGAAAGGACTGGTAGCATTTAAAAGGCAAGTTTATTTCTGATTATGAATGTGTGAACTGTGACATTTCCACTGGCATAATTTTTATGCAAAGCGATAAATATGCATTTTACTACTTTTCATACTGTGCATGGCGAGTACCTCTTACTAAATAGCAAAATATGATCGATCTTAAGACATGATAAATGAATGTAAAGAAAATTAATGACATGTCAGGTAACTTCTTGTCCCTTAAGAAGTTAAGATCCTGGACGTCACTATTGCAATGCAACAAAATTCTGTCAAAATTTTGAATTGGTCCACTTCCAGAAAAACAAATCTGTTAAAAATGTTGAAGATTTGGAAGGTGGCAACGACGACAATAAATATCGAATCTTAAATCTCGACTATCTTTGGGATCCAGGATGCTTTTCAGAACTATCGGAGGAAGTGTTGTGTATATAGTTTGTGTTGTTGTCAGCTACCTCCAGAAATACCTCAAGTGCACAGAATGTGTCATTGCATTTACGGCAGCATCTCAGAGGGGTTCTACCCCTATGTACTCACTTTTGGAGAAAAGGTCAGCAGAAGACTTGCCATCTCCATCTACGGATGTCGTGGAAGTTTGCTAAGAATGCGAGAAAAACCTCCGCACTGCGCTAATGCACTCTTCAATTGCATCGAAGAAGTTTATTGAGAAGATGGTTGTAAACATCCTCAAAGGCTTCATAGGCAATGACTTTTTCAGTGCACCGAATGAACACATGCACGAAAATGTGCCGATGAAAAACCATGTCTTCTACCTCATGCCGTTGGTTGCATAGAAGTACCTGGATTTCAGACTGCAAATCTTAAATAGGATGTCAACAGAAGCACTCCGCTAGAAACAAAGTGTGGCAAAGGTATACCAAACTAACCAAGTTTAAAGATGAGTAACTTTATGGTGCACCGAGTGCATAGGCCATCCTGTAAGCTAGTAGTCAACATCATAAACGTTTTTAACCAATTACCCCATACATGATAGTCAATGTTACGTATTTTGAAAACTTTATCAGAAAAAAATAAGATTGGTTAGGCTATTACCTGTGAGCTCACATTTCATTTTTATGTGTTGGCTTTCGGATGATGACTGGCTAATGACGGATAGGAGGGACATCTCAGTGCTGAATGGCTTTTCCACAGGCTGGGTGGCCAATGTGTCGATATAACAGAGGTGGCATTGCGAAAACCGCCTATTCGCTTTAACGTCAAAGTAGCGCCGATTAGTCGAATTTTGGAGCGACTGCAGAGCCTTGGGATCTCAAAACGTGAGAATGTCTTCGACTTAGATACTACCTGTACGAGAAACAGAACAATAACTTCCTCAACTGCGTGTGTGGCGTTTTTCTGATCAAAACACTGGAAGGTCTGTTGTGGTTGATTTGAATAAACTTTAGAAACAGGGGCAGTTTTGGTGTGAGTTTCACTTGCAGAGCAGTAAAAATATTGATGAAATTGTATTTGTCAAAAATGAAATAAATAAAAATGTTTGCAAAGTAAATATGCATGAGTTTTTAGTGTTCAGTCTCTTTTCATCTTTTTTACTCGGGAATGTTATTAAAGGGCCCCTGAAAAAAAAAGTTCTTCTAAACAGTCTGGTTGGGACACGCGTGTCAAGAAATAAATTTTACGCGAAAAAAGTTTCTAGAGCAATATTGACGGTGAGAGATTTATTTGAAATTCTGCGCGCGAAGTCCATGACGTCACGGGTCATTCCGGAATGACCATCTCGGTCGTGAAGGTGAAGCCGATCCACCTCTCCTCCACGCGCCGGTAATGCTGAGAGAGAAAACAAGTAAAAAAGAGGTGAGTGCAAACTAAATCGCGTCTCACGCCGTCAATATTGCTCTAAAAATGTTTTTTGTTGCGTAAAATAAATTTTTTCCCCGCGCGTGTCCCATCCAGACTATTAAAAAACATTTTTTTCTTTTTGTGGGTTCTTTAAGCTATATGAGCTTCTTAAATAAATTTATCCTTGATATATGCTGCAATCGTATCAGATTTAAGTAAAACGCACAGAGAAAGAAAAGTGACCGATGATATCACTGTGTAATAAAATGGAAATTATAACTGCTAACTTGACATTGCCACGAGGAAGAAGACGAGCTTAAAGTTACGTTATGAAATTTATAACTCTAAAACCAGCAAGATATTGCAATAATTTTGTCTTGAGTTTATGTTTCTGTTTCCAAAAAAAGTAGCCAAATTCCACGATGCCTAGAAGAAAGAAAGCAGTCGTTGAACGTAGATATGCACTTGAACGTCATTCGCAAATTCGAAGTACTTGGACGTCTCAAAAAGTCATAACAGGAGTGAATCAGCAATTTTTATTCGCGGAATATAGGCAGATTAAATTAAATCAAGTAACTCTTAAACGTCAATGAATGTCGTTTGATTCAGTTTGCTGACCACTTTTATAAAACATGTTCATAAACTAACACACTAGTTATATCTTCGATTAAATCGGTGTGCACCAGGAATAAATTAGAGGAAACTGGTATTGAAAGCAGTAGCAGTGCCATTTAGTCAGTTGAAAACTTGTAGTTCCACGGGGAAACGAGAAATGGAGCACAGGTCACTGAAATCAGAAAAGTTGATTTTATTTTGTGGCGAACACGCTTTTGCCGTTGCCTAAGGGCCGATGGTGACATCCGATTGTATCAAAGTTGAATAACACGGTCTTTGTAAGATGTTGTTAGGAGTGCTTGCTGTTTGTTCACGTGGTAGGGCCAGATAAGCATACCAACACGGTCTTGTGATGACTTGGTTAAGCCCTCTTATGATATGCTGGTATGTTGTCGAAAATATAATCATTCGACAGAAACAAACCCATCTGATACGTACCGAAGCTATAATTATTCTTGTAGCGCTAACTTTGGCAATACCAACAAGACATTCAAGGCCTAGTTGCAAGAAACCTAGTTCGGACAAAATCGAAAATTGGGTACATCCTAGCTGCATTATTTCTTCGCAATATGTATCAGATTGTTTGACGTGGAGTTATATGAAGAAAAATATAGAATAAACCATGCGAACAAAGGTTCTTGGAAAGAAGTAGGAGGCGTACTCTTTATATTAGGCCGATAGGCATTCTATTTTTGGCAGTTTCTTTGCTTCTTCGTGGAATTGTTTCGGCCGATAAATTTGAAAAGGAGTTCATCGCTAAACCTGCATACAAAACAGCAACAACAAATTTCCTGAAAAAAAAAAAAAAAAGTGCCCCAAGCGGATGATAAACCATGGAGGAAACTTTATATCAAAGTCGGAGCTTGATTGAGAGACTTCGCTTTCTCGTTTTTTTGCTTTTTTTAGTTAGAGTCAAACTCCTTTGTTAAAAATTCACCCAGGAATGTTCCGTTCTCCAATCGCTACATAAAGTTATAAAACATAACGCAATTAATGGTATATTGCGAGAGTTTCTAACGCAACTGAGTATGCGCAACAGGAATGCCCAAGTTCTCCAGTGAAGTACACCAAATACTTAAGATATTGCCGTTCTAGACTAGCTAATTTTGAGTATCAATATTCGCAAAAAGACCTATCTGGGACTTGACCTTTTCTTGTGGGAAAAGTAAAAACACAAAAGCTCTACTTTTATTTCTTAAACAATCCCGTCTTTAAAACATGCTCTAAGACATATGTCAGTGCGACTATGTACAATAGAGTTCTGCTTAAACATTTCTTCACATTTTGCACCTATTTATCTTTTACTCTACCTGAGCGATGAGCTCTCCGTTTTTTGTATGGCTTTATTTTATTTTATTAGTCATTTTTTCGATGTGGAAAACCAAGTATAAAGAAATTGCTGACCTTATCATTTAATAAAAAAAAAACACCTATTTCCAATCAAAGCATCCCAGAATTTTGAAACATAAAGATTGTTTTCCAAAACAACGGATATATTGGCTAGTGTACTGCTTAGGCAGCTGCTACGATTCTGAAGTATTTGTCAAAACTATCAAGAAACTGCAGACTGATAAAAAACAGAAACGTTACAAGAATGGAATTTATTTACTGTAGTAACCCACGGCTGGAAACATGGACATGTCAATATACGTGGGCACCATAGGGGTTATAAATCTTAGACTGCGCTCGATTCATGAAATTATCGTCTGAATTGCAAGACGAGCAGATCGTGCACACCTATACTTCCTCGCATCAGGTGTAAGTTACCAATCTGAGCATAAGCTCTGATTCTCCCCTTTCAAAACATCGTAATAATTGAACAGCTGGGAGCAAAGTCCAGTTCCAGTCAAACATTCGATCGAAAGGGGAATAGCCGAAGCAGGCTTGGAGAAAGCGCATGTCAAACTGCTGTCGCCATCTGGAGGACGAATTCAAAAGTAACTGGGCGAGGTCATAACCCCCGAGATCCCGAAGCGCGCGCGCGAAGGCTTCTCCGGCCGTTCAATTCGAGTCGCTCCCCCGCAGTTCGAGTGTAATTGCGCTAACTCCGTCGCTCGCCGCGAGGAGGTGATGTCTACCCAGTCATAACAGAGGAGCGAGCCGTCAGCGTCGCAGGTAAAGATCGGCACTGTACGGGCCAGACCGAGGGCCACGGGCCGACCGGGCCCGCGGGCCGGGCTCGGGGCTTTACGGCTATATTCATGAAGGGCCCGGGCCGGGTACGGGCCTTGCATTAAAGTCTATAAATTGGTGGGAGGTGGGGCAAAGCGGGCCAAGCCAACCATTACTTTCTTTTTAGCGGCATGTTCTTCGGAAGCTTGTTCGGGGGTTGGAAGAGGAACCACAGTGGGGGATTAACAGATGCTGAAGCATGTGTGTGTGCGTGCATGTTTTTGTACGGTTCGGTGAGTGCAGCGAATGCTCTTCCAGAGGACTAGCGGCACGGCGTTCCTTTTCGTTCCCGGCGGCGCCGCCATCATACCACCACCTCTTCCTAGAACACGCAGACAAACGCGCTTACACGATGCGCCCCCTCGCTGGCGTAAACCATCTATACGTACGAGTGCTTGCATCCCCAATATGGGTGAAGAGGTTTCGCCTGAGGGGTACTTTTCCTAAACAATTTCTCGCAAACAGCTGACAAAACAACGATTTCTTTTTGTTTCTTTTTAAGGGTTTTGCGCGGCGAGAGTGCCCAAGTTAGAACTTTGTCCGTCTTCTCTCCAAACTCGTCGCGACGTTTGCCTCCCTCTTCAACTGTGGCACGTGGTTTTATTTCGGTTTCCCGACGTTAACTCAATGTGCACCATCGAGGTTTGGGACTAAAACAACCCCCGCTGTAGAGTTTTCGTTTTTATAGGGTGTATATTGCGATACGCACGTAAAAGCGTTTTGTTTTTCACCAACATGAATCACTCCTTTTAAAAAAGAAAGTATTTTGCCTGATCCCCATAAATTAACCTTCCTGTGAACTGTACGAGAATCTAGTTTTATTACAAATCTTGGCTACGGGAGTCTTCCTAAAGAAACAAGTAAGCAAGCTGCACGGGGAGTTTAATTGACGGCATTAAACAAAAATCATTAAGCTTATTTTTCAGGTCTCCGCGGCTGAAAGTATAACGGAAAACGTCAAAGAGTAGTAAGTTGGGCGAGTTGGTAAACGTTGAACATGGTTAAAATCCTCGTCTCTTTGTCCGCGATTTTAACCATGTTCAACGAAAAACGTCTCTTGAATTCGCAGCTCCTTCTGTGAACCCAATGTTTGAAAATAAATTATCAGGACATCGGTATGGTATATATTCGTGATAAAAACTTTACACTTGGAAATAAATTAAGCGTAAAAAGCGTCAACACGCAAGATGAGCAGAAACAGGTGAATATTTTATTTTTTTACCCCTGCGTTTTTTTTTCAAGACTGCGATGTCGAACAATCACTGTGCGACCCGTGCTGCGACTGACGATGACACGGCTTTTATCTGCTTCTAATCTACTCTTCCCTTCTCTTCGTTATTGCGTTCTTTCTTTCGTTCATTAACAGGTCAAGCTGTTAAAAGGAGGCAGAGCCTACGAATAAACGTCCCGTCTGCCCGAGATGTTGTCCGAGTCATTTCAGTGGCGTCAAATAAATGGCTTTCATGAGTTTACGTACCCTAAACTAGCGGACCACACTTGCGGATTGTTTGCGCCGCTGATGCTGACTGCTTGGATGGCCAGCCATGGCCGTGTTTCTAAGCCCACCGCAGTTCAGGGAGACCGTGGACAAGTGGGACGCGTACAAGTAGCGGCAGGAAGCCTTCTTTGAGAAGAACGGCGTGAGCGACATAAAGAAGAAGCGAGCCTTCTTGGTGGCAGTATTGAACACCCGCACGTTTGAGGTGTTGAGCATTTGGTGCGCCCCAGGGAAGTTTAACGACGTCGAATACGCAGAAGTGACGCAATTGCTTCAGGAGCACTACTAACCGAAGACGAACGAAATTACCCAGTCGTACAAGTTTTTTTTTTTTTTTTTTTTTACGTGGAATTAGGAGTTGGACGAAACAGTAAAGGATCTCATCGTGGCGGTTCGGCAGTTGGCAGACCCTTGCAACGTCTGGAGCTCGGTACATCGGATGTTGCGTGACCACATCGTCTGCGGAATACGGGACCCTGGCGTGCGAAGAAACATACTCACGAAGACGTAGTTGACACTACCGTAAATTGAAGGAATCTCCCTGGCTCCAGAGATGGCCAAGATCAACGTGCAGCAGATGACCCTTCAAACGAAGCAGGGGGAGGAGGACAACGCGGTTCCTCCGCTCAACGGCCGAACAACAGAACGCCCAGGAAGAGAGAATCAACCGAGCGCTTGGAAGAGCGGCAGAGAGCCCTGCCGAAGATGAAGAGAAAACAATCACGAAGCAAGATAGTCCAAGTTTCGCAACGCTTGATGTTTCCGCTGTAGGGTGATTCCACGTCAATTCCTACAATGATGGTCCGGGTCATAACTTCGATATTTTTATTAAATATAGATATGAAAACCATGTTGTTGGGAGGAACATTTAGCTATATATGAACGCCGTACCAATTTGTTTCACTGAGACACAAAATAAATAAGCTCGAGGTCTAGAAAATTATACATTTCTCCACGCTAATTTGCGCCGTCGCCATTTTCTCATCGAAGCTTTCATATCGCCGTAGCTGTTTAATGCATTTTACAAAAAGCTTTGCGATACATACACAGAAAATTAAGAATATTAATAAAATATTTTATGAAGAAAATTAATAAATGAAATACATCATAAAACGCGTTTTAGAGAGATTTCCACAATATTTTTGCAAATAAACCATATTTTATAATACTTAACAAGACATATCCAAATGCAGCTCTCTAAATTATCTTTACGAATATTTGAAAAAAATTGCATACTCTTAACTGCCTTCCTTATTCTTATTAAGGCGGAAATGCAGCTGATTTCTGAAAAAGTTGCTTAACTGCGCGTCAACATAAAACCAAAAAGAAGAAAACTATTGTTTTTTTTTTAACTTCTCTTGGCACTTTGGATTGTCTTGAACTCACTTGTGATGGCAAAACATTGAGTAACATCTGACCTCGAAACGGGAAAAGCTACGACAAACCTCCACTCAGAGCGAGTCGACGTCTTCTTTATATCGGCTTTGCCGCATAGCGTCACCTTCATGGAAGCGTCAAAAGCCGTAAAGCGGGATCTGTCGTAGAGAGTCGGAAGTTCTGCTGTTCCAAGCGTTGCTTTATCATTGTGTGATCATATCTCTCTCACTCCCCCCCCCCCCCCCCCCCCCCCTTCCCGCTTTCTTTCCCACCTCCTTAAGGGGGACGTGCAATAATATTTAGGCGTCAAACGTTTTTGCAATTTCCTCATCTCTTGGGGCTCGGGCAAGCCAGCGGGCACGGAGAGAGTAAGTAAATATCAGTTCGTCATATTTTATCCAGACAACGCAAAACCTCTTCCACCTACGGGGCGACCCGCGGTGCCGAAAGCGCGCTATGTGTGACGTCTTTGGTCCGGGGCTTACTACTGGTCAGAGCCGCTAAAGGCTTCCTTTTAGTCGAAATTCAAAATATAAGTTGCGCCGAACCGCTTCAATTATTTATAAAAGTAGTTTTTGTTCAGAAAGGAAACAAATGCAGTTTAGGAAGTACGGAAACAAGAAATGACCCGTCGACACACCCGCCACCAGTCGGTGGAAAAGGTGCCGCATACTAGAAAGGTGTAGTGGGATCAGGAAACAACGAGCGGCGAGCGTAGAAAGGTCCAGGATCAACGAGGTAGAGGGGCTTAGAGTGATAAACCGGAAGTTCGGAAGTGGCACCCCCCCGGTTGCCGCCATATTTTACGCAAATGTGACCACTCGTCACGTGACCTCCCAAGAGCCGTGACGTCACAGGTAAGATGGCAGCGCCCAGAGCTGGCGGATGCGAGTTTGTTCGGTGCGCGGTAGCCGTGATGTGCAGCTGCTTTCCGACGACTTCGGGCTTCTTCGTGCTCGCTGGCGCAGGTATAATGTGAAAATATGAAGGAATGAGACTTTATACCGTTTTTGCGCAAGATCGCTCTGGATCATCTGAATATTAACGCCTGTGAGACAGCATCAGCTCTGCATCGCCGTACCGGTGCTTGGATTCCGGGATGTGTCCGAGGATCGATAGAACTTTGAGTGCTTTTAACATGACATTTTCGCATTCTCTTAGCTTTGTTTGAACGTTGAAATATCTGAGAATCTACGCGAAATGTATACGTCGCGTTAGGGCCTAAGGGAAGTTGTTTCAGCCCTCCGTCACCGAACAACCATAGCAACTTTTAGCGAGGAAGCTCCTGCGATTTTAACCTTTTGTGCTAATCCACGATTCTGCATTCGATCGCTTTTCTTCCTTTTTTTTTCTGTGTGTGTGAGTGCGAAGTGCACCCTTATTTTCAGCTACGAGGTTGGCGTTTTATTGAGTATGGGGAAGAATAAATCGTTGCAGGCACCTGCTTCAAAGCTATTCGACTTGCTATAAGAACTGTTTTGGTGCATGCATAGATTAACTGCGCATTTTTTCTGTTTTGTAGGATTTATTTCAGCTATACTCTTTTCCATCAAGAGTGCATTGTATTAGTCGGTCAATTATTTAATTGTTCTAATTACCTGGATAAGATGATTCATATTTGTGTTCATCCCTTGCCTGGAGAGCAGTCTTGTTGAAAAATGTTGACTACCATTCCTTTCGGTCTCTTCAATAGACTCTTTTTAAAAGTGTGGGCTGTCTATACTTCGCATCACCGTAACTTGGAAAAGGCCAACCGCCACAGCCCCCTCGAGCCAGTCAGAGAGACGGAGCGAAGGTGTGTGACAAATCTGTGCAGACGAGCACTCTGGTGATATGCTGTCATGTGCCTCTCTCCAATGTGTGTATTGACTCACCGAGACCGTAGCCTTTGCCGTCTGCCAAATTCTGATGAAACAAATTACAGTAGCTACTACTGTAATTACCCCAGGCTTTCATACTTTGGGCATTTGTTCGACAAGAATGTTATGTCCGCCATCCCTGTGAATTCGGCTCAGCACCTAATGGACTCGAATGCTGCATTAGCGTTCGACCTGAACTGGGGCCCATTCGTGTGCTTTACGCCGAAAAAAATGGTGACAGTTGTGTTGCTTGATAAGGTTCTGCAAAGGGTCTATTGTGTCATACATATAGGAAGTGTCATGCTATATAACAATGCATCAACACATACTATTAAACTATATGCTCAGAGGTGTGTTTGTTTTTCCAATTAACAAGTTACAGCAGTGTGCTTTAATGCTATTATCATGTGTGTAGTTTTAAGTATCCTCTCTGCAATGCCTACGAAGGCCCCTGGAAGGAATAAATTAATAAATAACATTTTCACATCACTGGAGTTGGTTTTCGTTTGCACCACATGTTCAGGAAAGGTTGCTTGCAAGAAGTCTGCCGAAGCGAGTGTCCTCGTAAGGTCCAGAGCGTGCAATGGACACAATTCTCGGTGTGTAGACTCTCAAGGCATGAAGGCAAGCGGAAATATGTTTATCTGGTTAGTGTATCAAATATGTTTATTTCCACTTGATTACATAATTATTGATTCTTAGTAAATCGTTCCATAACGAGTTCTTTCTGCGACAGTCTCGTGTCAGGCGTTCAGTCGTAGTACCTGTGGACCTTGTTGTCGGATGACGCTCCTGGCACGTCGGTGTTCAGTTTGGTCGAGTGGCAACTTTGACCGACTGATGCTGTCTTGTAATCATACGTCATGTGCACTGAAGCTGCAGGGCTGGCTTCTAATCCGAAAATTTTCCTGGTAGTTTTCGGCATCAATGTAGCAAGCTCGGGCATGTATTGCTTACGTGGCTGTGCCTTTTGCTGTACCGTTGACTTGAAAGCTGGCAACAATTTTTGTTTGCTATCCAAGTCTGGTGATGCTGGCAGTTCACTTTTGAGAGCAACCAACCATTCTATTCCTTCAAGTCACTCAGGGGCATTCTCCCTCAAAGCATTCTCCCTCAAAGTTGGAAATTGTGTGCTTCGTGGAGTGGACACAGAAAATTGGTGTCAGCAAATTTTTAGGTATTGTCCTTGGACGACAACCGACACCAAATCCACTGTCACTGCATCGCCGCTCACCTGCTTTGTCGTGCTTACCTCTTGTTGAGGTGATGGACATGAGGAGCTTTGGGGTAATCAGGGATACAGAATCTTCGATTCAGCACCTTCGGCATCAGGGACAAAGGTCGCCGAAGGTAATCCTTAATCTCCTGTGGTCGCTCCTCGAGACGTAATCGAGGGTCGTTTGGCACGAACCCTCGCCGACCAATTCATTGGTACGGGCTGCTTTGGTAGACATGGTCGGCTTCATGCAGTGGTAGCAAAGTGGTTTTCAATCGCACATTCGCATCACCTACGTTTTCCTCGGTGTACTTTGTTAAACACAGTCCTACACACGATGTCGGGAATGCTTCGGCGTTAGAGTGTCTCATTGAATTGGCATTGAATACTAAGGGGCAGCTGGTGGCGGTCGTCGTGCCATTGTGGCGTAAGTTGCCCTTGGTTTGTCAGATGCCGCTTCACTCGCAGAAGTCTCGGTTGAAATACCTGTCAAACTTGTTCCGAAACAATCTCGGCAATCAAAATAAAAGCCAGGCAACTGATGGCAGGAAGTAGCTTCTTGATCTCCTCCCAGACAACGTCGTGGGTGATGTCGTGGATGCCTGGGAGGCTGGCGTCGAAGTAGTAGCTGGACAACTCGAGTGTCGAGACGCCGGGAAGTTGTTCATAGTGGCAGGCTGGGGCATGCAGTGCACATTCCACGTTGGAAGCCTCAGTGATATGAACACTTCGACTGTTGTTGGGGGGTTGCGGACAAGGCTGCCGAAGGCGTTGTCCCTCACGTGAGGCGCATGCGATTCTTAGGTTCTTGTCTTCTGTAGCATCAAGGTCGGCGTGGGCGTGGGCGCTCGATCAAGCGCAAAACATCCTCCACGAGTGCGGTGGCGCTCTCATTGGGGCAGTGTCCTGGACAGAATTAAGAATGCGGCTCTCTTTCGTTGATGTTGGCTGACGGATGCGCGCTTCAGCTTGATCTTGCAAACTTCCCATGACGTTAAGGAGGATCCATGGTTCTCAGACCAGCGCCGGCAGTTGCTTCCACGAGAAGTATAGGTTCTGCAGGAGCTGGTTGTCTGTCCACCCAATGTGGCGGGCGACACTGTCATATTGTTCAATCCAGTCCTTGACGTCTTCATACAGCTTGCGTGAAAAAGCGTCGGAGTGTGATTTGCGACGGGCATGCAAACAATGGTGGGAGGGGACATGGTTTGCTGCTACAGGTTTGTCATTGTTGGCTTAGTCAGCTTCGGATTTTCTGACAGGAGACCGAATTCCGGTGGTTTTTCCTGGTAGCAGCAACTGGCTCGGATTTCAGGTGCTTCGTGGTGTATTTCCGAGGTTACTCCTTGTGGTACTCGGTCGTCTTGCGGATGTTCTGCCAGGCTCGGGTCAGGACTTTGCCTACGGCTCGACAGGGGTATAAGACGCATGATAGTCCGCCAGCCGTGTCCCATTATCGGGTAACTCGGCTGAAGAGCCGCCGGGTTCACACAGAGTGAAGGGCTACGGGTAAAGTGCCCAGCACCTCCACCTGAACATACGATTACAGCTGAGCATGACCTGCAGTGTCCCAGAATAGTGAATATTGATAGAAGATAGGACTGGAACAAGGATCCGTGAAAGTATAACAAAACTAGCAAAAGAGAATCAATCCTGACCACTGAAGAAGCTGCATTGCTTTAGTGGCATTCTGTCCGAATAAATCCTCTCCTTCGGGGTTTGGCGACTGCCGTGGACGAACTGAACTGAAATGGATGTGGGACCACTTTTCTGGTAATGAGCCACTGCAGACTGTTGCCACAAAGCGGCGTGAGCTGGGTACGTAACACGCCCGGTGAAATGTCCGGACAGCTTGCAATTCGCGTAACGAGTGTGGATGAAACGTTTGTGTTGACGAAACGTGCGATAGACCAGTGGGATCAATACCAACTGCAACACCTGTGCTCCGTGAAAGTGCACGTCTACGCCGGAACAATTTCGGAAGCAGCACAGCATCACCTAAAGCATGGCACAGGAACTACCAGCTTGAAGGCAGCTCTTCGGTGCGCCGCACACCTGTGCTCCGTGAAAGTGCACTTCTACGCCGGAACAATTTGTAAGCAGCACAGCATCATTCAGCAGGGCACGGGAACTACCAGCTTCAAGGCAGCCTTCCGGTGCGCCGCACAACCGAAGTGAGCCCTCGGTCATTTGATCGAAGCTGCACCGCGATTGCACACCGCCAAGCACGACTCACGCAATTTCCGTCGCTAAACTGTGTATCCAAATATATTGCACACGCTTCACTGCAAACCTCGAAGATTCCGATGGTCAACGAGAGCACAGAAACGTCGCCTTAAATTTTATCCTAGCGGTATCCGAATCAATCCGAGGTCCGAGCAACGTAGTTCAGATTGTCTCTTCCGTGGCAATATCCCGGTCGGTCACCAGCGAAATGCGCACCGTTTCTCCGTATTTTCACGTTATACCTACGTCAAACACCACGCTGAACTCTGAACTCGCTTTCGACCGGCCTCATATGACGGCTTCCGCGTCTGAAATCAACTCGCCGAGACGAACGACAACCAACAAAGCATCCGACAAGCTCCGGCCCAGCTGGGGCCAGCCGCTTCATGGGCGCTGCCATCTTTCCTGTGACGTCACGTATTTGGTTTGGTCATGTGACGTGTGGTCAAATTTGCGTACAATGGCAGCCTCCTTATGGGGGTCACTTTCGAGTGCAGACCGGAACCCCGGTTTATCGCTCTAAGCCCCTCTACCTCGTTGTCCAGGATGTACGCGGCGGCGCTGCGGTCGTATGGAGTGGAGGATCCGAGCGGTTCCGAGCGTTCTTAATTCTTTCGGCAAGCAGCTTTGGCTTGCGGTTTGGCCGTGTTGCGGTAGGGCAGCGCGAAGTGGCTCCCGTTCTGAACTGATCTTTACCCCATGTTTGCTGTCGTTTGGGGCCAATGAGCGTCATGCCGAATTAGTGTTTAATCGCGCAGCAAATGCAATGCGAGCCGCCCTTTATGCCCGCTTCATGCAGCCTATCCAGAACATGCTTTAGTGGCGCAATCTCGAGCCGTCGACACGGAGTGCTGCAGCCGTGAGCGCTCGCTGAGCTCACTACCGTCCTCTAGTTCACGGCCACTCAAGCGACCAAGGACGTCATGAAGGAGGTTACTTTTGCTTGTTTTGTAATTTAAATTTGCCTATAACTTTGTAAAATAAACCGAAATTCTAGAAAAGTTTCATTAAGTTACTACGTTCAGTGTGTTCAAGGTCGGTGCAAATTAAGAGCCAGCAAAAAAATCCTTGAAGGACCCCTTTAATTACGAACAAGAAACGTCACTGTTGGCGGCAGTTACGAGTCGCAAGCACTTAACGTTACCTTGAAACCCAAAGCTAAATACGAGAAAAGCCAATTACAGGAAAATAACGCGAGAGTAGTTGTAAAAAGAAAAAGGAAGTAGTCCAGTTGGTTAGGAAACATTGCAATCTAAACCCTGAGAGCAGGAAAAATAAATAACGGACAATGCGAAACGAGATCTCTAACGCAGCTGAGCTTATTCACAAGAAAGACTACAATAAATGCATGTCCACACAAAAAGAAAAAAAAAAGGTAGACAAAGACATGTGACCGGGAACACCTGACCGAACCTGGCCTGACAAATCCCTCCATGGTTAAGGATAGCAACGGCACCTCTTCCAAGGACCTAAACAAATGAGTTTCACCACGCTATGTGAACCGACCAAGACAGAATCCCTAATTCCCCCTCTCCCATTTTAGTGCCGTAACCCCCTTTCCCAACACACACACACACACGCACGCACAGACACACACATGCACGCGCACACACGCACAAACACACGCACGCACGCACGCACACGCGCACGCACACACACGCACGCACACACACACATAGACTACACTTCAAAACAGAAAAACCAAAAACATTAGTATAAAGAGAACTTTCACAGGGTTATTCAAAACAAAAGACGGCCGACTAACGCTATGCTTACAGGAGACTTGGTGCTTTTGGTGCTCAATAAGTGGAACTACAAACAAACAACATTAGCTTAACCATGCGCGACGCACTAATTGTATCTACGAGAGAAGACAGAAGTTGATAAACAAAAGGCCAGTTTCTTCCGGAACTTTGACCGGAAGTTCCTAGCCGAGAGAGGAATTCAGAACCTCTCGAATAGCGAAAAAATCGTGAGGGTGCAGCCGAGCTGGTGAATATTAACCATGTTGAATTAACCTGAGACTGCGGTAGCAAAGAAACATCAAAACGTAGAAGGGACAGAAAATAGATAGGACGGCGTCTCAAACTCAGATAACTGGTTTATTTAGTCTACTTTCTTATATAGTCTCAATCTCCAAGGTCATTTCCACAGACACAAAACACCAAAAGGACGAAATTTATACAGTTCAAGCGCCACAGTCTTCACCACACAATGCAAGAACGTTGACAACCTTTACAGGTCGACGCGATAAGGCAACATCCATCGACCTTCAAACTTGAACAAAAGAATCTCTTCCCCTCTCATTCCAAACACAGCTCATACCTTTGAATCATAACTCGCCCTCTCCACATAAAAAAAGAAAAAAAAAAACACACACGCGCACACTAAAAAGGTAGGTGGGCCAATACATTCAAGAATCATTAAAACTTTTGTTTGGGCTAGTTGGTCGATGTAGGTATAAGGTTTAAAAGCGCAAACAGACAGGGACAATAGAAAATAACACAAACGACAGGGACTAGGCGCTACTCTCAACTGATTTTATTGCAAGACCGTTCATCTCTTTTATAGACAACTCATCCACCGTTTACATTTCAAACAACTCCAGCAGCCAATAAAACACCTTACAAACACCCATCGAGATAGGTCACTTCTTTATCTAGTAGGCTAACAGATGGCGCACTGATGCACTTGTCAGTCTTCTTTTTAATAAAGAAAGCCTCTATAATCTCCCGCTCTGTTTTTTCTTTCGCTTTTTTCAAGAACGTTGTTGACTCCAAAATCGGCTCGCAACCACAACGCTTGCAATGCTCCGACAGATGAACCCCCGAATTGTTGCGTACAGATAGTTTGTGCTCTCTTGCCCTGTCATTGAAACAGCGTCCTGTTTCTCCTATATAAATTTTCCCGCAACTAAGCGGTATTTCAAAGATGACGTTAGTAACACAGTCAGTACATTGGCTTGCATGCTTCTTGGAGCAGAGAACTTTCTTTTTTCTAGTCATCATTGGACAAATCTTAGCCAATTTGCAGGGCGCAGAAAAAACAATGTTAACATTGTATCTGCTGGCAATCTTTTTTATGTTGTGTGAGACTTTGTGCATGGTATGGAACGACATGCACACTTTTTTGTCTTTTTTTGTGATACTGCCATTCTGTTGGTTCTTTTGTTTGATTTTTTTTGAAGCAGGTTTTCACACACTAGAAAATAGCCATGAATTAAACCCTGCATTCCATAGCCGTTTAATCTGCATATCAAAGCTAGTCGACATTTGGTGATTACAACTTTTTGCAAAAACTGCCTGGAGGCAGGTTATAGCGATTCCCCTCTTAATGAGCTTAGACTGAGCACTGTGAAATGACACTAGGCTTTTTTTTGACCACGGTTTATACATCCAACAAAAATGGTCTCTAGAAAAATTTATCATAAGATCTAAGAATTGGATGCGCTTGTCATCTGGCATCTCCCAAGTGAACTTCATACCTCCTGAAGCCTCTGTGAAGGCTCTAACAACTTTCACAACAACTTCATCCAAATTAGTGTCAGTATTTAAAATTACGAGGAAATCGTCAACATACCTAAACGCCTTTACTATATGTAATTGCGCGAGACCTTCAGAGATCCGCTTGTCCAATGATGCTAAAAAAATGTCACATAAAACAGGGGCAACGGACGAACCAATACAAACACCAGATGTTTGTACAAAAAACTGCCCACTGACGTTAACAGCAGTAGAACCCAGATAGAATTCTAAAAGCTCTAAAAAATGTTCACTACTGATACCTGCAGAATTTTGAAATACTACCTCCCCCGATTCAGTGATCCTGTTCCTCGCAGCGTTCATTAATCCTTCGTGCGGAACAGAATAGTACAAGTCTTCAACATCAACTGAAAAAGCCGTGACTGCATTCTGTATCCCTCTCTTTAATCCTTGGGCGACTTCATCTGAGCTTCGTACCAGAAAAGGATCATCTACTGCAAGGGTGTAAAGGCCCGTTCACACTCTTGCGACCGACTTCGACCGAGTGCGCTAAAACTTCTTGAAACCTCTTAAACCACTTCGTTGCCATGGCAACCAAGGACGCCGAGGTCTGCGCTTCTGCGCTTAGCCGGTCGTACCTGTCGTAAGGAGTTGCAAGCGGCCCTCCGACGAACCAATAAGGAGTCGACAAAAAAAAAAAAAAGGAATGTGGCTCCTCCTACCTTTTTTCTTCATCCCGTCTGTCCCGACTCCCGTTCCTTCGAAGATGGCCGACGAGTTTAGTTCTTGTTTTGAGGTAGCACTTATTGAAAAAGTTGAGCAGTTCCCTTGGATATGGGATACATCCCGACACGATTATCGTGACAAGATAAAGCGGGAGAATTCCTGGAAGACCATCGGCAACCTCCTAAGTAAGTATCCATTCCTCAACGTTTGTTTTGAGAGAGGTACGTATAGCGAGCACGGCAGCTGGATCGCCGCGCCGAGCGTATTCCAGATTTTTACTGTGAATAGGTGACCAGAGATCAGCAAGCTAGTTCATGTGCACCGTTTCTTCAACGCGTGAAAACAGTGTATTAGCGCTACGGCACCTCTGCATGTGCGTATATTTGAGGCGCACGGGCAGCTACGTACTGTTGAGACACAGATGGCTGCGGTCGGTGACGCTCGCTGCGATCCTCCATCCTTTACTTTCACGGTCTGAATCGAAAGCTGGGCACAAATGCTCCCGCTGCTCGAGCGGCACACCTCTTATTGAAAGCTAGATCAGCTAGGCGCTCGAAGCCAGAGATTTCGGTAGCCGAATCCTATCGTCGATCGCCGAAGTCTATCGTACGCACGCAATGTAAGGGCATACTTTAAAACTGAAGCAAATAACAAACTAGCGATCGAGTGCGCTGTCAAGTGAATTGTCACGTCATTGTCGAATCGCTGTCGAATTGATACCTACACTGACCGAGAAGTTTTAACACGTGCTAGTATAAAGAAAACACTATTCTTGTAGAATATCTGTTCCGAGTTTTCCTGTACGTCACATGCTCATCAGAATTTCATCACGCACAAAAAGATGAAAAAAATTATAGTGCACTCTAGGTTAGCCGTAATAGTATTGGGAATCTGTTTCAAGGCAACTTGCCCGTTGCAGCAAGCTGCTTAACTTTTGTTGTTAAATCTGTGCCATGCTGTAGCATGCAACGAAAGGTTGTGTGTAGAGAATACCTGCATAGATGAAAAACTGATGGGCATTTGTTTTCTCGGGACACAAGTGTGGGCATTGTTTGAGCTGAAGCACCCATGAATGCCCGGTACCTTGAAGAGGCTATAAAAGACATACCTGAGGTACATTACAAAAAAGATTATCTTCATTTTAATAAACCATGGTAGTCGCGAGCAGTCTCATTAAGGAGGTAGCGCCATCTATCAATACAAGCGCCAAACCCGCCCGGCTATTCGACTTGGTCTGCGTCGCCGCCCGCCGTTGACCCTGGAAAGTTTCGTGGCCCTATTTTTTTACAGCAAGATAGCTACGCTTTCTAATTTCACAAGAAAAGACCGACCTGTGAAATACACTTTTGACAAAAAATTTAAATTACTACGTGCAGGCGTCGATTTTTACGATGTATCTTAGATCGAGCCTGGTGACTTGGGTCACCCTATTTAAAGCACTTGAGCCGGCTTACAAATGTTAAACAGTGAGTACATTCTAAACATAATTTATTGCCTCTGAGCCAGACTTAGTGCATGTTGAAAGATTTATGCGGTCCCCACATCATCAAGGAATAGCCAAACCTCCCCCAGAAATTTAGGGAAAATGAATAACGGACCCAGTGAATTCATATGGGAAGAAAATTAGTAAGTTTTTTATGACTTGTACCATGGTGACTCGAACTAAGACAAGTCTTCTTTCCTTTCGTTATGGGCTAGAATGTTTCTTCAAAAGGTAAATGCCTTAATTTGTAAATATTTGGTTTTTTGACTGCAGAGCGCAGTGCAGACGAATGCAAACGTGCATGGCAGGCCATACGAGGCAGGTATGGTCGGGAGGCCAGAAACTGTACGGGCCGAAGCGGGGCTGGCCGGGACGACATCCGGCAGCCAAGCTGACGCTCTGGAACTTGCTGAGCTTCCTCAAGCACCAGATCCACCCCAGAGCGTACTATGCATATTATATTATTAGACTATAAATAAACTTTAATTTCTTTTGCGAGCGTAACATGCTCATACTTCCTTTCAGCTCAAAAAAGTCACAAATGGCCTTGGAACAGGCAAATCTAGTGGTGGCACCCGAGGCAAGCGGGGGATTGTCGCCAGTGACACCTACAGGCAAGTTTCCTTTCAGGCGACATTCTGCTTTTTGTAGGCCCTACGCTAAAACCTCTAGTGCTCATTAGTCAAACAAAAGTTACGGAAAAAAATAGGGTGGTCGTACATACAGGGTCGCCAGTAAAGACTAACAGATTTGGCATGCCTTGCAAAATTCAAATTACAAACATACATGCTTAAAATTGGGCACACAAACATAATTTTGCGAGATGCTTTATGTCCTTTTTTTAGAGCTCAACTTGGAGGTGGTAAAATATTATAAATGGATAAAAAAAGGCAGCCTGCCCCACATGTCAGTACTTACAGCCGCAGCCTGTAGATCCAGTACTATGGGAGGTTAGCCTAGAGTGTACATTGGCAATGCTTCAATGTTGTAGTGGGACAATATTGTTGTTGCTGTATGACTGCTAGGCCGAGGAGTTTGCGTGTCAAAATTGTAAAGAGATTATAACTAAAAACATTTTGGACAGTAGCGTGAGCATATATTGAGTTCAAACCTCATTTGTCACAGACATATGTGTGTTGATTCATCTTGAGCATGTTGGGCAATCACACTGATGAAATATTTTGAATGCTTAATTTTTAAGCACAGCCTTTTAATTTGCAGAGCTCCTCATGAGAGCTTACACTTCTATTCCAGACCCAGATGGGTGTCCTGAGGCAACGGACAAGGAGATCCCCGACACGGACACCAGTGTAAGTCACAAGATCTTTATTTTAATTTCTGTACTTGCCAACAGGGCAAGTGTGTGGTGTTCCAATATTTTCAGATCAAAAGTTCAGCAATTCTGACTGCCACCTACACAGGAGTGCGGATACAGTATGCACATGAGTGCCACTGGTATTCACTGTTTAAAAAAAAACCTCGCTGTTAGAGAAAAATGACAGTTCAGCGAGTGCATGCTAGTTGCTCTGGGCAAGATTGTGCGTGCTAAATACAGAAAAATAGCAATACCTCTTGCCAAAAGGTCTATTTTATTTGGGGCAAGAATCAAATGCAGGAGGAGTGGGATTTGATGTTTTATGCATTCATTGCATTAATAATTAGTTTATTTTTTAGTCTTTCAGCGATGCATTCTTCATTCGCTAGTGCACCATTAGTAATGTAGGACGTGTGAAGCAATGCAAAGGGATTAGGGAGCACAAAGGTCGTGAGCACCGGAGGCAGTCTCGCTCTTGCGCTCGATCGTGCTACACCGCCGACCTTCAACGCCACCTTTTTGTATTTCGTGTTTTGAGCACAAGTTCGCCTCTATTCAACATCTAGTTTGCTACTGCACTAACCATCTCTCTGCCTGTCATTCGTGACCATATGCTACTTTGCTTGGAAGTGACATAAAGAGAATAAAATATTCCAGGACTGAGATAAAAGGGTCTTAGGCCGTCAAGCATGTCCGAAGTCCTTCAGTCTGCGACTCCTCACGCCCAGTCATGAACGGATTCCTACGAATGGACAGGTCATATAAAAATTGAGTGCACCCTGCCTGGATGGCATCAACGCAAACATGCTATGCAACATTCAACAAGAGGCTAGAGACGATCCTTGCCTGGCTGAATGGGATGCGGGCCACAGGTATACTCCCTGTTTAGTAGCTACAAAATGACATCTGAAAGCTGTCAGACTCAATCTGTCAGCTGAGAGGACTGAGTATGTAATCTTAGGGAAAGGCAACCAGCACGAAATGCTTTCCATGACGAGCACGTCTCGACTACACCAGACAAAGCTGAGCCTTCAACCAATACTTGCGCGTATGGAAGTGACCGAGCTACTACTCATCCAGGCACAGACACTGCCATGGCACTTAATAGACGTGACTATAGTACCTGGAGAGTGTTTCTGAGAAGCGTGTTTACTGCGTCTTCCAATGTGGTCCGTCAATTTCAGCCTGATGACGTCATAGAAGTGTCATGCTGTTGCTCACTCTCAGTTTCACAGTACAAAGAGGCGTCTACAGCAAGAAGTTGGGATGCTGTGATGACAGTGGCGCTTACATTAACCTGGTCTATTGTGCCAGAACACTTCTACAACAGACCGTCAGTATCGCAGTGTCTGACAGCATGACGTACGAGCTCTTATGATGCGATTTATTCCCTCCAACCTTGGAACGACCTTCAATGCGTGAGTTGTGTAGGACTCTATCCACAAACTCAACTCTCCTACGTCACGCCGCGGTGGTGGCGCGTCGGGTGCACTTCCGGTCTGGGGCGGTGGGCAGAAGTCGCCGTGCCAGACATGCATTCCTGTTATTTTTTGGAAGAAACCAGACAGAAGACCTGCCTTCTCGTCAAAATGCTGCGACGGGGGCTGTACCAAGAGAGTCTGGAAAGGTTTAAAGATTAGTTTTTATGTGTTTCTGCCCCCTCCGTTCGTCCGAGAACGTGGATAGTAGCCGTGAAAAGGGCAAACCAGACGCTGTCGAACTACGATTGCTTGTGCGGGAAACACCTTGTGGTTGCCAGATGTATTTGTTTTGTTCTAACATGATTGAGAGGAAACCACCAAGTTGTCCGGACCACCCACGGGCTCAGTGCGTTTTCAAAATCACACGGCCGCCTGATCGTTCGAACTTTCGTCTGCTCTTTCAAACTTGTCTGCTTTTTGTCGTCTGCTCATTCAAACAAAAGCGGCCCGTAGACCAAACTTTGACCCGGTGATTGCAATAAAAAGTAATTGCAGGCCTAAAAAGACTTAAGTAGGCTCGGTGTAAACAGTAGATGCAAGATGTTGATCATTGGTACCAGTGGGCATCGCCGACTTGTTACGCATGGTCTGTTCCTGCCTCCGATTTTCAGTATCGACGTCGATCATCGCCGCTACCTTTTGCAGCACGAGCGACGTCGCGACCGAAAATAGCTAGAAGAATCTCATCATGGTTTTGACGTCCATTCTGCGGCGTTCATGCGAATGAATCGCCGCACGTCAAATTATTTACGCAGAGTTTAGCGGCGTAATGAGCCTTCATAATTTCGCTCAGGCGATTAAAGTGGTAAGACATTGCTATGAGGACGTAGAATCGACAATTTTAACGCGAAAAAGAGTATGCACACTCACGCAGACGCCGACAACGTGACATTCCAATGGTTTGTTGACGCGGGACGCGATGCTTCTTTCGCGCACTCCATCGCGCATGCGTTCGAACTGTCGTCTGCTTTTACAAACTTGTCTGCTTTTTGTCGTCAGCTCGTTCAAATGACAGCGGCCCGTAAACCCAACGTTGACCCGGTAATTGCAATAAGAACTAAGTGCAGGCCTCAAAACACTTTTGAAGGTTGGTTGGGGTAAGTAGGCTAAGTGTAAATAGTAGATACAAGATGATGTTGAACATTGTTACCAGTGGCCATCACCGACTTGTAATGTCCGATTCTATTCGCGGTTTTCAGTATCGACGTCCGCCATCTCAGGTATGGTCCACGCTTTTGCAGCCCGTGCGACGTCGCGATTGAAAATAGCGAGCAGAATCTCATCGTGGGAGTCAGGTTTTAGCGCCCATTCTGCGGCGTCCACGTGAAATGAATCGCCGCACGTCACAGTATTCACGCAAAGGTTTGCCTCGTCAATTTTGCTGAAGCCGCTCAAGTAGTCAGACATTGTTAGGAGGACGTAGAATCAACAATTCCAGCGCGAAAAAGAGCACGGGGACTCCCAGCGACGCCGACAACAACGCAGTTCAATGGTTTGTTTATGGGCGACGGCGAGCTTCTTGCCCACCGACCACCGTGCATGCACGGCGTCGGTGGCATCCGCTAGGGGCGCTCCGGTTTGTTTGTAAACATGAGCTGGTGTATAGGCACGAGCCGAGAATGCATTCCAGTCACTGTAGACCTGATGCAGACAACCCCCTCTCCTCTTTTAAAGAGCACGGGTCTGTTATACATGAAAAGGAGACAGAAATACACTGAAAAACACACTAAAGCAGCAACAAAACTTTTTGTAAGCCCCTGAAACTAACTCATATACAGAGATGCATCTGCCGGAATCGGTAGCTGGAGTCAAGCTTCTCCACTTCACATCAGAGCAAAACAGAAAAGCTTAACCGGGTTTCACTGGCACTCAGATATATGACTCATGTGTCGAAGAGTCTTGGTTGGCTTGATGGTCTCAACATTTTTGCTCGCTTTTGCAGGTCAGCCTTTGCCGGTTATGATTATAGTTGAACCCCCAAATTTAAAGGGCAGTGACAAGAAAACAAAAACCTTCAGCAATATTCAAATAAATGAGCTAGTCATTGCCTCGCTTGCCATGTTACACCTAACTTGTTTTTTCTGGGCCTTTCTTTTCTTAATGCAGGCAGTGATTTGTTTCACAGATAATATTTTAGTCATTTTGATAGGTATGCTTTGTATCAAAGGTTTCCAGCCATGTTTTATTAAGCTATTCCTGCCCAATTTGTATGAAATGTAATATATCTTAATTTGATTTGCAGTTAAATTTCCAACATTGTTTGCAGTCAAGAATTTGATACCCTCACACGTGTACAGAAAGCATATGAGGACACTCAACTAATGAAAACCGAAATTTCAAGATATATTCTTGGAGTGGCTGTTTCAATCAAGTTTCCGCACACCTCTACAGAAAGCATATGAGGACGATCAACTAATAAAAAAACGAAATTTCAGTATATATTATTGGAGTGGATGTTTCAATGTACGTTTTAATGCAACTCTATTTTTGTTCCCGCCAATTGTGGTAGAGTAACAAGGCTGCACTCTTCCTAGGACTCATTGCAGGATGACCTGCAGCTGTCTCCCACATGCCAGCTGCTCCTTCAGCTGGAGCAGAGCAATCAGGTGCCCAGCTCATCTCAGCTGGTGCCACCGCAGTGCGCACCTTCAGGAGCGCACCCCACCCTGCTGTCGCCGCCAAGGCCAGCCCTGGTTGAGCGGCAGCCACTAACCGCGCAGCCAGTCCCACTGCGCTCCAGGAAGAGAACGCACAAGGGCACCTCTCCGCAGGACAGTGCTCAAGAGGATGCGGCTCTGGCGACAGTCATTGAAGAATCTGTGCGTCAGATGGGCAGGGTGTGCACAAGGCCTCACCTCGATATAAGCACAACTAATAGTGCATTTATGGCATTTATGATCAGCGAGGTTCAGAGCTTGCCACTTAGCTATCAAAGCCGGTTTAAACTTAACATGCACAAGATGGCATATGAGCTAAAGATGGAAGCCCTGAGTGATAAAGAAAATCAGTAATAAGCTTTGATATCACAAAACATGATGTTGATGCTGCTGGCTTGTTATCAGGTGCAGCTACTACTGGGAGTGGGCTTGGGAGGGCCCACTCAACAGAGCAGCAGTTGACGCTGAGAGTAGGAAGCGTTCACCCCTGCTGCTGGCATGCTGTTTCCCCCCCCCCCCCCCCCCCCCCTTTGACTTGGTCGCCTAGTTTGCTGAACCCGTGTTGGTCCTGACGAGGCTTGCCGTTTGCTCGAGTTTGAGATTATAACATATTTTTAAAAAAGGCAGTGGAGCGAAGTGTGTTGAAAATGGAGGCCTAGCTTGTTGAAATGGTCTACTTTGGCCGGCAAGCTAGGCTTCGAACTCCTTGCTCCTGGAAAAACTGGTTATAAAGTCAGGTTCGAGCTAACAGCAAGGCTTATCGGAACGGACAAGGGCTCAGCAAACTAGGCAACTGTGTCTGGGGAATACGGAAGCAGCATGCCGGCAGAAGGGGCGGCTGCTTTCTACTTTCAGCGGCAAGTGTCACTCTGCTGAGTAGGCCATCCCAAGCCCCTCCCACGAAAGCACCTACAACTGATAAAGGCCCGTTCACACATTTGCGTTTGACTACGACCGACTGATACGAGACCGGTTTTTAAGCTTCTTGCTGCGACGACTTCCAACAGGCTCCGCAGCAGTGCATCCGCTTGTAAGCCGTCGCGCAAAAGGCTCAAAAACCGATCTTGTCTCAGTCGGTCGTAGTCGGTTGCAATTGTGTGAACGGGCCTTCACAAGTCAGCAACATCAATACCAAGTACTTCCTGCCTTTGAGCATACTCTGAAAAAAAAAATAGTGAGATATTGTGTACCTTGAATGTTGTATAGCCTAAAATGCATAGATGTTTTATTTTACTCATTGTTTATTTTATTTCTTGATTATAATGTTGCATTGATGCATTATTTTGTTATGCATTCTGTTTTGACCTGTGCAATTAGCAAAAAATGCATTTTTAATTTTTTTTATTGCATGTCATGATAGGAATATATTGGTATGCCCACCTGTGATACATTATTATCTTCTTTACTTGTGCATAAAATATATTGATGTGCTATTTTGCTCGTTGTTTAGTTTATGTCATGGTTTTAGTGTATTTATTGCAGATGAAATATTATAAGGTATTGACTATTTCGACGTCCACCGCCAACATATGTAAAAAATTATTTTGACATCCCCCGTCAATGCAGCTGTCACAGGGATAGTAGGGTGGTAGCCCTTTTGTTTGGTTTAGTTTCCGACTGAGGTATCAGTGTTGACGGTCCCATGTCGCTGTGTCGCATGCCCGAGAAGTTTTGGTCCTACATGGCGCTGAAAAGTTCTTGTATAGTGTGTGTGTGCTCGACTGGCACGACATTTGACCCTTTCAGAGATGACACGTCTGGTGGCAATGTTTTCAACTCTTGCATGTCATTTCGGCACGTGTCTCACTTAAAGTTTTGAATGCCCAACAGAAACAAGCTGGATATTCTTTCATCTTGGCTGCACATACCAAAAGTAAGTGCGTATATAAACTACATAACAAATGTAAAGTACAAAGCGCTGAGAGTTTTGAACAATGTTTGTGCCTCTAGGCTTCCACACCGTGCGAGCGAATCTTCAAATCGTCGCAAAGTCTCGCTTTGCATCTGAGTTTGCTGTTTAACCTAGATTTTATTTTTGGTTTGTGTATAACATGCATAATGAATGTGGGTTGCTTACGAAATGATAGTGATGTTCAATAAAGTGTTGCGATTGCAAACATTGCCTCCTTGACATTGACTGGTGCAAACAAACAACCGAGGTTCCAACACACCGATTAAAAAATTACCATATAGCAATCTGCATTGTGGTTGTACGAGAGACATGCATCTTCCTACAGCAAGTGTCATGCAATTGACTGCAAATTTTGTGACACGAGAATCAAATCCAAAACATTACAGAGCGCGAGAGAATTCTGTAATGATTTCCACAACCAAGCAAATATCACGTGCTGCCTGATACCCGAGTTGTATTTTGAGTTTCTTTGCATTCCCCATAACTTAAAATGTCATAATAGCGGCAGTGGACATCTGTGGCCAGAAAGGTGTGTTGAACTGCAACGTCTATTGCAAGCAAGGTGACATTTTCCCCGGCTACTTTCGATTTGAAGTCCCAGGTTGGAGACGTCAAAATAATGAATTAGTGCTACGACTTATGACGTTTGTTTACTTCAAGTCGTGCGATATACAGTGATGTCTCGTTAATGCACACCTCCATTCCCAAATCAAAATGTCCATAGTGTGAGTTATTCATAATAATGAGACAAAAATGCATGTATTTACCCAGTTTGTCTCCCAAAGTGTTCTCATAATAAAGGGGTCTGTGTTAAGAGATGACACGTACATTGCTAATTGGGAAACCTGGGATATTCCTCAAATAAAAACAGTTTGAAGAAGTCAGTTATTCGTTTTCTTAAATTTTATTTGCACACGTGGAAAAAAGTAACACCACACCAACATAGAAAAATATCAGTTCTCTGACCAAGCCTCCTGATCAAAACGCAGTTGCCAAGACAGTCCATCAAGCATCGTCGGATATAACTGACTGCAGATAGAGCAGAAAACACGCACCCTTGCACAGCGGCCTGCCACCCACATAACGTTGCAGTTGGTAAACCATGCCTGTGATGATCCAAAAGTAACAATGCCTGCCGCAGGCAAGCATTGTTACTTCTGCATCATCCGAGTTCACGGCTTAGGGTAGGTTTGTGGTAAACTTCAAACGAAGATTGCATGAAAATATTTCAATGAGGAGCAGTTGTGAGATAAGGTTTGACATCTAATCAACCATTGACTGAAAATCTTCGTAATTAACCAGAGTTACCCTTAAATTTAAGTGTAAACTGAACAAAACATTTCGTGATTCTTCACCGATCCAGACTGCTCAATCTAAGAGGCTATCAAAAATGGACACACTGCAATTGTAGAATGGATTCCAGGTCACAGGAAGGAAATCACAATTTAATTCACTTGGAGAGAAAGCAGAAGAATAATTAGTTTCTTGCTTGACAAGTGCCTGCCTCCCAAAGTAAAGAGAAAAAAAAGTTTTGTTTTGTTATGTTTACACAATTAAAAAAATTGCATTACAGGCAAGAGGAGAGAAAGCATCTAACAAATTTGAAATGGGGAAATATAACCAACATACATTTTTTTTAGCGTCACTAAGATTTTCTTAGGGTCCTTGCACGAGACCATGATGAAAGAATATTCCTGGCTTGAAATCCTGTTTGAATCCATGTTCACTTTCGTCTGCTTTTGTTTTATGCCTTTTTATGTGCAAAGGCACTGTTTTCCAGAACGCTAGTTCTTTGCGTCACAATTAACTGTGCCAGCCGCACAAGTCGCTGGTGCTCAATTTTTATACATACCGGTCTTCACTCAAACCTAAGACAAGCCTCAAGACTTTGGTTTTGCTCACTGAAATGGCTTCTGCAGTCACCGTCAAGCCCACTGAGGCAGCTCAGAAAAAAAAAAGTTAGTCTGGGATCTAGGATGACGTTAGCAAAGAATCGCTTATATTAAAAATGAATAGGGAAAGTGGTACAATGTGTGACCAGCAATACCGCAGACGGCTTATTAACATTAGACTTCATCGTTTTTTTTAAAAGGCCAACTCCGCTCGATTTCAAATACTTTGACATGATGAGTGATTTCGCATTAAAAAGCCCTAGTAAAGAACACTACATCATTTGCTTTGCGAAAAATGGAATATATATTTTTAAGTCCCATTTTAAACACGAGCAAAAATTGAAACCGAAACTTCGGCTCCGTTTGGCAACATTGGCCTCGGGCCGCCAAGAACATGGCTATCACATGGTACAACATGTCACGTGATCATCTACACGACAACGGGCAGGATTGGAATTGGGGCGGGCGTGTGCCAGGCGCAAGGGTCGTCTGCACCACTTTCTTCACCAAGTTTTGGTGTGTACAGCATTTAACGACGTCTGCCCAACTACGGCATAATTCTGCGCACGTAGTGGCTGTAGTGTGGACTAAATTCCGAGAGACAATAATCACAAACAGGGAGACGACGAGGGCGGTTGCGACGCGGGAGATGGCGGTAACGGCGAGGCGACCAGACGGCTCCCAAGAAACGTGTTGCGCAAGCGCATTTCGCCAATCATGCGGACACCGCTTAGCGCCAAGAAGAAACGTTGCTGACGTTACACATTACGCTTGCCCGGCGAAGTAAAAACTGGGGGCAATGGTGATGACATTTAGCTCAAAGTCGGCTACGCCCACGCTGTAGCCTTGACTGCGCTGTTGGTTGCGCCTCAATTCGCCCGCTCGAGTCAGCCAATTTCGGCAACTTGGCGAGTTGCAAAGTTTGCCGCACTCTTTAAGGAACATTTAGAGAACTACGTCGAAATATTTGACGTGTGGTCTTCCTAGGTGATACTGAAGAGGACTGCATTGGTTTTTCAAGAACAAATATGAAGCGGAGTGGCCCTTTAATATGCCGCTAAGATTTCTAACTATAATGACATCAAGTGCAAGGACCCTATATGTATTCAATTTACAATGTTTAAAAGACGGGGGAATGTTACCGAAAGAGTGAAAGGGGTGGTGCAACAATTTTTGGACTTCGGTCAAATAATTGTGGTAGTTGTTCCCTGTCCTGTGTGGAGCAAAGGAGCTGAAAACCAATTTTGCTTCTGCACGTAAGTTTGTTTAAAATAAAAATAAAAATGTGACATAGAACTGAATATAGTGCCGTTTTTTCAATGATATGAAGATTTGTAGACATTTATTCATGTTGAAACGACAATATTTATGAAAGATAGCATTAGATATTGAGCACATAGTAGCACATCTTGCCAAGTTATTACAATGCACCGAGGTTGGTGTCATGCCATAGCTCCCATGGCCGCCACTTGCAGCTGTAAATAGCAAAATGTTCCTTGTTTTTTTTTATTTGCTAATACACAATGGAATTGCGATATTTCACAAGAATGAGGTGGTTTCTCTATACCTCGTGGTAAGGTAATGTAAAAATTAAAAACTGCAAATTCTTTCGAACCTAAAATTGTTGCATTGTCCCTTTAAGCGTTGGGTGCTGAGCCCCTGAACACTACACTGTACTGCCAAAGCACATCAGCAGTGAGCGAGCAGAAATACCTGCTGAAGGCGTCCCTCACCGCTTTAGCCCTGTCGTCAGGCACAGTCGAGCTGATGAAACTTACATCTGACAGGGCAGTGCTATCATTTACATCAGCTCTCCAGCCACCGCTCACCACGCCACCCAAAGGGGTCTCGTGGACAGCGTAGTTTTGAGGGCAGTAGCGGCGATGCCCCTGCTCACTCTCATCACACACCCTCAAGTAGTTGTGCAAGTTGACGCATGCCCAGACAACGACCTCCAGGGTTTCCTCAGAAGCCTGGATTGGTTGTCTGAAAATGCGCCACCTCGCCACCAAGATGCCAAAGGCATTCTCAATGATCCTCCTTGCCCTGGAGAGTCCGTAGTTAAACACCCGAGAGAGTAACTGCAGTTCTCTCCTGGGAAAAGGGCGCATGAGGTTAGGGAGCAGGGGGAACGCCTCATCGCCCACGAATACAAAATGCAGCTTGGTTTCTGTTTGGGGTAGAAGCCCAGCTGGCGGGAGACCAAGTTCCCCCGACAGCATGGACCGCCCCATTTCAGACTCTCTGAAGAACACTCCCCCGTCACTAAACCGCCCCGGCTGCCCAACATCTACGAGAGTGAACTTTTAAGTGGCACCGCAGCTGGCCATGAGTACAGTGCTGTGGAACCCCTTGTAGTTGAAGGTGTCGGAGCCCGCACCGGACAGGGCCTGGATGGCGACGTGCTTGCCATCCAGGGCTCCGACACAGTTCGGGAAGTTCCACAGCCTGCCAAACTCTGCTGCGATCCGCTCCCACTGGGCAGTCTTGGGGGCCTAGAACAACAGTTGACCAAGTCTTAGCCAGAATCACACACACACCACCAAGACATACCAAACACTTCAAATCCAGAAGTGTCATATGTTACATCATTTACAGTTTCTTTTTGTAAGAAGGCATAAGTGCCATGAATACTAAGATGTTTTTTCAAGTGATCCTAGCACAGCACTCATAGTCCGTGTTCCCAAATTGACTCAATCTTACTCTAGGGTAAAGGTTCTATACCTGGTGTTTGAAAACCTAAACGCGTCCAGCGTTTCTTTATCTGTCTTGTCCCGTGGCATGATCTGCTGCAGTAACTCGGATCAATTCGAGTTGGGTTTGGGAAACAGCCGTAATGTTGCATTGGTCGCAATTATTTGCAGTTGAGAGTTTACAGGGAGTGTACGCTTTACACAGAGAACGTATAATCCAAAGTATTCATGAACAGCACAAGCCACGGCATTAATTTCTGGTAAAGAGATGCAGTCATAACTGTCTTTCACTTTACCTTCTTTATTTTATTCACTTCACTTCATCACTGTGGTTGCACAAGAGGTTGTTGTCTGTGTTTGTTGCATCTTCAAGAGTTTTGTGAAGCATTAAGATCACAGCCATGAGATACTGGCTTAAGATAGGGCTTTTGCTGCACGGGTAATTGAAGTTTCTGTGTAAATGGTTAATTAGCAAGACCTAGCCTGTGTCTTGGATTTACTTCTTTAACTCCTAAGTTGACAAGGCACTAGAAGCTACCTGCTCAATTGACTAGTCGTGTGTCTACCTTTCGTCACATGATCACGCTCCCTTCTGTGGCCACGAGCAGAGATAGCGGTCAGAAGACGAAAGGGTGGCGGTTGATTTCTCTGGCAAGCATGTAGCTCCCACCATACTGCCAGCTTAGGGGTGGAGGAAGTGTAGTGCAGCACATAACTTGTACGATGGAGCATAAACACCATTGTGCTTCTGTCACTAATGGAGGCTTTTTGTGGATTCGCTCCTTGTCATCAAATGTCCCAGTGGTCAGCATTTCTGGGAAACAAAAATAGGGCAGTAATGGCAGCTCGTACTTGGCTACAACTTTGCCCTGCGAGCAGAGAATGCCGCGGGAAGGCTAGAAAAAGAGGCAAGCTGAATTCAAGGAAGTGCACAACGAAGTACAAGTGGCTACAAAATGCAGAACCAGGATCGCTCAAATAACCAGACGAACTATATTAGAACGCTCAGCACTGCTGGCGATGCAATGCGCAGCACACTCTAGACACTTACAAATTTCAGGCAGCATGTTGCAATTATTGCAAGAAATGCAGACACATTGTCAAGGCATGCATCAAGAAGCGGAAGGATACGAAACATCCGTACACAAATCACAGCATCTATCTATAACAGCACAAGCTGCAGACAAGTGTGCCACAATTCTCATGCACCCTCCCTCACTGGCTACGTCAACACTGTACGAGCTGAACACCGTGCAAATACTACCAATGTGCTGAAGTTCACAGTGGACGTATCAGTTGACAACAGGTGCTTGAACTTCAAGGTTGACTTCGGAGCAGCCTGCACGCTCATCAGCACAGCGCCGTTATGTTCTACATAGATGAACAGCCCGCCTCGGCTGGAAACTGAATGAGCCGGCGCTGTGTGACGTTAGGTCCGGACATAACAGCAACGCTGACATACTCACCGGGCAATACAATGGGTCCAGTACATGGTGAGGTGCCCAGCACGTCTCCCGTAGGATGCTGCTTGCTGTCGATCACCCGATCCTGTAGTACATGGATGCCAGCTGCTGAGAAGACCCATGAGCCAGGCACCTAAAATGTTAAAGTTGTGGGTCACAATGATACATGTGCTAATAGACAAGCAACAGAAACAGTCAATGCTTGGATCAACAGAGAACAAAAAGAGTGATATAAAAGATGAGTGGGGCTCAAAATAATGTAAATGAGATGTTTGTATGTAGACAGTTAAAGGATGTTCTACCTTTGAAATCTGATGACAGTAGGTTACAATCAGGGTTCCATGCTTTTAGTAAATTCCAATAAAACCTAGAAAAATAAACCCGAGTCAGTTTTGTTAAAATCTGGGAAAACTGAAAAACTGATTTCGAGCTGTCCTTGAATTACAAGAGCCCAAGCTTCACGGGAACAAACTTATTATGTTCAGCTTTATTTTGTGCTGATCCAGAAGAGGGCCATTAGCAAACTGCCTGCTTCTTTCTCAGGAACCACAGACCTTATTCCATTTCCTTCAATTTTGGTCCTTGGAAGTTTTCAAGTATTCGGGTTGCGTGCATATTTATTCAACATTGTCGTTGAAAAACAACCAGTCCGTGGGGAAAATAAACCCAAAAAATACACCCCCAATTTGAAAAAGAAGAACTCTGAAAACATGGAACCTTTTTTATATTGCAAATAAATTAAACCAGTGTAGTATGGATGCTAGCCGTAACATACACTGTGCAGTGGTGACACGAGCAAACACCAATACGATAATCATTAAGATTGAAACGGGTAGGTGCGGGAATTTAGGCCAGGCTTCCTGGATCCGTCAGCATGGACCTTTTGGTCTACCTGCTTGGAGTCATGGTGCATTAACACATTCGGCCACCGATCCCCCACGCTAGGAGTCTCCTCACGGAAAAGTGTCAAGATGGCCTTGCACGCCGAGCGCTGATTGGAACGATTAGTGGGTTGCCTAGAGCTAGCAGCCATTGTCTTATTGCACTCATCGAACCCACTCGAATGTGAGAGCAAAATGCCAGACGCCTGCGTTCCACGTTTTAAAGCGCTCGACGAGTGCAGTGGAGACAAAGGCTGCCCTCGTCTCCACTGCACTAGTCGAACCCCTCCAAATGCAAGAGCCAAACACCAGACGCCTGCGTTCCACGTTTTCACGCGTTCGACACTGCAGCGGATACAAAGGCCGCCTTTATCTCCACTGCACTCGTGTGTTCGAATGCGAAAGCCAAACACCAGACGCCGGCGTTCGAACGTGTTTGATGAGTGCAGTGCAGACAACGGTTGCTAGCTTTCAGTCTACCCACCAATCGTTTCAATGAGAGCTCTGCGTTTCTAAGCCCCTGCGCGCCCTCGTCTCCTCCTTTCCCTCACTTTCTTGGCACACTGTCTTTGCTCTCTTTGTCAGGCATTTTGCATGGCATTAGTCACTTTAAAAAAAAAGTCTCGGGGTTTTACGTGTCACACCAACGACGGGCACCTGGCACGCCCCAGCAAAGCACCGAGGATTAATTTGGACCACCTGGGGATCTTTTGACGTTCAGCCGAAAGCTCAATTACACGGCACCCTCTCCGCAATAAGCCTCTGTCAGATTACGGGCACCTCAGCTAAGATACGAACCCGTCACCTGGGTATCCGCAGGCTGGTGCTTCGCCTCGGAGTCAGCGAGGTAGCGATTAGTCACTTCAGTACACAGACCGTGGATAACTGAATGTCATGAAGGCCTACCCAGAGCGCTTATACATGCCTTGCGCCTGACGTCACGCCGCGATGCCCCGCCCCCGATCGCCATTGCTCTGTACCACGGGGGGACCGGAGAATCTATAAAGCGTAGTCGACGGCGTGTTTCGCCCGACCGTGACGTGTTTACGCAGTTTAAAAGCATAGAGTTTTTTTTTGTGTGTGTGTTTGTTGTTTTTCGCACAATTTATAAACAAATTGTTTTAATCTATTTTTACCAGCGCCTACGGGCTAAATATGCCGTCGCCGGAGGAGCGGATGTTGCCGCTCTGTGGAGATCACTTTGACGAGCTCATTGGGCCTACGAGAGCGAGATACGCGAAGAAGGTTGAACTTTGCGAAGGCGAGGATCCCTACGAACTTCGCATCGGCGTGGACACGACATTCGACACCGCCTTTTTCCCTAACGTAACTCGCTGAGCCTCGAGCACTGCGACTCGAGGCTGAGCAATCTCCTTCGTCCGTGTAACCGAGCTTCAAACTCGGCCCCCAGTCAGGATTCGTGTCATCGAACAACTTAGAAGGAGGTCCTGTAAAACAAAGAAAAAACGCCATTCGCTGACGCACTCACGTTCGCGAAACTCGGCGCAGCAGACAATGCTGCGCCGAGTTTTACATTCTTGCGACAGCAACCGGGTGAACGCGTCCTGAAAACGGAGAACGACAAGAAGCATTTCTTACCTGTAACAAAGTGCTCGCTGCACACCTGTGTGTTCCCGTTTACGGCCAAGTCGGCCCTGTTAATCTTCGCAAACCACATGCTCCTTCGCTTCTATGACAGTTCCTGTGTCCGCCGACACTGAGCGAAGATCACCTTCGGTAGTTTGAAAAATCTCGCATCCTCAACGGTGTTACGATGACGACGCTTGTTGCTCTTAGTCCTGTTTCCACAATTAATAACCACACATGCAACCATTCTACGTAGCGAAACCTTCGCTCAGCGAGGCAAACTGACGGCAACTGCAGGGAACTTCCTATGCAGCGATGACGATTTGGTACAGCGTAATAGCGACGGCCCTCCAGCATGCAATTTTAATGACGTAGGTGCAAGGCATGTATATGCACTGGAATGCTGTGAGAGATATAGGATGTATAATAGCTGCTTTACTTTGGCTAAATAAATAGGACTGCCTCGGAATTCCCATACATGTACACCTTTTCAAGTTGGCTTATGGCAAGGTTATTTGAGAGGTTCTTTAACTTACCGGATTGTGAACGACAAACGTTCTGCAGGGCTTATGGGCTCCCTGAAGAAAGTCGCCTCTTTCTGCAAAAGAGGCCCCACCAAGGAGAGCAGGTGGTCAAATCTGTAGACAAAGTGGTTATTAATGTTTGTACTCAAAAGCAATTTGTTCAATACTGTGGGAAGCTATTCTTAAGAAGTGAGCCACTGAAATTAACAATTGCAGGAACAGCCTGTAAAACGCTATTTTGTAATTTGGTCTTGTCTTCTCGGTGAAATGAAATCAAAGCAGACAAACTTGTGCACTTTAGAATTTGTCGAACACAGCTGACAGGAGTCTACTGAAAGTGACCAAAAATGACCTGCCAATGTTGTTTTTTTTTCTCAATCTTTTCTTCAAAAGTGATCGAAGAAAAACTGGTTATTTGAACGTAACCCAGCCATACTGAAGTAATTGCACATGGTCGAAAAAGGTAAAAACTCAGGTGTTTTACGAACCAAATCAACAAATTAGATTACATGTTTGGATACATGGTTTTGCGCAAAAAAAGACGGACTCAAGAGAGAAAAATAAACACGAGCGCACGTTCACCAACTCGCCCAACAACAAACTATTTTACAGTAGATTACATGGCACGCCCCAGTCATGGAACAATTTCGAGCACTTTCTTTCTCGATTACACAGCGGATACTGCGGGTGGGATTCGAACCCCCACTGCCGAATCATAAGCAAAGGGCGGCCCTTTGCCTCAGAGCCACCGAGACGATCGAACATCCAAACGTATCTTTTTTGTGACTGTTTATGTTTAAGGAGAGTTAAGTACCCACCTTTGCGGCGTCATGCGGAAGTATAGGAAGAAGTCGCTTCCGTCGTCGAGGCGCATGTCCCGGACAAGCTGGTGAAATTCACCGTGCGTTGCCCGGGACCGGAGCAGAAAGCGAATCCACCCGCGTGGCTCCCTCCGTCGGGAACGCAGGCGCATCGCTGCGGACGCTCGTGCCACATGTACCCAGTCCACGTCGTTCCCTGACTCCGCTACATATGCATCAACACACTGCAGGAACAGTGTCCGCAGCACATTATTGCTGCCGGAATCGGGCCAGTTTGGCGGGATCGGGGCCAGGGGTGAGCTAATCGCCGGAGCAGCCATGTTGGGACGAGAAGCGAGCACCGTCGCATCATCCAGTGTTGCCTGAGTATGTCGATTGCTAGTGGCTGAAGCCGAGCCCTTTTAGCGTTCTGCTATTGGTTGTCGACGCGACTACGTACGACGCGACTACGTACGACGTGAACAAAATGTTTAGCTGGTCGTAGCAAAACGCAGTGGTTGCTATAGCAACTGTCGTTCTAAGAGGTTGTAAGAGGTTTCAAGAAGTTTTAGCGCACTCGGTCGAAGTCGGTCGCAAGAGTGTGAACGGGCCTTTAAGGTGACGTTGTAGGTATCTGCTCACTTGTGCCTGCCAGGTGGCACAAGTGAGCAGAGCAAAAAAGGGTGCATGTCACTCCATACAAGCACAAAGTTTCACACAGCATTAAAAAAGATTGCCAGCAGATACAATGTTAACATTATTTTTTCTGCGCCCTGCAAACCGGCTAAGATTTGTCCGATGATGACTAGAAAAAAGAAAGTTCTGTGCTCCAAGAAGCATGCAAGCCAATATACTGACTGTGTTACTAACGTCATCTATGAAATACCGCTTAGTTGCGGGAAAGTTTATATAGGACAAACAGGACGCTGTTTCAATGACCGGGCAAGAGAGCACAAACTATCTGTACGCAACAATTCGGGGGGTCATCTGTCGGAGCATTGCAAACGTTGTGGTTGCGAGCCGATCTTGGAGTCAACAACGCTCTTGAAAAAAGCGAAAGAAAAAACAGAGCGGGAGATTATAGAGGCTTTCTTTATTAAAGAGAAGAATGACAAGTGCATCAGTGCGCCATCTGTTAGCCTACTAGGTAAAGAAGTGACCTATCTCGATGGGTGTTTGTAAGGCGTTTTATTGGCTGTTGGCGTTGTTTGAAATGTAAACGGTGGATGAGTTTTCTGTTATGGCGCACCGTGCATTTACGAGGGCGCCCATCAAACCATTCTGCCAATCTGTGGCCGCCAGGCAGCTGCGTAGGTGCCTCGCCTCAGACACGATCACATGGTCGTGTCGCCGCGGGGTCGATCGGGATCTCGAATTTGGCTCCCGACGCGCCGCTTTCTCTCCTAGCCACTGGAGGGCGCTGCAGGCGCCCCCATGGCGGGTGAGGAGAAACCTTCTCGCCCATCGATGGATATATACTCGGTGGGGCAGGGGGCGAGAGGCCTTTTAGGAACTCCGCACGAGACCGAGACGGAGGCAGGCAGGTGGGTGGCGACCGGACCTAGGATATCGCGGAAAGCGAGGTCTAAGGGCCTTCTTCGTGTTTCGGTTGGGCTTAACGTGCGTTTGTAAATATTTGTGTAATGTCGCGTGTATTTGCAGTTTAGATTAAGTGTTTTGTAGCGTTGTGTTTTATTGTACGAATAAACTGGGAGCGGCATCTCGCTTCCGTGAAAGAACCAGGCTGGACTCGGGTTGTTGACGGACCACGTGGGAAACGGGGAATCGGCGGCGGTACGCGATTTCCTACAAATGACGCATCAACGTTGGGGCAGGCGAGCCGTAATTACGGTCGCAACGTCCGTCGACGACACTGCGTGAAAGTTCACGCGGGGCGGTCCCCCTGGTTGGCGGGTCTATACCGCGGCACTTTGAAGGTGGAAAAGGCACGTCCAAACAAGTGTTCGGGATGGCCGCGGGTAATTTCGCGCTAACAGATTTAATGTTTTTGGCTGACGTCGCGACGACACAAGCGTAGAAAGAGCGACGGCTCTCGGGGTTGGCGGAGGGGAACGCCGCGGAGATGACCGTAGTGCGGAGTTCGGAAACGCCGACGGTATCGCCAGTAGTGTCTATGCCGCAAAGCACGGAGATGTCCCGTAAATCCACGGCGTTGGTTGCGGCGTTCGCTCAGGCCTTGCAGAGAATGCAGTGGCAAATGCCACCGCCAAAAACCCTCATCCGCATTCCGGTGCCGGAGTACAGCGGACACAGCGATCGAGCTCTGAGTGCGATCGACTTCTTGCTGGAAATCCAGCGATATCGGAAGGCTACCGGCCTGACCGAGAAGGAGACGCTGGGCAGGGTTCTGCCGGCGACTCTTGTAGGCCCAGCAGCCAGGTGGCATCGCCTTGTGGGCGAGTCAGCCGGAACACTCGACGAGTTCACGGCCCTCTTCCGACATGAGTTCTTGCCGGCAGACTACCTGCCAAGAATGCGCAGGGAACTGGAGGAAAGAACGCAGGCTCCCGCTGAGCCCTTTGCTGAGTACCTGCGGGCAATGCAGGAACTCCTGCAGATCGCCGATCCGAATGCTACGAACCAGGAGCAGGTCGAGCGGGTGGTGAGGCAGGCGGATCCCACCTTTTCGCGGTATCTGCGTGGGCGCCCATTCGGAAGTCTGAGTGAGCTCGCACAGGAGGCGCGCAGGGTTCAGGCCGACATACTGGCAGAGCGCAGGTACTACCTTCCCCCAGCACCAATCGACACGCTCGAACCGCGATGCGCGTGGCACGGGCCGGTGCCTCGTGGGTGTCAACGGGGGGAGGCCGCAATGGCGGCGGCCAGCGGGGAGCCGAGCGGGAATCCCTGGGAGCTCATGGATGACGACTTGGAGCCAGGACGGCGCCGAGGAGGGGGCGCGGCCGTCCACGCGGCGGAATTCCGGCCGATCGGCGCACCACGGATCGCCGCAGCCCAGGAGCAGTCTGCCGCCGACCCGCTGCCACAAAGCGGTGAGCGCATCGGACGTCCCACTGGGGAGAATCCTATCCCAGGTTGGCGAGGCCGCTGCTTTTGGTGCCACGAAATCGGGCACTATAGGCGCGACTGCACAAGGGACATTCCGGGAAACGGAGGAGGCCGCCGATAAAGTTATCGGCGGCGAAACAGACCAACGAGCGGGTCCCCGACACCCCATCGAACGTGTGCGTGCCGACGGCGTATCGAGTCGGAACAGCGACAAGCACCGCGGCCCCATTTATTTCCCTGACAGTGACGGGAAAGGAGTTCGCAGCTCTTCTGGATAGCGGGGCTAGTGCGTCGCTAATTGGGGACGATGTCCCCAGTCATCTCCAACAGAAGTCCGTTCGGGTGAGGCATGGGTAGACCACTTTCCAGTTGGCTTGTGGGTCGACGACTTCGAGGGGAGCAGTGCGTCTCGTGGTTCGGTGGATCAACGCGCGCAGAGACAGCGGTTCGTCAATTTGGCCGGGCTGACAGTGCCCATCATTCTGGGACGGGATTTCCTGTCCCACACCGGCATCATCATTGACGTGGCAAGTGGCGGGTACCGAGAGGGAGCACATGCATCCCTTTCAAGTTTCTGAGAGCGCTCCATGGGGGCCATGGCGGCAGCGCTGGGAAAAGCGACAGAACAGGAAAGAACCGACCGCGACGACGCCATGCCCTTGAGTCACCCAACTCCGAGCTCCGCCGAGCACTGCGACGGAATGGGCCACCCGTTGGCCAATGCCGATGGACTGTCTTGACCAGAGCGAGAGAGGTTGGCGGCTTTGCTACATAACTTTGACGAAATGTTCACCGAACAGCCTGGCTGCACTAAGCAGGTGCAGCATCGCATTGAAACTGGGGACGCACGCCCTTGGAAGTCCAATCCGCGTCCTGTGAGCCTGGCGAAGCGAAAAGCGATAGATGCCGCAGTCGATGAACTCCTGAAGTCGGGAATCATTCGCCGGTCATCAGGACCCTGGGGATTCCCGGTGGTTTTGGTGCCCAAGAAGAACGGAACATCGAGACTCTGCGTCGATTATCGGCGCTTGAACGCGGTGACCGTAAAAGATGCGTATCCATTTCCGAGCATCGAAGAAATCATCTCGAATCTTGGGAAGGCGAAGTATTTCACTACCCTCGCCGCAAGCAAAGGCTACCTCCAAGTGGAAATGAGCCCGGGCGACGAAAACAAAACTGCATTCGTATGTCACCGAGGCTTGTTCGAGTTCACTCGGATGCCGTTCGGATTAACAGGTGCACCGATGACATTTCAGCGGTTGATCGACGGGGTGCTTGGAGATGCCAAGTGGCAGCACGCGCTCGCGTACCTGGACGACATCAATGTGTACTCGAAAACTTTCGAGGACCACCTTCGTCATCTCGAGGACGTGTTGCGCAAACTACGGATCGCCGGCCTCACACTAAACCCGACTAAAGCCCAAGTTGGGGCTTCTGTGATCGGTCTGTTGGGATTCCGGATCGAGAGAGGAAAAGTTTCCCCCGACGCGGACAAGTTGCGGGCGATCTTGGAGTTCCCAGTCCCTACCGATGTCGGGGGAGTGCGCCGTTTTCTCGGCATGATAGGATACTACCGAGCCTACATCCCGAACTGCGCAGCCATGCAGGCACCCCTCACGCAATTGCTGAGGAAAGCGGCTCCCTGGAGCTGGGAGGCGCCACAGGAGGAGGCGTTCCTCCAGCTGACTGAGGCCTTGGCGCGTACAACATCCCTCAGACTGCCAGACCTGAATAGGCCCTTCACGATCCAAACGGACGCCAGCGACCAAGGACTCGGCGCGGTGCTCTTGCAGGAGACAGGGGGAGAGATCCGCCCGGTGGCATTTGCCAGCCGGGCGCTGAACCCGGCGGAGAAGAACTACACGGTGAGTGAGCGCGAATGCCTCTCCATCTTTTTTGCTCTTAAGAAGTTCGATCATTATGTCGAAGGGACGGAATTCACGATCGAGACGGACCATATGGCCCTCGCGTGGCTCTCCCGAATCAAGGAACCCGCCGGAAGACTGGCGCGCTGGGCCTTGACACTGCATAAGTACGAGTACCGAATTCGGTACCGGAAGGGCACGACAAATGTGGTGGCCGACGCGCTCTCCCGCGCACCCGTGGATCCCCCACCGCGCGAGGCAGCAGACTACGGAGGCGGGGCCATCCCCCGGGAGACGAGAAATCCCGCCTCGCGCTCCGCTCCCCACTGTGGCGGCGTCGCGCAGCTGGCTGAGGCGATTACCTCACTGGGATCGGCGTTCAACTGAACGGAACTGTACGAAGCACAACAGAGCGATTCGTTTTGTCGCGCTATCTTCGACCGGCTCAGGCAAGAGATGGATCCTGACCAGACGGGCGAAAAGACGCTCCGGCACTCCGGAACACCGAGAGGGCCAAGTGCCATCGCCCAGGAGTCAGACATCTAAGCAGATGAGCTGGAATCTTACCTGATCGATGGGGACGGCGTCCTGCTGCGCTACTTCCCGGAAAAGAGCGATTCAAGTGGGACGTTCAAGACTGTGATTCCCCGCGATCTCAGAGTGGCAGCGCTGCGTCATTACCACGATGCGGACGGTCACGGCAGTGCACCGAAGTCGTGGCATAAGCTGCGCCGTTTCGCTACCTGGCCGGGCATGAAGGGGCGGCTGTGCCGTTATGTCCGTAGCTGCGCAGTGTGCCAAGAGCGCAAGCCCAGGTGCGGCAGACCACCCGGCCTGCTCGAGCCCATCGTGAGTACGCGGCCATGGGAGATCGCGGCCTGCGACTTGATGGGACCCCTGCCGCGGTCAAGCGGAGGCTATCAACATGTGTTGGTAGTAACTTGCCACTTCACCGGGTTTGTCGAGATGTTTCCAATGCGGAAGGTGACAGCCAAGGGAGTCCTGAGCAGGCTGTCCGAGGTCTGGTGTCGCTACGGGTTCCCCGAGAGACTGGTGAGTGACAACGCCTCGATATTTTGCTCGAAAGTCTTCACGGCAACCTGCCAGGCCCTCGGGATTAAGCATTGTAAGACTTCGTGTTACCATCCCCAAGCAAATGTGACCGAGCGGCGGAACCGCGACATCAAGCCGCTGCTCGGGGCGTATGCTCGAAAGCAGCGGGACTGGGATCTGCATTTGGATTTGATTTCGTTTGCATTGCGGTCCAACCTCAACCGAAGCACTGGGTTCACGGCTGCGCTTTTGAACTTCGGCAGAGAACTCTCTACGCCGACCGATGCGGTTCTTCACCCGCGACAGGGTGCGGCCAAAGCGGTGCCCTCGCACGAGGATTTCGCGACGCGCACGAGAGAGCGACTGTCGCGGGCGCTGGACGCCGCCCGCGGAAACAGGCTCCCGCGCGGGCGGAGCAGAAGAACACCTATGACAAAGCGCACCGCGATGCGCAGTTCGAGGTGGGCGACACCGTTCTTCGGCGAAGTCACGTTCAGAGCGATGTGAGCAAGTTCTTCTCGGCGGCGTTGGCCCCCAAGCGGGTTGGCCCCTTTGTCATCGATTTCAAGAAGTCTCGACTGACATACACGCTGAGGGACCAGAATTCTGATCTCGTCCGCGGGACAGTTCACATCGGCGAACTGAAACCCTTTTTCCCCAGGAAAGGGGATGAGCCGGTCAAGCGGCCGCAAAGGGGCATTCGCGGGCGCCAACGATCTTAGGATTTCCTGGGACCACCGCGGCACAGCTACAACACGCGTAGCCGGAGGCAACCCGATGGGATCGGAACCTCGTAGAGTGCCTGTCCCGGGAAAAGGAAGAAGAGGGGGGACGATCCGAAATCGGCGTTCCGTAACCCGGGAAAGGGAAGAAGAGGGGGAGCAATCCGAAATCGGCGTTCCCGGCATTTTTTTTTATTGTTTTTCTTTGTGGGTGGGGGGAGGGTTCCTCGGAACCCTAAGTGTTTGCTTTTCTTTCTTGTTTTTGATTTGAATGTTTTTTTTTGTTTTTTCTTTTTGTGTGCAGCGTTGCTGTTGGTGTTGGGGTGCTGCTCCCTCGCTGGGCGCGCGCCTTGGACTTTTCCCATCTTGTGCGTCATCGCCCCTGCGGCTGCTGCTTCGAGACGCAACTTGGTGTGCACCGAATGGTCCTCTCTGGGAGAGGATGAAAGGAGTCGCCGTTTGGACAAACACCAGCTTTGGCTGAACTCCTCGTCTTCGGTCAGCGTATTCCCCGGCCGGAACCACAGCTCGGGGAGCCTCATGGAACGTCCGCGACGCCACGCAGGACGCCGGGGTGCAGTTCTTAGTGACACTGGACTTCCAGCCCCGTATCGTTCCGGGAGGGCGGTCGCAGCTGGGTCGCACATGCAGTCCCTCTCTGGTGCACCACTCTGTGGAGGGGCCAGTCTCATGGTGGCGAGGCACACTGCTCAAGGACCCCGTTGCCTCGGAGGCCGCCGCCAAGCCGGAGTTGACACAGTCTACTGTGAGGTGTGTGGTGGCCGCGCACCCCAGGTCTCGGGAGAACTGATGGACCTCAGTGAGGACGACCCATGGGACCAGCGGTGTGTGTGTGCGTGTAGGGGGGGGGGGGGTCTCCAGGCCAAACAAAGCGACGGTGTTCCCAGCAGCCTAGCCGTACGTCTGAATTCCGGCGTACATCGATTTTTAGGAGAGGGGAGTATGGCGCACCGTGCATTCACGAGGGCGCCCATCAAACCATTCTGCCTATCTGTGGCCGCCAGGCAGCTGCGTAGCTGTCTCGCCTCAGACACGATCACATGATCGTGTCGCCGCGGGGTCGATCGGGATCTCGAATTCGGCTCCCGACGCGCCGTTTTCTCTCCTAGCCACTGGAGGGCGCTGCAGGCGCCCCCGTGGCGGGTGAGGAGAAACCTCCTCGCCTATCGATGGATATACACTCTGTGGGGCAGGGGGCAAGAGGCTCTCTAAGAACTGCGGACGAGACCGAGACGAAGGCGGGCAGGTGGGTGGCGACCGGACCGAGGATATCGCGGGACGCGAGGCCTAGGGGCCTTCTTTGTGTTTAGCGTTGGGCTTAACGTGCGTTTGTAAATATTTGTGTAATGTCGCGTGTATTTGCAAACCAACTCGCCCAAACAACCATTCTTCGTGTATTTGCAGTTTAGATTAAGTGTTTTGTAGCGTTGTGTTTTATTGCACGAATAAACTGGGAGCGGAATCCCGCTCCCGTGAAAGAACCAGGCTGGACTCGGGTTGTTGACGGACCACGTGGGAAACGGCAATCGGCGGCAGTACGCGATTTCCTACACTATAAAAGCGATGAACGGTCTTGCAATATAATCAGTTGAGAGTAGCGCCTTGCCCCTGTCGTTTGTTTATTTTTTATTGTCCCTGTCTGTTTGCGCTTTTAAAGCTTATACCTACATTTAAGAACGACACACACACATAAAAAATAAACAATAAAAACAAGCCGGTCGCACTTCAAACAACTTAAAAAAATATAAAGATTACATTTTTAGAAAGCCTTTTGAATGGCTTCCAAGATGTAGTGAAGCCTGACTTATGCAGTTGCCTAGAGACTCTATCCGCACGGCCTCCCTTACTGCTCTCTTTACATCGTTCCTTTCTTTGTGTATTATTTCCGTCTCCGACCAGAGCGCCGTGCAGTTGTTACATTCATGAATATGTTTTGCTATTTCCGAGTTTTGTGCATTGTTCTTTACATTTCTTTTTATGTTCGTTTAATCTATCATTTATGCAGCGTGGCGTCTCTCCTACATACTTAAATCTACACCCCAATGGTTTGCGAGGACGTTTGAAGTTCTGTCATTTACGAAGCGAGTAAGAGTTTAGTGTCAGACCGAGCAGCCATGACCCAACGATTCAGCACCGTGAAATTGTTCTGTGTGGACTATCTACGCAGACACTAGAGGAAAGTGCATAGCGATAAGTACCTCGTACTGTAGGGACACTCAATAAAGTGCGGTTGGAAAAGCTACTTGCTCCACGGAGAGTGGATGAATCAGACCTTTTATTCCAACACTGCTACAAATACCCCAGAATGAGATTGCTTCTGCTCACAACGTGAGTACATCAAAATCTTCTTTGCAGGACTGATGAAATTCTGGCTGAAGTGAATCAAGACTTATGTGCTGCTAGTTTGTCGGTAACTGCATTAAAACCATGTAAAACCATAAAAAAAGAGAGGCGCGATGCGAATTTGAAGAAAAAAACAAGCTCAAGTGAGTTCTTTGATTAGAAGAAAGCTGTGAAGCGTTTATGGCTTGAAAACCGGCGAAGACAGTCGAGAGCACTGCGCGGAGTGGTTGGACGCGTTCCGCGAAGCGCTGAAGGCCTGCAGTTCCCACCAAGAACGCAAGCGACTGTACACGATTCTGCCACCAAGCCTCCCGAAGAAAGAAATATACCTTCTGGCGCCAGAAGCGACTGCCTACATGACTGCTCAAACAAAACAAAAAAAAAAAAAAAAATTGAAGCGTAAAGCAAAAAATTGAAGCGAACCCCTGAGCCCAAGATGTGGAAAACGGCGAATGCCGAAGACGTGAAGATTGCACTTGAGTACTACAGATGCGACGACCTCACATCCTCTGTTCGAAGCCCCTACAAAAAGGAGATCGTTAAAGCCATGGTCAGCGACAACAAAACCCGCTCTATTATGGAAGTTAACCAGCTGTATAGGAAGGATCATCCCCATCGAGAACTAAGCATTTCAAAATTGTATTTCCTACTACGAAAATGGGTAAAAAAGAGTACCGAGCACGTGGAGTGCGCATTCGTATACCGCGTCACTTTTCACTTGCTTTTAACAGCAATAGCAAATGCCTCGAAAAAGACATTTTCTGAAGACGACCTCAAGCGCATCTACTTCTGCAGCGCACCACAGAACGATTGCTGCCTGCGCCATTGCGAAAAGTGCCCGAACATGCAGACCCTCTCATTGCGGTCGCTCCATCTCGAAGAATACGAAGAAATCTCTTTCGCGTTATGGGACGCCGGCGAACCCGTGAAAACGGTTATGGATACTTCCGCCTTCTTGCGGGAACTGGAGCCATTGAGCGAAAAGAACATAAGGCATTCTTACATCCGTGACCTTCAACGAAACCTGATAAATGACGCAAGAACCGCCTTACCACCCAAGGCGTGATGTTCCACTTCGATTTTGCGGAAAATTGGACTTTATTCTTCCCAACCGAAGGGCTGAGTTTTTATTAGAAGACGCAAGTGTCTCTCTTCACATGTATGGTTACGTCCACGCAAGGGACGAAAAGCTTTGCCGTTGTCAGCGGTGACACGATACATGACAGAGCTCATGCTCTTCTAGCCACAGGTCCATAGAAGAGTACTTTCATGAACATTACCCAGTCTTTTCTGAAATAATTGTTGTATCAGATGGAGGGGCGGCGCATTTCAAGAATTGCTTCCAATTGCACGAATTGTCTCGGAAGCCGTACTCCTCGGCAAGATGGATTTTTTCACCCACTGGACACAAAAAAAGCGATTGTGATGGAGTAGGTGGTGTTCTTAAACACTACGCAACGCTCACTGACTTGAGATCATTGCTCAACTCAACGATTGTTACCGATAAGTACTTTGTGGAAGTGCTGCGTGAAAAAGCAACAAATGAGTGCATGTTCCACCTGCCTGCGGAACGGGGTCGAGAGTTCTGTGCGGTAATTTAAGCAGAGCGGACCATTGCAAAACTTGTGAGAGGAATCCAAGCATCTCATCTGTGGAAGTCATCATATACCGAGAGGCCGGATGTATACATGGCCACTTGAGCGACTGATACGTTAAAGCTTACTTAAGCATGTTGGCGAACTTGCAGAGTGGGGCCGTTGCATTTTTGTGAATTGTAAGCTAAGTAATGGTATTCCCGTTCAAAGTCTCTTTTCGCTTCAATTATTCTCATCACTTTTGAAAAAAAGATACTTCAAAAATATAAAATACATACCATAACTAACACTCAAAATCTTTAGTGCTGTGCGTCAAAGCCGCTATAACGAAGACATCGTCTCGCTCCGAGTGAAGGTTTGTCGTAGCTTTTACCGTTTGGAGGTCATAGGTTACTCAATGTTTTGCCATCACAAGTTAGTTCAAGTCGTTGCAAAGCGCCAAGAGGAGTTAAAAAAATAAAAGATTGAGCGTTTTCAAACACTAACGCACAATCTTGCCACATTTTGAGATATTAGCTTCATTTCCGCGTAATAACAAGAAGACAATTAAGGACTGGTATAGTACTTTTATATATTCGTAAAGATAGTTTAAAGACGCGCAATAAGATATTTTTGTGAAGTATTATAAAAGATAGTTTATTTGAAAAACAAAAATGTCAATATGTCTCTAAAACGCGTTTTTATGCCGATTGGATTTTTTTGTTTGTATAGAAATATATTATAGATATTTCTTATTTCTTTGCGAATGGTTCAATATCTTTTGTGAAATATATTAAAAAGTTATGGTGGCGTGAAAGCTTCGATGAGAAAATGACGACTATGCAAAATAGCATCGTGAAATCTCACTTTCCACGCTTCGGGCTTCTTTATTTCTTTTTGAGCGAAAAATATTGTTATGGCGTTCATATATAGCTGAATGTGCCTCCCAAAAACATGGCTTTCATATATAATTTTAAGAAAAATATTAGAATTATGACCCGGACCATCATTGTATGAACTGACAACGAATCACCCTGTAACAAGACTGGCCACCTGTCTAAACGCTACATTGTTACAAACAACAAGTCAAAAAGCGCCATTGCTTTATGTATTCACCCAGACTCGGACGGAGGCCCGGATGGGCTTCTTGCAATGGAACCGCAAGGAGCGTTTACCGGGAACCTCAACGCAGTGAAACCGTTCGTGCAGACTTTCCGTCGGGGTGGTGCACCGGTATACATGCAGCTAGACACAGGGGCACCGCTTTCTGTCATCACACGATCCGAGTATCAAAGGCACAAAAACGTCTTGCCGACACTTCGCTAGATGCCGCTTGAGTTGACATGCTTCCTGTGAAAACTGCCGGTGCACGGACAGCTGGATATGCAGGTATCACCAGGGGACAAAATTGTGCCCGATACATTGAAAGTCCTGGAGGGCACTGGTCCTAACTTATGCGGCCGCGACCTGCTGCGATACTTCTACTTACTGCCCACGCCCGCCTTCGTCAACCAATGTCAAGGTGATAGAAATTCAGATGCCGGCGTCAGCCCGATACTTGCAAAGTTCTCCGATTTGTTCGAGCCAGGTTTAGGATTGCTGAAGGGACCCCCGAGTCAGCTACAGCTTCGCGAGGGCGGGATTCCCAAGTTTTACAAAGCTCGACCTCTTACGTACGCACTGCGAAAGCAGGTTTAGGATGAGTTGGATCGGCTTGTACAGCTAGGCTTGTTGTCCTTCTTTGCAATGTCAGTCCGGGCGACACCTCTAGAGTGGTTGTAAAGAGTAATGACAGTATTCGTTTCTGTGGCAATTTTAAAATGACTCTTAGCATGGCATGTCCCGTCGAGGAATATCAGCTTCTACGAATTGAAGGCAACTTTGCGGCGCTAGAGGGCGGAGAAGTGTTTGGCACTATTGACTTGAAAGATGCCTACAACCAGCAGCCCTTGGATAAGGCCGCTAGCATGCTGACGGTAGTAAACACGCAAAAAAGGTTGTTTACCTTTAGTCGCCTACCCTTGGGCGTCGCATCAGCCCCTGCTTTTTGTCAGAGATGCATTCAGGCAGTTCTGCAAGGCTTGCCTGGCGTGCAAGTCTACCTGGACATCATTGTGGCGGAGAACCAGAACGACAGCAGCCTTCTCCGGGCGGTGTTACAGCGACTGTGAGAATCCGGGTTGAGGCTACATCCAGAGAAATGTAAGTTTTGTCAGAAAGAAGCCGATTTCTTGGGTCACAAAATTCATGGGAAAGGGCGGCACCCCAAAGCGGAAAACGTTGCTGCGTTAATTTCCTTACCGTCGCCAACGTGCATGACAGGGTTAAGGGCGTTCGGGGGGTTGGTGACATATTACCATAACTTTTTGCCGGACGTATCCTCGATCACGGGGCCCTTGTACGACGTTTTAGAAAAATGGGACTGTATGGAAGTGGACCGAGGTCCAGGAAGAAGCTTGCAAGCACACGAAGACCCTGCTGCGAGAAGCCAACTTTCTCGCGCACTACGACCCTAACAAACCGTTATGGTTCGAATGCGATGCGTCACCGACGAGAATCGGGGCAGTACTTTTACACGGAGAAGACGGCAAGGAACGCCGATCAGCAGAGCGAAACTACTCGCAGCATGGAGCTCGAAGCACTTACTCTTGTGTTCGGTGTCTAGAAATTTTGTCAATACCTACTGGAACACACTTTTATTCTGGTAACCGTCCATAAACTACTCGTAGGACTTTTTCATCCAGAGAGACTGATCCCTGAGATGACTGCCCCAAGAATACGGCACTGGGCGCCACTCCTAAGTGCCTACTCGTGCAAAATCGTGTACAAGCCGGCGAAAAGCAACATCACGGCAGAGGCTTTGAGTCGCCTACCAGTGCTTGGAATTGGAGGTGACAGCACACGTTTCGCGGATAAAGATGCTCAAGAATACGGTCCTGTCGACCGAACAGTTCAATGACGGAGTGATATCGGCGAAGGAATTAGCAGCACTCAAAGACAATGATTTGCAACTACATGACTGGATACATAACGGCTGGCCGCAGCAGTTGCCGGAGTCGCAGCTGGCGTTACGCCCGTATTTTGACAGCAGAGGCGAGCTGACGCTGAGTCATGGATTGATCTACTGGGGCACCGTGCGCTAATTCCGACAAAGGCGAAAGAAGCAATGCTGAAAATGTTACATGCCACGCACCAAGGCATTGCGGCTATGAAGACGCTTGTGCGCTTACTTTTTTGGTACCCCTTGGTTGACAGCGACATCGAACAGTTGGCTAAGCTTTGTCAGGTTTGCGTGCGATCCTCCTCTATGCTGCCAGCGAAGCCTCCCGTTAGCTGGCGTAACATTGAGGAAAGGTGGTCAAGATTCCATGTCGACTTTGCGGGACCGGTCGATAATGATATGTTGCTGATTGTTGTTGGTTGATTCAGCAAATTGATCGAGGTCAATTCAATAAAAACCGCCAGTTCGCTGACCACTGTCGAAGCCTTGCACACTATTTTTGGGCGGTTTGGGTTGCCACTTACTGTCGTGTCAAATAATTGGCCGCAATTCACAAGAGAGAAATTTCGCAGGTCCTTGTGGCAGATTAACGCCATCCATCTGAGAACGGCGTCCTACCATCCACAGTCAAACGGGCTGGCTGAGCGGGCCGTAAGCACTGTTAAGCAAGGACTGCAGAAAAGTTAAGTAAGTTCCCTTCAGACTCGGCTGGCAAGACGTCTCTACCGGTACCGCCGCACTCCCCTCGGTCATGGCGAAAATCCGCCCATGATGTTGTTCGGCTACGATATCTGCTCGTGCCTCCAGCACAGACGATGGAGTTACACCAACAGACGTTGCAGAAAGCGCAGCCAGCGTGGAGCCGTAATTACGGGATGGGGATAAGTGGGAACCAGCAAACATTAGAAGCAACGATGGGCGCCCAAATGGTCCATGTGCGCGACATACACGATGGCCAACAGCGGAGACACTACGACCAGCTGAGAAACTGAATCGACCGCACCAAACCGGCGTCAACATGGGAAGCCATACCTACGTCTACGGAAGGATCGACGGCAGCCTCTACTGTCGACCTTGCGGACACGGTCTCGAAGCCTGCAAGGATCTCCAAGAATGACCCCCCAGTCACCACTTAGCTTACGACTCCACTGCGGCGTTCTACTAGAAGGCGAAAACCCCTGCTATGTCATACAATGACTGTGCGACCCGCGTTGTAACAGACGATGACGCAGCTGTTATCCGCCACTAATCTATATCTTCCCTTCCTTTCGCTATTTTGTTCTTTCTTTCGTTCCCTAACATGCCAAGCTGTTAAAAAGAGGCAAAGCCCACGTAATAACGGCTCAGCCTACCCTAAACATTGTTCAAGTCACTTCTAAAATTAGAAATTAACGTTTTTGTTCCAACTTTTACAAAAAAGAATTAAAATATATCTATTTGCGTTAGTATTTTAAGACAGCACAAACTCACATTGATTCCCATTGCTACTATAATCTTGCACAGCAGATTTGTAACGCCTTTCGGCTTTAAAAAAAAAAAAAAAGTAGCTTACGCTCGATCTTGATTATAATTTACTGAATGAATGGGAGATTTCATGAGTATTGCTTGATCCGTCTATATAAAATTATGAGTAGGCCGTAAAGAGATGCATTTAAAAAAAATGTGTAGAAGTTTATTTTTTTAGGTTTTTTAATCAAAAACACCACCTTGGATGGCAAATGTACCTTGATAACACCGCTTTTAAAATAAAGATACATTAAAGGTACTCGGCTTTATATTTAACTATAACACTTGTGCGTTTACACGTGAAAGTTGTATGACTGTGGGCAGGACAGATGGGACGTGCTTGATGCGGATATTTTCACTTTCTTAAAGCCTGTACTTTTCATTTTGTTTTAAAAAAGTGAGTTCAGTCAGAGTTCTTGGCAAACATTTTCGATCTCCTCACTAACATGAGAGGGACTCTATGTTTTTCTTGCTGAATCATTTATACTTCTCTTACTGAATTAGAATGGTACTACCAGTAGCCATTTTTTATAACGCGTGATGCATAGGCATCTAGGAAAGAGGCAAAAAAAAGTGAAGTTACCTTCGTTCGTTCGATGTTACCCTCAATAAAACTTTAATGGTGCTTTACGGCAATGGTCTTCGAGCAGTTTGCGCCGCAGTACTAAAACCTGCAGGTGTTTTACTTTTCTAAAACATCATCTGCGCCCTTGTCCGGCACCCCGAAATCAGAATGCCGTTCAAGGACATCTGGGTTGCCCCATGGTCACCTCGGGGTCATTAGCCATTTGGAAGTCGAGCTGGGTTCTTCAGATTTCATGCGTTAAGGTTTTGTTACATGGCTACCAAGAAACCTCTCTCTTACGTAGACCATAAGTCGGTGCACATCGATTGGGAGAATTCGAAATGTACCTCCTCCAGATGTACTAGAGAGTTTTAGTAGATCATAGGCTGCGGAAAGCGGGCCAAGCGGGCCAGTCACTTTTCTACACACCTCCTATGGGGGGGGGGGGGGGGGGGTAAACATTCCTTGTTTTTCTGAAGACACCCCCTTGATTCGCAACGACTCCTCTATTCTCAATGCCCCCCCCCCCAAGTTTAAACACCCCCCTATTTTTAATTCCTTGGGAAACCCCTGCAGCAGGCGCGCTCACACATTTGCGTCCGAGAGCCACTGCAACCACTTGCGTCGCGTTAAGACTTCTTGCGTCGAGCTGTTGCCGTGGCGACACTTAGATGATACGATAAGGAGGTGCTGTGCTACATGACGCAACCGAGCGCAACGGGGTCGATGCAAATGTGTGAACTAGCCTTTAAGACGCGGCCATGAAAGCGACGCGTCTGCGACCGCCTTCGCTTGCGTGCGTCTGCTCTTCCGCCCCCTTCTAAATCCGTCTGTGGCGGTCGCAAGACGCGACCATGAAACGGTGTTCTAGCATTTCATCATGCACGAACCTCTGTCTAATTCAATCGTCTGTCAGCGTTCGTCGGTGTGCGGTAAAAATCGGCCGAAAGACCTAAAAAAATATCAACAAAAATAATATGGAATGCTCTCATTTTTGTTGTTGTTTTCTTGGATAGCGTCCGCGAGCGAATTGGGCAAGCATCATGAACAAATAAAATGCGAGCTAAATTATACGCCTTAGCAAGCCAAGTGCACTGCTCATAACGTGAGAATTAATGACCTTTCGAAGCGAAATGACTGAAACCTACAGGGTGTCACAAAAGAAAATTTACATGGTCTTTGTTACCGCAAAAATAAACTAGGCATCGCCGAACGCTCATTCTCCGTCTAAAGGTAGAGCTAGAGGTCACAACGAGATGCCAAAGTTTCAGCCCGATCCAATAACTTAATCAAACTTTATAAGTTATTTTCTGAAAATTTCATTCGGAAAATGGAGCCCATTTTTGGCCCGTTTTCGGTTTCTGGTGCCGTAGAGCCCCATGTGTTAGAAAACTCCGTCGGCCGCCATTTTCCCATTGAAATTTTCAGAAAATCACTTATAACTTTTGATTAAGTTATTGGATCGGGCTGAAACTTTGGCATCTGGTTGTGACCTCTAGCGCTACCTTTGGGTGGAGAATGAGCGTTTGGCGATGCCTTCTTTATTTTTGCGGTAAAAAAGACCGTGCCAATTTTCTTTTATGACAACCTGTACATGTGAAAACCTCGTGCGTGGAGAAGATTCGATTGCTTCCAGCTAAATGGCTGGGCACTTCTTACCTGTGCTTGATTACCTCTTAATACTCAAACCATGGTCACAATCACGACAGCTGCAGGTTTCTGGGCATAGTGGGGACGCTCTTCCGGGAACTGACCCCTTTGTGTAGCGTCACAACGCGCAAACGAACAAATCAAGCCAGATCAAGCAAAATAGTTGACGTGGAACACTATAGCTTACGCCAGTCCTTCTACGAGAACAAGCAGTCACACACCGCTTCCGAGGGCGTGTATTTGCGTCAGGCGTTTTGCTGCAAACTGTGTCAGTTGATGATATTTTCCGCTAAACACCTCGCAGAACGCCAAACGACTCGCACTAATGGAAATAGACCAACTCACCAAGCTACGCAGTGTGTCAAACGCTGGCCGCCAACGCCGGCAGCCATGTTTGTTATCCCTTGAAACCAACGCGGAAAAGACGATCTCTCGCGATATTTTTAAAAGAGTAATGACTCTATCAACATAGTTTGTTTCTCAAACATACACAAAAATGTCAAATAAAAGACTACGGCTGCATGGTGAAACAAGTTTACAAAGATTTCACACGTGAAACATTTCCCGAGCTAATGAGAGCCGATAAAAGGGGTTTAGTTATCAAAGCACCGGGCGCGGCCTAGAGCGGTTTCAATCTAAATGACGTCTAAAGGTGTAAATAATGCGCACATTTTTTCGCGAAAAAAAAAAAAGGTGTTTGAAATAGGCCTTTGAGTCTGTTTCGTTGTTGTTTCTTTTAATTTCGTATTCCTTTAAGGAGTGGCAGTCGAATAATTTTGCAATGTCATTCAGGTACGTCTGGCATCCTCTTACGTTCGCTGCAAATGGTAGACTGTAAAAAGACACGAAATCGGTGCTAAACACAAGACAAGACAAATGGCCGTTATTTTATTTTTCTTGAATCGGGATTTAAACCACCAACTAGACTGTTCACGTAACGACGAAGAGAATATATATCAGCACTTAACTTTAAGGGTCTCTCTACACACAGTGTCCCAGCGGAGAAGTGCACTCGTATAAGTTTGTGACACATCAGACTGAAAGATAACTAAGCGATAGGAGAAGTCAATTATAAAACCCTGAAACCGCAGCACAGTAAGTTACTTAGTACCGTGTCATTTATTAGCACGTCCAATATTTATAGGTATGCCTGAAAATAATTTATCTGCTGGAAGATTATTCTTTTTGGAGCAGTGTTAATAAATTGATGAATAGATTAAACCGCTTTGCTAGTATATGCTGTTTTTTCTAAGTTATTGTATCTGACAAAACACCGCTTGAACAAGATATATAATTAGACCTCCGACTTTAAAATTATAGTTAATTTTCTCAACCCACATATTGGGCAGCAATCAAGATTGCACACGTTTAACTTCTCAGAAAGATCAGAGATAACTTTTACTTAGTTTTTCCCAAATAAATAAATTCTAACTTTCTTTATACTAGCAATACAGACAAAGCTTCACTCACTCAAACTTCCACACTCATTCCAGGTAATCAAATTACTTGTAATCGAGCATTTTTTTTAGTAATTCTGTAATCACCAGAATGCTTTTATTAGAAAGTTATAGCAAAAACAATCTGATTACTTCTGGAAGGACTAAAATTTCTTGTAACTGCTACAATGTGACGTGTTGGGCTAGTTGGTTTGAGGTGAACATATTCTGAGGAAACAGCGGCAAAGAAACTTGGACAAGCGTGGAGGAACAAACAGGACAGGGCGGCGTTGAACTAACAACTGTTGGCGCTGAACTAACAACTGCATTTTAGTAATAAATAACAGTTGTTGGTTCAGCGCCGTCCTGTCGTGTTTGTTCCTTTACTCTTGTTCAAGTTTCTTTGCCGCTGTTCCTTCCCAATATGTTCACTTGTAACTGCTACTATTTTCCCCTGCCCTTTCTAATGGCGCCCTATGCTTTTGCAAGTTTTCTACAAAACAAAATCTTCGAGCAAGGTCTTCAACACGAGGATGGTTTACCGAAATGGTGAATTAAGAAGATAACTAGTATATAGTTTGTTGATCCTAATCTAATAATGGACAACACGAAAGTCTTGTTTTTAACCCGACAGAAAAATTTTGCGTTTTCAAAAACTGACGCAATCGGAAAAGTAGAGGGCACTGTTTCAAGTAACGGCCAAAAGCGTTTTTCTCAAGTAATCAAGGAATCTAATTGAATATTTTCGAAGAGTAATTGTAAATGTATTTGATTAATTTTTGATTAACGTGTACAATATTGCCGCTGCTTAGTGAGCGTAAATAATTACCTTACATTTACGGGGAAATTGGGACGTCATATAACGTCACGCGACACTCACGTCACATGAGGCGTTTTCTCGCCAAAAATTAGCGAGGAAATTGCAACTTCGTTTGACGTCACGTCACGGGAAATCACCTGACACACTGACCTCATGTGAAGTCTTTCCCGCTAAATTTAGTGGAGAAATTGTGACGTCATGTGCAACTCTGGTGTCGCGTGACATTACATAGCCATATGATGTCACCGTCTTGTTACATCGTCCCAATTTCGTTGCTAAATTTAGCTGGGAATCTGTGTCGTTACGTTTCAATGTAATATCTGCACCTTTGCCAAATGTTCAACGGCGATAGAGAATGATTATGTGCGTAGTCTGCGTGCATCAGAGTGTAAAGCGCCTCGGCTGGCTGTCGCTTTAGTTTATTTAGAGTCCGCGTCAAGAGACAGTCGCTTTTCTCGTGACCGGATGTATCTCAAGATACCTTATAGAATTCTCCACATGGAGCATCAAGATCTCTCTGCCGCGTTACATCTTAAAGTAGAAAAACAAAAGTAAAAAAAAAAAAAGCCATAAGTACGCTTTCTTATATATGTGACACAACGTTGGCTGTCGTCATCTCGCTCCGTTCGCGCCATTCTGATGGTTCGGAAGGGCCTTGTGGATTACATTATAAGGACGGCGCGCAGATGCGGTGTTGGGTAACCGTAAGCTAACACATTATTGCTCGCCAGTCCCGGCACTTTCCGAGCCGGACGAAGTGGATGATGCATAAATTCAATTACGGCTAGAGAGGAGTGTCGACCCAGTGCAGAGGATAGTCCGGGGAGGTTGGTTCGCGGACGTGTAAACGACCGTGCGATTACTTTGACGCAAATTCTTCCGAGCTTCACTCATCTGGCGGGAACGTTCTAGGAGCGTGTTTGTCTCTGCAAGCCGGCAAGTGTGAATAAACAACAAACATACATAAAACCTAATTGAAAAAAAAAAAAAACAATTACCTCGCGCAACCTGCGTGGAAGTCAACTTAAAGCTTTGTGTGAGTTTCCGAGCACAGCTGTTGCTGTAGTAGAATGGGAGAGAAAACGCAGAGTCCTCCCCGAAGCTTACCGAGTGCTCGAAGCTATCGGCAAAAAAGAACAACGTATACACAGTTTGACACTACGTTCGAACTTAGCTGACGCTATGATTCGATGATGTCAATCAATCAAAGCAGGGCCAAGTGTGCATCGCCATGGCCTTCGTCGGCTTTGTGGGGTTGCCATCACCGGCTAAAGCAATCACGTAAAATAAATGCGCCTTGATCCGCCACTTTTCTTTTCACTACGTGAATGGTTTAGTCAATTTTGGCTAACGCACGAAAAACGACGAGCGTCGTTAAAGCTTAGGAGCTGTTTGAGTTGCTTTGTCAAATTGCATAGTTTAGGTTGTGCTGAGACCTATCGTGCAACGTGGTACAGTATTGATAATAGATATTCTCTCGCTAAAAATACAAACGCTTTCTACAATTTAAACGATACTGCACGCTCAAGACGTTTATAATCAAAGTTAGATTTTATGACCGAGAAGTTGATAAACTGAGTTGAGGAGAACACGAAAAGAATGCCCAACGGAATAATTTATCTCTATATCCTACAAATAGTCTCCACGAGTCAAATCCGCCGCTGGTCACAAGTACTGCAATTCACGGAGGGAGAGCTCGGAAAAAGGCGTTTTTGGAAAACAAATGTGAGGTCTGCGATGTGTCACTTTCGAACCTGTCACTTGCGCAGGTCCCGTTCAGTTGGCAAAATTAACTTTTAAGTCGAAAAACTTTTACAACTACGGAAAGTTTTTTTTTTTTTCGTACCGCATATTGCAGTAAGTTGCACCCGGTGTACCGTGTAAAAAAATAAAGCGTAGTTTTTCTTAGGTGTAATTGATTGTGCTTCGTTTCTGTCCTCCAACGATCCTCTTAGATGCTCTACTGTTCCCAAATGGAAGCGGTACACGTAGATAGAGAAATCGGTGTTCATTAAACAGTGAGGTCAACCTGCGCCAATTGCTGGTTTGCTACATTTTGAAATGAACGGAGTGAAGAAAGAGAGAGAGATAGAGAGGGATCACACAAAACGCAGGGGAGATAAACAAATGCCAGCAGTGTCATTTTTTATGAGTTTATCTTCACCTTCAAAAGTCTTTGATGTAGGTGAGCCTTTTTGAGGAACTTCAAAAGAGCTTTTGTAGCATTATACGCTTGAGCAGGAGACGTCCAATAATCAAGTAGAACATGAATGCCTACCTGCTGGTCTTCTGTCAGTAGGGTCTTCATAGCCTTCATGTCAAGGTTGTACTCCACACCATCGCAGAACACGTGCTGTATGTCATGGGCCTTTCGACATGATATGCATTCGGAAATGTCAGTTTTTCCTATTTTATAAAAATAATGGTTGGTGTACGCGACTTTAAGTTTTAGACGACGTAATACTGTCTCAATTGCTCTTGGAAGTCCTCGTGGAGCTCGGAAATGGAGATGAGGATCTATATTGTACAGGAAAGTCTGGTGATATTGAGGATTTTCTCATATAGACGTTCTCATTTCTTTACCTATATTCCTCAATGAGGTATTCGCGTCGTATGTTGAAAATATAATTAAGATAGGTAGCACGCTTTCGTGGGAATCTCTGGCGGCTCTGTCAGCAGGGACATTCCCGGCTATCCCACAATGAGCGGAAATTCATTGCAGAATATTGTTTTGTCCCTGGAATATAGCACGCCGTGCAGTTTCCCGGATTTTGTGGGCAATACGCAAATATGGGCCATTCGTTTTCATTGACGAGAGAATCCGAAGTGTCGGTTTAGAGTCAACAAATATTGCTCAAAATTGCGTGCTTTCACTTTCTACTGTGTTATGGCTGCTTCTATTGCTGCGAGCTCTGCCGGTGTTGATGATATAACACGGCTTAGCTTTGCTTTTAATGTTCTGCCTGCCGTAGATGAAATGTGGACCCTTAACGAAAATGATGCTCCATTGTGGAGCCATCAGTGGAGAAGTGGCTAAAGTAAGAATAGGTCTCGTGGATGTATGTTAGAGTACCCTGCGTGACCACTGGGAGGGCATTGCTGCTTTTAATGTGATTCCTGGATTATAGTTTCTGACGTCTAAGTGGGGTACTTCCATGGCGGATACGTCGGGACAGTTAGCAGTTTCAAAACAGCTGGGAATGTAATCTTCGAGCACTCTTATGACTTCTGCGAAACCTGATGATGGCCTTCCAGTCGCCATATTTCTCAGATGGTGTTGATATACTCGTGTTTTGTGACGAAAATGGGCACGCGAGGTTTCCTGTGCTCGGTAAAATGGCGGGTCAGGGTGCTCGCGCCTCTACCAGAGTTTACGGATTTGAAGAACATTTAGGCAGCCCTAAGCACGCGCGCACAGTTAGTGCCTGGGCACTTTAGAGTTCTTTTAGTAGAGATCGTGATACTTTATGCATAACAGATGGACTGTAGCGCAATAGTTTACAATGCCTTGTTCCAAGGACCATAAGTGCCGATACAAAGCAGCTGCGTTTGGTTTTACATATCATTATAATTATTTGAACGAATCAGTTCAGCTTCATTTTAGGCGCATTATGTTTGCGTTTCTGGTCAGCTGATTTTACAGGGTTACCCAGAAATGTGTGTGCCGTCACAAATCAAATAGCGATTTCATCTATAGTAATTAGGTATTTGTCTCTATGTTTGTTTATGAATGCCATTGCAGCTGGCTTGTCTGGTAATCTCTAGAGATCATGGTAGCGAAGGTACCGTGCTGTGGTGCTGATGGCTTTCTGTAGCCGTGCCCTGTTAATATAGAGAGATCTGCTCCATGCCCAGAGACAGATGTCCTCAGCATAGGTCGATACATGTATAGTTTTTGTAAAAAAATTGTAAGAACTATGAGTGTTATAATAATTAAATAGGGCTCAGAACCCCTCCTTGCGGAACTCCACGCTTGATTTTCTGAAAGTTGGTGTTTTCGACTCCTGTAGACAAGTAAAATTGCCTCTTCCTGAGGTAACTAACAATCCAGGTGTATAGGCGCCACCATATCCCAGCGCCTTTAAAACATATAGAATGGCCACCATGATCCACAGAATCAAATGTTGAATTTATATCTGCGAATGCAGCTGTTGATAGTTTTCATTAGTTCAATGCTAGTTAATAAATCAGTGACGTTGCCGATATATCTCCTTTCTGCCGAAATCAATGGATGGAGAAAGGAAGGAGCCCTCTTTTTTCTAGATCCCACCTCAAACGGGCCAGAAGCATTTTAGAGCTCAGCTCTTAATCGCCCATTTCCGGCTTGAGTGGCGTCGCCGTCGCCGTCGGCGTAACCGCGCGGTACATTACGGGAAATATCCCATAATGCAGTCCGTGAGACCCTCGTGACGTCACGAGGGCCCCGCGCGGTGCGTTATGGGACATTTCAAATGATGCAACCGGGGGGGGAAGGAGGAGGGAGGAGGAGAGGGAGGAGGGCGAGGGCGAGGGGAGGAGGAGGGGGAGGAGGAGGGAGGAGGGGCATACCCTCCCCCTCAGTATTCTTCTCTCCTCTCCTCCTCAAGAACTGCGCTCTAATTCGGCGTTACAGGGTGTTGTAAATGACTTTCATTTTTTCCATCTCTTTGCTAATACAGCTAGTCAGTGCTATTGGGCGGTGTGAGTTAATATATAGAGGCGATTTTGCAGGTTTTAAGATTGGCAATACTACAGCTATTTTTCATTCCTTGGGTACAACACCCGGTTTCCAGTTGAATTATAGATTCTTAACAGAACATTTTTAGCTGTTTCCCCCAAGTGGCGTAAAGGTGAATATCGTGCACCGTCCGAGACAGGTGATGATTTAACATTGGATGTATCGAATGTCATTTAAAGTTCTCTCAAAGCAGTGTTGTATACGTTCCTCAAAAAAAGGAATGAAAGCTCGTTCCTCCTTCCTTCTGATCTTTGGAACGCATTCCCGTTACAAGTTCCATCTGTGAGAAAGGAACCCGTTCCCGTTACAGTAAAAAAATGTAACGCATTGTTACGTATACGTTACATTCGCAATTATCTGATTACCATAATTAGTTAGATCAAGCGAAGTTTTTTTGTTTCTTTCTTAATCTTTCCCATTAAATGGCAACATACGAATTTGAATGCAGTGATGGCAGGGCAACAAGATAAGAAGACACACGACAGCAGGGTTCTTTTTGTTGATATATTCGCCTTTAAAGATCTCAAGGTTTGACCATATTCCTGTTTGGAATGGGCGATTCAGACGAGCCAAATGTACTGCTACCCCACATTGCACGAGCTTTTTACAACCTCACACATTTACATCTAACAAAGTACCTTGTTCGAAGTTAACAGCGCTTGCTTCTCGATGTCGGCGTCCGCAAGACGAGCAAGTAAAGAAGAAGGTACTGTTTTTGAAGGTCAGTCTTAACAAAAACAAGTACTTCTTCGTGAAGTGTAGATTCGTTGTTCTGTTTGAAGGTTGGGGACAAGGGGAGAGGTAAAGATTAATATTTTGTATCATTTAAAAGATCGATATTCGGGATACAAGGGTGCGTTCGATGTCAGATAACCTGTCCTTTTGTTGTAACTGTAGGTCTGTTTGTGGAAGTTCAACGATGGGTGTAGTCGGCCTTAGATTTCTGGGTGTATGAGTATTCGTGGAAGGAAAGAAAGTGGCTAAGTTTGAAACGTCCCTCTCTCTGTGTCTTTTCCTTCGACTAAACATTTTGCGTTTCGTACCGCACTCTCCGGCATTGCAAAAATAATAAATGTCCACTAGCTCTCCCGCACCCGGCCGTTACCAAGCGGAGACTATAGAAATTAAACCCTAAGTGATCAAAAATTTAACGAGTAAAGATATGGTTTTTGTACTTTTAGAATTTCCCTCTTAGAAATAACATACAAATTACCCCATTGGACGAAAAAAAGGAACGCCGTTCCTTTTTCCGTTCCAGTAAAAATGTCACGAGTTCCCGTTCCAGTTCCACCGATGAAAAATGTAACGGCGGCGTTCCTTCGTTCCTTCTAGAAGGAACGTTCCGGGAACGCCGTTCCGTACAACATTCTCTCAAAGTAAAAAAGGCATCCATTGCAGTACAAACACTTGTGGATATGTATCCATGCTCTGCATCAGCTCTGCAATTGGTGATGAAAAAGCAGCAGGTGACATTGGCGCAGAAATCCTCAGTTACGACTCTTCCCAAAACTTGGCGGTTGAGGTTGATGGCCCGGATAGACCAATTTGCTGAGGTTTTACACCCAGGTTTCGCATTATGTGCCATGTTCGCGCCGCCGGCTTTCTTGGGTTCAGGCGGGTACTTAAAGACCTCCAGCGTCTCTTCAAAAGTTTATCGCGGTGCCGCTGTAGTTCCTTGTGCACACGATTAGATGTCCGAACATCCGCTAAATGTTTAGTGTTTTTTTTATTTAAGTTCAACACAACGACGCATGGCCACGAGGGCGCTCATATTATCCTTCGACACCATTCTGACGGTTTGGTATGGTTACAGTTTTGGTAGTTTGGGTAACGGAAGATGTTAAAGCCATAACAAAATCGTTATCATTGGTTAGCACAGAGCAGTCAGTTTCCCTTTCGTCTTCGAAGTTATTCCAGTTTGAGTTTAACAATGAATGTGAGATCCTTCCGAAAGCCTTCTTAGAGTTCGGCAACTCCACTCTTTTTATAAGTATGAAAAAGCTGATAACCGGACAGCCTGATATTCTTTATTACTCGCGACTTTGGAATTGAAATATTAAGAAAATGATACTTGTATATAAATGGCCGAAAATGTGGAAGCCGATTTCGAAGTCCCTTGAAGGACGCTGGCCTCTTCACGCAGCTTCTCTTGTGATACGAGAGCATGATCAGTGGAAAAACGGCGTCAATCAAGCTCAGTAGTCCTTGGACGAAAGGGGAATTCTAAGAAGGAAGAATATTACGACTGACGTTAACAACTGGTTATTTATTTATTTAGTATACCCCAAAGCGCCCTTTCGGGCATTGTTTGAGGGGGGAGTGCACGTTTCTGACAAAAAAAAATAATTGAAACAATAAATTTTGTACATATTTCCTTAAATAAAAGAAACAATGCAAATATACCCACTCAAGAAAAAGTACACTCATACACAAACAAAAATAACGTAATATACCCACTCAAAAGAAGAACACTCGTATACAAACAGGAAGTATCGCGCCAACCAGGCTACAGGAAAAGAAATCAAACTATCTTCGCACATGAAAAACATAAAGGACACCATCTATTCACTTATTTATTTATTAGTACCTTGAAGGCCCTAAAACAGGCCATTATACAAGAGATAGACAGCTAATATTTGTAGGACAATAAGAAAAGCATATAAGCATATACACTCATGAACAACCAAACAAAAAGAATCGACAAAATATTCAAACAAAAGATGACAAAAAGTTCACATACACTTATGTTCAAAAAGTGCTAGTTCATTATGGATTCTAAAAATTCGCCTTACCTTTTTCCAATACATCTATATTGTGAGCTGTGATTATGTTGTTACGCAAAGCGTTGCAATCAATAATTGTAAAAGGTATGAAAGAGTTAGCGTAAGAAGTCGTAGATGCATATATGGGTTGTAGTTTACAGTTGTTATCTAATCTCCAAAAAAAAGAAGTGGGTGGACGAAATAGTTTATTTCTAATTGTAAGGTAATGGTGGTAAATCTTGGAAAACAGTGTCAAACGAAATATTTTCCACCTTAAAGTGAGTTCAGGGAAGTTTGCTCTTTTACGTAGTTCAGACACACTTGTATGAAAACAATAATCAGAATAAATAAATCGTTATGCTCCTCTTTAGACACGTTCTAGTTTGTCTTTCAGATAATTTTGCATCGGAGACCATATGGATGCAACATAATCTAGTTTTGGGCGTACTAATGTGAGATATGCAATTTGTCTTACTTTAGGGGGTGCGAGTCTTATGTTCCGTCGGAGAAAACCGAGTGTGCTGTTCGCCTTAGAAACAATGTGATTGACGTGGGTGGTCCATGTTAGATTGGTGGTTATATGAAGACCAAGATACTTGCAAGATGAGGATGAACCGAGTATAATATCGTTAATGCTGTAGCTACAAGAAGACAGCGACAAAAGACGAGAAAAGGTGAGCACTTTGCATTTATCTAGGTTTGGTGTCATCTGCCAATTATCACACCATTCGGCAATGAATGACATGTCAGTTTGCAGGGATAAGTGGTCGCTGGTGCTCGAGATAGTGCGGTAAATTACGCAGTCGTCTGCGAAAAGGTGGATGGTTGAAGAAACACAAAGAGGGAGGTCATTGATGTAGATTAAAAAAAGAAGTGGTCCGAGTATGCTTACTTGAAAAACGCCAGATGTTACGCTCATTCTGGATGATGCTGAGTTATTAACAACGGTATATTGGCAGCGGTCATAAAGAAATTCAGAAATCCAAGTAATAATGAAGTGGTCAATTTTTAATTGGTGAAGTTTCAATATAAGGCGGCTATGTGGTACTCTATAGAAAGCCTTCGAAAAATCAAGAAAGATAGCATCAGTTCTTTGTTTATGTTCCAAATTAGAATGAATGTTATGTACAAATTCGAGGAGTTGGGTCTGGCATGACAATTCTTTCCTGAATCCATGTTAGTTTATGGTAAGATGGCCATTAGATTCGATATATTTTATAACATTAAAAAGATACATGTTCCAAGATTTTTGAAGGAATGCTGGTCAGTGATATTGGGCGACAACTTAAGGGCGAACTTCGGTTTCCGGACTTATGTATGGGGATGACGCGGCTAATTATCCAGTCATGAGGGACGATACCTGACGAAAGGGATTCACGAAAAATGACGGTTCAAAAAAGAGATGATCCATGGTTTGTATTTTTTAATATATTTGAGTTGAGGAGGTCATCGCCAGAACTCGAGGAAAGTTTCTGATTTTCAATAGCTTTGACAGCCCCAGAATAGTCGATGATAATGGTTTCCATTGACGGATGAGTAAGGGCAGGAAGTACCGGAATGTTGTTAAGATTTTCGTTGGTGAACACGGAACAAAAATAGTTGTTTAGGCAATCAGCACACTGGTCTTCGAAGAGAACTAGACCTTCGCCATTGGTGAGAGCAAGAGGGGTGAACGGCTTAGGATTGATTACATTCCAGAACTGTTCGAGTTTGTCGATTAATACTTGTAATAGGTCGGTACCATAACATTTTGATTTGGCTTTTGTAATTCCAGATCCATAAAAGTCTTCGCATTCTTCATATCTATTTTATATTTCTTTGTTTAAGGGCTTCTGTTTAGCGCGCTTGAATAATCTTTTTTCTTATTGCCTAGTCGCTTGATTGCTATAGTATACCAGGGGTTGTGACTATCTGTCTTGGTGTTCAGCAAAGGCACGTATTTATTCGCAAGGAATGATAACTATTTTTTTTAAAACGGAGCCAGTTTTCCTCAATTAAGTAACTATGGAACGCCTCTTTGAAAAACACATAAAATGCCTATAGTTCAGCGTTAATAGACTTCTAGTCGGCTTTGTTGTAATCCCTTATTTGTTTATAAAGAATACATTTGCGCAGAATAGAAAACAAAAAGTCAAAAAGTGCAACGAGGTTGTCACTGAGCCCAGGTAGTAGTGAAAGGTTGTTGATCACATTTGGATCCGTAGATAAGCAAATATCAAGCATGCCGCGCTACTGTGATCAGTGATTTGAGTTGGCTGACTAATCAGTTGTGTAAAGTTGAAATCCCAACATATATTGATGAAATATCTTGATTCATTGTCATTTTCTGTTAACTTATTCCAGTCGATGGAGGGGTAGTTAAAATCAGCTAAAAGTATAAGCTTTGCTTTAGGAAATTTTAAGGATATATCACTGAGACACTCTTGTAATAAAGGTACAAAGGCATTATTACTGTCAGGTGGTCTTTAGCAGAGGCCAATGACTGTTTGAAAAGATTGTGATGAAAGGTATAGCCAAACGATTTCTAAGCCCGGTGCAGTAGTCACTCGTGATACCGTCACGCGGTTGTTCACAGCTATCAGCACTCCCCCACCCCGTTTGCACATTCTATCACATCTACACAAATCGAAATTCACACACGAGGGGAAAACTTCAAGGTTATGAATCTCGGGAGTGAGCCATGTTTCGGTTGAAAGAACTATGTCAGCTTGCGTTGAGTCTATTAGAGAATACAAAGCATCGCGTTTGGATAACACACTTCTTATGTTGGTAAATAGAACAGAGTAAGCGTAGAACGAATCTTCAGTTTGTTTGGATAACGACGCAGAAGGGGCGGAAGAAACGTATTTTTTATTCTTGGGCTGCCATTCGTCCTTGCCAGTTACACATTGGTTAGCGTGATCATAACCGAAACAGGTGTTATCTACGTAGACCTTATCATATCGAAGCTTAAATTGACAGTTTTTGTGTTTCACGTACGCGAGCAGTTCCCTCCTTGCAGTTCTTATGTTTACCGGAAAATCTTCCCCCACAGATAGATTAGTACCTTTCAGTTAATTACCAGCGTAAAGAATGGCCTGTTTATGTTTGAAAAAGCAGAACTCTGAAATAATGGGCCCACGTTTGTTGGGGTCGAATTGGCCTAGACGATGTGCTTTGTCTACGGCAAAGTCGTCTAGCGCAATGCCAAGTTTTTCGGCACACACAGTTCGGACAATCTGCTCTGACTCAGCCCAAGTTTCTGATTCCTTATCGTCCAGACCATAAAATAGTAAGTTAGACCGGAGTGCTCGGCTCTCCGCGTCGTCAAAACGTGCTTCCAATTGTGTCGGATGAGACTCCGTGATAGCAGCGTTGGCGCCCTCGGTGCGAACCGTCACAGGATTAAATTTTACCGTAGCCAGATCAGCCTCTAAGTTGGTTACTTGGCTGTTGGGAGGCTAGACGTGTTACAACTTGTTCGTATGCGCCTGCTTTTCGTTGAGTTCTTTTACTTGATTTATCAAAGCAGATTGTGCAGTTTCAAGTTTTGTTACAATTGCCATGAATACTCAGCAGAAGTTCTTCGCTTTGGGCCTTGGTCAGCGGACCTAGATTGGACTGTATATTACAACATAATATCAGAAGCAGCAATTTCCAAAAAGGTGTCAGGCATGCCTGTGGGCTCGGCAGAACTACAAGGCAGACTTGGAAGGAATCCGTTACAAGTAACGGAATTACTTGTAATTAATTACTTTTCTAGTAATTTTGTAATTAATCCGTTACTTTTTTGAAAATGTAATTTGTAATCTAATTTCATTACCTTTTCAGTAACGCGTTACTGAAATTACTCGTTACAATTCTTCCGCCCCGTCAAAGGGAAAAATAGAGAGGAAGAAGGGCGATGCAACGGCCTTCGCGCTTTTAGCGTGGTAGCACAAGACGGGGGTTCGCTCGCGAAGAGATCTAGTGGTGGCGAAGGAAAGGAATTCACGGAAACCGCGACAGCCCAGCCAGAGCCCGTTTCTGGATTTGTTCGTACGGTGAGTCAGGCTGGGAGGATTCGACTGTCTACATGAAGGCAACAAGCTTCGACTTGGAAAATGAACGAACTGCTTCGAGCGCACAAAAGAGCAGAAAACTAATGGCCCATAAAACCATCGAGTGGGAGTCGTGAAGAGTACGAACGTGGACACTGTGACCGCGGTGCAGATGTCTCCTCGACCCCTCCCCCCCCCCCCTCCTTTCCGCCCCACACCCCGCGTGTTTTCCCCCAAAAACCAATCAGCTTTTTTTTTTTTTTTTTTTGTCACACGAGACCGTCTTTTGCTTTTCGATGTTCTGCCTACACACACCCACCCCGCAGACAAAAAAAAAAATTGTAACGAGATCTTGACTTTTTTCATCTTTGACAGCGCTGTGAAAGCTAAATACTGGCTGGACCAACCAGCTTTGTGGTTTCTGTCACTTGACTTCGCACTAGCGGATGCGTAAGGCACAAACATAAGGGAAGCGATGGCAGCAGCTCATTTGAACAGAAAAAAAAAGTAGCATCAACACTACTGTCAGCTCAAACAGTAACTTTAGCCAGCAGGCGATAAGGTGGCCGGGGAGCACCGCCAAAATGGCTTGGACTTCGAAGCTGAACCCATATTCCTAGAAACGAGAATGTTGGGGTTCTCGTCAGCTGATTGTGCCTACGGTTACCTACGGGAACTTACTCCGACATTTTAGGGAAAGGGAACACAGCCCGAGTTTTCTGAGAATAAACAGTGGCTGACTTGGACAGAGTAGGGTGCCTACACAGGAGCGCAAGGCGACTGTAAACGCGTGAGATACATTGAAGCCTGCTGTTCACTGAAAATTGTGCTTTTTTAATATTTTCTAAACGAAAAAATCAGCCTAGCTGAAGGATTGTGGGTGAATATTTCATATAAAGTTTCAGTTTTTATTAGTTTGATGATCAAGAAAAAAGATTAGGTGGGCCAAGGCCAGATAACAACCTTCAACAAGCGGTACTTTGAAATCTGCCCAAACGCAAGTACCGCATCTAGGTCTTACAGCCAGTTGGTTTTAGTGGCTAAACCAGCACCAATTGAGGCAATATATAGCAACCGTAGAAAAACCACATCTTCAGGAGAGTCGTGTTCTGAAGTTTGCCGTTGCCATATTTGGAATTGTGTGCGTGCCTCCGCCACCCATGTGCATTCGTCGCATGTTCATGGGATTGAGTTCTGTCCTGGGTGGACAGCGCTAGATTTGTTTATATCGAACACCTGTTTCAGTCCTTTAGAGATTTATAGATCCATCGTCGTAAAATTATTATCCTAAAATAATCGGGAGATATAGTACTGAATCTGTTTTATTTTTGATGGGGCCCGAAATTCCCCCCCTCCCCCCCCCCCCCAAGACGCAATAAATATTGCAGGTATTTAGCGTTTCTTTAAAGTAACGTAAAAGTAATTGAGTAAAGTAACGAAGTAATTAATCAGTTACTTTTTGCGGGGAGCAATTTGTAACGGTAATCCACTACTTTTTAGGCCAAGTAATTATAATTGTAATTAATTACTTTTTTGGAATAACGGGCACAAGTCTGCTACAAGGCCAAATACAGTCGCTCTTAAAACAATCAAACGGTTTGGCTCACCAACCTGTATGGCGAAGAGCAACAGTTTAGCCTTCATCGTTCCACGGGTGTTGCCGAGCCCATAGGCAAACTGTCGAAGCGCACGGTCTTTTGTAGCCGATGCTGTCGTTGTCGATGGTGTTACCATGGTGAGAAGCAGTCTAGCAGCGGCAACGGCAGTACCATCTTGCCCTAATACGTCGCACTTAGATTTCCAGCTCCAACTGACCGCTGAATTGCTTCGTTGCTCCTGGACGCCGCCGACTACTGCAAGCTATCACCCGACCGCCATTGGACAGCGACAAAGAGGCTGAGCGACGTCACCACGCTAACGCGGATAAAACGACTGTCTTCAAGACGGCGCATCAGAAGCAGTCTAGCAGCGGCAACGGCAGTACCCTCTTGCCCTAATACGTCGCACTTACATTTCCAGGTTGGTGCATTGCTTTTTTTTCTTCTATTTCCTTAAACTTAGAAGTTTCACTGGCATTGCTGCTGCTACTGCTACTACTAAATTTAGGATTGTTTCAGTGCGATGTCATCCGATGAAGGGGATTCAGCATGTATAGCGTACGATGAACCCTTGCCAAGAAGTGACTCACTTATGTGTTGTGCTGAATGTGAGTTCAGCTTCCATTTGGGGGCGTGTTCGGGAGTGTCTGAAAGCGCATTCAAAAAGAAAAGTGCTGCTTCGAAAGAAGCCTGGACGTGTCTAACTTGTAAGAAAGCAAAAGCAAGAATTGATCCAGTAGGTGAAAATCCCAAATCAAGCAACGAAAAAGATGATGCAAACACACTTGCGGAAATAAGTAGAAAACTCTCTGTTTTGATGACACTACACGCAAAAGTTGACGCATTGATGGAAATCAAGAACACTGTTGATGGAATCGAGCGCTCGGTCCAGGTCATTTCTGACCAGTGTGACGTACTGCTTACCGAAGTTAAGCAGCAGAAAAACGAAATCAGCGAGCTAAAAAAGCGTATCGGGAGGGTGGAAAAAAGTGGCGACACCGAGGTCCAACAGCTCAGGCGCGAAGTGAACCATCTAGAGCAGTGTAGTAGAAGGCAAAACATTGAAGTACACGGGCTGGCACCTTCCGGAAATGAAAACTTACCGAGTCAACTAAACGCGCTCTCGGAACAACTTCAGTTACCAAAGCTGACCGAGCAAGATATAGAGGCAGCACACAGACTCCCCCCCAAGTCCGACAAAGTTCCAGTCATCTTAGTGCGATTTGCGTCACGTCTCACCCGAGATAAGTGGCTACAGGGAAATGCGCGCCTAAGGCAGATGAAATCTACAGTGCGAATCTATGAAAACCTGACAGCTCAAAACAAAAAGTTATTCTGGCAGATTAGGACAAAAACCGCTCAAAAGGGCTATCGATTTGCATGGCACAAAGAAGGAAAGATGTTCGTGAGAAAAGCTGCCGGTGTCCATCTTATCAGGATAGAACGCGAAGATGACCTGGAACTGATACGTTAATCAGAAACGCGAAGTTCACTTTTACTTTTATTTTGTCGATAATGGGTAGTTGTTCCACAGAACACGGTTATTATGATAACAATTTGTTCAGAAATCTTGTTAATGGAAACATTGCACACAATGACAATAGATTATCTGTATTTCATTTAAACACAAGAAGCATTAGAAACAAATGTGACGAAATTGAACAGTTACTTGACTGCCTAGAACTACGCTTTGATATCCTAGCATTCACTGAGACATGGCTTACGAATGATTCACATATTCCTGAATTTAACGGTTACTACCACACAGAGATATTTCGAACTGGGAAAAAAGGTGGGGGAGTGTCCCTTTACTATAAAAGCTACTTGGAGTGCAGTGTTATCTCTGAATATACTCGTGTCTCTGCGAATTATGAGTGTCTTCTTGTAAGGTGTCGTGATTACATTATATAGGTGTTGTGTACAGACCGCCATCCGGATCACCCAGTGTTTTTCTAGACTTTTTACAAGACATTTTTCAGTATGCATCTGAGAGTAAACTTCCTATGATACTAGTTGGTGATTTTAATATTAATCTGATGTTGTCTGACTCATGGCAGTTAGAATTTTTAGATCTCGTGCAATCACATGGTTATGAAAATGTAATTGATTGTCCTACCCGTGTTACATCTGAGACGGAAACTTTAATTGATTTATGTTTGACCAATGCAATGAGAAATGACGTAGTATCTGGTGTACTGACGGTGGATTTAAGTGATCACTTACCTCTCTTTTGCTTTCTCCCATGCACAAACGTTGGCTACAATAAAACGAATATAACTAACCCTTATTATCGAGACATAAACGATTATAGGATCGAACGCTTTGTTACGCTTGTATCGGCCATACACTGGAATGATATATACAATGAGCCAAACCCTAGTAAATCCTACGATAAGTTTATAGAAAATATAAAAGAAGCCTATGAAGATGCGTTCCCATTTAGGAAAGCTAAAAGACATAAGAAATCACGGAAACCCTGGATTACCGTAAGACTTCTCAAACGAATTAATGAGCGAAATAAACTTTACGGCACATTCATAAAAACAAAAGACCTCGATATACTCGCTGAATACAAAAAGAGACGGAACAAGCTAAACTCCGACATAAAAAAGGCGAAAGTAAACTATTATAAAAATAAATTCATTACAATTCAACATAATCCACTGAAAGTATGGAAGACGGCAAAAGAACTGATGTCCAAGTCAAGCAGTACCATCCCCAATGTCCTTAGAATAGATGACGTGGATTATTCTGGTAGAGAACTTGCAAATCTATTTAATGCTCATTTTTTGCTTTCGGGCGCTCCGACCTTCTCCTTACAACAGGAAAGAAACTTTGAATTTCATACCCGTGTATGTTTACAACAGTCTATATTTTTGTCACCAACTACAGGGACTGAAGTGCTTAACGTAATAAATTCATTAAGAAACAGCGGCGCATGCGGCGATGATGAGTTGAAAGTTAAACCAATCCCTACTGAAAAAAAACATTTGAAATTCAAACGGGTGCAAACTTGTCGACCCGTTTGGATCAAACGTGATTATGGGATACGGGTAGCCGTTTGGAAACGGTACCCGCTCGAAACGGTACCCGTTTGATACAGGTGACCGTTTGATACGGGTGCCCGTTCGACCTTGCACGTGACCACACGTTTGAACGTGCCATTCGAATCGGGAAATTATGCGCTAGCCCTAAATGGGGATCGTCTGGTAGGTCGGTTATCTTAAACTTAAAGTTTATTACGTCTTCTGTAGACAAGTACAAACGTGCTAGCGATCTGTGAAATGTGAGAGGCACTCTAAGCTTTTATACAACTGAGAAGATAGCAAAGCAAACAAGAACCGAGGTAATTCTTGACTATGAAGGTAGACTTTCGAGAAATTATCCGCCTGGCTGCCGCAAGAATAGTGGCTGCATAATTATATAGGTAATCTGGAAGAGTACGAGTAGAAGAACGGTCAATCGTTGCCAAGAAGTTGGTTGAAGTGCACTTACCATAAAAATAGCGGACTTGAAAGATGTAATCCGTGATATTTGTCGACACGGTCAAAGCAGGACAACCACACAAACACAAACGAGAGGGAACAGCTCCTTGGAAGTTTCAACACGATGTGGCGCACTAGCTGTCATTTGCCGAACCCAACCAAACCGCAAGAATTCCTGACTTCTTTGAAGAATCGCTTGTTGCCGATATAGGCGTAGGACTTTTCGAACACTGATAGTTTTGGTGCACATCCAATACGTTGTCGAGTGACATCCTAATAAGACCGCAGGGTTAGACGACAGATCGAAGCAGGTGGACGAGCGAAGTTGGAACTGGAACTGACTGACAACAACCTTTCCGGATCTCGAGGCTTATCAGCGTGTAGCTCACGCGTTACTGCGGGTCACATGACAGGGGCGACAAGAGAGTAGAGAGGGGGCGAGGTTCAAGGCGCCGGGACCACCGGTACAGCCCCTCTCCCTCTCCCCAGGCATTCCAGTGAGATGTGTTTTCGTAGCCTCAAAAAACATACGCGCGCGCGCGCTCGGATTTTAGCACGCTCGAACCTTGGAAATGGCGGCGGGTCGGCCAGAAGCTCGGCTTGCGCCCGAGCGAAGAAAGTACTCAGCGCGAGCTCGTAGTTTGACTGCTGCAACGGCGGGCGTGCTCTCGCAATGCTCGATGTTCTTGCAGCCGCGTGTACACGTGCTATCTTCGCTGCGTCTTGAATTAAAGTGAAACGGAGTCTAGACATACATTCTTTCACGCGGTCGCGTCGTCTGCGAGAGAGATTCGAGCTGAATAAGTAAATTGAGGCAACAAAGATGGACAAAGTTTTAAAGTTCTGTCAAAAATATCGGCTCAGCAACGTCGCACGTTTACGTAAAACAAGAAAAAAAAAGGTGTTAGCTTTAGTTGCAGTATAAGCGAACATCAGCGCAATTGAAATATAAATATAATTACTTGCATTACGCGGACGATCTGAAATCGATGAACCGGCGCTCCCAGCCTTCCGGAAACATTGGCTTCCACGGCTGAAACGCTAGGCGTGACCACGCCGCCGATCTGTCCGTTCAATATCAAACGGGCTCCGGAGAGCCGTTTGATTAAACCGGAACAGTTTGCAACATGGTCACCGGTTTGAGCAAACGTGCGACAAGTTTGCCCAAACGAGTCGCCCATTTGCCCAGACGAGCGACCCATTTGCCCAGAGGAGCGACCCGTTTGCCAAAGGAGCGACCTGTTTGTCCAAATAGGTGACCGTTATGGCTCATACGGGGGACCCCTTTGAGCCATACGGGCGACCCCTTTTACAAACTGGTGATCGGTATGGTTAAACTGTTACCGGTATGGACCCGTTTATTTTCATATAGGCGCCAAATGGTTTTTTTCAGTAGGAATAAAAGCAATTGCTGGGGTAATATGTCAACCACTATCAGCAATCTGTGATAAAATATTAAGCACCGGGATATTTCCTGCTCAATTAAAAATCGCCCGAGTATCAGTAATACACAAAGGTGGGCGCCACTTAATAATTTAAACAACTACAGACCTATATCTGTATTGCCAGTATTTTCAAAAGTAATAGAGAAGATAATAAACTCCAGGATGTCGGACCATTTCGTTAAAAATAACCTAATTGTTGAACAACAATATGGATTTCAAAAAGGGAAATCAACCGAGGAAGCTTTACTGAAAATCAAGGACAAAATTTTAACCAATTTTGAGACCAAGCTTTACACATTAGGGATATTTTTAGATTTCAGGAAAGCGTTTGATTCTATTAAGCATGAAATAATTCTGAAGAAGTTGTATAACTATGGTATTAGAGGAGTGGCCCTAGAACTTATTCAAAATTACTTATCAGATCGTGTGCAATATACGACTTTAAGTTGCGAGAAATCAGAAATCGGTAAAATACAATATGGTGTTCTCCAGGGGTCCATCCTTGGACCACTCTTATTTTTGGCGTATATTAATGATATTGTCAACATTCCCCACACACCTGACATTGTGCTATACGCCGATGATACAAACTTATTTTTTTCTGGTGCCAACATAGATGAACTTGAATCCCTTTTGAATGATTGGATGTTTGTATTAAGTGCATGGTTGACATGTAATGAATTAGAGCTAAACACCGAGAAAACAAAGTATATGATATTTCGAGCAAAAAATAAAAGTATTAATCAAGAACTTAACTTACGATTTAGAAATAGTGAATTTCAATATGTAAAAGCTCACAAGTTTTAGGTGTATACTTTCAAGAAAAGCTTAATTGGTCTTATCACATTGATCAGATCCGGCCAAACATCTCCCGGTCAATAGGCATTATAAATAGGCTCAAATATATCATTCCGGTTTGGTTAAAAGGACAGTTATACTTTACTCTTGTTCATTCTCGTTTAAATTACTGCAGTTTGGTATGGGGTACGTGCTCACAGACCTGTATATTCAAGCTGCTCATTTTACAGAAAAGAGCAGTACGGTCAATTGCCAATATCTCATATAAGGAACACTCTAGCCCATATTTTATCAAATATTCTCTTCCTACGGTAGAACAATCACTCATTCAAAAACTGGCAATTTACATGTTTTACAAAATAAAAGCACACCCTCAGTTTGTACATGAAAATTACATCAACAATGCATCAATATACTCATTTCGCCATACCCACTACACTCAGTCCAGAGTACGCACAAACTACGGTAAACAAAGAATACTTAATCAGATCGCACAGCTATTAAACAACCACCCTGAAATACTTTCTATGATAAATAATTCCAACACAATATACACATTTAAACGAACACTGAAAACGTACCTTTCAGGTATAACATGATTTATTAAAGTTTCCGGCCGCATTTCTTTTGTTATATCACTGTATCTCAGTGTAATCCCACTATTAGTATTTGATTGTTTTTGTTCCTATGTTTCTGTACGTTGTGCTGCTGACTAGGGGGATGGAGCCCTGTCAGGCGATTTAAATCGCCTTTTGCCCCATCGTCCTAGGCACTTGTCTGAATAAAGAATAATAATAATAATATTATTATTATTATTATAGATGCAGATAATCCAGCGCAGCGGATTCGAAGATAGCCCTGGTGGCTTTTCTCGCTCCAGGCGTTAGGGCGGGCTTGGGTGGGAATGGACCATGTTCCGGCTGATTCAGGATCTGTATGACGAAGAGCAACAGTTTAGCCTTCATCGTTCCACGGGTGTTGCCGAGCCCATCCTATAAGCCTCGCAAGTGGGCTCATTTTCGTCTTCTGCGCATAAGAAAGGAAGTAGCGGTGACGTCAGAACGCCGAACTCTCATTGGCTGATCGCGACCCCCTATCTCAGCGTCGTCTGCTCCTTTGCAACGTCGTCTGCTCGCAACGTCGTCTGCGTCTGTCTTACCTTTCCTGCGACTTTCGGAGCGAACTCGACCTCGCCTTTCAGAGAGGGCAGACGAAATAACTCGAGCGGTACGTTGTTTTTGTCTAGCAACTGGCAGACGCGCATCAAGGAGGGAAGTCAAAGGACTCCCTGGCGAGGTGTCCCGGGGCGCCGAGGTTTTTTTGCTTAGAACCGAGGCAAGTTCCCTCCCAAATACTTTTTCCCTCCATTCGTGTGCGGCGAGACCCCTCACTCTTTAACGGCGTCGGCGGGTTGGCGCAGTTAACGTCGTCTGCTTTACGTCTGCTAGTCAAAGGGGTCAAAGCGATGGCTACTTTGCCTTTGCTGCGTCTGTCGGAGATTCACCGCTTTTTCATCGGCGAGAGTCACCGTTGCCTCGGGAAACAAGAAGATAACAAGAGGAAGAAATTGACCCCTTAATCGAAAATTGAGGTCAGCAATCAAAATATTATACGGGAAGGGTTCACAAGGGTCGCGCGGGCATATTCCACTCAGCACGCCAGCCGGTCGTGGGCAGACGGTCGCCGAGTCGCGGAGAGCCTGCTAGGCCTAACTGCCCAGCTCGTTTGGTCGCGTTCGGTGGGATCGTGGCCGTGGGAGCTTTTCCCGGGTGTTTGTGGATCCAGCGTTCTTGTTCGTCGTGGTCTGTTTCAAGTACTTTTTACTTTTTTCTTGCTGCTTGAAGTCGGGACGCGTCAGAACCGCACGTAAAAAAATAAACGTCCGTGGGTCGTCGCGACCGCGACGTTGTCGGCCATGCTGATTTGATCGTAAGAAGTGCGTGAGACAGCTTCGGAGCTGTCGTAGGATTTTGTCGTAACCTGCGCAAAACTTACGAAAATTTCGTTTCGTGAATACGAATTTGTTCTTAAGTTTTGTCTTACGCACATTTTTTGCGTAAGATCGTTTCGTGAATCTGGCCTCTGCACTTCCGAAAGTCGCAGGAAAGGTAAGACAGACGCAGACGACGTTGCGAGCAGACGACGTTGCAAAGGAGCAGACGACGCTCCGATAGGGGGTCGCGATCAGCCAATCAGGGCTCGGCGTTCTGACGTCACCGCTACCCCCTGCGCGAGAAGCAGACGAACTTGCCCTCCGCATTACTCATTCCTGGGAAAAGTGGAACAAACGTTCACATATAGGTTTGAATTCATTTTTATCTGTTGTATCTACAACGTGGTGGGGCAATGAGTTCCATTCTGTAATGACAAGCTGTAATGGCGAATTGCGAAATTGGTTGGTGCGCCAATTTGATAAGCGAATTTTGTGAGGATAATCATGTCTGGGAAAGATGTGATGAGGGGTAGGCAATAAGTGTTCCTTAAGGTTAACATCAAAGTAATATATATTGTGGATGAACGCCAGACGGGAGATTTTGCGCCAGGCGTCTAATAAGGGTAAATTAGCCCTTTTTTCAGCAGTGAAGCGCGCGGCTTTCTTTTGATTTTTTCTATTTGGGCAATCAGGTAATCCTGGTGGGGAGACCATATGATGCTAGCGTATTCGAGCTGAGATCTCACAAAGGGCTTAAAAGCTAGAAAAGGAGTTTCAGGGGGAGCTAAATACAATTTCCGTCTGATGAATCCAAAAGAACGACTGGCTTTCCCCACTATGCACTTAATTTAATCGTGCCAACTAAGAGTAGCGGAAATGAAAACACACACCCTATTGGAAATTCTCATTTGTATTAGAAATTTCTTGTGTCCAATAAATACATATGAATGACACAAGATATATAAGAACATATAAGAGCCATACAACAACTATATAAGATATATAAGAACATGGAACCACCATATAAGACACCTTTGAGAAGTTTCTTACAAGTTTCTTATATGGTTCTTATATATCTTATATAGTTCTTATATGGTTATTATATAGTTCTTATATGTTCTTATATATCTTGTATGATTCATATGTGTTTATTGGACAGTTCTTATATGGTTATTATATAGTTCTTATATGTTCTTATATATCTTGTATGATTCATATGTGTTTATTGGACATAAGAAATTTCTCATACAAATGACTTTTTTCACTGGGGCAGATATTTATATATTTTTACCTTTTCCAGAAGGTTACCAATGATAGCGTATTTCAACTCACTGATGACTGCTTTTTTGTCACAGTCATACATTTGGTTTTGCCGATGTTAATTCGCATCTGCCACCTGTTGCACCATGAAGCAATCGAGTTCAGATCGTTTTGAAGCGTACAGGTGTCGGCTATATGTGCCATCTTTCTATACAACACAGAATCGCCTGCGAAGAGTCGAATCGATGAAGAAATGTTAACAGGGAGATCATTTATATTTATAAGAAAGAGAAGGGGTCTCAGCACGGCGCCCTGGGGCACGCCAGACTTAGCATCAGTGCTTGATGATAACTGAGTAGAAATTGCGACGGATTGAGTTATATTTGTTAGAAATTGTCTAATCCAAAATATAAGTACGAGGTCCATATTCATATTTTCAAGTTTTGTAATAACGGCTGGTGTGGTCCGCAGTCAAATAAGGGAGATGTTCGATGAGTTTTCCTATACCACGTGAACAAACAGTGATCTTTTACAGAAGCGCATGGTCATAGGTCAATTCACAAGAAGGTAACGGAAACGATACGTTGGTGAAAACTTCACTAAAACATTCATTAAAATTGTTAGCAGTTTCAAGGTCGCAAGTTCTATTTCCCTCCGCATTCGCAAAGCTACGATTAGAACTTGTTTTCGGCGCATTTAAGAAATTCAAGCATTTTATTTTATTTGACTTCAGAAGGCCATTTAATTTATCTGTGTAGAAAGTTGTTTCAGCTTTTTTTAATTTTGAGAACGCATATAGATGAATGGGAATTATACAAGTCCCAAGATAGATTGTCGTGGCTTTCCATGCCCCTGTTGTACAAGCGTTTCTTTTTGTTAAGAAGAGGCGTAAGTTTTTTTAGAAAACCACGGACGTAAAGGGTTGTTCGGAATTTTTTATTCTTGGAACGAATTCGTTGAGAATACAATTCAGCTGATTTTTAAATTCGGACCAGTTTTCTTCGACAGATCGTAAGGAGGACAGCTCAAAGCTACCTAGAAAGATCCTGGTAACTGCTTATTTCACTAGTTTTCGCCTTAAAACAGTTATGAATTTCTTTAAACTGGTTGCGGGGGTGCTGAGTTGCCATTTTGATTTCGATTACCACCATTTTATAATCACTAATCTCTTCAAGAACATTTACGCGCTTAATTATGTCAGGGATAGTCGTAAGAAATAGGTCTAGAATGGAGGTTCCTCGGGTAGGCTCAAGAACAACTTGAGAGAGGTGAAGAGATTTGAAAAATGAAAGCCGTTTACAGTTCCCTGTAACGCCGGTCAGAGCGCAGCTCTTGAGGAGGAGGATGGAAGAGTACTGAGGGATAGGTGACTCCTTGAGGTCACGTGACCTCAAGGGGGTCAAGTGACTTCAGGGGGTCACGTGACCTCAGGGGGTCACGTGACCTCAGTGGTCACGTGACCTCAGGGGGTCACATGACCTCAGGGAAGTCACGTGACCTCAAGGGGGTCACGTCACCAGGGGGTCACGTGACTTCAGGGGGTCACATGACCTTAGGGGGGTCACGTGACCTCAATGGGGTCACGTGACTTCGGGGGGTCACGTGACTTCTGGAGGTCACGTGACCTCAGGGGTCACGTGATCTCGGGGGGTCACGTGACCTAGGGGTGTCACGTGACCTCGGTGGGGATTACGTGACCTCGCGGTTACGCCGACGGCGAGGCCGACGCCGCTCAAGCCGGAAACGGGCCCCTAAGAGCTGCGCTCTAAAAACATTCAGGAAATCTATACACTCGTAAACATGTCTGCAATCTGGTAGCGGTCACAAGAAATACAGTCAATTCCTGGATAATAAAAAACCTCCTCCAAAAAATACAGGAAATCCGGGGTAACGAAAAACAACATCATCAAGGTTAATACAAAGATCACGGACGAAATCAACGGTAACATGTGGCGGCTTGTAGCATACACAACCAGGACATAAGAAAATGAAAACTTAACGCGAACCCAAGCCATTTCCAGATCGGTTTTTAATTCGACAGGGACGGAGTGGAAACATTTCTTAATAGCGATTAGCACCCCTCCACCTTTTGAATGCTACCGGTCTTTCCGACAAAGCAGATAATCTTTATCTAAAACAAGCTCACGGTTATCAATGTAACTGGAAAGCAAAGTTTCCGTTCCAAGTATCACGTGCGGTTGACAGATCTCGATCGAACACAAAAGTTCTCCTTGCTTAGAAACAACATTCCTGAAATGGGTGACAAGAAAAGACACAGTTCCCGAAAGGCGCTCCTTTGCGTGACGTCATAATTCAGCTAGTGTAGGTACAGAGCTTGTTCTTTCCTGTTCAATCACATCACCTGGCTCTGAATTGTAAAAGAACATACAATCCCCAACGAAAAGCTTGTCAAAAACAAGGCGCACACGGGTCTGGGTCGAACAAAGAGGCGTACCGTACTCCCTTAGCATTTTTCGAGCATGATGAATGTTAGGTGAAAAGTCTTCACCTATCCAAACACGCCAATTCTAGAGTTGCTTCAGCTTTGACGCATTTTCAAGGATTTCATGCTTCTTTTTAAAGCTACGGAAGTTAACAATGATCTGACAAGGGTATTCCCCCCGCTTTCTTCCCAATCGGTGTGCGCGCTCGATTTCTCCGGCCTGAATTCCAAGGTGCGTTTGAATAAAGTTCTTCACAATTTGCTTAGATGTGTTGCACGATGCTTTGTCTTCTTCAAGAAGACCTTTGAAAATCAGGCTATTCCGGCGTTGTTTGTTATATAGCGTGTCCAAACTGGTTGGCAGACTGCTAAGACGGTTACAGGTGGCGGAAATCGATCTGACTTCATTTTCCAAAGAAGCTATTTTTGCTTGGACACCGACAATGTCGTTCTGAACCCGTGACAAGTCCTCTAACTCTTTCTTTTAAATGAGTCACTCTGTCAGTCATGTTTCTCCCCTCATCTACAATGGTAGAAAGCTTGGTTGCATTTTCTCGTTGATATTGCTCAGATGGCTGTACAAGTTTTTAAGCGTATTTTGAAGTTCTTCCAAGGCCCCGGGGCCGGGGTTCAGCTCCATATTTCCGACAAGAATCAAAACGTTGCAGAGGCACAAAGAAAATAACAATACGTGAGCTGTGGGGACAAATACTAATGCCCGCGGGAAAACAAGGAAGTGTCGGCTTGCGCCGTGCGCGAGAGAGTAGGAAAAACATCCTATGCGAGCGCGATAAACGGACAGGTCAACGCCCATACCACGAAGAGAAGAAACACTGGGGATTTGCAGCCTTACGGCACAGTTTGTCTAACTATAATATTAGTTCAGAGTTCTCACCTGCAAGGTCAGACAAACAGGGTTTAGCCGCTCGGCCTACCAGGCCTCAAGTCCCCTGAAGCTTGTCTCCTGACATAGAAGGGTGTGTTGTGGCCTTTGATCGGACGCTCTCGGGCGGCTTCCTTTCTGAGTCTTGTGTATTAGGACTTGATGCTTGAGTAGGAAGTGGTGGAAATTTATTTTCATTCTCCAACAGCAGTGTAGAGTCCTCAGCATCTATATGTTTTATAGGCTCCTTGGTTTCCTTTCTATTTTGCGTCGGTGGTGGTGAAAGGTGTAGTTATGCGTTGGTTAACTTTTATTGCAGTTGACGAGCTATCAGACCTTGTTTTGTTGTGGAAGCGCATGTGTCAGTAGAAGCTTTGATCTGTCGCGTCCTTGAAGACGGTAGAGCCTCTCTTGCTAATGTGTAATCAACATTTGCTTCGCTTTTGTACCTGTAAATTTTATGTTCTCTTTCGTATGCTGGACACAGACGAGATGTTCAGTCATGAGCTTTGCCACAGTTTAAGCAGAGCGCGTTATGTGCGTCGCACTTAGTCTGATCATGACAACCACCGCATCAAGCGCATCGCGCCTCCTTCGTGCAGGTGGGTGGAATATGTCCAAAGCGCTTGCATTTCAAGCATTTGCAAGGTTTTTTTAAAGAAGGGCTGCATTACGTGCCATGCATAACCAAGAGTGACATACTCAGGCAGAGTGTCGGTGGGGACAACGACGTTGACGGACGCAGATGAACCTGGTCGGCGAATGGAGATCTCTGATGCTGTTGCACGCGTATCCACTTGAAGTTATGCTTCGGTACTGTCTACCGCTACTATGTGGATCACTCCAGCAGCCGATTCCCGTGGTAGGGGCTTGTAACTTTGAATAAAAATTCCAACTATGATTTTGAGTGCTGAAAGAGCTGCAGTGGCATTCGCGCTTCTACTTTCTATTGCCAGCAAGTTCAGTCTTCAGTTTGGCCTGACCAGCATGGCTTCGCCTTGTGCAGTCATTGCCGGCTTTTCTGTGAACTTCATGGGGTTACTTGCTGTGATCATTTTCCCTGTGTCTTTGGGCTTGAGTATCACCCTGAAATAGGACTGCTGATTATTCAGGGACAGAGTTTCGCTGCTCCTTTTTGAGTTCATAAAAGATTTATGTCACTTTCGGTATAGCGTTAGCTGATATTCGGGACCTTGAGCATAGTCAGGAATGCTCTCGCAGTACGAGGTGATGCTTGATGCGCTGGACTTTCCTGTTCACGCCTATTCCATTGCGATTTGTGGCGTATCTTGGGGCGGAGGAGGGGCTAGCCCCGGCTATAACAAGTGACCGCTGCCCTCAAATCGAAGAAACTCTTGTGTTTAGCTGGCCAGAAAATCCAGACTTGATCAAATTCCAGAAATAACGGAACGATTTAAATAGCTGCAGTAGTGAATTGCTTTCATTTTGCAGTACAAGTAGTGCATTTAACTGTGAAATGGTTTAATATTTGTAAATTTAGTACTTTCAAAAAAGACTGCGCTACGCGCGTTGCATTATTTTGCTTTTATTTACAGATAGAGGTATGTAACCCTCTTTTTTATTTACCATTACTTACAGGTACCTAACCCTCTCCTGCTTGGGCAGCAAAGCTGCTGAAGGAGGAGCGGGTTACAAAAATTGTGAAACCAGGAGACGCTCAAATGATTCAACATTTGTGCATTCAGTAAGCAATGACGGCAAACAGTTCCAATGCTCCATTATAAATGGAAAAAAAGATTTTTGAAAAGAAAAAGTTTTGTTCTAGCAAGATATGGGCGTATTATATTAATGTGGTTTAGTCGTGTTAATCTGAGTGGCGCTAAAAATAAATAGTATTCACTTCTCAGGCCAGTACTGTTATGTGATAGTAAATATAGAATCTTTAACCTGGCGGCTTGACGGCGCATGTGGAGTGGGCTGAGGACCAGCTGTTTAAAAAGGCCCTAAACCCCAACAGTAGTTTTTTGTTTTCGTCAGACGATGCAACTTGTAGTTACAAACACGCAAAAGCATACTACAACGCAAAAAAACAAAAAAACAAAAAAATTCCGACGCGCGGTCGCCTTTTTTTTAAACTTTTTTGCGCCCTGCTCTCCCGCTTCTCACCTCCTCGCATCTTTTTACTTATGACGTCAAAAATATCAAATCTAGAAGCTTTGTAAGCGACATTTTGATAATATATATTAGCGGCATTCCCAAAACATGTTTCTTGAACGCAATTGCGAAGGCACTACGGCCCTTATTTTTGAAATACTAAAAATCGAAGACCAGATGATGTCGCCTTTTGGCTTTTTACCCTTCCTCGGAAAACATGGCGGCGCTTGACACATGTAGCACTGAGGATGAGCGGTGAGTAGGGGGAATTGGATGAAGTTCTCTTGTTTAGGTGCCCGATGACCTCTCACACTATGGAAAGGAAATCATCAAACTATCAGAGCAACTGGGTTTGGTGACTGTGTAACGTAGTGTTGATTGTGACTCCGCCGGGGCAGCCTTTCACGCAGAACCGGCGCGACGTGGCCCCTTACGTCTTTCACAAAATTCCACTGCGCGTTCTTTTGCACCTTGTGAAACAGAACAGCATCTCGCTACTGAAAGAGGAGACCAACAGGGAAAAGGATGATCTCGTGCAATCCAAGGCTCGGGCACGCAACACAGTTTTTTTTTCTCTGGACTGATTGTGCAACCGCTTTGACGAGCTGTCCAGATTAGATCGCTTGTAATATCAGAGGCTGTTGGAGGAAGTCTTTACAGAAACTTGATCGTGCCGAAACCCGGGAAGGCTACCTCAACGCTACAAAAAGCGAACCGAGACCTCAAGGAGCTTCTGAAGACAGCCACATGGAGCGAGTACGGAACAAGTGAACGTCTCGTCAAGCCCAGACTACTCGGCTCATCCACGAGGTCAGGGCAACTCTTGCAAATGACGATCATGATCTTAGTTCGCTCTCAACGCTTCTTTAGATATTAACAACAAATATCGAAGAGATGAAAATATTAGATCAAGAGTTCGAATCCTTCGTAAGCGACGAACACTTTGAGCAAGAGTATGAAGCGGTAATGACCTACTAAGACAACTCAACGCAGACATTTGCAACGCTGAGTCATCGAATTGAGATTCTGTAGAATCCAGAAGCCCATGCAGTAGAAGCAAACATGACACCGGCGATTCTTCCGACCACCACCGAGAACACCAGAGCAAGACTTCTGAAATTGGAGATGTTGAAATTTGACGGCAGCACTTCTCAGTGGCAATCCTTCTGAGATATGTCCTAAAACACGATCGACTAGCATGCTCGACTGTGTCAGGCTGACAAGCTTCACTACCTCCGGTCCTTCTCACTGGACCCGCAGCTAGAGCCACTGCTGGCCTTCACGGGTCTAATTCTCTACACAGACGTGTTGGCTATACTCCGAGGGCGATTTGGAGACAACAAACTCATCGAGCAAGACCATCTTTCAAAACTTCGAACGCTCCAAAAGGTCCCATCATCAAACGACGTTGGCGCCTTAATAAGACTTCTCGACGCCGTTCAGCTACACATTCGTGGCTTAAAAGATCTCGGAGTTCACGCTATGTCCTACTCTGCGATGCTGAACGAGATACTAATGAAGGTTCTACCAACCGACGTCTTCATCGAATATCATTGACGAAAATCCTTCAGCGGAGCTATAGAGCCACTAACGTCAGAAGGAGATTTGGAGACCTCAAAATTTCCTCAGATTGAAGTAGAGTATCGAAAACAAAGTGGTCTGACAACAAAAAGGACAAGTCAAGACAGTCGACCTGACACTAGGAAGTACGATTCCAGAAAAAAAGGAACAAGAAGCTCCGCAGCTCTCCTACACAGTGGGGCGAAAGAGTCAGCGGAATATTGCAACATGAATGCTACAATAGATGAGAAAAAGAAGAAGCTCTTTGACGACATGAGATGTTTTAAACGTGCCATGAAGGGGCAGAGAGTGCGAAATTGCAGAATGATAATCGTCTGCAATACTTGCAAAGGCAGACATGCTACATCGATGTTCGACCCACGCTTGCAACGAATTAAGGAGACGAAACAAAACAGCAAAACGAAGGCACTCCATAATTACGCTCCACCAACAACGCAAAAGGAGCCTATCAATTGCCCTATTAATCGGTGCTGATTAAGTATGGAAAATCATGAAGGGTCACAACATCCGCAGTGAGAGTCAGCAGTCAGCAGCTGACAGCGCTAAGCACTTGACTTGGTTAGACGGTGCAAGGACCAACGGACGAAAATTATTTATTGACAACACAAAACCGTGTCATGGCCTGTATCCTTAATGCAGGAGTCACCACCGAAGACGAAACGAACAACTTGTCAGCTTTTTGGGACCTGGAACATCTTGGAATCACTGACGAGGACGATAGGTCCCAGAAAACGGTGTTAGAGACATTTGAAGAGTCGATTCGTTGAACTGAAGGAAGGTATGAAGTCTCACTACCCTTGCAGCCGACCAAAAAAACCGAGCTGCAGGACAACAAGGAGCTGGCGACAGCAAGGTTAAACGGGTTGATACGAAAACCGCGGAGAAATGAACGCCTGCTGAGCACTTACGGCAGTGTGGTCCGTCGACATTTGAAAGATGAACATGCACAGGCGGTTCCAGAATCGAGGAAAAATACAGGACGGCAGTACTACATGCCGCACCATGCTGTAGTACGCGAGGAGGCGCTCACAAGGAAGATCAGAATACATTTGACGCCTCATCTCACGAGCAAGGAAGTGAGAGTCTCAGCGGATTTTTTGAAACGGGACCAAAGGCATCTGACGACCTATTACAGGTTCTCCTAAGGTTCCCAGTGAATAAAATAGCTATGACAGCAGACGCTCAGAAGGCATTTCTGCAAATATCAGTAAAAGAGAGGGATCGAGATGCGCTACGCTTCTTGTGGTTTGAAGAGAGGCCCACAACAACCGGTCAGTTACCACCAATTAAGGAATGGAGGATGACCCGCGTTCCGTTTGGGACCATATCCAGTCTTTTCTTGCTGACAGCTACCCTACAGCATCATTTCCGAACAGTTCAAAACCACCCGGAGGCAGCTCAGGTTTTAGCGAAATCCTTCTATGTCGACGACCTCTTGACTGGCACCCAGAGTGAAGCAGCAGCAGTCAAGTTGTTCAACGAAACACAAGACATCATGCCACAAGCTAGCATGAATCTTCAAAAATGGGCATCCAACAGCAAGGCACTACAAACGTTGTTCCAGAAAGGAGTCCCCCAACCAACTGATATGGCGAGAAACACCAAGGTGCTTGGAATGAATTGGAATACAGAGAAGGACACTTTGAAGTTGTCGTTTACCTCGACGTCGAACTTCTTGAAAACGAATTTAAAAACAAAGCGATATGTCCTTCAAGCAGCCAATATAATCTACGACATCATGGGATTGCTATCACCTTTCACCATCCGGGTTAAGAATATGTTCCAGAAACTGTGGGAATTAAAGATAGACTGAAGCAATAGTCTTCCTGAGGACATACAACAAGAATGGAACACGAAGTGCAACGTGATTCTACAGCTACAAGTCATATCCATATCTCGATTCTTTGTTCGAAGAACTCCGAGACACTACGCTGTTCTACGAACTACATGTCATCACTGACTCCAGTCCGAAGGCTTACGGCGCAGTTGTCTACCTAAGAACATCTGACTCCGAGAACATAGTAGAAATGCATCAACTACTTGCAAAGACGCGAGTAGCACCTCTTAAAAAGCTGACACTTCCTCGCCTAGAGCTGATGGGAGCTCTCATCGGTTCTAGATTAATGCGCTATGTAAAAAAAAACATTGTCTCTTCAAGATTACGAAGTATACTTGTGGACACTACCACAACGTGGAAGAGAAAACAAGGTCAAAGTCACCGGTGGGAGACATTTGTTGCCAATAGAGTGAGGGAAATCCAAAACAACACGGCTACAGCTCGCTAGAGATTCTGCGCGAGTAGAGAAAACCCGGCAGATTGCCTAACAAGAGGGTTCTCCACGTCAAACCTAGAGTCAAACAACCTGTGGTGGACTGGTCCTTCTCGGCTCAAGAAACCATCACTAGAATGGCCACAGGCGCATGCCGAACGAGACGACGTAGACGACATGGAAGACAATGACATCAAGACCAATATACTGAAAGTAACAACTACCGTAGACGATCCTGTACTTGACTTGCAACGCTACAGCGAGCTCTCAAGGGTCCTACGCGTCACTGCTTGGATTTACCGTTTCAAAGAAAACACTGGCGCCACTGAAGGAATCGTCTAACTACCTTTCAACCGCAGAACTCAAAAGGGCGGAACAATACTTCCTGTAAAACCGTCGACAACTCTTCAAATTAAGGTAGCTTCGTCCTAGAACCTCACTGAGGGAGGTCTTCACTGTCCGTATCATTCTCTCCCAGAAACCTACCCACTGTTTCAAAAAATTTGAAATCGCTGAAAGAGCCAAAGAGCTGAAAGAGACTTAAACTCGAAAGTGAAGCGTCGTCTGCTCATTTACAGCGATAGGCGACACGCAAGCGGTTGATCGCGGAACGCGGACGAACACAGTTCTGGCCGGTTCGAAGAAACTCGAGTTCCGGGACGAGTCAATAATTGACGTCACTGCACTGGCGCGGATCGCGCGGGAACTTCAAATTCGGCTTTAGCAAATTGTTTTTTTTTTTTTACTTCACAAACACTAAGTTTATAATTTTCGAATTTTGAGGGCAATGTCAAGGTATCTTATACAATCTTGTGCGCAGCAAGGACGTGGACAAAAGAATAGAACAGGACGCTGCAAGACGGATTTAAGACGGTTTCTCGAGCCTTGTTGTATCGTGTTCTCTTCTTTTGTCCTCGTCCTTGCTGCGGACAAGATTGTATAAGATGTCAAACCAACTCGCCCAAACAACCACTTTCCTTGAATCTAGCCATCGGTTTTAATCATTTCAGATAATACAAATAAAATATAATTTTGACCTGTCACTGCCCTTTAGGCATATCAGTCACGGATGATGATGTCCGATAGTCTGAAGAGATAAACCGAGCAGCAAGACGCTGGATCTGCTCCACCTACGTGGTGTTTTTGATGAAGTATGACTCCCACACGATCGAAGAGTACTCAAGGACTGGTCGGACTAGAGAACGATATGCTTCCAGCGTGACATTTAAAAGACATCCCTTCAATTTTCTGCGCAGGAAGCATAGATTTCGAGTAACGTTACTACTTATATTACTCAAATGTTCGTCCCACTTAAGACTATTTTTTATTGTTACCCTGATGTATTGAACGGAAGAAACTTTCTAGGTGCATTGATTGCCAATGTGATAAATGTAAGGCAAGGGGTTTCTTTTTGTTTTCAAAGGCATTGAGACTTTTTGGTAAAATCAAGTTTCATCTTTTGAAGAACACACCAGTCTGACAGAAAGCGTTTTTGATAACAGAGTAGATTACGCAATCATCTGTAAACAGTTTCACGTTAACAAAATCTTCAATATCTTTGGTAATATTCTTTTTATAAATTAAAAACAGCAAGGATGTAATCACAGAGCCCTGAGGAACTGCTGCAAAAAAATGAAAGGCTAGCAGCCATTGTACAAACTGGATGCTGTACTGCAGATACGCCTGTATCCAGCGTTCACGCCTATCAGGAACACCCACCCTCTTTAATAGTTTATCGACCGGCAAACTATAAAGCACAAAATGAAATACTTTCGACAGATAAAAAAATGCCTCAACTCCTTCGTGATTATCGATTGCTGCGCGGAAGTCGTGAGCGACAAATAAAAGTTGGGCTGTTGATTTTTGTCAAAAAAGGTTGTCGACTAGCTAGATATGTTGCGGCTAATTGTGTGTTCAAGATTCTTGCAAAATGTACTTATTATGGAGATTGGCCCATAACTGCCAGCGTCTAATTTGTTCTCCGATTTAAACAATGGAATCACCCTAACCATTAACTAACCTCAGGGTAGGGCACTCTGGTTGGGTGAGTTATTAAATATTACGTAAAGATGCTCAGAAATGATTTGAGAGTAGCAACGAAGAAAAGCATTCGGTAAACCGTCTGCACCGCACGATTTTTTTACCTTGATATCCAGTAATATTGAAAATATGCCCTCTTGGCTTAAAACCAGATCAGGGATCATCACACTACTAGATGCCGATACACGATACAGACAGTGAGTGAGAAGAAAATTCGGCCTGGTGAACGCTCTTTGGAAACTCTCGTTGAATTCGTTTGTACTGATTTGAAGATTTGTAGTTACATCGTCGTTAATTCTAAGTTGGTCTACAGATTCTTTTGTGCCAGAGAGAAAGCGCCAGAACATTTCTTGGGACTTTTTCAAAAAATTGGTAAGGGTATACGCCTAAAATCTGTCACGTAATTTGCGCAGCTTAGAGAGTAATTTGACTTTGAGAGCGTTTATCTCTGCGCTACTTTTAACTTTTTCCCTGTGCTTTCGCTTAATACGCCGTTTTAGGTAAATTATCTCTCGACTGGCTGATTGTGTCGCTAACTGTTTTTCGATGGTTAAGAACAATTCTATCCACATGACATGACAAGTGACTCGAATTTGTCCCAAAGAAGCGAAACGTCACCACCGCCTTCAAAATCAGAGAAAGAAAAATACAAACGATTTGGAATAGACTCATCATCTTCTGCTGCGAAATCAGAGAAAAAATTTGAAGTGACCGAATTTTCTTATCGTTATACCATTCAGATTGAGATGGACTGATTTATGGTCGTGAATTCCCTCGTTAATACCGACAATTAAATCTTCTGGAAATATTTTAATAAAAATAAGATCTAGGATGGACTCAGTTAAGTCAGTTACTCGTTTTGGGACGGTGACTATTGGTTTAAGGTAAAAAAAAAAAAGCGTAATCGAGAAGAGAATGTGCGCTGTTACCATCTTGAGTTCCCGAGATTGCTAATGTAGTCCAATTGATACTCGGCAAGTTAAAATCACCAGCCAGCACCAATCTTTGATTAGGAGTGATTATGCGTTCTAGCTGGCCCGCCAAGGATTTCAGATACGACACGGGGCGTTTGGGAGGTCTCTAAATGGCGCCGAACAGAGGTGAAAAAATTTTGATAATGATTCTTGCACCTTATGCTTTTATGTTCAGGAATGCCTTCGAGTTGAACGTAGTTGACTCCTTATTTATTATAAGAGCCACGCCACCATGTCTGCCCTCTCGATCTCGTCTTAGTATTTTGTGTGAAGAGGGGAAAATTTTGAAGTCAATAATGTTTGGTGAGAGCTATGTTTCCGTAATAGCTAGAACATCTGGGTACTGGAGGAAGAGCCCATCCTTTAATTGACGTGATTTATTTGCAATACTTCGAGCCCTGAGCACAATTACACGTAGCGTTTTGAGTTAGTTTCAGGTGGACGCTTGCCACAAGCTTGATTGATGAACTTGTTCTGGTCGAACATTAACTGGGTGAGCTAATTCCGCTCGTAAGTTTACTTCGTCCCACACATAGACGGAATCGTCCACATGCGGCCGGTCATAGTCTTTGGTTTCCTTACAACCGTGGGTTTTGCATCTCTTGCCGTGTTGCCATAAGTTAGAGTGTTTGAGTAGAGTAGCTTTGCAGAAATCGTGACTAATATAAATAGGCGAGCCCTTCAGTTTCGAACGATTCTGCAATATATGCTTTTTCTCATTTTAGTCGAATAAATCCAGCATGCTGGGTGTAGGCTTATTGGATCTCTTGGCTATTCTGTGCAGCCTTTCCACGATCTTAACTGTCATACCAAGTTTTGAAGAGAAGACTTCTTCGTGAACGTGATGTTTTAAGCACCCAGTGTTCTCGCCTTCCACTTCAGGCAGGTCAAAAATAACCACGTTACGGCGTAGATTCTTAGTTTCTTGTGTGTGCTGTTTTAAAACGTTCAATGAGTTATTCAGCTCAGCAAATCTGGCTTTTCTAGTCTCCTTCATTGCCGAATGGTTAGAAGAAACGCTGTCCGTTGAGACCTGCAGAGCTGTTTGCATATCTTGTAGTAGATGGTTAAGATAAACCGGCCAAGGGTTGTGCTTGACGTCACCGGCAAGCAGAATCAAAAGGACACTGTACGCTTAATTAAGCATTGCAAAACATATTGCTGGGCACGGCAGGAATATAATATACCGATCTTCGCTACGAAACTTTTATGTGTCCTATTTTAAACGAACCTGGGTAAGGAACAGGAAAGGGTTCATCGTTGCGTCCGGGATGGTCCCGCCGTGCCCACTGAAGCCCGTGAGGGCATGAACGGGTATATGTCTCGCCGGGAGTAGTGGTGGCGCTGTTTTGGAATCCTGTGAGTGCGGCTGAGTCACCAGGCCGCGTCCCCGTGAAGCCGCGTGGTCTTGCTTGAAGACGAACGCAGCAAAGCTGCCAGGTGTATTGCCGAGCGGAGCACACTTGATCTCGGGCCACAGTGTGACATGCTTGTGCCACCTAGCCAGGCTAGGTGGCGCAAACTGCCGCCCGTTACAAAGGGTATAGCCATTACCATCCATCCAACAGAAAAGGGTTCATCGTTGCGTCCGGGATGGTCTTGCCGTGCTCACTGAAGCCCGTTTGGCCATGAACGGGTATATGTCTCGCCGGGAGTAGTGGTGGCGCTGTTTTTGAATCCTGTGAGTGCGGCTGAGTCACCAGGCCGCGTCCCCATGAAGCCGCGTGGTCTTGCTTGAAGACGAACGCAGCAAAGCTGCCAGGTGTATTGCCGAGCGGAGCACACTTGATCTCGGGCCACAGTGTGACATGCTTGTGCCACCTAGCCAGGCTAGGTGGCGCAAACTGCCGCCCGTTACAAAGGGTATAGCCATTACCATCCATCCAACAGAAAAGGGTTCATCGTTGCGTCCGGGATGGTCTTGCCGTGCTCACTGAAGCCCGTTTGGCCATGAACGGGTATATATCTCACCGGGGGTGGTGGTGGCGGTGTTGTCGAACCCTGGAACCTATTCGGCCATGGAAAGGACATGGTTCCAGTTTTGGTGGCTCTGTTGATAAAGTAGTGAATCTCAACACTACATGAAAATAAAGTCGGCACTTGTTTGCATTACACCAATTCATCTTCGTGAGAACCTTCTTGAAACACGGACCTCCATCGGCCGTATGGGCCTGTCTAGGTTTAGCGCGGAGCAGGAGTGCGACCGGCTGCGTCACGCACTTTTCTGGTGGCCTGGCTACGATTCTGGATTCTAACGGTGTTAGTAGGCAACACCAATCCTGTCGTAAGTTTAAGGAATGTCACATTTTTCAAAATTAAACACTGTATTTGGTCGAGACAAAATATTGTGAAGTGAGGTTGCACATCAAACCCGAAACCTACTGTCCAGTGGGTTCTCAAGTTTCTTTTCGCGGCACTACGCTGCTAAGACTGCTTCGATTTTTCAGGAGCTCTATTCGTTACTTCTGAGGTGATGGTACAGCTCAATTTTGACAAGATCGCACTAAGTTGGGTTCGGGTGAGCTCGCCGTAACCGGCCTTTGCGCACCTTTCCCAGCTGAGCAAATGTAGTACTGAATGACAACGAGTCCCAGGCCAAAAATGACGTAGAAGTCGTGTCCAGTTTGCGCCCAGCGCTATCCTCAATCTAACATTACAGCCTTGTTGCATATTCTATGAGGCGGTGGCTTGACCAGATGTTCACAAGAAGCTAATACAAAATGATAAAGCAAGCTCGCGCATTAGTCGTAGCAACTGAACGCACTCTACTAAAAAAGCCAGGTGAACAGGGTGGTCCAAACCAGCCAGCAAAATGTCGCCTAGAATAGAAAAATGGAACAATTTTTTATAACATCAGCAGGTTAGATATGGGGTAATGTGTGAACCGTCTGAATCAGTTAGAGAGACAGTCAACGCGCGGGCGACGGCGGGTTGAGCGGGAAAGGGGAAAACGCACATTAGTCTCCACGGGCGGGAGAGGATGAAAAGGTGCCCTTTGTGAGATTTTTAGTGGTTTTGAGCGGGAGAATACAACAAAAGCAACTGTTTTTTTAAGCCTTCATTTGTCCTTTTGTAGGGCAACCGAGAAGTGACAAGTGCACCCCACCACCTTCCTCCCCCTCCCCCACCCCGCACTTGCACCAGGTTTGTGAGGAGAGCGTGGACGTTCAAGACGTTTTCCGAGGATCTGCTACTACCAAAAATAAGCCGTACTCCGGTTTTGTCCGAGTGCGGCTGAGGTGAATATATTGAACTTTCACCCCGAATGCAGGACCCAAAAACGTCACCGTTTACGTGGCCGTTGACGTCACTCATCTTACCGGAATTTCCCCGGGAGACACTTTGCCGGTTGATTTGGACCTCCTTTTAACGGTGGTCCAATCAGAGCTGGAAGGCGGTTCCCGGAGGAATTCCGGATAGACGAGTCACGTCAACGGTGACGTCAACGTTTTGCGGCTCCCGTTTTGGATGAGGGGCCCCGAGAGTCCATCGGTCGATCAGGGGGAGGCGGTCTACACTCCTTGACCTCCTCACAAACCTTGCGTGGGGTGGGGTGACCCTACAGAAGGACAAAGGGAGGCTAAAAAAGCAGTTGCTTTTGTTCTGTTTTCCTCTTCGAAGCCCTTTTGAAAATAACACTTCAGACCTGACGTGTTAGGGACCTTTTCAGCGCTTCAAACCCCTTCAGCACATCAAACCCTTCAGCCCCACAAACCCCTTCAGCCCGTCAGACCCGCGCACCCCTTCAGCCCTTTAGACGCCCAAATGACTGTGAACAATAGACCAAAAATGCAGTTTAGAACGCTATTTTAAATTTGTTTCAGACATTGAATTTTTTATACATGTTGTAACTCAAGAAGACGATAAGGATCAACGTTTCCTCAAACCCTGCAGCAAGCAGCTGGCAGCTGTAGATGAAAGTGATCAGAAAAAAATAAGAACAGCCGAGTTCTTTGTCGCCACAATATATATCAAGGTACTCACAATGCCACAGGGTAAATTCCTGAGATGTACGAAAGTTCAACTAATAAAACCGAGCAGGTGCTTCACACTGACACATCTACACTGTCAGTAGCACGTTTAGCGAAAACCACAAACCTGCAACGAACATCCGACGCCGTTGAGAAATCCTGAGCACAGTCATGGTATCGTCTCCGGCGTCGTTTTCGATCACTTGATGCTTCAAAATCCGGATAGACGAAGAGACGAAAGAAACTGGGCACTGAGAGACTTTCTTGACCTGCACATTCAGCAGCTCTAGAAGATAGGTCCGACGCATGGAACGGAAAACTGACACTCGGCGTCATTTTGCTGTTGTGCATTTTAGCTTGAGCTTGTTGAAAGAGAAGAAAACAGGGCGACCAGCTTCTGACAAAGACTGTATTTCGACTGACTAAACACAGGTATCTAAAAATAAACAGTGAAATGTCCCCTTTCATTTCCCCCAAGCGCCCTTTTTTCTTTCGTGAGCGACGACCCATGCATCGTGTACGCCTGATAGCATAGCGACGGCGTCACTTTGAAAATCCCGTCCATAAACCGTGCCCCCGTGGTAGAAAGGCGCTCAAAATACACCATACACTAGCTGGAAGGGCGTCACTCCTGTGGTTTCTTGCACTGACGCGTTGTAGGCAAACATGACGTAGGGCAGCACTTCGTCCCAGGCCTTGTACTCCACGTCGACGTACATAAAGACCATGCCGGCGATTGTTTTATTGAACCGCTCCGTCAACCGTTGGTCTGCGGAGGCAAAGCAGTTGTTCGACGGTGGTCCGTGTGGCTCAGACGAAGGAACTCTTGGGTGAACTGTAACACGAAAGACTACCCTCGGTCTGTTTTCAGGAATTCGGGGAGCCAACCGGAGGACGATGGACTCGATGAAGAACTTGGCGACCTTGACAGCAGTCCCCGACGGAATGGCTTTCGTCTCGGCGCAACCAGTAAGATAATCTGTTGCGACGATTATCCAGCCGTTCCCCATCCATCGTCGACGGTGGAAAAGGACCCAACCGATCTATTCGAATTTTCTGGAAGGGCTTGGTTGGGCGAGTAATCGGCTGAAGGAGACCTGCTGGCTTTGACGGCGGTTTCTTGTGTCGCTGGTACTCATGGCACAATCGTCTGTAAAGATGGACGGTCTTCGGAAGCTTGGGCCAGTAGTATTTTTCACGTATTCGGGCTAGTGTCCTACTGTAACCGAGGTGACCTGAAGTCGAGTCGTCGTGGCAGGCTTGAAAAATCTCTTCTCGAAAGCTGGTAGGGACTACCGGAAGCCACGGCGAATTACTGGTTCCGGAATTCTTCCTATAAAGTACAGGTCGTCGACACTGAAGTTCGTCAGGGCTCGTGAAAAGACACGAGGAACGGTACTTTCTTGTCCTTCTAGATGCTCAATCAGAGCGTGCAGCTCAAGATCGTCTCGTCGGAGTCTGCCCATGTCGTCGGTGTCTACGGCACCGACGTCCAATTCTTGCAGTCGAAGACTCCAGCGGGCGAAGCGTCCTGGCGGATCCTTGAGGTTTGCGAGCCAGCAGACGGGCGTGGTTGTCTGTGACCACGTGGAACGGGATCCCGTACAAGTACGGACGGAACTTGGTTATCGCCCAGACGGCTGCAAGATATTCTTTGTCGGTCGTTGAATAAATTTGTTCTGCCTTAGACTGCGCCCGAATTGCGTAAGCGATTACTCTCTTTGCCCCTTCTTGTCGCTGAATGAGTACCGCACTGATACCGGTATTGCTGGCGTCCGTGTGGGCTTCAGTCTCCGCCGACTGATCAAAATGCCCGAGGATAGGGGGCGACTGGAGCCTTTGCTTGAGTTCGTCGATCACTTGTTCTTGCTCCTCTCTCCATCAGAACTGCACGTCGTCCTTCGTCAGATGTGTCAGCGTTGCAGAAATTTGTGCAAAGTCACGAACGAAAGGTCAGTAGTGGGCGCACAACCCAAGGAATCTTCGAACGGCCTTCTTGTCTGCTGGCTACGGGGATTCGGCGAGCCAACACTTGGACGTTTCAGCTCACGATAGGCGAACCAACACTTGGAAGGCTTGAGTGTCAGTCCAGCAGCCTTGAAGGCCCATAGCACGGCTCGCAGTCGTCTCAGGTGCTTCTCGAATTCGCTTGCGAACACCACAACGTCGTCAAGGTAGACGAGGCAGCTTTGCCATTTAATGCCGGAAAGGACGGTGTCCATAACGAGCTGGAAGGTTTCCGACGTTGTGCACGGCCCGAACGGCACTACTTTAAATTTATACAGTCCGTCCGGCGTGATAAAGGCCGTCTTCTCACAATCTCGCTCGTCGACCTCAATATGCCAGTACCCGCTCTGCAGGACCATCGACGAAAAGTATCGGGCGTGGCGCAGCCGATTCAGGGTGTCGTCGATGCGGGGCAGCGAATAGACGTCTTCTTTTGTTACTACGTTCTACCGGCGATAGTCCACGCAGAACCTAAGAGTTCCGTCTTTCTTCTTTACCATGACTACTAAGGAAACTTACGGACTGTTTGAGGGCTGGACGATGTCGTCATCAACCACTTCCTGAACTTGCTTCTGGATGGCTTCCCTTTCTTTCGCGGAGACCCTGTATGGCGGCCGATGCACAGAGAGTGCGCAGTCATCCGTAATTATTCGATGTTTTGCAACCGTCGTTAAGCGCACCTTCGACGACAAGGAGAAGCCCTCACTGAACTCGGCGAGAAGGTCACTGAGTTGTCGTCGTTGTGGGGCTGGGGCGGACGGGTCAATGTTGAGCTCTGATGCAGTGACTCTCTAGTGCTGCGTCGGAAAGGCGTTTTCTGAGGTCACAGTGATCGCGGCTGAGTCCTGAATTTCCTCGACGTAGTCCACAGCTGTGCCCTTGCTAAGGTGCTGCGGACTCTTGCCGGAAGCTGGTGACAAGGGATAAGGGCTACGGTACGCCTGTCCTGGAGCTCGGTTACGCCTCCTGCAATGCCAATCCCCCGTGAAACGAGAAGTTGTACGCTTCCTTCCAACGATACTACGACGCAGGTGCCTTCTTCGGTCCCGACGGGCACAAAGACACTCGACAGCGGCGGCAGGTTTACGTGGCTGGCAAAGACTCGCACTGCAGCTAACGTCGCTTTGGGACGTTAGCTGCAGCGTCGGGGTTTCTTGCGTTGTTGGCATTCGTGGCACAAGCGGACGTTGAGGTAGACAAGTTTTGGGAGTATGGGCCAGTAGTTTTTTTCTCAGATCCATCCAAAGGTCGTGCTGTAGCCAAGGGGACCAGATGTCGTGTGTCACGAATGAGGGTGACAAAAAGTTGAACAGTGAACTGAAAAATAAAGGTTTAATAGGCGAACTTGTGCCAAATAAATTAAGTAGCGAAAGAGCGTCGAGGCAGCAGAAAAGCGGGCGGCGATTCAGCGGCGTAACAGAGAGCGAGAGCGAGACTGACTCCACAAGGTCGCGGGCAGCTGCTTTTCTACAGTGTGTCACTATCTCGAAAGTTCGGCAAAGGACGGTTCGAGCGTCGCGGGCTCGGGGCGAGGATAAACTGGCACTTTCGAAAACAATAAAGCAGGACGAAAGTTACATCCAGTGCAAGAATGAACGCGAATCTTCAAGAGGTCCGTGACCGAGCGTTGCTTTCTCGGCCCTGCGGGCGGCATTATCCCCCCTTTTAAAAGTGCATCGTCTCGATGCAATGCGAAAGGAAAACGGAAATGTCTAAAAAATTTACGGTGAAACGAAATAAACATGCAGGGTCAAAATCCTAATGAGCGTAGAACGCCTTAAGTCGGACTACGTGGACGGCTTCGGGTCGTGGCTGGCGACGTCCTGATGGTCGGGTTCCGCCGGGAGCACCTCGTAGTTCAAGTCCCCAAGGCGGCGAATGACCTTGTAGGGTCCAAAGTAGCGTTTTAGAAGTTTCTAGCTCAGGCCGCGGCGACGAATGGGTGTCCATACCAACACCCTGTCTCCGTGCTGGAACTCAACGTCGCGGTGACGAAGGTTGTACTGGCCACCGTTGGTACATTGCTGGTCCTTTATGCGAAGGCGGGCTAGCTGGCGTAGCTCTTCTGCTCGTTGGATGACCAGCTGGGCGTCGTCGTTCCCGTCGTCCGTCTGGTCGTGGGGCAGCATGGCGTCGAGCATCGTCGTCACCTTTCTGCCGTGCACCAGCAGGCGATTCAAGAAACCAGCCAGTGGTTTCTTGAATCGCCGTGTTGTACGCAAACGTGACGTAGGGCAATACTTCATCCCACCTCTTGTGTTTCACGTCCACGTAGATCGATATCATGCCGGCGATGGTCTTCTTTAGTTACTCCGTCAGCCTGTTGGTCTGCGGGTGATATGCTGTGGTCCGGCGGTGGTCGGTGTGGCTCAGGCGGAGTATCTCTTGTGTCAGTTGCGCCATGAGCGAGGAGCCTAGGTCCGAAATCAGGACTTGGGGAGCGCCGTGTTGGAGGACGATAGACTAGAGCACTGCACGGGCCGGAATTTCTAGTCCCGGCCCGACCCGGCCCGGTAGAGACACGGCCCGGGCTCTCTACCCGACAGAATTTTTAATTTCTAGGCCCGGCCCAACCCGGTCCGGAAGAGACACGGCCCGGGCCCGGCCCGAGCCCGACAGAATTTTTAATTTCTAGGCCCCGCCCGACCGGGCCCGATGGCTGTAGCCCGAAACAACCCATTCCTGTTTGAACCCGTCCCCTGTCGACCCGTTCCCGAAACGAGCTCCCCATTTCAACCCGTCCTGTTTCGACCCATTCTTTAAACGCCCTTCCCATATGAACCCGTCCCGTTTCGACCAGTTCCCTAAACGCCCTTCTCGTTTGAATTTGTCCTGTTTCGACCCATTCCCTAAACGCCCTTTTTATTTGAACCAGTTTCCGAAACACCCTTTGCGTTTGAACGCGTCTCGTTTCAACCTACTTTTATAAGGCCCTGCACATCGCAACCTCTTCGGAAAAAGTCTCCATCGTTTTAAGCCTCGTCTGCGCACCTTTTCTCTTTAAGAATATGTTCTGAAGTAGCTTTACATCTCAACGCGCTCTTAAAATATACAACCCTTTCAGGCAAGCTTTAGTTTAATATATTCCTACTTAACCCCTTACAGCGTTTTTTTTTTTCAAGATGGTTCCCAAAACGTGCAAGCGTGGAACGGAATAAGTACACTGCGCGACACTGATACAGCGAACACGACGTTGGCTCTTTTTTCGAATTTTACTTCGAATTGGTGTTAGTAGGCACCAAAGTATACCGCTTAGGTCTGTGGCCCAGATGAGCACTTCTAGATACATTAATACTTTTGAAAACAGCGTTTTGATTCTATGAGATAAACATAAAAACACGACGATTGCTTGTTCGCGCTAATATAGTGTCGCGCTCTGTGCAATAAGAGAGTCTTACCGCCGATTTCAGAAACCTCACTCAAACTACACTCAAACTGAAGGGCCCCTCCACTTCCTCGAGGAAGGCGCGAGGGCCGGCGCTGGCCAATCGCGAGGACGGATCCGCCGTCGCGATTGGCCAGCGCCGGCCCTCGCGCCTTCCTCGAGGAAGTGGAGGGGCCCTTCAGTTTGAGTGTAGTTTAAGTGAGGTTTCTGAATTCGGCGGTTAGAATAACGTACTGAAGCACTTTGGGCAAGCTAAAATCAGCATCGCCATAGGTTTTACATCGCAACGCTATTCTTACGGTACACAAAGCGCTTGCGTACGTTTTTCGAAATCTTCCTAATAGTGAACTAGATATTTTTGAGAGCGATGAATCAGACAGGTTGACAAGCATATGACTGGGACTTTATTTTGTGTACAATTGATAACACTGAACCCTCGCTCACACGAAAAAGGCTTGAAGGCTTTCTAGCTCCAAGACGTATTTTAGTTATTATTTTCAACGACGCTGTAGTGAATTTGCACTTCGCTTTTTTTTTTTGTATTCAATGAACCTAAAAGATTAATGAGCAAAATTCTTGCTATCAACAACAATTTATGATTTACGGCACAAGATTGCCCAGGCACGACCCGGGCCGGCCCGGGCCGGCGCGGCCCGAGAACTTTTTTGTTCAAGCCCGAGCCCGGCCCGGGCCCGTTGAAAATACGTGCTACCCGGCCCGAGCCCGGCCCGCGGGCCGGGCCGGGCTGGGGCTTTCGGGCTGGCCCGGGCCCGTGCAGTGCTCTACGATAGACTCCACGATGAACTTGACTACTTCCGCGGCGGTCCCACACTGGAGTGCTTTTGTCTCGGCGTACCTGGTGAGATAATCAGTTGCCACGATTATCCAGCGGTTTTCCTGCGTCGACGGCGAGAAAGGTCCGAGAAGATCCATTCCAATCTGCTGGAACGGTGCAGTCGGGGGTGCGATTGGTTGCCGGAGACCTGCCGGCGTCGTCGGTGGTTTTTTGCGCCGTTGGCATTTGGGGCCCGAGCGGACGTAGAGGTGGACAGTCTTAGGGAGCTAGGGCCAGTAGCATTTTTCTCGGATCTGTGGAAGAGCCCTGCTGTAGCCAAGATGACCAGATGTCGGGTCGTCGTGGCAGGCTTGGAAGACCTCTTCTCGAAGACTAGTAGGAATCACCAGGAGCCACGTCGAGCTGCTGTCCCCGAAGTTCTCTTTATAGAAGATACCTCTCCGGACGGCGAATCTGGGCAGGTCACGTGAGAAGGCTCGGGGACTCGTATCCCCTCGTCCCTACAATTGATCGATCAGTGGGCGCAACTCAGGATCGTCCCGCTGGAGCGCTGCCATACCGTGAACGGTCACTGCGTCGAGAAAGTGATCGTCGTCGCCATCGTCTTTGCCACAGCTGGTAGCTGACTCGACGGGGGCTCTGGACAGGCAGTCGGCGTCGCTGTGTTTTTGGCCTGACTTGTAGACCACGGTCACGTCGTGCTCTTGTAGTCGTAGGCTCCACCGAGCGAGGCGTCCCGATGGGTCCTTAAGGCTTGCTAACCAACACAGCGCGTGGTGGTCGCTGACCACCCCAAAAGGACTCCTGTACAGGTACGGGTGGAATTTCGTAATGGCCCAGACGACAGCCAGACATTCCTTCCCTGTCGTGAAGTAATTGCGTTCCGCGTTCAACAGCGATTGGCTAGCGTATGCGATCACGCGCTCTGCACCCTCTTGTCATTGAACCAGTACCGCTCCAAGCCCTGTGTTGCTGGCGTCCGTGTGAACCTCCTTTTCGGCTGATTGGTCGAAGTGGCCGAGAATCCGTGGTGACTGGAGCCGTCGCTTTAGCTCGTCGAACGCCTGTTGTTGTTCTCCACCCCATTCGAAGTTCACGGCGTATTTCGTAAGGTGCATGAGCGGCGCAGAAAACTTTGCGAAATCCCGAACAAATCGCCGGTAGTACGCGCAAAGTCCCAGCAACCTACGGACGGCCTTTTTGTCGCTAGGCGGTGGAAATGACGCTACGGCGCGATTCTTCTCAGGGTCAGGACTTACACCTTTGTTGCTTACAACGTGTCCTAGGAACTTAAGTTCGCCGTAGGCGAACCGGCACTTCGTCGGCTTTAGGGTGAGTCCAGCATTCCTGATTGCCTCAAGAACGGCCCGAAGGCAGCGCAAGTGCTCGTCGAAGTTGGTCGAGAATATCACAACGTCGTCGAGGTAAACGAGACAGCTCTGCCATTTGAGGCCTTCAAGAACGGTGTTCATGACACGTTGAAACGTTGCCGGCGCCGTGCACAGTCCGAAGGGCATCACCTTGAACTCATAGAGTCCGTCGGGCGTGACGAAGGCAGTTTTTTCTCGGTCCCGTTCGTGGACTTTGATCTGCTAGTAGCCACTCTTTAGGTCCATCGACGAAAAGTATCGGCATTAACGCAGCCGGTCCAGCGTGTCGTCGATGCGGGGTAGCAGATACACGTCTTTCTTAGTGACCGCGTTGAGCCGCCGGTAGTCCACGCAGAATCGAAGCGTTCGGTCCTTCTTTTTGACCAGTACAACTGAAGAGGCTTACGGGCTGCTCGAAGGCTGAATGATGTTTGTTTGTTTGTTTGCTTTCTGTGCTTTGTTTGTTTTGTGTTTGCTTTATGTGCGTTTGTCGGTTTATGTTGAGGGTGAGGGTACTCTGTGAAGTGTTCGAGGAGGTCTTTTGAACTGTTTTGGAGGTTGGTGACGTGTATATAAGACGATGGTTGTTAAATAAATTTTCAAGCTGTGTTAGAGACTACGTTGTACTGTCCGTTTTTTTTATTTTTCCTTCGTCTCAGGGTTATTATGGATACCATTCACCAGCTCGCCTGTGTTTTTTACCTTTCTTCACGAATGATGTCGTCGGTCAGCATCTCTTGTACCTGTTCGTGAACGAACTCTCGTTCTTTTGGGGAGACCAAGTAGGGCGGCCGACGCACAGGGAGTGCATCCTCGTTGATAACGATGCGCTGTTACGCAACGGTTGTCTGGCGCACCCTCGACGTCGTCAGAAAGCAGTCGCCGAACTCGGCGAGGAGGTCTCCGAGCTGTCGTTGTTCCGTGGCACAGAGCTTGGGGCACAGAGCTTGGTGGTGTTTTCTTGTTTGAGCAGTTTTTAATAAAACTCCAGTTGATAGTCAGCGCTTGTCCTGTGCTCTTCTCTCGTTGTCTTCGTCTTTTTGCGCGCTGTTTCCAATTTTCTAAGTTAACGTCGAGCTGCGGCGGCGGTGCACTGTACGGCTGGCATGGCGAGGGCTCGTCGGAGATCGCGGCGATTTCGGCGTCGGCCTTGAGTTCCTAGACGTGTCCTACAGCCGCACCATTGGCGAGGTGCTGTGCCTCTGGTCGAAAGTTTGTCACGAGGACCAGTTGACGTCCATCCTATAGCTCCGTTACGCCCCTTCGACGCTTATTCCTCCTCCAAGAAGCAGTTGGACGTTGCCTTCCAGAAGAACTTCCCCGCAGGCGACTGCATCGGACCGCGGAGGCAGGTTCACGTGGTCCGCAATGACTCGGACGGCGTCTGGCGTCGTTTTGGATCCCTCCGGAGGTAGGACGGGCTGTCGGAGCGTCAACCTATTTGCTCCAAGGTCGATCACGGCACCGTATTTACAGAGGAAGTCCATACCAAGGATGACGTCTCTCGAACAGTCCTTGAGGACGACGAATTTCACGGGACAGGTCTCCCCGTGGATGTCCACGCGCGCAATACACCTTCCCACTGGTGTGATGAGATGTCCGCCGGCGGTTCGTATTTTCGGCGTCATCACTTTATGAAGGCGGCGAAAGGGCTTCCCACTTAAAAGGGAAAAGTCTGCTCCGGTGTCGACGAGTGCCTTCGCGTCGTGGTCGTCGATTTTAACGTCGAGGTTATTCGACACCGTCGCAGAAGCGTCGTTCCGGTGCTTTTCGTCGCTAGTGTGGGAGCCCTCCGACGTTTGTGAAGGATATTGGCGTCGTTCGTACTCGGCCAATACCACCTCCTGGCATTGCCGCACTTAGTTTGGCCGAAGAGGCAAGGGGGACAGGCTTTCTCGGCGGGACCTACGACGAGGCGCTGCAGGGCGTTGCGGTGACGGCGATCGTAAACCGCGGCGGGGAGACGGTCCCGGGGATGGCGACCGGCGGATGTATTCGTCGATGTCCCGGGGTCGCTCGCCATAGCGTGGTCGGGGGTCGTCGGTGTGGAAGCCGCGTCAGTGCCCGGTTACTGCCATAAACCCAATGGAGTCGATTTCTGGGTGAACTGGGCGCTCAGCAGCGCTTCCATGGTTGGAGGCGCTCATTACTGTAACGAATTGGTGACTCATTGCTCTATCGATAGATTGCGAAACTAAAATAAGCAACAAAAAGCACGTGCATAAATTGAAGTGCTAACGCTTTAATTATTACTTTTGACGCCATCGAGCTAGCTGGAGCGGCTTCCTAGCCGTTTGCCAAAACGAAGACGCTCAAACTCAAACATAGCGCAGACCCTCCGTCGTGGCTGCGTATTTACGGCCCCGATTTGAAGTCCAGGGGGCGTGGTCAATGACGTCACGGACGTCATAATAACAGCTTTTATTTTGACATCTTGGTTATTTTGACGTCAACAACACGTTTTCTTTGGATGCCGCTAACTGCATTTTGAAATGTCGGTCGCTCGGTGTGTGTGTGCCTGGTTGCTCGGCGGCTCGCTGGTGTCCGCGCTGGTGCGTGTTGTCAACGTTGCCGCCTGTACTCGTCGAGTTCTCAGGAACATCAAAATAAGCGCTCTCCATTTTCAAACTTCGGTCGGCGCCGTCCGTCACTCCTGTTGCAAATGAAGATTACATATACCGAAGGCGACAGAGCCCAGCCGCAGTGATTTTTTACGCATTCTTCTGGAGCTGTACTCGTGTGTAATACGACAGACTATCACCCTTGCATACAATAGCTGCAACGGCCGTAAGAGCGGCGAGCGAGTAGCCTTCACTGGCATGACTGCACCCACTGCAGGGGCGCTCGTGCCGCGCGATCCAAAGCAACTAGCTCGCGCTTTTAGCACTCTCGTCGACAGCATCCTTTTTTTCAGTGTTAATCGTTAAAAGGAAATGTCATAAATATCGCCAAATGCCCCAACAACTCTGTAGACCAACAAAACAAAATGTTCGAATGAAAAAAAAGAAAAAAGTAAGCCTCCACTGCGGATCGAACGCACGACGGCTGGCGTATGAGGCAGGCATCTTAACCGCTAAGCCGCGGTTCCATTTTTGTTTTCTTTATTGTGCACAATGCACTCCAACGATACATAGCAAGCTGGGGCTAAAAGAACACGTGCCTCATCTTGGGGCCGCAGTGATCATTGACATTCTTTCATATCTATCAAAGCATGTAATACGCCAATCCACACTGGCGGGATCTCACTCTGTTCAAAAACACTCTTTACCTGTAAAACAACTTCAACAAAAAACAAACGTGCCGACTTTGGCCTAATTTCGGCATTTCGCACTGTCATGCGTGATTTCCAAAGGCTGTACAATCCCAAGGCCATGAACAGGTCGTATGGCACATTTTCTTCTTTCTCGACAGGAAGGAAACGAATGGTGTACTGGTCAGTGCATAGTTCTTTTTCGGGGTCCATTTTAGCACATAAAAAAAGACAGCGTCCCAGCAATGCAAGAACGCGTGCTCAATTGTTTCCGGCTGTTTGCACAGGAGGCAGTTTATGCCCCAGGGAACTTACATCCCACGCTCCTGGAGCCAGACCTTTACTGGCAAGGTGGAAGTATAAGGACGGAAGAAAAACGATTTTAGACCCGGCGGTACGCACATTTTCTTTACACGCTTCAGTGCATCCTGTCCAGGGCCTGCGATGAACGGCAGCCGGTAAAGCGGCACCGGGAATTATATGTCAAGAAGGTCGCGGGTCAATTTTCCGCGTGTTACCGTTGACAAATATTCAAGAGAAAATCTCACAACCAAAAAAATTAACAAAGTCTACCACCTCGTTTATGAACCCAACCGTCTTTGCAGGAGGAACCACCTCTGTAGACACGACTAAATATGACAGGGCTTCAGCTTGGCGCGTTTCTAACATAACCTGCAACAGTGGGTTTCTTTGGTCGCGTATGAAAAGAAAACGCGACACAGTTTTCTGAGACAAAAGATGGGCAAGCCCAACTCCTCCCTTGGAAACACTGCGAAAAAGATTATCACGGCACATCGGTTCGCTCACCTTTAACCACTCAAACAGCGCAAAAACACGATGTATCTTCTGAATGCAGCTTCGCGTACACCACAATACTTAGAGCACATACCACAACTTGGCGGTTAAAAAGAGATTACATACCGTTGCTCGGCTAAAAATTGACAACTTACGATTCTGCCACACATATGTTTTCTTCTTGAGTTCTTCAACTATACTCTCCCAGTAGGGTCTTGTACGTTTCAAGTGCTGCAGCGGAGCCCCTAAGTATTTGCACAGGGTCGTGCTCCATCAAATTCCGTCGAACTGAGCTGGCGTTGTTGCCCACGAACCATGCCATAAGCCAACGCTTTTGTCTAGGTTAACCGCGGCCCCCGTTGTATCAAAGAACGCCATGCAAAGTCTTAAAGCCTCTCCAACACTCTTCTTGTCGGTACAAAACAGTGCAATATCATTCGCATAAGAAAAAACTTTTGTTTGTATTGAACCTATTTAGAATCATGCACAGTCTTGTTTTGAATCACACTTAAACAAAAGTGCTCTAAATTCAAAGCAAAGAACAAAGGGGACAAGTGGTATCCCTGCCTGACAGAGTCCAACACAGATATTTTCGGGGATAAAGCATTGTTCAATACTAATTTAGTCGTACACCCAGTGTATGCCATACGAATTCCTTCAAAGATAACATTCACAACATTCGCTCGTTTTAAAACAGCAGAAAGCACGTCCTGTTGCACGCGATCAAATGCTTTCTCTAAGTGGACTTGAACCATGGCCACCTAGCCGCTTTCATTATCAGCGCATTCCAAAATAGTACTCGCGACATGCATATTTGTTTGTATGGATCGTCCACGAATCCCACAGGTTTCGTGTTCCCCGCCTAACTCCCGTACCACATGTTGCAGTCTGCTAGTCAAAACTCGAGCAAAACTTTTAAAGTCCACGTTACGTAGAGTAATGGGTCGATATTCGGTAACGCGTCTTGCCTGAATCGTGTCAGGTGTCTTTGGAATCAATTCAGTGCTTGCTTGTAAAAAAAAGGTAACACATTGAGAGAATACACCTCGCGAATAACTTCAAAAAAAAAAAAAAAGGGGGGGGGGGTCAACGAGCTCTTGAATTTTTTACAAAACTCGCCACTAAAGCCCTCAGGCCCAGGCGATTTGTGTGACGCCAGACCATCTATGGCGCATTCAATCTCTTCGGGCGTTATTGGTTCCTCCAACCACTCTTTTACGTCTTCAGCAAGCCTAGGCGTTGCTTCCAGTATCGTTTCGAGGCTATCTTTGTTTAAACTATTTCTTACGCCTACAAATATATCCTGAATAGTATTCTATAAACACACGTTCAATAAAACTCTGATCACTGCTCGAAACCCTTTCATGATAAACTGCTGGGATCTCTTTTGCGATTGCATATTTCTTTTCCTCGTCTAAGGCCCGCCGAGTGGGCTGTTCACCCAACAAAAACTTCTCCGCCCTCGCACGCACAACTGCTCCGCGGTAGCGCTCCTGGTGGAAGCCTTTTAGTTTCGCTCTTACACTCTTTATTTTCTCTCCCGCTGAGCGCGAATTAGCGTTTTCAATTTTGAAAAGTTCGTGCCAATACGTTTGCCACTCTTTCCCCTCTCTGCTCGCCTCACGCTTTAAATAAGACGACCTTTTGATAGGAGGTTGCTTTACCTCTTCCTTAAACTATTCCCAATTGTCGAGATAACATTTCTCTGGCATCGCAATTGTTTTGTTAAATATTCCCATAGCTGCTTCGGCGAATTTGCCATCCTTCAGCAAATTATTATTCATTTTCCAAAGCTGCCACTTAAAACGGTTTCTTCGTGGTCCCTTTTTCCCCAGCGTCACGCCCACAAGGCAGTGATCTGTAAAAAAAAGTGGCTTGACCGTGTAATCTGCTACACTGCTGATAACCGCAGTGGTGACGTAGATGCGATCTAAGCGTGAGTGCGATGCCCGTTGGAAATGAGTAAACTGAAGTCTATCTCGTCTTGCTCTCGCACGCACTTCGTCTTCCAGAAAGTGTCAATTCAATGCTTTGGTCAGTACTTCTGCGCTGTTATTGCGCCGTTCCCTGATCGATGTGCTATCTTCCGGACTGCAGACAAAGTTAAAGTCTCCCATGATTGCTACGACTTTCTCGCATTGCAAATATTGTTCCAAAAATTTAAAGAATAATTTTCTTTCCTTAACCCTGTTGGGCGCGTAGACGCATATAACCCGCCAGTCGTGATTAAACAAAATAAAGTCGCACAATATGAAACGGCCACATTCGTCTGTCACAACGGTCAAGTCTCGCAATGACACGGACTTAAAAAAAAAAAGGAAACAGCCCGCCTAGATTCCAACCGAATGACTAATGCAAATTTCGAGACGTCTAAAAAAGGGTGTAACGCTTGTTATATGTCATTGTCAGAGGACATTTTTGTTTCTTGTAAGGCGAAAAAATCTATTTCTTCTTCAGCTAGCCACTGGAGCTGATAGTGTTTTTTCCTGGAGTTGAAGCCGCGGACGTTTAATGTTGCGAATCGAATGGGGTCGTGAAGATCACGCGTGCCCGGGTCAAAGGGCATCATTTTCTTTTTGCGGAAGGAGACTCACTGAGCTCCGTCGGGTGGGAAGCGAGGCTTTGCCAGGACGACTCTTTTTGGGCGCGGGCCACTGCTGCTTGCCGTATTTTCCTGCTGCAGCGTCTCCCGGGGATGACGTTGGGTCTCGAATTCTCTTGACGACCTGGCTCATCACAACGTCCTAGTCCGGCATGGGAGCCTTGGGGTCACGACTACCATTGCTGTCGTCGCACTCCCTCGGTGCGCTCGCTGTGCGTGCTCGCTCTTGGGCCGGTGGTTTTTCCCTCTTCTCGCCTTTCGCTCCCGCACCTTGGGGCGCAGGCTCGGGGTTGCTTGGCTCAGCCACCGAGACCTGTTGACCGCTATCTTCTGTGGCAGCTGGCCAGATGCCTTCGGACAGCGGTAGTGCGACCAGGGCGGGAGCACCGACCGCCTCCTCCGCTTCGGTGTCGTCCATCATGTAGTCGGTCTGTTTTTCCATCTTGCGGTCACAAGCCATCAAGGCATAAGTCTTGACGCAGTCCTCCGCTTCGTGCCTGGAACTCCGCCGTTTTCTTCATAGTCCCCGATTTGCCTAAAAGCTTGCTTGACACACCAACAAACATCGCTAAACTAGTAACCCAAATATTTGGACAAAATAACTTTTTTTCGTGCAGTTACAGAATTTACAATTTTGGACCTCATCGTGTTTTTCAAAGTGAAAAGCTCTACGGGCAACATTGAAAAAGTGACGTCATGGTTGGGTAGGAGTTCACTCTTTGGGCTGTAGACTTTGTTCACATCTGATTACAAACAGTTTCATGGTGTCAAATGAATGCCTTGCAAGGTCGCTCCAGCTCCCGCGCAGCAGCACGATACAAATGCTCGGCATAGTTCATATTTAGACTGCCCGCTCGAACCGCAATCCAGCCCAACCGTGACGTCAGGGCAATGAAAAGCGCGGGTATATTCGAATCTTCGTTTTGGCGTCGTTTTCATTTGCCGATTTCACAATAACTATTCTGAATTTCGCGATACTAAATAGCATACCGAAAAGAGTAACGCACGGTGATTTCGAATATATGGTTAGTTGGGGTTGCTCAAAATATCGCCGGAGTTCCCCTTTAACGGTGGCATTCAGGGCAACGGGGGACGGAACAGTCCCGGCGAATGTGTCCCGTTCGGCGACAGCAAAGGCAGAGTGGTGCACGTCCGGGCACCACGACAAGTACCTCGCACCCCTCCAGGTGGACCTCGTGCGGGAGGCTGTCGGCAGTATAGCCGTCCTTGAAGGTCAGGCGTACACTGCGGGTGGTTAATTCGACAGCCTCAAATCCTTTCTCCCGGAAGAGGTCCCTGGTGATCTCGGAGACCTTGCCGTAGCGTTCCAGCTCCTCCTTCACCTGGCTCTTGGGCACGTCGTACGGGACCCAGTGAAGCTTCATCTCCACTGCTGTGTTCGCAGGGTCAATAACCAGGCAACACTCCCCTTTAATGGTGAGCTCCTTGGCGTCAACCAACCTTTGCTTCGCCGCAATTGAGTGCAACCAGAGCATCCAGACAAGGTTCATCTGGTATGGACCGGCGCTGGCCAGGTCCCCCATCACATCCAGCCTCTCGAGTTCCTCACGAAAGTCTTGCACTCGGTAGGGTCGTCCTTTTAAGTCGCAGTGCAGGAACACAGTATTTGTAATAAGGTATCCTGTTGGCAGTTGGGGCAGTATTATCTGATAATCAACAGCGGTTCCAGAAACAGACGTACCACGGCCTGACGCTGCCGTTTTCACCGCTCCGACGGATCTCATGATAACACGTCCGTCGCGTTTGAGCGCCGAAAGTGGAATCGCTAAACCGCAGTACGATTTCGGAAATCACCTTTTGACAACTCGTTTTAAACGAGACTTTAACACGGCACATCAACGCGCTGCAAAAGTGACGTCGGATGGTACTGTAGTCATTACGAATCTTCTTTTACGACAAGAGTGACGGCGACGGCAGCGGGCGAACGAAATGGGAAAACACTGTCTCTGGATACGCGACGAGGACAGGCGGCACGTCGACACACACCAGCGAGTACATAGCCGAGCCGCCGAGCACCCGACCACGCTCACACACTCGCCGACCGACCGACGTTTCAAAATGCAGTCGATGCAGTCGGCGGCATCCATAATAAAACGTCTTTAAATCAAAGAACACCAAATAGAATCTGGACGTCCGCGACGTCACTGACCGCGACCCCTGTACCCCAAATCTGTGCCGAAAATACGCACCCCTTTGCCGTGCCCTGCCTCTGCTCCCTACAGCGGTAGGTTTTTTTTTTTTTTTTTTTTTTTTTAGGGATTTATTTGGAAATTTACGGTTCGTGCGTACCATGCCACTTGTTATGGCAAAGAATTGTAAGTTTTGCTTGCCTACCTTGTGTCCAGCAGTTGACAGTCCGTTACTTGTCGTCGGCGTCTTCCAGGGAATCGAAACAGATCAGCATTTTTCGCACTCGTTGACGCATTTATTCAGCCATAGCAGGAAAAAAAAAATTCACACTGTCACTTTAAACAAGCGTTGCTATGCGGAAAAAAATTAATAATGCGCTCAGTATCTACATTAGCAAGAGGTGCTACACGAACACGACATAGTGCTTTTTCACTTCTAAAAGCTATCAGCGGGCACCAAAGATTATTTATTTATTTATTTATTTATTTTACAATACTGCAGGCCAGATCTCTGGCCCAAGCAGGAGGGGAAAAAAATGCAACATATCGGTGCACTGCTAAAGTTCACCAAATGACTGCTTAAAGTTTCGTAAACTCAGATGCAACAATGGCGCGAGACTATCTGTCTTTTTGATTGAAAACACAATAGTCATGTCTCGCTAACATGGTCGATAGTTTCGGTCACGCAGCTATATGCTAGGTCACATTTTCGGAGACTGATATTCGTCTCCATACAATTCTAAGTCGTCAGATTAAATAAAAAAAAAAAAAAAAAAACGAGTCCGGACTATGGACTGGGGAACGAAATGGGTAAATACATGTTTTTATCTTTTTATTTCGGTCTCTGCAAAGACAAACGCAAAAAAGGGGAAAAATATTAGTGAGACAAAAAAGAATAGTAAAGCTGTTCGGTTACATAATTTACCCAAAGCTTCGCCATTGTCAGATAAGAAAATGGCGACTGTGGCTACAATTTTCAGGGGTTTCCAACTTGAATCACTTGCAGTTTAACATATCACCTTCATTGTTTATTATTTGTGATCTTGGCATTGATTCATGATTATGGATGACTAACATTATGGAGAATTGTTTTGGGAACTGGAAATGTCCATATTAAAAAGAAAACATCAGAGATGTCTGTTTCCGTGGCATGAAACGCAATAATTATTTTCTGATGTGTTACATAGAAGCAAACCCAGTGTGAAGTAAATATGCAGCCCTGCCGCAGAATTGTAAGTAAACAACCCTATCGATCGGTGAGGTATGTCTAAAAAGATATTTAAAGGGTCATTAGTGGTGGAATCTTAAATACCAACCTGAACGTATATTATGATAAAGCATCAATTGTTCAACCTGTGTACTAAGACAATAACATAAAATTTTAGTGGTTCAGATAGTGCCCAGCAGAACTTGGTTTAAAGGGGTACTCCACCGATTTTTTGAGCTACCTTAACTAACTATATTTTCTGACTCCCCGGCCTTTACTCTCCCCGGTAGGAATTTAGAATCGCGAAATTCATATTAGGTATTGTGAAATCGGCAAATGAAAATGATCCAAAAACCAACATTCAAATATTCGCACACTTTTCAGTGCCGTGACGTCAGTGGCAGGCAGACTTGCCAGTCGAGCAAGCAGCCAAAAAATAGAATGTGCCAATCATTTGCTCCGTGCTGGAGCGCGGGTACTGCAGCGAGCTTCCCAAGCATTCATTTGACACCATGAAACGGCTTCGAATCAGTTTAAAACAAAATCTACAGCCCAAACAGTGAACCCCTGCCTTCCACTGACGTCACTTTTTCATTGTTGCCAGTAGAGACTTCGAGCTTGAAAAACACGGTGAGGACCAAAACTGTAAATTCTATAACTTTGCAAAAAAACTATATTTTGACCTAATATTTGGGATACTATTTTCACGATGTTTGTTGGTTAGTTTAGCAAAATTTCAAGCAAATCGGAGACAATGAAAAAAACAGTGGAGTATCCCTTTAAAGAGTGAAACTCTCCAAGTACATAGTTTGAGTTGTAGCTGCCAAAGGACTTGAAATCACTTGTTCGAAGCAACAGATCTTCCTCCCCCCTTCTCCACCCACCTTAAAAAAAAAAAATCTGCCTGGAGGTTGTTGGCCACCAGCCGGCTAACAACTTGTCTGAACAAAGTGTATGCTCAGAGGCTTCTGTTCGTCTATGATCTTGCTCCATAAAACTCATGAAAGGAGCAACCTGTTGATGCAGTGGACATTGTCTCTGGAAGGTGTCAAGAAGCAGAGCTAAAAGATTTCATGCCCAGTTGAAAGCTCGTGTCATTCTGATTGGTTCATGCAAATAAAAAGTGAACATAATGCATTGTTATTCGGGCGAACTTATACGTTGCTTGCTTACAGACCTGAACCAAAAATGTTTAGAGACATATTCCTTAAAAAGATGGTGAACCGAAATTGGATTTCAGAAAACAATGAAGGAGCTGTTAGGCGGGACACTACAATCCCTACAACCATACTCGTAAGGCGACATCTCAAATCGACGGCCGTAGTTTAAAAAAAAATAATAATAAGGTTGAGACTGAACGAGGCTGATAAGGCGCCTGACGTCCTGATATCCCGTTTCCCCCTCTCTTCGTTTCGCCCCCACGAAGCAGAGAAGATGCGAGGCCGTTCCTCTCCTTCTCGAGTCTTCTCGAAGAAACAAGACTTAAACATATCTGTCAAATGCGCCTCCTTTTTTTGAAACATACTGTCATCCGTTCGATATGTCGTTGTATGAGTAATATTTGTAGCGTACCGTTGCAAGGTCTTGCCGCCATGCTTTGTGGAATCGCGATTCCGGTTCAGCATCCCTTTAATAACGTGTAGACCTTGCACTCTGTAGAGCACTTTGGTATTTCTAGTTTCTCTTGGCCTCTTGATGAGCTGTTGCTTGCGCCGTCAAGTTGAACCACGAGTTGAAGCCTTTTTTTTCGGTGTGGCCACCGAGATCTTATGATGTCCATGGGATGGACCAGCCACTTCATTGTTCTTTCTAATTTTTGCTGTATGTGTGTTCTCTATCCTCTCAGGATCTGCACAGGAAAATGTAAGAACACATTACTTTGTCCCGTCGCAATACATACACTTGCAGAAGAAAAACAGGGCTACGAAACCTTCCGTAGGGCAGTTCCTACTATATTTTTGTTTTTGTTATCATCCTCTTTGCCCCAGCCACTCTCGTTTTACATTGCAGTTGAACGTAGATTAGGCTGCATAGATCACTATGGCGGAACCTAGCATGCTGATGGTTACATGTTCAGCTTGAAAGGTTGGCCAGCAATCAAGTGCACTTCACAAAAAGGTGACCACGGACACTACCTTTTTTTTTTATCGGGGTTCCCTGTCCCCTGAGGCTTGTTGGAGTGATTTTCATGCCTTGAGAATCTGTCTGGATGCTCACAAAAAAAAGAACACATAATGCAAATGCTGCTATTTTCTGTGAAACAAACGAGAAAAAAGTGACTCACGTGAGTTTTAATTGATTTTGAGGGGAGTGCGCTGGTAGGTCTAAAAACTTCAGAAAGAATTACACATGGAAAGACGGAGAGCACATCTCGCGATCAAGCTCGGCTGTCTGTATTTTGCCCTTCTATGCGTAAATCTTTCGAGATTTCAAAGGTGTCTTTCGAAATTAAATTATTTTATTACCCAGCTTTCTATTTATATCTGAAAGGACTAAAATATAGCAAACTAGTCGCAGGGCTGTCAAAGCATCTACACGAGATACATTAATAAAAACGGGCATATATTATAAGATATGAACTCTGTGAAATATTATAAAACTGGCAGAAGAACATTTATATATAATTACAATTTACTCGACGGGGATCTACACTGTTGAGCACAAAATCGACGAGAGGTAGAGGAGGTGAGATTTCGCCAACAAATTATTTGCAGGACAATCTTCATCCCCAGAACAACGTACTAAAAACGCTCGCCGAAATGTGTACATCGCAATGAAATCGCGGTGTCATTTTGTGAATATCAAAAATGAGACCAATATATTCAATTACCTAAAAAAGTACAAAACCCTCAAATAGTGCAATTTGTGGCTGGAAGATGAACTGAGGAAAAGTTTCAATTGGGGTGAAAACTTTCAAACTCACAGTCGTTAGTTGGGATTCGAACGAACGGGTTCTCCTTGTCTCTAACGCTGCTTGGGGACGACTTTGCGTAACCGCACGAATGAAGTAGCTCAAAAACAAGAAAAACATTCCACTCGCCCTAAAGTGCGAGGCTTGTACAGTGCTATAATCGAGGCGCCGACGCTTGACGCATCGAAGACGAGCGAAAGCGCGAAAGCACCGAGCAGACCCACGGACACCTCCACAACGGACCCGGGTCCACTGGTTTCAGATCGCGCACAGCGCAAGCGCGCATGCGCAAAGGCAGCGGTTTCGTTTTAGACGCGTAAAAAACAGAAAAAGACAAAATTAAGAAAGTGTGATGTTGAAAAAAAAAATGTTATAATTTTAAGAATACGTAATTTGGAATTAGTGAAATAATTTGCACTTAGAACTAGAGCCAAATTAAGTTTGATTCATTGTTCTTCCGTTTAGTGTTTAGTAATGAGCGCCTCCGACCACACAAGCGCTTTGTTGTACACCTCAATGATTGCGCCATCGGTTTTCCGGCCGCGCAACTCGCTTTTTTTCCGGAGATTGGCCGCGTAGCCCCAGCTGCCAGTACGTGCAACAGCGGTAGACATGATCGACTTCCCCGCATTGGAAAAGAGCAGGCGTCGGCTGGCCGTTCGCCACACGTCGGTTTTTCTCGGCGCCAGTTGTCCTCGTAGAACGTACTGAGGTCGATCGTCGAGACGTGGGGGGTACGGCTGGGCTGGTGGGTCCCTTCGTTGTGGCGCAGTAGGTTGACGGACAGCGGGTGGCGGTCGTCGGGCCATGGCGGCGTAGCTCACCGCCGGTTGTTCCGGTGGTGGCAGGTCGACGGGAGACTCATGCTGGAAGGCCCGCTGGCAGCTGCACTTCCTCTCGCACTACTTCGGCCATGGAGAGCGAGTCAGGACGATCGGCACCGGACAGCACCTTCCTGATCTCCTCCCGAACGACGTCGCGGATGATGTGGGGGAGATCCGGGCTGTTGCAGCTGGGAGGCGAGAGGGCAGCGACGCCGGGGTCCCGCTGGTAGTGGGAATCGCGCGCTTTAACGGTGGTCGGCGAGCTGCGGACAAGGCCTCCGAAGATCTCATATTTTACCCCGCGCATGAGAACACGCAGCATCTTGGCGTCGGTGGTTTGTGGGTCGGCACGCGGGCTTAGACGCAGGACGTCTTCAACGAAGCTGGTGATACTTTCGTTGGTGCCTTGCGTCCTCGTTCGAAGGAGGTCCTCGGCTCTCTCCCTTCGGTGCTGACTGGCGAACGTCCGTCGGAGCTCTTCCTTCAGCTGGTCCCATGACGTAACCGAGCTTTCATTAGTCTCGAACCAGTGTCGCGCCGCGCCTTCAAGGGAAAAATAAACGTTTTGCAGACGTTGTTCGGGAGTCCATTGGTTGTGCCACGCCACCCGTTCGTATTGCTGCAACCAGTCTTCGGCGCCTTTGTAGATCTCGCCGTGGAAGGACGTCAGCGCACGAGGGGTGACGGGCAGGTAAACGACGGGGGTTGCTGCTGCGGTTTGCGCCGTCGATGAAGCCATCGTCGTTATCGCTTGCCTTGTTCTCGCCGGGAGTGGTCCGAGTTCAGGAGCTTGCCCTTGAAGACAACGGTTGGCACGATGCTCCGAGTCTTCAACGGAAGGTCGTCGGGGAATGGGGCTTGTTGAACGAGTTCTTGTAGGGGTACGCAGCACGAGTCTCATACCCGCACCTCCACCAGAAATGTCACGAACGAGGGTGACAAAAAAAACAGTGAACTGAAAAATAAACTTTTAATGGGCGAACTCGTGCCAAACAAAATAAGTAAAGAACGAGCGTCGAGGCAGCAGAAAAGCGGGCGGCAATTCGACGGCGTAACAGAGAGCGAGACTGGCTCGACAAGGTCGCGGGCAGCTGCTTATCTACAGTGCGCCATTATCTCGAAAGTTCGGCAAAGGAAGGTTTGAACATCGCACGCTGGGGGGGGGGGGGGGGGGGGGGGGATGAACTGGCACTTTCGAGAACAATAAAGCAGGGCGAAAGTTACGTCCGGTGCAAGAATGAACGCGAATCTTCTAGAAGTCCGTGACCGAGCATTGGTTTCTCGACCCGGCGGGCGGCAATATTTCGGTGTGCCGAAAACCAGAAGAGAGTCCTCGTCTCCAGAACCGCCGTCATGAACAAGAAAGAGCTTATCGTGTGGCCCCAACACTTGGAAAGGATATAAAACATATTGCTCTAAATTGACTAACTGGATAGGTCAGTGGGAATTTATAGTACAAGAACCTTGCACTCGTTTGGTTGAATTGTGTCTTCTCGGAGTTTTGGCACAACGCATGGACTTCGGCGTGCTTGTCCTTGCTCTCGAATGGAACGTTTCAGCGTGCTTGGCGAAGGCATTTGGGAAGCCGCATGCTCACTGACAATAGCGTCCGCATCAAGTAAGATCCGATGTCGTGGGCCTCTTCCATTTTCTGGAATAAAATAGCGCACAAGAAAACAGTTTTGAAAATACACTGCCACTTCCCAAAATCGAAAAATGACAAAATATCTTACCTGCTTTTCTCTTCATGCTCTGACGGCCTTTTCGTATGTTGGTCTCAGTTGGATCCCCATGAGTCTGAATCCCAGGTACTGCCACAACAACACTAATGGACTCGTCAGTAGTTATATTTGCCTTGCAGATATGACGATCCTGACATACCTAATCAATACCAGCACCGCATCTTCTGCAACCTGTGTAGGAAAACCCCTCGTAGAGTAGCAACGGAGCCCCATGCTGAGTTATCGTTACTTCCATACTCTAAATGCACCTAGCAAAGACGTGAAGTTTGTACAGGGTGCCACGTTTTTATAACCCGCGTTCTCGGGCCAGCTTTCCACTAGGCGGAACTGGTCAAAATTCGGGTTCGAATTGTTTTTGTTGGACAAAGCATGATTCATTTAAGCATGGCTATCTTATTTCTAAAAAAGCGCAGGTCGGGCTTCCTTTGTTACACGCGGATACTGGACCCTTTCCCTTTGTGTAAACAAGAAAAAAGAAAACAAAGAAAATTTGCTACAGAAGGACACTAGACCCCAGTTCATTTCTATAAAACAAGGTCAAACGTATACTCTCTAATACGGGGTCAGCCTTGCAACCAGTGTTCCGGTGACGAATCACCGGAACGCTGGTTGCATGTGTCAAACGTCATGTGTCAAAACTATGTGGTCAAACACCCTTGACGAGTGTTCGTTTGACGAAAGGACATCGTACGAGACTGCCGATGTGACCAGTTTTCCTGTGACGAGTTTTCCGGTGAGGAGTGGGATTGTAACGAGTGGGTCGGTTCCGGTGGTGGCCTGCTTAGAAGGAATTCTGGACACTGGCGGCGTTTAAATTGCCACATTTCCTTGTTCCTTTTGGTTCGATTGCGAATAGAATTTCTCGGGATTTTTAAGAAAGCATTGCACAACTTTTGGAAACAAAATCCGACAAATGAAAGATATTTTTGTGAGTCTGTGCGCGACAGAACAAATGCCTTTAAAATGTTTGTTTCATTTTGTGCCAATGGCGTGTCAATCTACCAGGGTCTTAACTGTCTAAAATATTTGACCAGATAGGACAGCCGGAATCCATGGGTAATCCTCGCTTACAACCTCAAATTCAACGAGTCTCATCAATCGAACTACATATTGTACGTACCTCACGGTGCAGCGTTATCCAAAAAGGTTTTTTTTTGTTTTTTTTTTTAACAATCTCAAATAACACAGCATACCCGATATACACTATCGACAAGTCACTTCACGACGAATGGACGGAGTGCGGCTTGTCTTTGGACACGTTTTGAAGAGAGTTACTTTTTTTTTGCACAGCACCAAAGTAAATGAATGAACGCCTCTATTCCGTTTCCATATCCCGGAACCTACCAGCTATATTTAGCGAAGACCGGGAACATAGCAGGGAAGAAGTGTCGGAGATTATCTCGACGGAAATAATCCTCAAAGGATTTCGCACGGCCCGCGTAGCGGGCTGTTTGACGTTCGTCCTTTTCGTTGTTTTGTAGCAAAGGCCAAGCAGGCAAGGAGCCCCAGTATTTCCTGATTCTCAAAGTGGAAGATAACACAGAAAGGGTAAGCATCCTGAAGAGGCAAATAAAATGAAGTCTTTCAAGATAAAGTCGGTAGACTCCGAATGCACGGTGTAGATGGGCAGTCGTGCTGACCGGGTTTCCTCAGCTCAGGCGGGTGGGAGTATATTCTAGTTAATAGGGGTCGCCCTAGTCGGGCAAAATGGTGGCGGCCAAAGAGCTGTTTTTGCAAAGGTCTATAGGCGGATTTTTAATCGGGAGCCACACAAAAGTTTCACAAAAGGAGTTCTTTCTACCGCCCATGATGTGCGTGATGTGCGTTTTCCCCTTTCCCGCTGAACCTTCCCATCCTGTCCGCCCGCTCCTGTGCGTTGGCTGTCTGGCTGTTCCTTCGCGTAGTGTCCAAACACTAAGGCATGCATCTGGGCTAAAACGGCAGGCGATGGTTATAAAAAAAGAAAAAAAGAAAAACGGGTTCCGCTTCTAAATATTGCGGACACGTTTTGCGGCTTGGTTAACCGCCCTTTAGGCGTATTCTTAGATATTCTCCACTTCGAGACAAGTAGACATGCGGCACGAATTGTCTTGCCCGAAGCCCGAAGTCCGACTATCATATTGAGACAAAGGCTGACCTGCTCCCCTGCCTTCAAAATGGTCTTTCATAATTCAATGGCACTTCGAAAGGACTTCTGACTCTTTCATTTACCACATATTACCAACCCGTGTTGGACAAAATACGCGATAAACGTATGTAAGTTAAGTTAATAAATACCTGCTTCATAAAGTATTCAAAATACTACTCAAGTTACCTTCACTGTCATAGGCGTGCGCACAGGGGGGGCAGGGGGGGCGGCCGCCCCCTCTAATCATCTAGGGGGGGGGGGGGCGCAAAGTTGGCCCGACTCGAGGCGCGACGGCGCCGGCGGTATAGGCCTCCTGCGCTGAAGCTTTGAACAAACTATAGCGCCTTCATTTTGGGTAGTACAAGCTCACATGATTGAGCATAGCCCTACTTATGGCACGTTGGTCGAGCTTTTTCAATTTTATGTGGTGCTAAAGAGCGAAGAAACAACTTTGGACGCCAGAAATCGGCCAAACTCAACGTTGCAAGAGAATCGAAAGTGCCAAATTCATGACACCACCGTTAGGGCACGCGTCTCTTACCTCTCGGTGGTGACGTCAGAACATCTGTGTCGCGACGCTTTAATTTTTTTTTCTTTTTGATGTCTACTTTGGAACGCGTGAAACGGCATCTCTTGGCTCACGCTCTCAGCGTCTTAGCTTTGACGGCGTTCGAATTTTTGTTCTGCCTTTGCATTTTCATCGTTACCTCGCGCTCCGCACCAAAGCAGGCACGCTTCTGCATGCGTGACAGTTTGAGACGCTAAAATTTGTACTACCCAAAACAAGTACTAACAAGTCTTATTCGCAACACCCTCTGGGCAGCGCAGGAGGCCCATGGTTTCTTTTTCGACGGCATAAAACACCGACGCAAAGTTCCCCCCCTCTAGTGCGCGCAACGAAAAAAAAAAAAAACAACCATAAAAACACGCCGCGACGCAGTCAGTCATCGAACAGTTCGCGACAAAATCACGTAGATTTTGCTTTAGACTTTTCACGATTGGTGAAAAGTACTATATCTCCCACGTGCTACACATTTTCAGTAATCTAGTCATAAAATATTTTTACCACCACATAACATATCTATTAGTTTGTATAATGTTTGTTGAGCATGACATAATGCGTGCGTGTTATCTTGTTGTTTCTATTACATGTTTCTATCAAGCGTCAGAAAGTAAGATTATAAACTGTACATTTGGATGCTCAGAAGAAAAACAAATGCCATGTCACAGCGTTTATCTTCAATAATTACTAAATATTGTAACTTGCTGTTTCGCGTATTTTTAATCTGCGGTATATTCTCGCGCTTTTAAGCTTTGCTATTACGTTGTGAATTGGGTGGCGTTTTTCGTCCTCTGCATGAACGTTGCAGACGCCATATGACAGCTTTCGCCATGTGTAGGTGCACCCATGCGTTTGCCCTGTATGTATACTATATTTTCCATACAAGCAGAGTCACGTTGAGGCAATATTTTTAAATATTCTGTGCTGTTAAAGATGGCATATGTGTCGCCTCTTTCTCTGGTTTAGAAAGAATAAAGAAATTTTGTATGCGCGTTGTGTCACTGACGCCTCAGCTGCGCAGGGACTGCCTTTCTTTGCGGACGTTTCACAAGAAAGTGAAACCTACTGCTTAATAATATTTTGTATATGTTACAATTCAATATTGTTGAAATAAGCGTTTCATAATCATATTTCGTCTCAGCACTACAATATGAGCGTAAGGACATCAGTGGGAGTGCGTTGATAGAAATCGGGGAGGAGGGGGGGGGGGGGGGGCGGCGGGGGCGCTCTGGGGAAACCTCGGCCCCCCCCCCCCCCTAATGAAAAAAGCCTGCGCACGCCTATGTTCACTGTAAAGTATCTTGCGTATAGTACTCAAGATACTTTACTTAGAAATGTAATTCAATTACTTTTCAAGATATTTGCGCATTATGCAATTTGTATTGACGTCAGTGACAAACACAGTCATACAGTTGCGCGAATCTGGTTTACCAGAATGGTTTGTTAGCCCGGAACAACGAAAAAACACCAAAACAAAAATCCTCGTAGGGCAATTTAATGCAGTCCAACTATAACGAGCAGGGTATCACTGATATACGCTACAAAAAAAATTCAGGCCTAAACAAAATAATAAGAGAGGTCGCTTTTGCTATAGTGACATCGCTGAACATCACATCTTGCGGCGCACCTTAGAAGCAGCGTTTAGCTACAATACATATTCCCTATCTAGGGAGTTCACTATAAACGAACTTGAAATACAGAAATGAGTGAATGGATAACAAAGAGAGCCCACATAGCAGTCACGGCACTGGTCGCATTTTTTACAAATAAGCTGTGGTCGGAAAGGAACTCAACGTTGGGGACACAACATTTAATGTAGTTAAATGCAAAGGTTCAAGCGAGCTTGACAAGAATGACGAAAATGATCCGTGGAAAAGGGGAACAAGAGGGACAGAGGACAAACACAAATCTCTAAACGGAGCTAAGTTACTGGTGCGCGACCGAAAAAATCCGCCTGGTCTGGGTATCGAACCCGGGACCTCTCCATTTCCAGTGGTGCGCTCTACCAACTGAGGTAACCAGGGGTTGGACGTCAGTAGAGCAAACAGGTTTGATCAGCTGCCATTTGTTTAACACCAACAAGGGTGAAAGGCTTCCATTTTAAGGTTATGAATTTAATGCAATTAAATGCAAAGGTACAAAGGAGCTGAACAGGAGTGACGAAAATATTCCCTGGAGAAGGAGAACAAGAGGGGCAAGGAACAAACCCAAATCTCCAAACACAGGTAGGTGATTGGTGCGCGACCGAATAAAATACTTCTGGTTCGGGTATCGAACCTGAGACTTCTCCAGGGATTCTTTTATTCATTCTTGTTCAGCTCGCTTACACATTTGCATTTAATTGCATTAAATTCGTAGCCTCAAAATGCAAGCTTTTCACCCTTGTCAGTGTTAGACTGGTGGCAGCTGATAAGACCTGTTTGCTCTACTGACGTCCAACCCCTGGTTAGCTTAGTTGGTAGAGCGCTCCAGTGGAAATGTAGAGGTCAGGGGTTCGACAGCCGGACCAGGCGAATTTATTTCGGTCGCGCATCAGTCACCTACCTGTGTTTGGAGATTTGTGTTTTTCCTTTCTCCCTCTTGTTTCCCTTTTTCCAGGGAATATTTTCGTCACCGTTCGGGTACATTTTTTTTTGGCATCTTGAGAGGTTATCTTGCTCGTACTTTGTTTCTGTCCTGTTCTCTGCTTATCAATATTGGCTTACAGACTGTGCTCGCGAGAGCAATAAGTGTTGAACTGACGACAAAAGAAAAGAAAAAAGAAATCGAGGTTTCGCCGTAGTGGGGTCAAATATATAAGCAAAAAGTGTTTATTTGTGTGTTCACTCGTCATTTTCTTCAATTTGTTATTTCTTTGAAGCTCAAGTCTGCAGTGTTGTCATGGGTCGTTTCCCGTTCTGGGTTGTGCCTCAGTGTGGCAACCTTTGCCACCGTAAAACCACCCTTTTTGTTTGAGAAGCTTTTTGGGAAACTATAGGAAACAAAAGGCGACTTGGGGAACCCGAAGGGCAAACCTTCATTGTACGAAGTTTGGGGTGAAATATGAGACACAATAGGCACAAAAGCGATGTTTTCACGAGCTCAATCTAAGTCACCGTAACTTATCGGAGCTAGCAACAGGATTTGGTTGCCCGAAAGAATGTTCACGTTACCTCGTGCCACACCCACGCCAGTTCATACCGAAAACTTCGGAAAATGGCGAAATGCCAAACATGTATTTATGGTAATAAGTACACGATACTCATAAATGTAATTAGAACAGAGTATCAAATATTCTCGATCAAAAATATTTGCAAGAGACCAATAAACTGCAAAAAGTATTTGAAAACAGTATCTTGAGTAGAGAATGTGAGATAGGAAAGAGTCTGTTACTAACGAAGCACGAAACAGTCAACTGGGAGTTGTCAAAGCTATCCCCAGAAAGTCCAAAAGAGTCGCTCGCGGTTGATTAAGTTGACTGTTAAGTGGGAATGTTTACACAACTTCGATGCATTTTGAGTGAAAAAGATTAATCGTTCCCTCAAATGTTTGCAGTGATCCATCTGCGAAGCAAAACGCAATTTTCGTGGCATTATAAAAAAAAAAGAAAAATTTTTAAGCAACTATTACGCTTATATCATTGTTGCAAAGAAGGACACAACAACATTGCCGGGTGTAGCAGTTAAAATGCCTGGCTGCCCCCGTCTGTACACTCGTAGCGAGAGTGGATACCGTCCCGCAAGTGCAACCAATACTGGCGGACAGCTGTTACCACTACGCATGCTCAAACGCAAACCCGGGAAGGGCCCAGCATTTGGAACGCGTACCCTGATTTCTACGTGTAATTATAAAGGTACACGGGTAAAAAGACAAACAAACAGTTTGGAAATGGTTAATTTCTTTCGTAAGTTTATGTCAGACTTGTGACGGCATATCCAGAGCGTCAAACGTCCATGCTAAAAGGTGTCAAAACACGGCTTTGCTCGATGATAATCCAATGTATCGTAGTCGAGTCCACGAAGTGCCGAATAAAGCTCTATTGGACGACTCTCTGCGCCAATATTTGCGATGTTAGCGAGCGAACGCCTGTTTGCAAATAAACGCAGTACGGGCCCCACTATCGTTTTGTATGTTGTCAGGCCTCACTTAGCACCTCAGCAAACTGGCGGTGTTTCAACACTTCCCTTATTAAACAATTCAGTATATGATTTTTTTTTTTATTCTATTGAATTCACTCGCGTTAATGCTCTTAAACACAAAACCGTCCTGAGTTAATCTGCAGAAATGAGATGCGCACATTCCGGTAAACTAATTAAGTAATTACATACCCTTCGTCGACAGAAAAAACAACTGCAACGTTCAACAACGGTGGTAATAAAATGTAAAAAAAGCTAATAAAAATGGAGTAATTTGTTTGTATATGCAGCCATCAAATATATCGTAAACAAATATTACTTCTAATATCAAACCCGAAATTCAGTTTGACGCATGAATGACTCGCCTGCTGCGCCGTTGAATAAGTACGGCTCTCCGGTTGCATATTTGTCTAAATATTGCTGCGGCAGAATAAACGATAGGTAACATAAAAAAGGAAGGTATGGCCAAGGGCAGCCAAAATGTGAAAATATGAGAGTTTGAAACAAATAAATAATATACTGATCGAACAAACCGAACGTCACATCACAAAAGGTGTACCGAGAAGGGGGAAGCTTCTTCTAAGGAAAATTGATGCGAATTGTGAGCCCTTTTTGGTATTTCCACATCGCCTTCATTTATATTTATCAAATGACACACGTCTACAATATAACGACAAAATACAATAAAACACCACGATGTTCTTTCGGAGATTTTTTTTTTATTGGTTGCGAAAGGAGCAATAGACATGCTTGCGGAATAAGCGCCTTCTCTCTGAGAGGATGGGACCGATATGGAGGAGTTTCAGTTCTCCCGCATGAAGCTCGGACTTGCTATAGTAAGTTACAGCTCAAGAAGGTAGGGCGAGGGAATGGAAGGCGGGGGAGAAAGAAGCAGACGGAACATGGAGAGAAGAGGAGGAAACCTCCTCCTCCCTCCAGCCTTCCGCCTGCTTCCTCTTCCACGGCCTTTTTTTCCCTCGCCCTACCTTCTTGAGTTGCAACGGACTACAGCTTGAATGACTGTTGGTGTCTCGTGAGACTCGAGCCTTGACGCGCAGCCAAATCACGACAAAGGTCAACCATTGTACTATAGGTCGGGGGTCCGAAAAAGACGCCCCGCTGTTCTCGCCATGTCCGTCGAATCGAGCTAGTGCATCGAATCGTCCAATGCAAACGCCTCGATTTGCTAGCCAAGTTCGTCGAGTCTAGTTCAATCCGATCAGTTTGAAGGGGGCGGTGAAGACTTTCAAGCCGAATCGAGACCTCCCTGTCAACTTTAGCGAATCGAATCGAACGCCTGAAGGGTGGGGGAGGGGACCTTCAAACTTTGCTCCCCGGCTTTGTGCAACCCACCGTCCAGACCTCATCATCGCCAATGGACTCCTTTAATCCTCATCCCCTATCGTAGAGATCTCCGGTACGCTGGAAAAACTAGAAACGACCGCTCACGTGGGTTGCGCTGAAATCAATCGTCACGAGGTGTCGCCTCCGGACGGTTCGAATTTATGGTATAACGCAGTGGTTAAAAAGGATTTGATGCGCGAACTCAATTAGTTGCGCTGCGGTCGAATTCATATAGACGCAGCCAGTCACTATGCGCCGAAAAACTGAGGGAGATGAGGGGACGAGAGCGCACGGGGTTTTCAGAGCGCTGAGCTATGGTTGGAATAACTAGTGGGTAGACCTCGACGGCGCAAACAACGTACATAGACGACGGCTTTGCGCAGGGCGCAAAGGCATCGCCGGTGTATCGAGAATGGTTATCGGAGTCATCGGAACAATCTACTAAATCTTAAATACTCTAAGAAGCCAGACGTTAAATTTAAAATTGATGTGTGTCTGCCTTTCCGCATTGCTTATGCGTCACTGGACGTGGAAGAGCTTCGTGAAGGCATCTTTAAGCTTATGGTTCTCATTTTCATGAAGGCCCGAAGAATCAACTTCCTAGAAATGCTTAGGAGGAGTTATAAAACAAATCCGGGGATTTGGAAGATCCCACATGTCTATGCTTTTGTTTGAGGCTACGAATAAAACCGCAAACCACTTCATGTCACCACTAACCTTTGTTTTTTCCACTTAAATCAAGGTCCCATCCTTCATTAGGTAGTGCGTTTTTTTCGAAAACAGCTGTTCGGCACGAGATATGCATGTCTTTGTTGGATGCTAAGCAAGCTAATTTGAGAGATGGCACACGATGAAATCGCAAAACATTCAAATGAAAATCAAGAAAAAAAAAAAAAAAAAGAAAGACTAGCAGGTAGAAAAGCGGAAATAAAGGCGGGTGAGGAGTTGCCTGTGCGCGTATTGCCGTTTTCTCAGGAGAAAAACCATGGAGCGAATCCAGGGACCTGATCGGCTTATTTGAACATCCCGCTCTTTCGCAAGCAGGAGACGAAAATGACACTTCCGCGCTCGTTTGTTTTTTGAGATATGAAGACAGCTCTCAACGAGGGCGGCGGCGGGGTCGGCCTTTTCGGAGATTAGGTGGGAAACAGCGGAGTGCATCACTGGGGCGGCGCGTGTTGTCTCACTCGACCCCCTCATTCACGCTGCTTCACGGCGAAAGCCTGCGGCGGCACATTGCAAGGCGGCACGAGCGGTGCTGCTGGCGATAGAGATTTGGCGTTTAACAGAAGACTCACTCGGGCGCGCGTTAATCCACCCGACCCCCCTCATTAACGCCGCTTCGCGGCGACAGTATGTATCTGACGCCCATTACAGGGCGATAGATATTTGGCGGCAAACAAACGGCTAGTTTCGGTATCGAACACAAACCCTCAACGCCGTGGCTGGAGCGCCAAAAACGTTCGGGCCCAATCCGCGTGTAGAAGCGAAACGCGAGATGACGGCGTCGCCTTTCCGACAGGGCTGCGACCCTGCCAAGGAAGCGTCCAGCCAGGAAGCAATTATTGCTGGCTGGACGAAAACTGAGAGCGAAAAACGCCATACGTAAGAACAAACTATGGCCGACAAGCATCACATTATTAGATCACTAAAATGCTTAATAGAACAGATATAAACATAAACTTTGTCCAGCCTTTTGGTAGTTTCAAACATGTTTTCAGAAAGATGGTAGTGGCGAGTGATGTGGCATTTTTTTTAGTATAAAAACCTTTTTTTAGGTGTAACGCTGTTTGATTTTCGCCCTACAGTATCATGAATTTGCATAACAGTATCTGTCTGACCTTTTGCAAATTTTGTCAATGGTGCATCAACATAGTGTGCAGATGCTTTTACCTTCTATTAATTGTTTGACCTCTTTGGGATACGTTTCATATCGTTTTTATTCCCGACACTATCATTTATGGTCTCCGTTCATGGCTTGTTTTATTTCGCTACAGCGGTTACTTTGTTGGCTTGGTTGAAACTTTTGTTGCTCCTATGTTGAACTGTACGACTAGGGGAGGGGGGGCAGAGGCTATGTTAGGCATTGTGAATCTCTGCCCTCTCTGCGAAAACAAATTTAAAAAAAAAAACACTCTAGGCGGCCTCTTCATAGCCCAGGCAGCAACTGTGTCCGCGTGAAACACTGGCGCGCGTTTGTCCTGCCGGCGACGCGCGTATTTGTGACGTGCCTCAAAAAAGGCCAATCTTGGGCCTCGGATACGCCCCATAGTTTTATTCCGTGAAAAAGCAACTATAGACGCTGGGCAGGGTTCCAGAGCGCGCCACCGTCGGTTGATCATCAGCGCCACCGTGGCCGAATCAAGCAACACTGGGAAGGCTAAAACCAGCAGCGACGCCGGTGTACCCTCGCAAGATGCGTTATTACGAACTCCGAGCGTTGTGTTATCGCGCACTACACTACCGACTGTTTAAAAAATATATCGTACGTTAAATATAATAATGTGCATGGGTGTGGTTGTGTGGTTCTAGCATCAGGGAGCGTTAGCAGGGGTCCCTTCCTCGATAGGTTGCGAAAACCCAAAACGGGATTTAGGAGAACCAAATGGAACGTCCGAAAAATGCAGATAAATTTCAGTGAAAGCAAACAGGCAAATGCAGTTTTTTTTTCTGTTTCTTTTTTTTCACTCTACGCAAAGGCGCTGTCGGAGTATCGAGTATAGCTATAACGGTACTAATGTTGCATCAACATTGGACACAGTTGTCGGAGATATGGAAACGATCTCTCAAAGTCTCTACGAAGTCTGGATCGTATCGAGCCCGCAAATCAGCGCCTTGTCTTTACAAGAATTTGCAGGTTGACAGGTTGACTGTGAAAGTTATGCTTCAGGGGATTTGATATAAACGTTCAAAATATCAAAAAACCTCACCTGCTGTCAAAAAAAAAAAAAAGAAAAAAATCCAGATTGAGTTTTTTTTGTGGTTCCTCTGAGATTGTCAGGTTACAATAGAGAACTCACGATTCGTCCAAATGCAAACTTCGAATAAACTGTTTGCATAGGATAAACCCGAGCACAGGGCCAAGATTTATTCCAAGTAACGGTTCGCGCTCCCCTGACATAGCCCGCGAGCCGCTTCATCTGGAAGCTGTTTATGTGTGAAAAATGGGAGAAGGAAGTGAAACGGCTCACAGTTCGAACATTTGGATAAGGCTAGCGTGTTGTGATTATGAACACATAAAATATAAATAATAAAAACACGTACGACTTTTAAAGACAACCACACTCTTCCATTTAGCAGCGGCGGATATTTATTGCCGGGCACGAAACATTTGGCAGCAACAAGGATCTGGAAACACATACTCAGTGATTCGAACGTGAAGTCATCGAAACCGTTTTCATCGAAAAAGTAAAAAAAGAACGTTTCGTCTGCATCGTTAGCCCTGACAAGACGTGACGTGGAATTTATCAGGCCAGAACTAGACGAAGAAAAATTATAAACAGCGGCAGTCACGGTACGGTGACTCAATCCTTATCGGTGCTCCCGTTCTGCTCTACGAGCGGATTTTTCGTGCCGAAAAATAAACATTCGTCGTTGCTAAATGAAAGAGTGTGTTTTTTTTGTGAAAATCCTCCATGTTTTCTTTTTTTTTTCTCTTTTAGTCATTCCAACACTTCCGCCACTGTTACGTAATACAGTCGGAAACGAGATTCTGTGATTGACCCGCACACAAGACATGGTGAGCGAGGTCCACTTCGATATCAACACAAACGAATGCAGGGCGATTACGCGCATAGAGGTCTGCACCCGATGAATAGAGAAACAACTTCACTTCTGCTGTTCCGCAAGACGTACGAAACAGAAGCCAGCTTAACATGCTTCCCGCTTTGGCCATCCCGGGAACTTTGGAAGCTGTATTCGGTTGCTACCACTATGACGGTTGCACTGACGGGGGATGTCCAAATAATAAAGCCACTATTTTCACGGTTTACGTAAGTCACGTCACAGACGACAAATAAATTTTGAAGTATCTTGACGGCGGACGCGTTAATAGTCGCGGCCCATTTCCGATTGTTAGAACATTTTCTAGGTAGACCAGAGTTCAGCATGGACACACGGTAAGTGGAATGAACGATGATGCGGCAGATGATGCGCATAACATAGAATCTGCACCCTGTGTATGAACACCATGCGAGTCACCAAGCCTGCAGTGTCAGTTCACAGATGTCCAGAGAGCAGGAAACCAGACTACATCGAAATGGAAACTTATCTCGCTGCTTAAGAGAACCATCTTGGCCAGTGCGATATAACTATTTACTTTATATCGGGAGGTTATATGTTAAAATGTTTCGCTATCGCGCCTCACTCCTGAAGGCGAAGCACAGGCGCCCTTCAAGTTTTTGTACGTATTTTGAGACCTTTTTTGCTCGTGTCTTGATTCTATTCTTTTTTCCGTGGCTCGGCTCCGTGTTCGCAATCGGTTGACCTTTACCGTGGAATCTGACGATCCCTAGTTCCGCTTCCGGTGAGAGTTTTTTCCCCAAAGTTGCAAAATGTATTTCAGATATGGGGTTAGAGGTAGTGAGAAATTCAATTAAGATAGATTAGCAAATACTGTAGACTAAACGTACTTGCAACATAGCAAAATATTACTAGAAATATCTGAAAAAAATTATCTTGAGTGGAGTCTTAAGATACGCACAAGTCTGCATGGTTTTCATTGATCGGAAGGATTGATCCCTCAATTTGCCATGTCTAAAACTGCGTTTTATGATAAAGAATAACATTGTTTTCGCTGCGGTAATTTAAAAATAATTAATCTGTGTATATTAAACAGATGAGATTTAAATGAAATAAATCTCAATAATTAATTGTTTTGAAGAAAAATCATGATTTGTTTTTACTCCGATTTGATTTTTACTTTTTTATTATTTTTTGTGCCCTCGATTTCACGAGATATTCTACTTTGCATCTCCCGATGGGGTCTATAATATGAGCAAATAAATAAAGACCGACAAAATTCCATGTAAAGCTGAAGCGTCACACAAACCGATCTCGCGGTATCAGAAATCTGGAGCGCCCACTTTCCCACAAAGCAGTTGGAAGAGCCAATCACAGGAATGGACGGAAGGAGAAGGGACGATAAAGGCGCTAAACATATGTTTACGCGCAGAGAGCAGTCCGCGCTGTGGCAGTGGACATTACATTTCACCATACTCAGTGCCACTGCGCTCAATATATTTTTTTATGCATAGGCTTATGCTAATTCAGCCTCGTCATTCGCCGACCCGCCTCCTTAAAATGCAGCAATAGTTTGCTCCAAGTGCTTAGTTGAAAGGTAGGCGCTGTAGATTTGACTGAGTGTTGAAGCCTAACAGGTGTAAAATCAGGTACAAAGGCGAGAGCGAAGTCATTCTGAAGGAGGAACTTTTCGGCGTGAACTGTCACATGAACCGAGGTCGTAGCTCAAGGATGTTCAAAAGGGGAAAAATAGAGTGTCAATTGTCCGCATCCCGATGTACCAAACATCTTAATGACCCGTAAACATATTTCGAAAATATAATTATCGATTTGATACGTTATTGTGAGTCTAATATGCAAAAATGTTCAATGCCTACGCAATAAGATATAAAAAAAAAAAAAACGAAGGCGATAAGCAAAAACAAAATGATGGCTTCGTGATTCTCGTTACTTCTCTAGTGTAACCTGTCTTATCTTCCCTTTTCTAGGTTGTTCAAATACTAATATTTTTATTTTATTTTCGTGGCTGCCTTTCCGAAGCCCGCCAAGTTCAGTCCTTACAGACGTAACATAACTAATTTATATAAAGCGCCATCTGCGCGATATTCGTTCACTGGCGAGCACTATTGGAGTTATCATATTTCACTCCCCTCCTTTCTCGTAACATAAATCTTTTGTCCAGCGTGCCGAAATTAATCCATAAAAATGAAATAGGTCAAGTTCACAGTGATTACATATTTTTTCAAGGTAAGGTCAACTAGAAGGGCGATAGACGCAGTGGACGATCGCTCAATCGCGAGCCAGTCACAACCATAGCCGAACCGCAATCTTGTGAATGGCAGAGGCATTCAACGCCATGTATAGCGAGAAAGTACACGGTAGGCAGCGTGTTTGTTAGTCTATAAAAGACCCTGAATATTGAGCGCATGTTGCTTCTTTTTTTTTTCCCCGTGTATAGCCGCCGGAAACGAGAAGAGGAAGGCGCCTTGACCCATTTTTGTTTGACTGAATAATCCAGTCGGAAAAGGCAGGCCATCGATCAAGCCAACGCCTGGGCCTAGTGCTGGAGCTTGTTTACCGCTCGTGCCGGAGACTTACGGCTTAGGAGACTCGGAGTTCTTGGACCTACTGCGCAAAGTCGTGCGAGCAAGAGGCTTGTTGTTGGACATGGAATTTATTCTGCTGCCTTGCCCTGGAAGATTGTGGGTTCGGTGAAGTGCATTAAAACATATAATGGCGTTTTTCTTTTTTGCAGTCGATATTCTTTGTTTATTTTTGTGCGACGCGATTTGTGAGCATTCTAGTTCTGGTTGCCTGGCAGCGAGGCGAATATTTTCAAACTTCGATTTCTGTGATCTGAATGAAAGGCTGTTCTCGAAGAAAACATATGGTATTTTCGGTCTCTTACTCCGAATTTTTCGTTAATGTGAAACAAACAAGCTATCTATACTTACCTGATAAAAATAAAAAGAAGGAGGGATTTTTGTGTAAATATATGCGTAAGTTGGTGTGTAAACGTAAGCCATAATAGCACAGTGAAGTCGTTGAGTTAAAATCTCTAGTTTATAAGTATGGCCGTTACAAGACCGTATCTAACAACATTTGTGCTGCAGCACACTTATCTTCTAACCCACCAGCCTATTTAATCTTCCACACGCTTAACAGTTATTGCAATGTCTAGCTGTGTACGTCTCATAGTATAACTTTGGGTCTCGTTAAGAATTCGCATTTATTGAACATCAGTCAATCATATCAGTTTCCTCAACGAAAAAAAACACACACACACACACACTCAAAATAAATGGTGTTTGGGAGATAGGCATATAATTACCCATAGCCGTGAGATTCTTTCTCCGTGGCATATTCGTAATGTTTAGAACCAATACCCTTACATTAACCGCCGATATAGAAAACAATCGGCAGAGACACTTAAGATTGATTACGTGTAGGAATGCTTTCGCATTCTTACACGCAGCGCATCCTTACAAGCAGAGCACCACGTCTTCCTATCGCACACGGCGCTCCGGCGGTGACATCACGCTCCCCCACTACGAAGGCGCGGAGAATCCTGCCGGCTTCACGACGGCTTCCGTGACGAAGCATTGCGTTGCTGTGCTTTTATTCGTGTTTTATTAGGAATGGGCCAATGGGAATATAAGTGCCGCTTCTCGCAGCCAATCGGGATGTATGTGCCATTTCGCTCAGCCAATGGGAATTTATGTGCCGTTTTTCGCCGGCTTCACTCTATGAGACAATTAATGCTTTTGCATTAAAAACTTGAGAGAATGCATTAGACAGCTCTATGGTTAGCTAACAAAGATGGGTGTGCGAATACTGGTTCGAATCGAATAGTAGTGCCATTTATAAACCTTTGGAACTGTTAATAGAACCATTTGGCATGGCTTTGTTATTCACTGGAAAGTCTATTATTGACTAACCGCTGTTTAACAGACCCTTTCCGGAATTCAGTCTGGCCACTTTGATCACTATCATCGTCTGAAAAATGACATATGTGCTATACTAATGGCGGCCTTCTGTTTACTGAAAAAGGAAGAACTTGAAGATGCTCCTAAGCAGATGATTCGAGGCCTATACATTCTAGATGTTAGCGCGGCGTGAAGCAGGAATTGGACGCAAGAGCTGCGTAAGCGTTCATTTCTAACTCGGTCCCAGTCAATCTGTTAGTAGCACTACCTCGGCTTCAAAGCCCATTGATATATAGAACTCTATCAAGGCGTCTATGTGGGTTGGCGCTTCGTTTCGACTGGCTGCATTTGTTTCGCCATCAACACTAAAAGAGATGGAAAAATAATTGTAGTGAAGTGCACATTCTCGTTTACCGTTGACCTTTAGAAGTGACGGTGCCCCATAAAATACTCCAGACCACAGGTTCCTTGCCGCCATTAGTATAGTAAAAGATACACTGCCATTTGAGTCACCAGATTGCACTGAATTCCGCAAAGGGTCTATCGAAACCACTATTGCACATCCTTGCTTAAAGTCGAGTGAAAGTCATTAATTGCGCTAATAAAACGTTTATACAAAGTTTTCAACGTTTCAAGACGCTCTTAGTCCGTTGGTGACTTGCTAAACATTCGCGTCATCGTGGTTGGTTACGCATTGACTGAGGAAAATTTTGAAAACGTAATTGGTGTTTCCAGATATGCTGTGTATGAAAAAGGATCTTATAAAGACGTTTCCTGTGCAATATGTTTCTCGGTGGTGAGTACGACTCTTGCACGTTTATCCTGCAGCCGATTTCTTCTTACCTAATTGCGTGCTTTATGACTTGATATTGTGGTTTATTGGGGTGTGCTCTGGCGCAAATGAGACGTTAGATGAAGCCACGCACTGGCTTTAGCAGATTTGGCAGCGTTGTATTCTAAGTTTTAAACGGGTAAACAAATTGTGATAATGCAGGCTCCCCATATTCACCTTTCAGATGTCCTATTTGTAGTGCCAGAAAGTCTCTGCAAAAGATGTTCTCTCCGCCGAAGAAGGCTGAACATCTTTTGGGCTCAGGCAACAGATAATTACGATAACTCATGGAACTGTTTTGAGAACGGGCTACTGTGTGTCTTTTTTTAAAGAACGTGGCGCCCAAATCAAGTGCACCAGTTTCTATTTACTATGTCCTCGTGCGATTAATGTTCCTCCTTAGTTTAGGAAGGCAAATATATTCTGGGGATGATTGTCAGGCCGCTTAAGAGCAACGAACTAAGGGCAAGACATATCCGAGGGCCCTCACTAACCTGCAAGCGAAATCCGGGTGCACTATACAGTCGAGGCTTCTACGGTCCCCTATACCAAAATAACGTGTCTGCTTTGACTAACGTCACCGGCTTTGATAACGTTCCAAGTTGGGAAGAAACCTATGGGGATACAGAAACATCGACATTTTTATGCTAATGATATAGAAAGACGTTTGTATTTTTGCCATTATCTAAAGGGTAACCATCGTATTCCAGCTTGTACAGCGTGTTGTAGCTATTGTTAAGCAAAGTCTTGCCAACCGGAATATTAATTTTCGATAAAAAACGCTTCATAAAATCAACCTCATGGGTATTTTCGAGAACAGCGTTGTGCCTTAATTTGATGTCATAAAGACTGTGGCAGTCATCACTCGGGCTTTGCAATCTCGACCGAAAAGAGAATATACAACGATGATGAGATCAGGGTGAAATATTTATTGTCTGGTACCATTAAAGGAAAACAATGAGCTATCCTTCCGCTCAGAGTAGACAATTTAACAAGCACCGAGCCCTCACCTGGCTTGGATGGGGATGTGCAGAATACACAAAATATTTTTTTCTTACATTTTTTTTCACCTTTTGTAAAAGCTTGCATCAGATGTCAGGAATACTTGGCTGGATTAGCTCCCCTGTTTGTTTTGATCTGAACAAGAATTCTACTGGCATTCAGTCGTGTATCACTATCAGAGGCTGGCAATCACACTGCGCTGGGTATTTGATCTACATCGTGATCAAGTGGCGTCACATAAAGGCAAACCGACCTCGCTTTTTCTGTAGTCACCGACAGACCGATAATAGCAGCGCGTGTCCTTCGAACTTCAGGCGTCCAGCCCGCGATCTATGCCTTCCGCCGTGCTTTGACTGCGCGCTTGCTTGCTTTATAGCTGATTCGCACAACGGACCGAATCACGATGTTCGTCCGCAGACCGTGTACCACGTGACTGTCACGTCACCGATTCCTGCCATCCGCGTCTGGTCCGCGGACACGCGGACTGATAAAGTATAAGCACATTGTCACTCGTGGATTTTTGGCCGGTGATTGACTTGAAAAGCGTTTAGTCTAACGGTACTATGTTATTTTGGTTTATTGCAACGTTACTAGAATACTCAGTTAAAAAACTGCCTTAGGAGCCTGTTTTGAAAAACGTGGCTCAGATCCGTGGTCGAAAACCAAACTAAACGCCATCGTAACTCTGCCATTTCTGCCTCAGAAGCCACTCCGGGAACTGCATGGCTGCACGTACTCGTTCAGGTCGAGTCGCGCAATGTCTGGTGGCGCCATCTCGCAGGGCCATCTCGCAGTAGGTATATAAAGCAACTTACATGTTTTTGACTTGTCGCTAAAGTTTGGTGCTGTTATCGCATTTCGTTTGTTCTCGGTGGACGCCATCGGTCCAGGTTTCAAGGTTGAGTTTCCCAGCTGCGTGTTTTAGTCACGTTGGTTTATCGTTTTCGGACAATTAAAACAAAGATGGCACATAGTAGTGTTTTGTGCTTTCGCTGGTTCATTTTGTCGCGTGATTCTTTGCTCCACGTGTGAAAGGAAATGCTGAAACTCTGCCCGGCTACGCGACGCAGGTTCCGGTACTCCTCCGGGTTCGTGTCAAGAAGCATGTCGAAACTTGCCTAACACACGCCGCAGACTTGTACCGTACGCATTACAAGTAATCAAATTACTTGTGATCGATTACTTTTTCGAGTAATTTTGTAATTAGTTGATTACATTTATTAGGCAATAATCACAAGAATAATCTGATTACTTTTTGAAGTAATAAAAATTACTTTTAACCATTACTAATGTTCCACGAACCCCCCCCCCCCCCCCCCCCCCCCCGGGCACACACCTTTTTTTTTTTCTGAAATGACAGTAATAAAAATTGAGTCTTTTTCCAGCAGAAAAAAAAATTGCTGACCTTAGGAAACAAGGTTAACCTCTCTGTATGTATAATTTCTGTAAAACGTCAAGTTTTTTTTTTTTTTTTAGCTGGGATGGGGATTGGAAAGCTTCACAAAAGCCCCAGTGCATGACAAAAAACATTCAGGAAGAAGTTTGAAGGAGCAGAATGTAGCCTTGTAAGTCCTTCGTTCAAACTAGCCCCCTCGCGCACACACGCAGAAATACAAAAAAAAAAAAAAATTCTGTTACGGTACCTATTCGCAGCCCCTAGGAGAGCCAAAACCGAAGAATATCTAAAGCGGATGCAAAATATAACAAAGCCAGTTCAAATACACGTCAAGATCCTATATTTCCCCTACGTGGTCTTTGCGACAAGCAAGGTTTCGAGGTTGGAGGTAGTTAATTGTTATGAGCGCTAAAGTTGTAAATCTTCACACAATAAAGTAATCGGAAAAGTAACGATTACTTCTTAAAGTAATGTCCAGTTACTTTTGCTGTCGAGTAATCAAGTAATCTAATCGAATACTTTTTAGCCAAGAGTAATAGTAATTGCAATCGATTACTTATTTTTAGTAACGTGTACATGACACGCGCAATAATTCTTGAACGTCCAATCAACCTTTCACCAAGCAAGACCTTTCTTCTGGCTGTGGTGCACTTATGTGTTGTGCACGAGCGCGGAGTGCGCGAGGGCATCTCCAAATGCCCCTCCGCGAGCCAAAGGCTTCGTCACTTCTGTACGCCGAAGCCTTCTCGAGCAGGACCATGGCTGTGTCACTGTCATGCCTTGGGTTAGTAAAGCTAAGAACGCTTCGAGCGAAGCCTATCAGCGGTGGTTCGCCTTGCTCTGTACGCCACGACAATATACAATTCTTTTTTTTTTTTTTTGCGGTATTTAACGCCGATTTTTCTCTAGTATGACAGTGCCACAGTTCGATGTTGGAGTGTCGCGGCACTGTGGAGTGGCGAACAGGTTCGGCCCGTGCTCGCTGTCGTCTGCTCGTCGTCTCCTTCGCGCATGCGCTTGAAAGACGGACGAACCGCGGACACTTCGTCACATGATCAGTCTGTCCGCGGGACGGCCCGTCGTGTGAATCGGCCATGAGGTGCACGATACGCCGAAGCGTTGCCGAAAGGTACGAAACTCCGGCCTGACGTTCGTACCTTAAAGGGATGGTGAACCGAAATTCGGATTTAAAAAAAAAAAAAAAACAATGCAGGAGATGTAGGCGGGACGCTACAATCCCTACAACACTACTCGAAAGGCGATATCTCGAATGGATGGCCGCATTTTCGGAAAAAGAGATCGAGATTGAACCAGGCCGACGAGACGCGTGACGTCAAGATACCGCGTTTCCTCCTCTTTTTGCTTCGCTCCCTCAAGGCCGCGAGGCGGAGAAGACGCGAGGCCGTTTTCTCTCCTTCTCAGAGAAACATGACGTCAACATTCCCGCCAAATGCGCCTCCTTTTCTTAAAAATACGGTCATCCGTTCGAGATATCGCTGTATGAGTGATGTTTTCGTGTTTGTATAGCATCCCGTTGCACGCTTTTGCCGCGTGTCTTGGGAAATTTCAAATTTTGGTTCAGCATCCCTTTAACCATCACCGTAGATACTTATGTATAATTTGCATATTAGTTATTTGTATTGGTGTTATTATATTGCGTTAGCCAAACATCAGTAACACTGCTTCAAACAGAAACCTCACTTTTAGACCGGACTACGGGGCAAAGACATCTTAGTTAGATGGTGTCGTGTCATGTGTGACACGCACTGGCAATGCGTGACTTTCAGCATGTTCTCTTATTCTTGTAAATAAATTCAGTCGCGAGTCAGCGCTTGTTTGTCGCGCATGTTCCTTTTCTCTGTCCTTGTCTTTTTGTGCGCTGTTCTGTTCATTATGTCATCGTACCAACTCGCCCAGCTTACCACACTTCTGCAGCATAATTTGTAGGGCAGAAAAATTTATCGATTAATCCACCGATTAATGCTTTAATCGCGATTAATGTTTCTTAACCGGTCAAAAAACCGGTCAAATGTTCTAAGGCCATTGCTATCTTTAATTTATATTATCGACCTCCCGGTTAACATCTCCTCGTCTATGTGTCTGTTTGCTGACGACTGTGTCCTTTGTAGTGAAATAATAGATAATCATGACACCAGTGTTCTACAGTCCGACATTAACACTATCATCGAATGGTGTGATTTATGGTCAATGAGCCTTAACGCTAACAAATGTAAGTCTATGCGTGTATCTCGACAATCTTCTGACAATCCTAACTATTTTCTTGATCAGGTTTATATGGAGCCGGTGTCGTCTTATAAATACCTAGGCGTGCACATAACATCTGACCTTTCATGGAAGAATCATATTCAGTATGTTTCCTTTAACGCTAACCGCATGTTAGGTTTTGTTAAACGAAATTTTTCATTAGCTCCAGTTGCACTAAAGTTGACTCTTTATAAAACATTAATTCGTCCAAGGTTGGAATATGCAGCCTCTGTCTGGGATCCTGGACAAGTCACCCTTATCACTGCATTGGAAGCGATTCAAAACAGATCAGCTCGTTTTTATCCTTTCTAACTACCACAAGGGGGGATCGGTGGCCGAGTGGTCTAGCGCACACCAGCTCGGAGCACGTGGAGCGAAAGCTCGCGCTGCAGAACCCAGGGATCCTGGGTTCGAGCCCCACCCCTGCCCGTTTCGATCTGGATGAGCATCGTACCGGCGTGCGGTCGTGTATCACTACTGCGTGATGCACGTTAAAGACCCCAGGCTAGCGGCTGCACCGCACTGGCTAAATTGCTCATCTACAGCTGGGAGACTCGTCGCCCCTGTGAGGCAGACCAAGTTCTAGGCTGTATAAACACACACACAACCCAATTTTTTTAAACTACCACAACACGGCTAGCGTGACTGCCGTGAAAGCTACTCTATCATTGCCGCCTTTAGCCTTGCGCCGCAGCATTTCTCGCCTTTCTTTATTCCATAAGATGTATTTCCACAATTCTATCCTGCGCGACAAATTAATATCCCGTCCTTTTTACGTTTCTTCTCGCAACGATCACAATCACAAGGTTGGTATTCCAATTTCTAACACAACAACATTTCATTCATCGTTCATCCCTCGTACATCACGAGACTGGAACCACCTTCCCGGGACAATTGCCACCATGACGGACTCTGACCTTTTCAAAACTGCAATTACCAATCTTTTATTTGTTGAGTGTGTTTAACCTATTTCTAGGCTTGTTTTCCTTTTCGGTATTTTTCTTTGCTCTTCCCCTCTGTAATGCCTTTGGCCTTGAGGGGAAATGAAATAGATAAATAAATAAATAAATCGGTAAAGTTTTGACGAACCGAAATGAAGTAAAAATATGACGGTTTTAACACGTAGACGTGGACGAGTTCACCTGCACGGAGGGCAAACTTCGGGTAAACTTTTAACCTAGAGTAAACTCTAAGGACGAGATTTGTAACCTCATAGAAGTGCAGAATTTTATACGTGTCTCAGCCACTTCAATGTTGTGCGAGTGTCCGTTTTGTTCAGCAGAGTCTATGGCGAACAATCAGAGGTCGCTCTTGCCTTAAATTATCAACGAATCTCTGCATCATGCAGATGAATATATAATATCTGAGTCTGAGTGTCTTTGAATTATTCTCAACTACACATCCGTGGTTGATTCATAATCTAAATTCTATACTGCGCCAATAAACACAAATCCAGAAAAATAAGAAGAAAAAATACGACTTTTAAAACGTTTTATGCATGGAAATGAACGAAACCCACAAATCAAATAATTAGTCGTTTAAGAGGTGCCGATTAATCGGGCTAAAAATTTCATCGACACCCAGGCCTAATTAATTTGACTAAGTTTTGATTTCAAATGTGTATATTACAGTAGCATGACTTTCCTGCACAAACGATTCTAATGGCCCCTACAAAGAGAAATTGCGTTTGAGCTAGTTGCGTTCAGTTTCGGCAGGCGGACGAAAAGCGTTGCGAGGAGCGTTAGCACCTAGCAAGTAGTACACACAGTTGCGTTGATACGCATTCGACCGCCCTTTAGGAGCCAATAGGTACTCGCCATCGTATCTTGTGGGTCTCAAATAGTTAACCACATCCGCGGCTACATAGCGACGCCCGGCGAAAGCATCGAGGTGCCCGATATTGTGACGATCCCTCCGGCTTGCGAGACTCTTGTCCAGCTTGAACCATCGCAGACTTTAAACAACCTGCTGGTCCCGTGTCGACCCAACGCGCCCCAGCAGGCAAAAGCAAGGTCCTGTCTCCGACGGTAAAAACGGATGCGCGTCGCTGGCGCTGACCGGCGCGGGCGGGTACGTGACCTTCAGTTTCTTTTGTCGGCTTCTGATTGGTGTACCGCAACGCGACCCTTTTTAAAAGTTGAGCGAGGTTGTAGGCGCTGTAGAGTGCTGCACGACCGCGCGCTTCGTATTTCACAGGTAGCCGGACCCTGCCGCAAGAACACCGTTTCGCACAGATTTGAAACGCAAATGTAAGTATGCGCGTTAAATATAACAATAGTTTCGTTACAGCGCCACGAAATCGTGATAGTACTCTTTTCCATAGCTCCTGAAGGACCCAGAAAGCGGTGAGACAAAGTTGAAGAACCTTACGACTTGATGGCTCCACGCCTAAATAAACTTGGTGTACTCTCCATGGCCAAGAGCTTCGTCACAAATTTGCTTTGTAACATCCAACGCTGGAAATCCACGGCTCTAATTCATAATTTCTCAGACTCTTCTAGTCTTCACTTTGCACTTGGCGAATGAGCTTTGACATTGATGTGCACTGAACCTACTTTGGGGGCACCGATCTTCTTTGTGTGCATGTTGAATGCTGCGAACATTTATAGGGCGAGAGGATTACCTTCCATTGATATTTGGTGACTGCCGACCGGGAATATTTAACGTGCATTCCGAGCTAGTGATTCTGTCATATTGAGCGGTAAAATGCCCGTTCATATGAAAACTCGGGAGAAAGGGTACTGAGCCCGGGAACTCATTGATAGCTTAAGAAACGTACGGCGTGGCTCTTCCAGAGCATCTCATGATAGCTTCGCAGCCGAGAAGCCTGCTGCATAATAGCACCAAAGAAAAAAGTACGGAACAAGAAGCGTTGACAATGTAAGTGACGCGCTGTGTTTTTCAGACTCTCATGGACGATAAACTTTGCACTTCAAGTCCACTAAACCGAAGTTAGTGTAAATATAAATTATGAGACGCTTCATTTGCTAGCTTGCACCATTACTAAAATCTTCGTCATACTTAAACAACCCCCTAAATACTGATACCGTACAGAATACCTCGTTTAAAACGCAAAATAATTTCATAGTGTGCCCAATATCGAACACTGAAGACGCCGTAGCAGAAACGCTTTAGAAGCCTTTTTAACCTTCGAATTTCCCTCAAAGTTCTTCTCAGTCGAAGGTAAACGTGTCCGCTTTTTTTTTTTCGTTTTTTTGTTTTGTTTTGCTAGACGGCGGTGAGAGCAGCTTTTGAAATGGGTCACTTTACTAATTGTTCAATTTATATAATATTTTTTCAGCGAGGAAAAATATTTTCCCCGATCATTGGATTTTGTCGGCATATGAGTAAGGGCCCTTCTATAAAAGATTTACAGAGACAAAAAAATTTACCGGCAAGCATAGAATCGACGTGTTTTCTTAGAGCATGAAATAGTTTAGAACGAAATTGCCACCCCCCCCCCCCTCCCCTGCTCCCGCCTGTCTTAAAGTTTCGTCCGTCCGTCCATCCATTTTTTGCAAAATTAATCGGGGAAATTAAGGTCAGGTGACATTACGTCACGTGACCTACACACCAAGTTCAGGAGTGAGCCTGAAGCGACCTATCCGTCAATTCAGTTTTCCCGCTTTATTTAGCGGTGGAATTGAGGTCCCCTGATCTCATCAATTAAGTTTCCTCGCTAAATTTAAAAAGAGAATTGACATTACGTGACGGACACAAGTCCTGTTTCTCTTCCAAATTTAGCGTAGAAATATACGTCACGTCACACACCGATTCACTGTCCCCCTTCCGCCCTCTATGGTGTCTCACAATTTGGCTCCCATCTCGCTCCCCCTCCCTTTCTGACTGCCTCCCTTCATACCTACAATTCCCTACGTCTCTTTCCCTCCCCCTCCTCTCTTGTCACCTGACAGACAATTAAGTTTCCTCGCTAAATTTAGAGGGGAAATTTACGTCACGGGAAACGCCCATTCCCTTCCTACATACTTCTCTCTCTCGTTCTCCCTCCCTCCCTCCCTCCCTCCCTTTCCCAACCCGTCCCCTGACGCTCCTAAAGATAAAAATATAGGTTCATTCGCGGCACGTTTATCCATTGTATTCTAAAGAATTGAAGCATTGTCTCCTAAGTACCACATTTCAATCATTATAGGCCATTAAAAGTAAAGGTGACTGCCAATCAATTTTTTTGGGGGGGGGGGGCAGGGGGAGGAGAAAGGGGAAAGAGGACTTTGGTGGAGAGTCCTGGGTTTCGCTTATTGGCCTTTAGTAAAGGAAACATGTAGCACCGCCTCTTTTTTCACTTATGCCGCTTTATCTTTTATGGAGTTTCCGCTTGGGTAATCTCTTTCCCCTCATTTGTTAGGAGCTCGTATATCTTACTGTCACTATAACACAAGAAATAAAAATGTTTTCGCTCAGCTTAAACAATTTTTTGCGTCTCATGGCTTTTTTCATTGTCACCTTTGTTCAGCCGGTCGCGGCAAGATTGGATGAATCGTAGCGGGCAAGCTTGTTTGAGTAGCAGTCATCCGAATGTAATGCATAATCCAATCATGCCCATCCGCTACCGCATAAAGAAAACAATGTCACTATCACGCTTATTGCAGTCAAGGATTAAAGAAACCGTATGAATTGAAAGCAGATATCGCCGTCACAATTAGCAACGAAGCTTTCACAATAGTTATTTCCCGTATGTTGTTCAGCGGTTTTTTGTGCTAATCACTCTGGATAAGTACGTTTACAAAAAAGAGCAAACAGAAAAAAAAAATATATGATAATCCAAACAAGAAACCTTTGTCAAGGAGGCAAAAAAGTCGGCGTCAATAATGTTTCTTACAGAGAGTTCGTGGGCTCACTTGTTTCCCAGGAGGAACCCAGTGAGAGGCAAGCATTCAAACAACCTAAAAATAAAAAATAAAAAAAAAATCTCAAGCCTTCGTTTCTACGTATACACACGCACACAAATACACAGATGAAAAAAGAAGGAAAATGCAAGCGGTCACAATAACTGACAAGAGCACGTACGCCCCGAACGAAGCGGCACGCTACTATGGCAACGTCAGTCGAGGAGCGTAAATGTTTTTGCGCGCCCTTGATTGCAAGGTTGCGCGTAGACTGAGAGGACAGTCGCTGCTACCAAGGACAAATTTTTAGGCTATTTCTTTTAAAAGACATCGCAAAAGTGTGCACGACCAAAAAATAAAGAAAAATAAGAGGAGCCTAGATTCTTGAAGACATCAACAATGGGGAAGCTGAGGTAAGTAAATGCATTATAACAATCCGGCCAATGCATATAGGCGTGCAAGTTTCTTAATGATCAAGGTGAAGAAATAGCCAGTTCATTTTGTAGATCACTTGGAAAAGACTTCTACTAATCCAGTTCAAGTTAAACAAAGTTCGATACTCATCTTCGGGGCATTGGAACAGCCAGGATTATTTTAAGGGGGACGGGGAGGGGAGGGGGTGGCTGAGGTGGCTGGGATGTCCATAAATTGGGGTACGGAGAGGGGAAGAGGGGGTCAAAGGTGTTTGTGTATATTAGTATATTACAGGGTCGGCTGGACTTCTTTTTTTTTTTTGGAGGGGGAGGTATGAAGCCGCCTCCCCCTAGATACGCCACTGCTTCGGGGGTTGAGTTTGTAACCCTTCGAATACCAATACCATTGACTACAAGCGTACGGACTTGAAACATCTAATTGGCTACATGAAAAAGACTCGAGCAGAGATGACCGTTCGTCGATCAAATTCAGACAATTACAAATCGTGTACTGAGAGCATTGGCCTGAACCATACACTGAACAAGATATAAAATTGCTCAGAAGCATTTAAGGGGAACGCATCACTTAACTATACTAAAGTAGACGGAGCCACATTTCGCAGGTGCATCATGCCCAATGACCCGTAACCTCAGTCAAAGAAAAATCAAGATTACTGTCATATTTCTTTACTTGCTGGAATTATCAATGTTATACAAATAAAGGCAGTATTCGAAAACATCTCTCATGGTGAACGTTCGTGAACATCCAGACGACCAAAGGCAATCCTCACGCGGACTAGAAACAGTAACATACGTAGATTCATAGTTTCTGAAGCTCGTTATTAAGTTGCGCACTTGATCATTTTTAAGCACATGTGTAAACATTTAAACGGCTGTTATAACTTATAGTGCATATTTATGAATTATGTACATACAACAGTAACGCAGACACGTACACTACTGACTCGTTTGATGCCAAACGATCCATGGATAAATTTGACCCTCACGGATTCGGTTTCAAATGTGAAGCTATTAATTGATGTAAAAGTACCTTTCCCAAGATATTGCTGCTTTAAGTATTTAAAAAACCATTTGAATTTTGCGGAAAACAAACCCCAAGAGCTAAAGAACAAATAAAAAAAAAGACTGAAACGAAACTACAAAATAAACACAGTGCGCATAAACATACGAAGTGTGTGTTCGTAGTAAGGGAAACAGTATTTAAAAAAAAAATTATAAAACATTTGTTATTTTGTTTCCTGAAATAAAACTATATTCAACGCGCAGCAATGGCTCATTTTTGGAAACAATCAAACTCCTAAGGTGGCCGGTTTAAAAATATATGCTAAACCGTCATATGTAGTGTAGAATTCTCACAAGAAACGAGCGAAGTTAGAAACAAATGCTATCATTTAAAAAGCGATTTTTTTTAATTTTGTGAATTTGCATTATTCAAAATATTGCAAAACATCCAGCTTTTATTTCGAAAACCTAAAGTTGCTTGGTATAAAGCTACACGCTTAACGCCTATGTGTAGTTTGAAACTAAGACAAAAAGAGCAAAATTTGAATGAGGTATTTGTTTCGAAAAGATAGAAACATGCGTTTTAACATTGGCTTAATGCAACCACATTGGGCTATACTGACGCAATGGGGTTTTATGAAGCAACTGTTAAAACATATTTTTTTTCTGTTTTACACAATAATTCTGCATTAATCTTCGCTTGTTTGTTCTGTTAGTTACGAGCTACGTATAGGCGTACAATATGTAGTTTCTTACCGAACATCTGTTGGTTTTCTTTTTGAAAACTTTATATTTGCAATATTTTGAATACGGGAAATTCACAAGTAATAAATTTTTCTAACTTTGTTGGTTTGTTGTGTAAATATAACCGATGCGTATAACCGATATACTCTATTACCGATGAGTATATATTTTCAGACCGACAACATTAATGAGTTTCTTTTTAAAATGTGCATTTTGTTATGATCAATATTGTACATTTATTTTAGGTAACGAAGTCCCTAATGTTTTATAAAAATAATCTTTAAATATATCTTTTTGTTATTTCGAGCACACATCAGTGTTAAGTCTTCATGTTGGAGCGTGTTTATCAAAATAAAAGGTGAATATCAGGTTTTTTGGACATTTTAGACGCATCTGAATCCTGAAAATACACCGATATACGTGACAAAACGTATAAGTTAGAATAATGTCTTAAAATAATAAAAACGGTGTTTATTTCGTTGTCTCCTTTCAAGCCTTATTGAAACAAATTTTTATTTTTTACCTATTAGGGCATGTTTTCCGCCAAATTCAAGTGGTAGCAAAAAAACGACAAAGATATAGCAAAAATAGTTTGGAAAAGGTACTTTTACATCACTAATAACACATATATTTTTTTGTCCGGGTCCGTAAGGGTAAACTAAGCCTGGATCGTTTGGCGTTGAATATGATCTTACCACGACTCTATATACATGATATAAAATGTATACAGATATTAGCAAATAGACGATTTAAGCAGTTCCGCATGAGATTTCAAGCCGTACAATAACGGCTTGTATAGAAGTACAGATGTACAAAATTTAATTAAACTACTAACAATTATTTCACAGCAAAATGCCGTCAAAAACGACAGAGCTCAGATATATCTTCACATACTAATAACAGATCTAGAAAAGTTCACCAAACTACTGACAGTTATTTTCACGCCGAAAAGAAACCGGTGAACTCAGATATCAATGCATACACCCAAAACACCACACGCCAAAAATATTCGCATGCAATTAATATAAGGTAAGCACCATTCCAGAAGCACTCAGTTATATCGTTTTCACACAAACGTTTACAAATCGATGAATACCATAACCAGTAAGACTAACAATTATAATTGTGCTATAGTCACATCACACATATAGAATGTTACACACACCAGATATGTGCTGCCGTAAGGTTCCTTCAAACGTCGCAAAAGTTTCTGATCCCACACAGAGAAACAACAACGTGACCACTGTAGAAACCTGATGCCTCCCGGAGAGGACACTTTTAACATCCATCCTTCCCTGACAGTTCTATGTTGCAGCGAACTGTTCCTCGATGCGGAGATCTTGCGCTCGTGACGAGACTTCCTCGGCTGTTCTTGGCGTGCTTAGGGTGCCTGTAAAAGAAATACGACGCAGAGATCGTTGAAACGGGCAGCTCCACTCATGAGGATCTTTGTGTTTGTGCTCAAAGCTCCAGAGAGGGACTAAAAGTGTCCAAGTGGAATCGGAGATGGGGCCGATACGGACACCAAGAGAGATTTTACGTCTGCGCTGCTGGAATGTGCCTCGAATGAGACAGTGAGTGAACTGGAACAGGATATATTTGACCTGGTACGCTCCCTTTACGTATCCAATTCAAGATATTTTACATGTCTGAATTACCCTTCGGCATGACTAGTCCTCCTTAACGTTTCCTGTTTAAAAATTACTATACCCACACCGTGTTTTGCACATTACTCAGGGCTGTCTCTGTGTAACGTATCCACTTTCCATAATATGACCCACGATGCACGTGACCCCCTTTTAAAAAGCGCGTGAATTCTCCTCGTTCTTTGAAGACGACACTTTTTTTTTTAAATCGCGAGCCGAAACGATATGCTACGTAACTAGCGAGGACTTAATGCAGCCATTTAATTTGAATCGATTCTACTATCTGAATAACGCCAGAAAGCTGGTGAAAAACTTGGGCTTACTCTGTCAGTCGCCATGATGATATAATACCAAAGATGAAGTTTGAACCATAAGTTAAAATCCGAGTAGATTAGCATGTAAAAAAAAGTCGATCTGCGGAAAATATATATGCAGAAGGGAGCGCGATGGAGTTGAAGCACAGAAGACATTGAAGAGGTTACACTTGTTGGGGCAGAGGAAAACAGAAAGAGCTCTTTCAAATAGCAACGTACATGTATTCAAATCAAATCAAATCAAATCAAGTTTTATTTGTTGTCACATCTCCTTACATGACAACAGGGAACTTAAGACAAAAAGCTGCTGGGTAGCAGCTTGACGAAGGTCCCAGCCCCCGTGCAGCTCGGGGCAGCAAAAAGGTAAATACAAATTAAAAAAAACTGTCACATAAATGTAGACACATTTCATACAAATGTCTGGTGTAATCGAAACTTTACACAATACCTGACCATAAACTACGAGAGCGGTCAGGAAATACATAAGAAAGCACACAGGATAAAAACAACGCCAGTGTTCAAAAAGTCATAGAGAAAAAATAAAGTTTACTAAAGCTCTATGTGAAAGTGCCTCTAAATTTATGCTCTTTCTGTAGAGTGTGTTTAGTATGGTGGACAGCTTAAAATGACGCGTCTGATCGAGGTAATTTGTGCGGAATGGACGGATTACCCAGGGCTGATTTTGCCTAAGGTCACGCAGGATGATGCAATGTTTTAGGTTAGCTAACTGAATGTAATGAACTTTGTTTTGCTGAACAGCCCTACGATACGTTACTAAAAGTTTGAACGCATATATTTGCGGATTTTTTTTACGTTTAGGGCCTTAAATAATGATGCAGTGGGATGGAGAGAGGGCACAGAAGATATTGCACGTACAGCTCTTTTTTGTAAAAGATGCAACTTTGTCAGGTTTGTTTTCGTTGTGGTGCCCCAAAATAAGGTTGCAGTAGTTTAAATAACAACAGGCTAATGATTTATGGATAGTTAATTTAATATGAGTTGGAAGTACTGTTTTAAACTTTGTTATTAGGCGAGTGCTCTTGAATAGCTTTGCTTGGACATAATCTATATGAGCATTCCAGCTTATATCTTGTGAAAACAACACACCCAGTATTTTAATACGGTTCACAAACTCAATTTGTTCATCAATGATTTTAAGACTAATTGGATCGTTTACCTTTTTATTTTTAGGTTGAAACAGAATGACCTTGGTCTTACTACAGTTCAAATTTAATTTGTAGTTCAGTGTCCAGGCAGTAATTTGTTTTAACACTTCTTGTATTGCGGAAATGGAAGTGCGGACATTGTCATGAGAAGAAAAAATTCTGGTATCGTCCGCGTAGATACCAGTTTTACATCAATGTTTTGAGCCACGTTTACCATGTCGTTAATGCACAGAATGAATAACAATGGGCTTAAATTGCTGCCCTGGGGAACTCCCGATGTTATGGCTAGCCTATCTGAATGAGAATTTGGAAAATACACGTACTGATTTCTATTTAATAAGTAGGATTTTAAAATATCATGCGCTATGCCTCTTATTCCATAAAATGGAAATTTTTCAAGTAAAATGTCATGAACAATTGAATCAAATGCTTTTGAGTAATCGAGAAAACCGCCCAATGTTATGTCTTTTTTTGCGTCGAATGTTTTTAAGATTAGTTATTTTTGATTCAGCAATGCTCTTTCTGTAGATCAAGGCTAACGAATTCCAAATTGTGATTCAGCTACTAATGCATGTTTATCAAGATGTGTTAGGAGCCTTTGATGTAGAAGTTTCGTGCGTGGTTTGGAAAAGACAGGAAGAATTGTAATGGTCCTTTATATAGTTGATTATGTCAAACATATCACCGCCTTTATGTAGCACACTAACTTTTGATACCTGGATTTCAAACGGGAAAACACCGGTTTCGAGAGCAAGGTTATATATATATATGTGTGTGTGTCAGATACGGTGCAATTTTATCAATAACGTATTTGATAGGCTTTATCTGCTTGTCATCGGCGTCAGCAGTTTTACTATTTTTAAGATTCATGATAGCTGAACAGACTTCTGCCTCGTCAGTGGGGAACAAAAACAATGTATTCGTCTGCGACAATTCCATACAGGAGGATGACAAAGACGTTGACGTACCAACATTTACAAAGAAATTATTAAACGCGTTCGCCATGGTGACGTCTGTTAATTGAGCGCCCCTTACGGTTACTTCTTGAGGTGCGTTTTGGGGTGGCTTTTGGTTTATTAAAGGTCGGATTCTCTTCCACATAATTGGCCCATTTCACTGGGGCGGCTCATCCTGGTCAATAAAGAAAGGGAGATGAAGGGGCAGCTAACTTGAAAGGGAATTATCTGAGAGTAGCTGGAACGGAAGACGAAAAACCAAAAATCGAAAACCGGAAATTATAATGAAAATAGAAAGAAAAAGAAATTAACAATAAAAATGAAAGTATCATTAAATTAAAGAAATTATTAAAAATAAAAAGAAATTTAAAAAAAAAATATTAAAATTGGGTGATTTCATTTCAAATCATGCTAGAAAAAACGCTGGTCTATAGGAAAAAAGTTTACAAAAACATATATGTTGGTTTAAAATGTGTGACGAAAACCAAATTGCAAATTAGAACTACGGAACATTTTAGTTCCTGAGGTTTGGGCTCCGAAAGGGCAGAAGGTACGTCTCGTCATTTTTACAGTTTTCACGAGTGACGCGATTTGAAGTCTCAAAACTTTTATATTATTCTTTTTTTGTTCGCAAGAATTATACTTTTTTTTTTACTGCTTGAAGACTTCCTATATAAGGGTTAAAGTTCTCTAGAAGTGTGTTTTTTATTTCATGTTATGAATTTTTTTTTCAATCATGAGCTTTTGACAGTAATAGATCAAGTATGAATATAGCTAGCTTTCGATGTAGACTAATTGAAGGCAGAAGAAGTATGAAATATAGGAGCATGTATCTAAAAAGAATTGATAAATTATAATATTGTTAATTTAGAGTTATTTTATGTGGAAGAATTAAATTTGTAAACTTAAGAAGAAATGCTAAAAATATAAAAATTAGTGTCGTTTAAAAAGCATACATATTTTTATTTTTCCAATTTTTTATATGAAAATCTTTCTATGTGTTCTTGCATTCTTATATATGCAACAACATTTCTGTAACATTTATGGTTTCGTCATACTGAGCGGGACGTTTGAAAAGAAGACATTTTTACCTCCATTCAAAGATGAAAAGATATGAACCGTTGCCATATCTTTTACGTAATTATTATATATATATAGGTATATGCTGGTAACTATGATATACATCTTGTACCATTTAGTAATAAGAAGGGTTAGTGTATTGCGTACGCACACACCGCTGTGGGTTTTACGTTGCGGGCTAGCGGGCTTTGTGGGAAGCTCTCCAGATATCTCGGGCCCAGCAAAAGCAGCAGTTTCAAGACGGCGGTTACTACGGCTGGCGCAGCAAGGGCGACACCGTGTTCGCGAAAGTCAGCGCTACGTAAAATTGCGTAATGTTCGTCTCGGCATTTTTTTCCGAGACCTACCGTGGTCGAATTAGATTGCCGTGCAGCTGAAGGAGTGCACAGTGAAAATGTTCACCGCTCGCAATGTGCGGGAACGCCGCGATTTGCGGCGTTCCCGCACATTTCTTGTTTTGCGATCAAGGCAATGGGTAAATAATATGCTGATGGCAGGGTTCTGGGGCCTATAAATGCGTGTATACTTTCCAAAATAAACAAGAGTTGCGAGTGCGCCTTGTGTTGTTCCACTCCTTTGTTCTTGTCTTTTTCGGCGCTTTCAATTATTTAAAGAACCATGAACCAAGTGGCCCAACTTTCCACTTTGCTGGAATAAAATGTCACGGGTGGTGACCGAAAAACAATAAATAAACAGGATGAAATGAACTTTTAATGCAGCGAACTTTGCCAAAAATAAAAGGGTACAAAAGATAATAACAGAGCGTCGCGGGCGTCGAAGTCGGCGTAACAGCAGAGTCGAACGCTGGGGCGAGACTGACTGCAGATCGCCGCGCGGAGCCCCTTATGAACACGTGTGGGCTTCTGGAATAATCGGCGTAGAAGGTTCGGCGTGTTGAACATTCTGACCTCGAACAAGCCCAACATGATTCTCATTACTTTACAGAGTCAACAAAAATGCGCCTCCACGGCCAGGAATCGAACCCTGGCTTTCAGCGTGGAAAGCAAGCGCGATAACCGTTAGGCCACGCGCGCGCTGCTTACTTGGCCAGCTGTGCGCGCGACATTACTCCCCCCTTTAAAAAGTGCATCGTCCCGATGCAACCCCCCCTCCCCCCCAAAAAAAAGAACGGTAATCTAAAGAGTCATTTGGAAAACATAAGGTCCACAGTCCTATTGAGCGTAGTACGGCTTCAGTCGCACAACATGGACGACTTCCGGTCGTGGAGGGCGGCGTGACGAAGTCCGTATTCCGTCGGGCATCACCTCGTAGTTCAGATCCCCGAGTCGACGAAGCACTTTGTAGGGTCCAAAGTAACGTTTCAGGAGTTTCTCGCTGAGACCGCGGCGGCGAATCGGTGTCCACACCCACACCCTGTCTCCGGGCTGGAAGTGGACGTCCCGACGACGAAGGTTGTAGCGGCCAGTGTCGACGCGTTGTTGAGCCTTAATACGGAGTCTGGCGAGCTGACGGACTTTTTCTGCCCTTTGGGCAACCACCTGGGCGTCGTCGCTTACGTCGACAGCCGGTTCGTGGGGGCAACATAGCGTCCAGCATTGTCGTTACCTTGCGCCCATGCACCAGTTGAAAGGGTGTCACTCCGGTGGTCTCTTGTACGGCAGTGTTGTAGGCAAATGTGACGTACGGCAACACCTCGTCCCATGTCTTGTGCGCCACGTCGACGTACATGGAGATCATGTCGGTGATGGTCTTGTTGAGTCTCTCCGTCAGCCCGTTGGTCTGCGGGTGGTACGCCGTTGTGCGCCGATGGCTGGTGTGGCTCAGACGAAGGATTTTTTGAGTCAGCTGGGTCATGAACGATGATCCACGGTCTGAAATCAGAACTTCCGGAGCGCCGTGCCGGAGAACGATGGACTCGATAAAAAACTTGGCGACTTCCACAGCAGTCCCTGCAGGAAGGGCTTTCGTTCCGGTGTACCGTGTGCGATAATCGGTGGCGACGATAATCCATCTGTTTCCTTGCGTCGATGGTGGAAAAGGACCAAGTAGATCCATTCCGATCTGCTGGAACGGTGCGGTCGGGGGAGCAATCGGCTGCAGGAGACCTGTCGGCTTCGTCGGCGGTTTCTTGCGTCGCTGACACTCGTGGCACGACCGTGTGTAGAAATGGACGGTCTTCGGCAGCTTAGGCCAGTAATACTTTTCACGAATTCGGGCCAGCGTACGGCTGTAACCAAGGTGTCCGGACGTCGGGTCGTCGTGGCAGGCTTGAAAGATCTCCGCTCTAAGGTCGGTAGGGATTACCAGCAACCATGGAGTGCTGTTGTCTCCGAAGTTCTCCTTATAGAGTACACCTTGGCGGAGGACGAAAGTCGGCAAGGCTCTCAAGAAGACACGGGGGACAGCGCCCCGTCGTCCTTCGACCTGCTCGATTAGCGCACGCAACTCAGGATCGTCTCTTTGACGTCGTGCCATGTCGTTGTAGTTCACTGCACCTAGGAAGCACTCGTCGTCATCGTCGTCGCTGCTGCCAGAAGTTGTTCCGACGGATGCTCTGGACAGGCAGTCGGCGTCGCTGTGCTTGCGGCCTGACTTGTAGACCACACTCATGTTGGACTCTTGTACCCGTGGACTCCATCGAGCGAGGCGTCCTGACGGGTCCTTGAGGTTCGCAAGCCAGCAGAGCGAGTGGTGGTCCGTGACTACGCGTAACGGGCTCCCGTACAAGTACGGACGAAACTTCGTGATTGCCCAGACGACCGCAAGGCATTCTTTCTCAGTCGTGGAGTAATTTTTCTCCGCCTTGGACAGTGTCCGACTTGCGTAGGCGATAACTCGCTCGGTGCCTTCTTGGATTTGAACCAGTACCGCGCCAAGTCCAGCGTTACTTGCGTCCGTGTGAATTTCGGTTTCCGCATCTTGATCGAAATGTCCTAGAACAGGAGGAGCCTGCAGTCGTCGTTTCAGCTCGTCGAATGCCTGCTGCTGCTCCTCGGCCCATTTGAACTTCTCGGCGTCCTTTGTGAGGTTTGTGAGCGGTGCGGAAATCCTTGCGAAATCCCGGATGAAGCGCCGTTAGTACGCACATAGTCCAAAAAACCTTCGCACGGCCTTCTTGTCTGTCGGCATCGGAAAGGCAGCGACGGCGCGACTCTTCTCTGGGTCGGGGCGAACGCCATCGTTACTAGCCACGTGGCCTAGGAATTTCAGTTCGTCATAGGCGAACCGACACTTTGACGGCTTCAGGGTGAGTCCGGCGGTCTGTACGGCTTGGAGAACTGCTCGGAGCCGTCGCAAGTGCTCGTCGAACTCGCTGGAAAACACCACGACGTCGTCGAGGTAGACAAGAGAGCTCTGCCACTTCAGTCCTGCCAGTACGGTGTCCATGACACGCTGGAAAATTGCTGGCGTCATGCACAGTCCGAGGGGCATCACCTTGAACTCGTACAGCCCATCCGGCGTGACGAAAGCTGTCTTCTCTCGGTTCCGTTCGTCGACTTCGATCTGCCAGTAGCCGCTCTTCAGGTCCATCGATGAGAAGTATCGAGAGTGGCGCAGCCGGTCTAACGTGTCGTCGATGCGGGGGAGTGGATAGACGTCCTTCTTCGTCACCGCGTTCAGCTGCCGGTAGTCCACGCAGAACCTGAGCGTTCCGTCCTTCTTCTTAACCAGTACGACAGGGGAGGCCCACGGACTGCTTGCAGGTTGGATTATGTCGTCGTTCAGCATCTCTTGAACTTGCTCCTGGATCACCTCCCTTTCTTTAACGGAGTCTCTGTAAGGTGATCGATGCACAGGGCGCGCGTCGTCCTCGGTAACGATGCGGTGCTTCGCAACGGTGGTTTGGCGCACCTTCGACGACGTCGCAAAGCAATCCCGTTATTCGACGAGAAGGTTAAGCAGCTGCCGTCGTTTCGGGTCCGGAAGCTTAGGGTCAATATCGAGCTGCGCCGGCGACGTACTGTTTTGCTGAGGTGGCAAGGATTCGTCAATAATGGAGGCGATAGCGGCGGAGTTTCGAAGTTCCAGGCCTGGCCCACGGCTGCACCTTTTGTGAGGTGTGGCGCTTCATTTTGAAAGTTCGTAACGAGGACCACAGCGCGGCCGTCCTGAAGTTCAGCAACTCCTCTTGCGACGCCTATTCCTCTTCCAAGAAGCAACTGGAGGCTTCCCTGGAGCAGAACTTCGCCGGAGGAAGCTTCGGTGGTCCCGACGGGTACGAAAACACTCGACCGCGGCGGTAAGTTCACGTGGCTGGCGAGGACTCGGACCGCAGATGACGTCGCTTTGGGTTCCTCCGGTGGTGAAATAGGTTTTCGTAGCGTCAACCGGTTTGCTCCGAGGTCGATGACGGCGCCATACTCGCAGAGGAAGTCCATTCCGAGGATAACGTCCCTCGAACAGTCTTGCAGGACGGCGAACTTCACAGGGCACGTCTCACCATGGATCTCGACGCGAGCAGTGCATCGCTCGACTGGTGTGAGGAGGTGCCCAACGGCGGTTCGTATTTGAAGGCCTTCCCACGGCGCTGTTACTTTTCGTAGGTGACGAGAGAGCCTCCCACTCAAGACTGAGTAGTCTGCTCCGGTGTCCACGAGTGCCGATGCGTCGTGGCCGTCGATAGTAATGTTTAGGTTGTTGGACACCGATGCAGGGACGTCGTTGTGATGCGTAGCGTCGAGAGAGTGGGAGCGCTCCGGCGTTCTTGGGGGCTCTCTACTTCGGTCGTCTTCGGCAACGCCACCTCCAGGCGTTGTCGCATTTAGTTTTCCCGGCGGCGCAAAGGAGACAGGCTCTCTGCGGGGTCGTGGCGCTGGAGACGCTGAACGTCTGGGCGACGGTGAGCGGGACTCACGGCGGAGCGGCGTTGAGGATGGCGAACGTCGGAGGTACTCTTCGATGTCACGAGGGCGTTCGTCGTACCTTGGGCGCGGGTCGTTCGGGTGGAACCCGCGCAGCCCCAGTTGTCGGTAGGGGCATCGACGGTAAATGTGGCCGGCTTCACCGCAATGATAACACAACGGGCGTCGGTCGGCCGTCCTCCACACGTCGGTCTCTCGTGGCGCAGCTTGTTCTGGGCGGACGTACGCCCGATCTTCCTGGCGTCGGGAATACTGTGGCGCTAGAGGTTCACGTCGAGGTGGCGCCGTATACGGGTGAGCAGGGGGCGGTGGTCGTCGGGTAGCTGCGGCGTAGCTCAGCTTTGGTGGTTCAGGAGCTGCGCTGGCGAGAACTTCTGGCTGCAGCGCCTGCTGAAGTTCTTCCCGAACAATCTCGGCGATTGAGGGCGTAGTCGGGCTTGTGGCAGCAGGTAGCAGCTTCCTGATTTCCTCCCGCACGACGTCCCGGATAATCTCGTGGAGGTCCGGGCTGTTGCAGCAGGAAGTCGAGAGTGCCGCGACGTCGGGAAGTCGTTGGTAATGGAAGGCCCGTGCTTGAAGGGCACGTTCAATGTTTGTTGCCTCCGTTATGAATCCTTCGACTGTGGTAGACGGGGCTCGCACAAGGCCGCCGAAGATGTTTTCTTTGACGCCTCGCATCAGCATTCTGAGCCTCTTCGCTTCGGAGGCTTGAGAATCGGCGCGGTTGCTGAGTCGCAGGACATCCTCCACGAAACTGACGATGCTCTCATTAGGGCCTTGAATCCTCGCTTGAAGAAGCTCTTCCGCGCGTTCTCTTCGTTGTTGGTTCGTGAACGTTCTCCGCAACTCAGCTTTGAGTCGCTCCCAGGAGGTGATTGATGCTTCGTGGTTCTCGAACCAGTTCCGAGCGGTTGCTTCCAAGGCAAAGTAAGCATTCTGTAGACACTGTTCTAGTGTCCACCCGTTATGACGGGCCACTCGTTCGTACTGTTGGACCTAGCCGTCGATGTCTTCGTGGCTTCCGCCGTGAAAGGGAGCCGGTGTCCGAGGAGCGACGGGTAGGTAGACGACGGCAGGAGCGGCGGGGCTCTGCGACTGGTTGGCCATCGTCGTCGTCTTCGGCTTGGGCGTGTCCAGCAGTAAACCGTAGTCAGGATCCTCTCCCTTGGTGCGGCGGCTGGTCCGAGTTTCAGGTTGCGCGGTGAGTGGTCTTCTCACCGAGCT